>NC_068329.1:4515000-5160000 GCF_000147395.1 Oryza glaberrima | reverse complement strand
TTCTTCTCTCATTAAGCCATATCATTTTAATTTTTTTAGCCCGTAGATATATGATCTAAATTATCTTCCTTCTTTTGTTCTCTCATAAACCACATCATATTACTTTTACATTTGAATCATCATTCTACATACTATTTAAATTTAAATAACGTCAGCTTATGTAAACTTATGTTATGTTTATGTAAGCTTATGTAAATTCTTTCGAGCGGATCTAATGCGAATTATATATGAGTTTGAGTACGAGATAATTATTTTGACAGATTCTAGATTTAGACTTATCTTATGGTAATATCGGTATACTAGTAATCTGGCAGCAGAAAACGAAAAATCAATGTGTAGAAGCGTTCCATGACTACGGGCCTAGATGTATAGAACAGACGTTCTTATGTACCGTCTGTAAAGTAAAATGGGTTCGTCTTCCAAAATGGATTTTTTTAGTGCATGTCATACCTGGTGGTATCATTGTCTTCGTTGTCTTTCTCCTGTAGATGAAAACGGCAATAAAGACAGCCACTAGTAGTATTGTTCCAATAGAAACTGTGGTGGCAACAATCACATTTGTCCCCTTCTTTCCTGCATGATTAGTTGGAGTGAAAGCTTGAAAGCTATTATTTGAAAGAGAAATATACACGACAAAATTCTTTGAATCCTCCCTGAATATCAGTGGAGCATTTGATCAACAAAACTTTAATACAATAATTTGAGATACAGATAGAAAACTTGTTTTCCAATCTATACCTTAGATTAGTCATTTTAACTTTGGAAATACTAGCTAATTACCTGTGATTTTCTATGGGTAAATATGAGTTGTACATATGGTAGTATTGTTTTGAACAGATTAATTGTGATATTTCGAAACAATTCCTCTGGATATATCTGTATAATAAACATAAAACAAGATTGGGATGTCATGATTAATGATTTATTAGGAAATTGAATTTATAATGACTTAATGAAAGCTACAAGAACCGAACCACAGGAGTTGCAACAAAAACGTAGGTTGATAAAAACAGAGAGTGTGCAGACCATGGCCAAGCAACCAGCCTACTGATGCGTCATCAGTCATCAACCATCCGCGCGACTGTGCCTCCCCCTCTCCCTTCTCCATCTCGGCCACCGCTTCCCTATCCTATTTCTCCTATTCCACAATGTCCTCTACCCACCAAATCTGCCACCGCCATGAGCCCATGATCCCCTACAGAAGTTGCCTCCGTGGCATCCTCATCCTGCATTCCTGCAGGCTTTGAGCTCAGAGCATGAAAGGGGCGGCAGGAAGAATATGGATCTGCCAAGCCTATGCCTTCTCATGCATAGATTTGTCGGCCCCAAGAACCACCGCCACTGAGTGGATTGGACATCCCCAAACACCATCATTCCCAGATCCGACAGACCGGGCGAAAAGAGGAGGTAAGGGTGGGCATAGGTGATGATCAAGGTATTGGAGAACTCCACCGCGAGGATAGAGAGTGCATAGGGGAGAGGATTCCATTTGTCTTGGAGGAGAGATAGAACCGCCGGAAAACTAAGAAAGAACAAGAGCAGAAAGATCGAGAGAAGAGGCGAATGTGATAGACCGTGCTGAGTTGATTTTGTTTGTGCACCGATGACGGTTTTCTGTAGGCTAAGCAATTGATAACCCAATCAAAATGATATATGCTTTTATTTTAGTTTGAACGAAAACTAAAATAAATTATTTTACAAATAAAATGTTATATTCTTTCAAATAAATATTATTTTCCCAAATTGAACTAAGATACATTTATACACCTTACAAACTAAAACATAAATCAACCTGAATAAAGATAATGAAATTAAACCCATAATCAATTCTTTCTTATGTCCAATTAAATTATTAAACAAATTCAAAGATATTTGCTTAATACTATATTTTATCTATTTGTCAAAGAAATAAATCCTATCGATGAATTTTTTTTATTTAAGATATTTACATTCCATAGGTCTCATTTGGGTTCAAAATTATAAAATATGCCAAATATCACATACATATTCTATTATACAAATAATATTCCACCATCCAAATTATAACAATTATTGGTTATTTATCTGAAAAGATACATAACTAACAATTGCTACTACTCTGTCCCAAAATATAAGGATTTTTAGAATAGTGTCAAGTCAAACATTTTTTATCTTTAACTATTAATAGAAAAAATAAAAAAGATCAATCATGTAAAATTGATGTTACTTGATTATCATTAAATAAAGTATTATATTATGCAACTCTTTTTATTTAAAACATCTTATTTTTATAGGTATTATTAGTCAAATTAATATCTCGAAGACTGTATCAAAGCCTAAAAATGCTTATATTTTGAAAGACGGAGGAAATATATTTTAGGATGAAAGTGGTATAGAATAAAGTTGGTGCGATGGCAGATTGGGGACCACCAGCATGTTGTCTTAGGCCATTCACAATACAGTGATGTGACACTCAGCCCAAGCCGGCCAGCTCAAAGATTTCTTTCCACGTCGGACTATTCCCTTGCTTCAGGAAGAATGCATAGCCAAGTTTTGCCACAGGTACCTCGTCAGAATCGGCAACTCTGGGCCCACATTTTCGTGTCCCGCACCACAGAGAAGGGAGAAAGGGCCGAGGAGAGAGGACTGAGGTGATGCACGGTGTTGCGTTGAGAGGAGAGATGGTGAGGTGGCGCCGGCATTGAGATGCTGCCTTCGCCGCTTGGGACGCCCCCGCCGAGCTCGCCATCCCCCACTCCCAACACGGCCGCTCCGCGCGACGCCCGACACCGACGCCCAGGGCAGATCTGGCTGCCCCGTCACCGCTCGGGCCGCCGCTCATCCCAGCTCCGCAAGAAAGACGAAGACGGCGACGGGGCTCCGGTCGGCGGCGACCTTTGCGAGGATGACCGCGCCGCCGCTCGTCGTCCACGAGGAAGATGAGGTCGCGGGCGAACTCCACGAAGAAGATGGAAGCGGCGGCGGCGCACAAGAAGAGGGGGTCCAAGTCCGCCTCCGACTGAGCTCCATGCCTGCCACCGTCGAGCATCCGTCGCTGCCGAGAGGGACCAAGTTCGTCATCGTCGAGCATCCATCGCTGCCGAGGAGGGTAGGGGGAGGGTTGTGCCGGCGCATTCCGGCGCCGACGAGGAGAGGAAGGGGCGGGAGAGTTGCCGCTCGCTCCTCGCCGCCGGCGCCGCTTGGGCCACGCCGCTCGACCGCTCAGGCCGCTTCGCCGGTGCAGTCGCCGCTTGACCACCCCGCCGCCCAGCACCGTCGCTACTCGGGCCGCCCTTCGTGAGCTGCCTTGGATTCCCTGGTGAAAAAAGTAATAGCGGAGAGAGAGATTCGGATATGGAAAAGAGACCCAGTGGGACCCACTATTGGCTACCGTGTACTATGGAGCATGTGGCTTAGAGCAGGTACCATAACAAACTATTAGTCAGCTACAAACATATTTTAATGAGATAAAAATGAGAAAGAAGAGCAGCGGGCTACAGATCTATAGCTAGCTGTAGCACGGACTTCAAGACGTAATGTGTGTATGACAGGTGAGACCACATACTAATAGATATTTAGTCAGTTCTAAATGTGTAAGATAGATTTTTTTTTTATCTCGAACAAATGCAAGAAATATGGGTCTTCCACAAAATTCACGAATAACATAATGTTAGTACTGCTTTATTGAAGATATTTTTTAATTAGAAGAGGTAAAGCTTCGAATCTACATCGTCTAACCTCATCTCGTGGAGCCAGTTGGAAAAAACAAATAACATTATTCTCTAATATCGAGCAGTCAGAAAACTCTGAAAGCGACCTGACTAGATGAAGCTGTTTATCCTGTCACATTGTTAGTATCTGCTGCATGTGCATCAAGCATTCAGCAGCAGCCAGATTGATTGTACTGTCTCCGTCTCAATTTAATGATAGTTCTGAGTTTTCATGTCAGACCGTCGGTATTATTTGAAAATTTTATACAAAATAAAAAAAAGTCACACATAAAATACTATTAATGTTGTATCATCTAATAACAACCAAAATACTAATCATAATTTTTTTTAAATAAGACGGACGGTCAAATATTGGACATAAACAGTGCAAAATTACGGTTTTTCTGGGACGAAGAAAATATTAGCTAGGATAGGTCACATCACATCTTAGATTAAGTTATCCTGAGACAAAGGAACATGGTGTAGCTAATTTAGGATTGGACAGCTGCCTAAGCTAGCTCACTTTCATAAAGCAAGACTTGACCAAAAAAACTTTGCCATAATAGGGTTTAATTATCCTGCTACCTTGTTTAACTGCTAATGTATATGAATCAAGCTGTCAGCTATATTCTTGCTAATTTAGCAATGGGCAGAGCAAGACATGACCAAAACTCTTTGAAATTACAGGTTTTTAACCAAGATTTGCAAAAAAAAATAAATCGAGAAAAAAGAGCAAATATATATATATATATATATATATATTTATATATATCTAGAAAATCAATTATTCCGGTACTACAATTTTTATCCCAAACTAATTTATTTTACAACACGGTTTTGCCAAGCAGTAGTAGTAGTGCTCCCTTCGGGCTGATAATACTTGTCGTTTAAACCAGGGAGATGTCAAACTTTAGAATCTTTATTATGAATCATATTTAAAATATTTGACTTTCAAATATGGCAACTAAATATATAGATTAGTCTTAAAAAGTACTTTAATAAAATCATATATTTGTTAACACTTTATATATATTATAATAGAAAATAATGGTCAAAGTTGTTTTTTGATGACCGTGCCCTTATCCAAAACAATAAGTATTATCAATTCGGAGAGAGTACTTAATTAGCGTGAAGCATGGAGTTGATTTGACTAGGTCAAGTTTCACATTGTACTGGGAGGAAGGACCCGTTAAAACACTCAAAACCGGTGTCAGTAGTTTACAGATATAATGAATATAGTTCTATGAAAAGAATTTCGAAAATAGTTCGCATAGCAATTAGTAAAATATTTTTTTCTAAGAAAATAAAAGCTTTTTCAGCAGAAGGTCTTAACTCTTTAAGTCCTAGTATATGATAAATTAACATGCATGCACAAGTGTACAAGTGCAGTTAACTGGAGAATCGAAGCTGGCTCACCCTGCCCTTCTCCGATAGACGGCTTCGAGCTGGAGGCCGACGGGCCGGGAGACGGCGGCTGCGCATCGACGGTGAGATCGTAGTAGGTGTATATTTCGACGCGTACGTAGCAGTTGTAGCCGAGCACCACCCCACCCTGGTGTCCCCAGCAGCAGCTCGGCAGCTGCTGCACCGAGTCGTTCAAGCAGCGGTCGCACTCCGCCGCCGTGCGGTCCCTCATACACTGCACCAGCCCGTACATCGTCCCGTTGTCGGCGCCGGGGTCGTACACCGCCTCTCCCGCGGCGAACATCCGCGCCGTGTCGTTCGCGGCCCGCGCCCTGAGGCGGCTCATCAGCGCGTAGTACGTCCTCTCGAAGCCGACCTTGTCGGTGACGTTGTTGACGTTGTAGAGCTCCGCGTGGTAGCTGTTCTCGTAGGCGGTGGATGCGTTGGTGTCGGCGTAGCTGAGGAAGCACTTGTCGTACCAGATGGCGGCTCGGCGGTTGGAGTTGCAGTGGCCGTTGATGTCCAGCACGGCGCTGCGGAGGTAGGTGGCGCAGTCGTCCGGCGTGGAGTCGCCGCGGCACATGCCGCGGACGAACGCGCGGTCGGCGCCTTCGCCGCGGGACAGGGAGGCGAACCCGGTGGGGCCGGCGGCGGAAGGGAGGTCGTCGAGGAGCGCCAACACGTTGGATTGGAACGTGCTGTTGATCGCTGATGAGGGTGGCGACGGCGAAGCCGAGGGTGGCGGCGAGGGGCAGTCGAGCGAAGTGAATGGATTCGTGGTGTCTTTGGACGTCGCTCCGGTGAAAAGGATCGCCACCACCTCGACGAGGAGGAAGACGATGCTGCCGCTGTTGCAGCGACAGGACGGACACGGCATGGCATGTGTTTTTGTGTGTTCTGAACTCGGACGCGATAGCAATGGGGGATATCAGAATTGTTGCAGAAGATATATAGTGAATCATTCCGGCCGTTCCCTGGTTGGCATATTAATTACTAGGAGTGTACATCGTCCGTCCCAAAATAATGGGTTACTGTGTTCAATGTTAATCATCGTTCAATGTTTCCGTCTTATTTAAATTATTTTTATAATTAATATTTTTATTATCATAAAATGGTAAAATTTAAATAGTATTTTATACATGACTTAGTTTTTTAATTTTTTTATAATTTTACCAAGTAAGGAGCGTGGATAGTCAAACATTAAACAATGAAGGATGAAGGGTCAAGGGTGTATAGAGCGCGTTACGTACTGTGGACTTGCGGGAGTGGTGGAGCGTAACCCTGGAAAGGGGAAACAAACACGCAGCGTAGACTTGACTTAGGAAAGGCATTGGTAAGCTAGTCTCCTCCATTGGCTCGCCTGCAGTGATAGTCTTGTCCACGTATTGCAGAATTAATGAGGCCGTTCATTCTAAAATATAAGTGTCTTTTGATGAATTTGACATATCTTACAAAATCTGGACATGCTTTTCTAGACCCGATCTTCTAGTGAGGGAATAACCTCGTTTTGATCGAATGCGATGTTTGCGGCATGGCTATCAAACAGAACAAGTCTAGGACTGTCACGCCTTGATTTTTTTTGGGATTAACAATCATTAAATAATGCATTTCTAGAAATTATATTAAAAGTTAAAACAAGTTCTCAAGTGGAATTAATGTGGGAAATTAAATTTCCTTTAAAAATAATGGCCGAAAATATTTTTTAATATTCTCCGTGCCCTAAAATATTCTCTAAAATTTCCTGTGAATTTTCGGAGCTAAATAAGTAATTTTAATAATACAAAGTTTATTTGATCAATTAAATAAAATGAAAAACAAATTAAACTCCCCTCCTTCCCTTTGGGACGTATCCAGCCCAAAGTTCGCTTTACCTCCAACCTCCCCCAGCCCCCTCTCCCTTGAAGTCTACTTTACCTCCCCCAACCAGTCTCCCCTCCTCCCTCCGACAGGTGGGACCGGCGGCCGCACTTGTCATCCCCAGCCTCCGGCCTCCTATCCCAGCCCGCCACACGTCGTTGCCCACTCCGCGCGCACGGGAACCCTCCGCCCCACTCCACTCATATTGGTATTTCTTAACGATATTACTAGAAATATAATTCCAGCAATAGCGTAGAAATACTCCTGGTATATTATGGTTACAGAGTTTATCCGTAAGCGCACGGATATACCATAATAGCATTTCACCCGAGAGTATTCCAAGGGTATCGTATTTGTTTAATCCTGTGGGAATATTATAATAGAGAGAACCATACTAATAATTTATATATTACTTGTAATAATCAAAGTCTAAGTAGGGATTAATATAATTCAAAGGGGTAGAGTGACACTAAGTAGAAGCATTCATCCTCTTGCTCATGATATCTAAACTAAGTGGAAAGAATATAGAAAGATCCTATTTCTACACTTCTAGTATACATACATATTATATATACATCCTAGTTACATTATTACTTAGCTAATACACTCTATCCGATGCTCTCCTGGTGCTTCGAGAAGCCACCCCTAATTACGGAGTACCCCTAATCCGTGCTGAGTTCCTTACGACAATCTGTCCTGACCATACAATCGGGCTAAATACGGAGGAGTACCCTCCCCAGGAAATTAACTTAGGACTATATACATGTGCGGAGGAATACCTGTATTGAGCTGTCACCATCAGCGGCCTACCTCGCTTCCGCAGCATATAACCCCAAATAATGATATCCAGTAATCTAAACACCACGCTTAAATTACCGAATACTACTCTAATATCATCGTCATGACATAGAGTCATCGTAAATACAATTATTATACCCATACCATTGTATCTCCCAGATAAGCTAGTATCATAATAAATATAACTCGAACATATAGTAAAGTTGGTATTCATATACTCGGAAAGTAATACAATACCATAGTAGTATAAAGAACAGTATTCTAAATAAAGTACAAGTCTTACACAAGAAGGAAAAGCTACTAGAGCCATACCCGAATTCTTCCGAAGACTCCGAGGACAGAAGATTCTATTCTAATTCTATTCCACTATACTCTAGAAACTATACTAAACTTGAGAGATGAAATAGACTTCTTGCTTGAGGTGTGTCTTGAAATGGAGAATGAGAGGGCTTTATATAGCTTGAGAATAATGGTTATGACGGTTGGAAAGGTCGGTAATACCCTCCAACCGCCATAGGGGAGCAATCCTGACCATCCATCCAAACCCTGCATCGAACGGAGCCACGGTGGGTTCGACCGAACCATGGGCTAGGCCGGCCTGGCCCAAATTCGGCAGGTGACCTGTCAACAACCCACTCGCCCGCAACAGCCGCCCATCTAACCAACTTTTTCCCAAAAATCCGGCGTGGATTTGGCGTCGCGCAGCCCCACATCGCCAGCCCACCTCACTGGTCGTTGCCAGCTAAATTTGCCTCACCCGGCTCCCTTTCACCCTGTTAAACCTATAAAACCCTTCCCCGCACCTTTGTCTACATTTTTCCTACCTCGTCCGAGCTTCCCGAGCCCTCTCCCACTCTCCCCGCACCGTTCTCATGCGCCGCTGCTTGCCAGAGCGCTGCGACCGCCGCTTGCCGCCGCCCTAGCCACCTCCGCTCCACTCTGCCAGCACCGCTGGCTCTGCCGCTCAGTGCCACACTCCGAGCACCGCTCCGCTTCTCCAAAATCCATCGGCTCCGCCACTTCCACCACACTCCCGTGCCACGGCTCGCCATTGCTGTCTCCAGCCATTCGTCGCCAACGGTTGGGACCACGTTGGACCACTCCGCCTCCTCTTCCGGCTCCGCAGCACCAAGCTGATCCCTGGCTGCCACTCCTACTTTGTCGCAAGCTCCTGGAACCAGCCATCACCGTGACCCCATTGGGGTGCCGCCGTCGGCCTCCTCCCACGTCGCCTCTCCCACCGGGTGCACTCGGTGAGCATCCCACTCTCTATCCCCGCTTCCTCCCAGTCCGGGTATGTAGTAGAGCGACATCTGGGAACAGCGGGTTGCCAGTGCCTAAAGTATTGCGTTAGGATTCGATACCCTTGGAATACTCCGTAGGGGAAGTGCTACTTCGGTATATCCATGCGTTTGCGGATTTTAACAGTGACCGTAAAAATTATCAACAAGCATTTCTGGCGCCATTGCCGGGGACCGGTTGCTGATCATTTCTAAACCCAGTTCATCCTCGTATCTCTTTTCATTTTTTATTCTACCTTTACCCCTACTACCCGGAGAAGTATTCCTGTCAAACTCTTCTCGACTATGGAGCAACCTCTCTTCGAGCTGTCTGCTCCTAGGCGCGAATTCTATGAGCCACCTCCTTCATCGGAGCCAATTTATACAACTGGCTATGAAATTGGCCCTGAACTAATTAGTATGGTTAGGGAAAACTCTTTTTCTGTCATTGATCTAGAAAATCCCTACCATCATCTGCGGGACTTTGAGCAAGTCTGCTCATGCCTTAAGATTCGTGGCATGAAGCAAGAAACTGTATGGTGGAAATTGTTTTCGTTCTCCCTTCATGAGAGAGCGAAGCAATGGTACACATCTACCGTTGGATGTGTAAACGGTAGTTGGGAAAAGTTGCGAGACAGATTATGTCTTGCCTTCTTCCCAGTTACTCGTATTACTGCCCTTCAAGTAGAAATTCTCAGTTTCTGGCAGATTGAAAATGAACCCATCGGTGTAGCCTGGTCCAGATTCACTAATTTAGTGCAGTCCGGACAACCCTTATCCTTACCTGACTATGTGCTTTTGCAACATTTTCATATGGGTCTAAATAAGGAGTCTGCATTCTATCTGGACATAACTGCCGGATGATCATTCATGCACAAAATGCCATCAGAAGGAAAAGTAATTCTAGACCACATTCTAGAAAATATTTCCTTCATGACGCCATGCAATGAACCCCTATTGGAAGCATCCGTGTCCAAAATAGAGGAACCTTCAACAATCGAGTCACAATCTGAACCTTCCACCTCTACCTACTCGATTGTTGAAAAAGTTCCCGAGCCACCAGCCGTTGAGAATAAAGAAATTCAGACTCCGGATCATGCCGCTATCATGTTCAGGGATGGTTTTGATGAAGACTATGGTAACACCCTGAACTACTTCAGTAAAAAGAAACCACTCGTCCCCTTGCCACCTCCCGATCCTATGGAACTTGGGTTCCTAATAGAAACTGTACAGGAGCTGACTTCTATAATGAGTGATGAATGTCTAAGAGAGGCAGAGCTTTCATCCGAAGTAACTCGGATAAATACCGTTCCCCGAGTTCTTCCTTGTCACCTAGAAGGGAACGACGTTGTCATTCAATACAGTCCAACTATCGGGGTTAATCTCATCTCTGAGTCTTTTGCATTCGCTTACCTAAGCAATAAGGCAGTAACCCCGACAAACAAATTCTTCAAGCACCCAAACGGAAATATCATTGAAGGATTTGGGATTGTGCAAGACGTACCTGTCTACTTCGAAGACAGGAAGGCAGTCTTGGATTTCCACGTCTTTGAAATCCAAGATTTTGACATTCTAATCAGGCTCCCTATTGAGCAACTCCTCATAAATACGCCCCGATTAGATAGCCTCAAGATAACTCTGGGAGGGAATGAATTCTTAGTTCCATTCTCATGGGCAAGGTTCGCCTTGACTGACTCTCTCCCAGAAGATGAGTTTGCAGAGGAGGTTATGTCAGTTCCCCCTCACGAGTCTCCCGAGACCCTTCTGGAAAATTAAGTCCCTGACTTCATCAAAGAGGAAACAGAACCCGGTGAGATTCTCGAACTTCCAATCTTGGAATCTCCGCTTGAGCTTAAACCTCTACCTGAAGGCCTACGATATGCTTTCTTGCACACTGACAAAGAAGCCCCTGTCATCATAAGTGACAAGCTTTCTGAAGACGAGACTCAACGTCTTCTGTCTGTGTAAGAAAAGTATCGTGCTGTTCTTGGCTATTCCCTCCAAGATCTCATAGGGATTAACCCCGTGCTTTGCACTCATCGTATGCCTATTGACCCCGAGAGTACCCCCTCCAGGATGGCTCAATAATGCGATGCGTGAAGTTGTAATGAAAGAGGTCCTGAAACTCCTACATGCCGAGATTATTTATCCCGTACCATACAGTGAGTGGGTTAGCCCAGTCCAGGTTGTGCCAAAGAAGAGAAGAATGACGGTCGTTGCAAATGCTCAAAATGAACTTATCCCGCAACGAATTGTAACCGGATGGAGGATGTGCATAGACTAACAAGGCTACGAAAAAGGATCATTTTCCGCTACCATTCATTGACGAAATATTGGAACGCCTAGCAAATCATTCCTTTTTTTGTTTTCTTTATGGGTATTCCGGGTATCATCAAATTCCCATCCATCCGGAAGACCAAAGTAAGATGACGTTCACATGTCCGTACGGCACCTAAGCTTATCGTAGGATGTCCTTCGGACTGTGCAACGCTCCCGCATCTTTTCAAAGATGTATGATGTCTATTTTTTCGGACATGATCGAGGATATTATGGAAGTCTTCATGGATGACTTCTCTGTCTATGGAAATGATGTGACCATGGCTACTACGGATACATCCGTTGCTCAACGTCTCGTACGGTTATAGTCAGATCGTCAATGTTTCTCCCAAATCATAGTTATCATCAACTCACAGAAAGATCAGGCCAACAACAGCCTTGAGTGTCGAGTGGAACTCAGGGTTCATCAAGAAAGACCTTCGGTCATTGTCTACAGAATTTAGACAAAGTCTTACAACGATGCCAAGAAAAGGACCTGGTACTCAATTGGGAAAAGTGCCATTTCTTGGTCCGCGAAGGGATTGTTCTTGGTCATCGAGTGTCCCAATGAGGAATCGAAGTTGATCGTGCGAAAATCGATGTGATTGATCAACTTCCTCCTCCTGTGAACATCAAGGGGATCCGTAGCTTTTTGGGACACGCCGGCTTTTATAGAAGGTTCATCAAGGACTTCTCTACAATCACCTGACCTCTGACCAACCTGCTAGCCAAGGATGCTCCCTTTGAGTTCGACGATGTGTGCCTAAAATCCTTTAAGATTCTCAAAAAGGCACTCGTCTCTGCTCTAATCATCCAACCCCCTGATTGGACTCTACCCTTCGAGATCATGTCTGATGCAAGCGATTTCGCTGTTGGTGTGGTCTTGGGCCAAACTAAGGATAAAAAGCAACATACAGTCTGCTATGCTAGCAAAACTCTAACCGGAGCTCAGTTGAATTATGCAACTACTGAAAAAGAGCTGCTCGCGGTTGTTTTTCTATCGATAAGTTTAGGTCTTACTTAGTGGGAGCTAAGGTAATAATTTATACTGATCATGCTGCTCTAAAATACCTGCTCACTAAGAAAGATGCTAAACCACGTCTCTGAAGATGGATTTTGCTGCTCCAAGAATTTGATTTAGAAATTAAGGATAAAAAGGGAGTAGAAAATTCCGTAGCGGATCATTTGTCTAGCTACGAATTACTGACGCGCAGGAACAGCCAATAAATGATTTCTTGAGAGATGACATGCTAATGATGGTGCGCTTTATTCGGCTAAAAAGAGGCCGTCGTATCTGCTCGCCCCCTTCTTCATTCATCCTGACTCCAACCCATGGTATGCCAACATAGTAAACTACATGGTGTCAAAGTACATACCACTACGGGAAAATCAAAGAAAGCTGAAATTACCAACACCGGGTGAAGTGCTACATCGGTATATCCGTGCGCTTGCGGATTTTATCTGTGACCGTAAGAATTACCAACAGTGGTTATGGGCAATCAACCAGATTCACCGTGATTAGTCCCACTTTATTATTAATTTGACTTAATGAACCAGTGTAGTTCAGGTGATTTGGTTGGGCTTGTTCAACGTGGTGTAGCATTGTTCAGTGGATATTTAATGTTGCCATAATTAATCAATGGTTTTATTGTTTTCAACTTTAAATGTTTACAACCGCCTTTTGCAAATCCCCACAAACCTCCCTTTATCTCCCATTGCACGAATGCAACGTTGGTGTGGCTTGCTGAGTACGGTGGTTGTACTCAACCTTGCTATTATTCCTCCTTTTCAGAAGTGTAGTGCTTCTGAGCTGAAGATGAAGTTAGAGAACAGCTGAATATTTGCCTATGCCGCTGTTTTCATTCGGTGTGAGGACTAAGTGCCTCTTCTGCAAGTATTTACGCTATATTTACGTTTGGATCTGTATATTAAATTGTTGTTTTGTGTACCCTAGCTTGATTCCTGGATCGGGATTTATACACAAAATAGTCTGGAAATTTAGGCTAAATTTATGGGCGTGACAAGGACGTTGTGCAATCGCTACACCACAAACAATGTTGTACCAACCATGACGCACGATTGATGATTCTTGCAATGCAAACGAGAGAACATTGCAAGAACAAGATAAGATGCAATCTAAATATTGCGAATAGGTAATTATTCACAAAGAAATAGTTGCAATTAATGTGGAAGAACTAATCGACCCAACAAATCAATGCACCAACTATTTGTGGTCTGAATCTATAGTCGCCGACTAATCGAGCGAGGACTAGAGACAAGATGAATGGCACTTAGTAAAATTCAACTAAACAAAACCCAATTATTCTAGAGGGTGTACATAGACATTTATAAAGGAAAATAGAGCTAGGATTAGGTGTTGGTTCATGGAGGTGGAGGGAGACACTTCCAAGATAGGCCTAGTCTATTACAAGGTCTAAGGCCTAAGTTCGGTTTTAGCAACAACACTGTCTTGTTTTGTCGATTCCCGTTGACTTGGGATAATTTTGGATATGAGACTGGATGAGTTTGAAAGGTGACAAGATAAGCTTTCCAACAAGTCCAACATCACGCAAGGAGCTAGGTCAGGTTGAAGTCAGTACTGTGTTCGGAGGCCGAACTGGATTCCAAAACTCGTTGGACTTGAATATTTTATAGGTCCTTCGTTCATCAAATGTATTCTTTGGCAATGCTTATATTTCTTATGCTTGGTTGTATGCCTATACTTGACGGTCACATTAGATTCATAGTAGTAGAATGTGTCATATTCTCCTAAAATCCTTTATATTTTGGGGCGGAGGGAGTATAATTTTTCTCATATGATGTGTGGCGTTCTGCAGAGCATCAGAATCGAAAGAGACTAATAGCAAAAGACAAAATTACCAAACCAACTAGAGGGGGGAGTAAATAGCAAAAGGCAAATTATTCAAAACTTGAAATATATAAATCTACAATAGCTCCGAATTCATATACGTGCTACAACAAATTTTATGATAGATGACGCACTACAAGAAACTTGAAATATATGACGTTTCTCCACATTTGCCGGATCGCTACAGTACACCCACAAAGTGTTCGTTCAAGATCCTGTTGATTCTTTGGTTTCCTAACATGAACGTGGCCGGGTGAGCACGTCAAAACGTGATCCCGGACGAGCGGATACCATTTTTGTGGTTTGTTGATAGAGATGAGGTGCCGAAGAAGCCGACCACGATGGCAGCCATGGCGGCGGACAGAAACATGCTAGGAACTCGATACAAGCAGGGAGAGGTGGTCCTGCTAGTGCTGTGGTGCGGCGGCAGAAGGTCGACGACGGCGGATTGGTCGCACGGCCGGTCTTGGCTATGGCTGGAGAAAATTTTGGAATAGAACGAGTTTAGCGCTTAGAGGTCTAGAGAAGAAACCAGAAGTGATTCAGACTTCTTTGCTCATTTGCTTTGAGGAAGAGGAGGATTGGAAAAGGAGGGAAAACAAAGGAGGGATTGGCAACGAGCAGCTGCGCGGTTACGAGCTCGGGGCGGCACATGGAGCAGCGCAGGCAGGAGCGAGGCTGCACGCGACCCGACTAGCGCGTGCGAACGCGGGCAGGGTGCAGGGCGGCGCGAGCGGCTGCTGCCTCGGCTGGGCCAGCGGCAGCCGTGGGCCGGAACGGCCCAAACTGAGGGAGATGGGTGGAAGAAGTGAAAAGAAATGGACTACCTATACATTTGCCGACAAATTTTTCCCCAAAAATTTGACAGATGTAATTATAGTACAATCGTAGTGTAATTACACTGTAACTTATATGTAATTACACTGTAACTTGCATATAACTACAGTGTAACTTATATGTAAGTTTCACATAATTTTGAATCGTTAGATCTATTAAAAGATTTGTTTTGGTGAGGAAGAAAACAAATCATAGCACACATAAATGTGAAAGAATTTGTTCCCACGACCTCCATTTTACCGAAATAACATGTACAGAGAGATTTTTGAAAGTTACATACAAGTTACACGATAGTTACAGTGTAATTACATGCAAGTTACAGTGTAATTACACTATGATTGTACTGTAATTACATCTGTCAAATTTTTGGGGAAAAATTTGTCGACAAATATATAGCAAAATCGTTAAAGAAAGGGGTGATGGGCTGGGTTGAGGTAGATTTCGGCCCAGGAGAGATAATGATCCATTTGAATTTTTCAAGAGATTTTTCAATGGATCTTTGGTAGGATATTTCCGAATACTAATTGATGGGATTTGGGATGTTGGAATATTTGCATGATGACTCCGGGATAACTTAAAATAAACATGAACTCTTCTGATGGTTTTGGGAATCTTTCTCTATAATATCTTGGATATGTTTTGGAGAAGAGACTAAACAATGTTAAGCAGGAGGAGGAAACCTAGAGGAAACAAATTAAAGGAAAGTAAAGGATTAGGAGGCTCCAATTCGAAAGAACGAAGAACATCAACTTTAAAGACTTTTGCAAAAAGTTTACCCCTAAAAAATCTAGTATGTTACATAACAAATGGGCAAAGACCATTTTGAAAGCCCACATAGGACCAATGCGATAGCAACCTGTATAGCCCACTAACATTCAAAACAACCCAGTGAACATCAATACAGTGAAAAACTTATAGCTAGCCCAATTTACACACAAAACTAGCCACGTGTCCAATTACAATAACATATTCATTGACCAAAGCAAACATCACAGGTGACCATATCCTACTACTAGATTGCAAAATGAATATATGAAAACCTTTAGCATCGACAAGTCTCCAGCCTAGCTTCATCTGCAATCTGGATTAGGGTGTTCCGACGGCTCCTTGTTGAGGAGCACGGAGATGTGGTTGAATAGTGTCATGTCCTGATTTTTCTCTTTCTGGTTTTTGCACGTGTTTATGAAAATTTAGTTTTGGTTTATTCTCCTTAAATAGATTTATGAAAATTTCATGAAATCAAAATAGTTTAATGTGATTAATTAATTAATTACACCATTGGCTTGTTCTTAATTGGAGTTACTTGGATTTAAGTTGTATTTCGGAAGTGGTGCTCAATTTCTAGTCCATTCCAAATATCCTAAATCCTCCAAAAGATCCAAATAATCTAAAGTTGGAATTTCTAGAAAAGTCCGTACCTATTCCCTTCCTTCTTTTCTCTAATGTTCCCTTTTGCATTTTGCCCCTTCTACTTCTTCCTTCCCGTTTCTTTTTCTCTCCTTTTTCTTCAACCTTCAGTTATATATGGAGCTTAAGCTCCCTTCTACTTTGAGCCGCTCAGCCCGGGAGAGCCCGAGCCACTGCTCCCGCTGTCCCCTCTGCACCCTCGGCCTAGCCCACACAGCCGCCAACCCGAGCCGTGGCGTAGGCCCGTGTCACCAGACCACACCATCGCTGTCACGAGCCCGTGCGTGCAGCACTGTGCTATTGCTGAACTCCTGCAAGAACTGGTGCCACCTCCCAAAAATCGGTGTCGTGCGCCACCCTAAACCTAGTCCCCTTCCTCCCCTATAAATACTACCGGCCATCGACCTTCTCCCCTCTTTTCCGAAGCTGCTCTTGTAGGATCGACGAGGCCGACTAGAGGGGGGGGGTGCATAAGCGGTTTTAAAACTTTTGCATAAAACCGAGTTACATATGGGCAAGGTAAATCAAAATGGTTTTCCACAATCCAAAGCTTGAATCAACTAGTCTCAACTAAGTGCACAAAGAAGTTAGCCTACGTTGAGGTTTGCAAGCCTAGGGTGATAATAGCACAAATAATTTCTAGTATGTAAACATGCTCAAAGTAAATTGGCACAAATGTAAGTTGCACAAAATAAAGAAGATAAGAGAAAAGGATTTTTTTCAACCGATGTTGGAAAGTTGTCGGCTTACTACTTCACCGTTGAGACGAGCCCAACTTCACCGCTCAAACTACCGAGCCTTCGAACCCCTTCGTCAATGGATGGGCAAGGTGGGAGCCTGTCTAGAAGTGGTCTCCCAAGTCTCGATCACTAGTGGTAGCGCTACTCTAATCTCCAGATAGGTGAGCTCCAAACCTTCACAATTAACCATCGGGCCTTCTCCACAAACTTCTTTGGAGAGGTCACCGGGTCAACCGCCACCAAGCTGTCTAGGTCTCGGCAAACACCAAGAGTAACAAATCAAGACCACTTGACTCTTACCAAGTGCCAAAGCTTAATATCATGCACAAGCGCTAAACACCAAGAGTAACAAATCAAGACCCACTTTTCAGCACGGACGCTGATAGTAAAACGATGATATCTCATGACTTGGGTGTCGAAATTTTGACGTTCTTGGATTGTATGGAAAGCTTATTCAAAGGTCTATCCAACACATGAACAATCCTTCTTAGAATCACAACTTTTTCTTAAGGATAAATGGCTCACACTCCCAACAATACTCCACTAGACATACGCACAAGTCACTCACTCCTATTGGAGATGCCCACTTCTCTCTTTGTTTGAAACTTGAGAAAACTCATCACACTTGACTAGACACCCCTAGACATGTTCCTTTCTCTCTTTGTCCACAAAACCAACTCTAATGAGAATTACAGGTGGACATGATATAAAAGCCATGCATCATACACATCTAACCAACCTCATCACATGCATGTCAGAGGCTCTAGTTGAGTCTCAAAAGGATCAAGATCCAACCCGGATTCCTCACTCCAAACTAGACCTAAACCTTAGTGTGCATGCCGAGGGAAAGAGATCATGCATTTCAGATTGAGCGATTTGGACATGGTTCAAATCAAGCCAATACTCATTGAGCCCTCTTAATAGTACGACGCCTATCTAGTAGCCCGGTCTTTACTCTAAACACCGAGACTGGTAAAAAACTAAGAAAAGCATTCTTAGTTTCACTATACCTTTGCCTTGTGGCCATCCAACTCAGGCTCAATTCTTTTTTTTTTTTGACTGAACTCGGGCTCAATTCTTTGTGATCATTCGGTTTTACCATCTTTATGTCGAAGTCTTGACCAACCTTTGTCAACACTTTATTTTCATCACAAGCTTGACTTCATTCTTGTCAACATAGCGATGTCCTTGGCTTGGTGACCATCAACTCATAGTTTAATCTATTAGTCTCATCATGGTGGGACCTATTGCTTTGCATAGCTTAAAGGAAAACATTAGTCCCAACAAATCGGTTGTCAACCTCCACTTGATGACCCTATCAAAAAGTAAGAAATAAGAAATGATACATATCGCTTTATCGCCATGTATTTCATCCTTATCATGATTAAGGTCTATCACCAAAGAATGTGTATCTTCCACATCTCATTATGGAGAAAAACCTAGTTGATAACTCTCACCATTTTCATTTCCATATCCAAGTGAGACTAGTCAAACAAAGGCTCATAAAAACATTAGTTTCATGTAATTATATTTGACCTTAATCAACAAAACCAAATGAAGGCACTTGAACTTACATCGTTGCCGCCATCTCTGCCACGAGAAGCCACCGCCGTTGTTTCTTCTACCATCGAGAGCCGCGCCATTGTGGCTCCACCTCCTCTAGAAGCTGCCACCACCACCTCCTCCGGAAGCCGCCGATGGTGAGCCCTGAGGCCGAAGCCTCTTTGCCGATCTCAGCCGTCCGATCCCCTAGATCCAATCTCCACTGTCGGATTTCCATAACTCTTTCCATTGCCACGTTAGCCCTAGATCCATCCACATTATCTCCATTTTATCCATCTTAGTCCACATGGCAGCAGTCCATCATACATCGAGTCCACCATACTCAAAGCCGCTGACCATGGGTCCCACATATATTTTACTGTTACAAAATAATTCAATTCCCGATATTAAATACCCATAGAATATTCCTGGAATATTCCTTTTATTTTTATCCATGGGTTTTCTTCGAATTCACACTTTCGAAGGTCATAACTCATTCGTTCGAACGCCGATTCGACCTATTCTTCTTCCTAAATTCTTCCAGAAGTGAGCTCTACCGCCTTGTTAAGTTTGTTATTTCATTTAACGTTATCTATTTAGTCTTTCCTTATGTTTATTTGATTCTTGTTTGCCATCGTGTAGACGTTGGAGTAGAGGAGTTGTTCGCTACAGAAGACGCAGTGCAAGGACAGTTTTTGTAGCAAGGCAAGTGCATTCTTTGAACATATTGGACCCAGTTTATAAAATGTTTTGTGTTGAATACATGCATCATTTTATTTATCATTACTTTGATAAGAACTTTGTGGTTGTGTGCCCTTTTGGGTAGCATTTGTTGCACCATGTAATGAACAATGGGCGGATATAATGTTTTTGACCGGGGTGATGGGTGACTCTATATGAACCTAGTTAGGTGGTAATGTATATGTGTGATCGTTACTGGGTATGGTCTCTATGTGAGCTTACTGTCAAGCTATGCGTTATTTAGTTGCTCAAAGGGCCAACTACATGTCCTTAAGCTGCTACCCTATTCTATGTGCTTTTGTAGTTTGGCAAGTTGCCCTAGTTAATTAAGGACTTCACTTCATAATCCATATCCGAGAAGTATACATGAAGGTTAAAGTCTTTGCCTGGCTGTTGTTCCTAGATAGAGTTAATACAAGAGATTTGTTGGAAAGAAGATATTGCAAACCGCCAAATGTTCCTGTTACTTGTGTTTTATGCTTCCTGGGTCTGTGAGAAACTAGAGAGCATTTATTTTTCCAGTGCCCTTTTGCAATTGCTTGCTGGAACACAATTGGTTTTTCTTGGGACACAACACAGGAATTTCATCAAATGCTACAATCTCACAGGAGTGCCCGACCTCATCTTTCATGCTTTATGGAGATATTTCTTGTGGCTTGTTGGCTGTTATGGAAGCAAAGGAATGATTTAATCTTTAAGCATATATAACCTTCTGTTCAGATATGGAAATCTAATCTCAAGGAGGAGCTAAGTCTACATTTCCTTAGACTTAGGATAGCTGATAGACCTATTTTGCAAACATGGATTGGCGTCTTGTAATTTTCTTGCTTGTACAGATTTCTTTCCTTTTTATATATGAAATTTAACCTTGGGGGCTTCCCCCACTGTTTCCCGGTTAAAAAAAAAATCCATATCCGAGAGGTCGAAGTGACACCCCCGAAGAAGGACAACCTCATTGCATTCATGGAAAAAGTGTTAAGGATGGAACTCCCTCTTTAATATCAGAATGACAAGACACTGAAGAGGTAAGGGGTGCAGCCAAGACTGCGACCTCAAAAGTCCGCTGAATCATCCACACTAGCTAAACCCAAGAAAACTAAGAAAGTGTGGCGAGTCAAATAACAATAGTCGTCCGTCGCATCATCTCCGGAACTGGACGTAGCTTCAAATTAATTGGAACGGAGAAGTCCCGCTCGTTGGACTTTAAATAATGAGTCCTTCGCTGAAAGGTAAATTAAGTCAATATCTCATATTTATTTATCTTCTTGAAAATCAAAATGGGACCACTTAGGGATATAAAGAGGTATGAATTGGCATCTTTCTTGGGACCAAACTGTGACACCCTGGACCAATTAGGATAAGGCATGTGTGGCCCATGAGAGTTGTGTGCGCATGTTTAGTACCACCTTGCTAGTTTAGCAAGGGTGGAACCAACTTATAAGGCATTGTCCCTCCAACCATGCCACTCCCTTGTTAACCCTTTTACACGAAACAAGGACGAAAATGTAAATGGGCTGGTGTGTGTAAGTTGGCGCACCCGTCGGATGAATTGGCTATGCGGTTCTAGAGGGCGGTCTGTTACATGAACTTTCACTTTTATTTGGTGGAGGATGCCACTATTCTTACGTCGAAAGGAGGGAAACATGGGTAGCCATTAGGGGTTTGCCGACCCCTTGGTGTGGCCAAACCAGGGGTGGCTCGCCCCTATAAAAGCTACCCCATGGTTATTGTTCTCCATGCATGCCTCAAACCAAGTTGCACTAGTTTTCTCTTGGGTTTCTATTTTCATTCTAGAGTGCTTCTCATGTTATTGTCTCAAGTTTGAGTATCCACTTTTTTCTTCTTGCATATCAAGTTAACCTTAAGGGTTGAACTACAAGAACATAGTGTGGTAGTGTCATTACCCCACAAGAACGTAGTGTGGTAGTGTCACTACCCCACAAGAACGATTTTGTGGTGCGTTCTCGCCCATAAGAACGATTTTGGGGAGTGTTAATACCAACAATGATGACTTTTGTGGTGGCAACCAAGCTCCACAAGGACGACTAACTCTTGGACGGCTAACCGGATTTTGCTAACGTAACCCGTTTTTGATTGTTCGTGTGTTTGTTGCTTTGTGTGCAGGACAAAGAAGAGCTCTAAGCGTTTTCTCAGCGCAATAAAGCGGGCTGCAAGCTCGCGCTCACATCACCATTCCTACAGCTCGAGTGCGTGCCCGTCCAACGAGGACGCAAGAGTGAAGGGCATGCTGAGTCATATGGCCAAGTGCCAATGGATGAGGATCAAGGCCAAACTTTCCATCCCGACTCCAAGCTGGGCTTGCAAAGAGATCAGGATGTGCAGACCTACAACCTCCTCAGGGATTGGGTGTTCACTCATACGCGAGCATACGACCCGGAGCTGCTTGTCAAAATAGGTATGGATGTTGATTTTGCTGTGTTTGTAGAATGACAGCTGCATTCGTCGAAAAATGTGGTTCACTTTTTGTGGAAAAGTTAAACCGTATGTATTAATGTTGAATTTTTTGGGATCCCCACATTACATGCCCCTTGGGGTCTATTTATAGTCTTAGTACGAACTCATGCACCCTAGGGTAAATAAATACAGGGGAATTTACGTGGATACCCTTATAATAGGGACATTTATGAGGGCAATTATAGACAATTCAGCCATGGGCTTCCTCTTAGGCCGCAACGTGGGCCATCATTGACCAATCGGCCCCTTTGGACCCCGAGTTCTCTAGTTTGAGGCAAAGGCCCTTGGCTAGGTGGTAAAGGCTCTCGGCTTCGCCCGAAGCTACTGTCTATGCGTCAATCGGCGCTTCGCTGCTGCGCTTCGCCCTGACGATTGTTGATTCGTTTCGGCAGGTCCGTCGAAGGCCCTTGTGATATGCCTGCAATAGTTGTCGGGTGGAAAACTATATGTTGGGGTGATCTCGTGCCAGTAGATGACCCTGTTTGTGTTTTCTTACCATTCAGTTTCTTTGTATGTTGCGAAATGTGGGGGAAGGTATTATGTTCCGATTCGTCAGGATGGAATACTATCTCAGTATTTCAACAGAAACGACTTCTAGCAACTTATTACAAGAGACTTTGTATGTAGGAAACCACAAGTCAGTGACATCCACAATCCTACCTTGCCATCACTCTCTTCCCTCGGGAAAATACTTTCCGAGCAAAAATATTACTCCATATTCTATGGAAGTAGGATGGCTGAAATGTACTAATCAACTGATTTTTTGGAGGTAACTAATCTATTTATTAAGAGAATATACCGAGTAAATATTATGGCCACGAGAAAGCCCGATAACTAAGAGTAATTTATTTACCAAAAGAAGGTTGGACCAATAACTGGAGGTGATTTATTTACCAGAGAAAAGGCCAGAATAAAATTTGTGGCTAGATTATTATATTCATGAGTAATTTATTTACTAATATAGGCCGATAACTGAGTAATTTATCAAAACAGGACTGGATACAAATTTGTGGCTATATCACTATGCTCATATGTAATTTAATTACTTAGTGAAGGGTGAGGGTGGGGAGAGGGCCGGGCTGCCTATATGTGAGAAGAGTGTTTTAGTTATTGTGCACTCGTATAATCATGCTACCGCCCAACCTTACCACTACTAAAAAAGCATTTTTCCATGCGGCCAAACCCTATTTTTCCATGTGATAGGGGCGCCATGTGGCCAAACCAGATTTTCGCATGCGGGTGCTTATGCGAGCCGTATGCAAAAATAAAATTTTGAAAAAAAAAATAAAAATCTCGAAATTGAAAAACCAAAACCCTAGCTAGCCCGGTGCCACAAGCCTGCTTCAGCTGCCGCCCACCGGCCATTGCTGCTTCCGAGGTCGGGGGCGACGGATCTGCCCGCCGTCGTCGCTCCCGAGGGCGGGGGTGGCGGATCCACCTGATCCCACCACCACCACCGCCACCACCGCCCATCACCTTCGCTCTCGTGGTTAGGGGCAGTGGATTTGCCCGCTCCCACCGGTAGCCGAGGCCGTCGAGGGGCCAAGCCCGAGGTAGCCTAAGCCGCCCGCTGCCCACTCGCCGGCCGCCAAGAGAGAGCGAGGAAAGGATGAGGACCGAAAAGATAAGGTTGGACTTTAAAAAATTTTGAAGTGTTGAGAGGGAAAAGTGGAGGCAAGTTAGGCTTCTCGGTGGATCCTTAACATGCCTGCCTGCGAAAATGTATTTTTACATGTGGCCCCTTAAGAGGTCCCCTTGCAAAAATAGACTCATTTTCGGATGCAGCTATTTAAGAGTATCGTCTGCGAAAATCGATTTTTCCATGCAGACCTCTTAAGGAGCCATATGCAAAAATAGAGGTCGATTTTGCAGACATGGCTAGTTACGGTCCATCTGCAACCAAATAGTGGTCTTGTCCAGAAAAATCGTTTTTGCAGTAGTGTACGTGGGGCCACTACACAAGTTGCTAGCTACATGTGTTTAGAATGTGCACATGTCATTTGATGGCTGGAATGTATCTTGTAGGCCGTCTCAATAAGACAACCCGATGATATATAGTTAAAGCTAATCAAGCTTGAGTAAGCTGTCCTGTTCAATAATTTGATATATAGATAAGATTCCAGTACATCTTTTACTTATACGCCGGAATGTGAGGGCGACGTGCGTGATGGCCCACGACCTAACAGAAAATCAGCTATGGTTGCTCACGTACTGAACTTGTCGTCGATTGGTTGGCTAAGCAATATGTCAAAAGCTGGAATGCTATTATTTTACCACAAATTGCAAGCACAGCCAGTAGAAGAAGCTGATAAAGAAACCTCTCAAAGCGCAGTTCAGCAACAGCCCAAAGTTGATATAGAATCAGTCAAGTAGGGAATTGGAAACGTACTCTACCAAGTAGTACCAAGTACCAACTACCAAGTTCCAATATTAATTCGATTCTTATGTTGAGGCGCGGCCAAACTGCCGCGGGATCATCCTTCTCCCACCGGAGACTCCCGAGATGAGGCGAGGGGAATCGAAGGCGGCGACGAGGGGCGCAAATCGATCGTCGTCGTCGTCGTCGTGGAAGAGCAGATATATTGGATATGGCTTAGTTCTTGGCTTCGTGTTGATGCTGCTCTACTTGATGGTCAATGCGCAGTTCAGCAACAACCCAAATGGTAATTATGATTACTTTTTCTCCATATGTGCTTGCTTAATTATCATCTTCCTTTGTTTGCCTTGGAAACTCGAGAAAGTCTAGAGTTAGACAACAACATGGAGATTCATGTGTTCAATCTTTCCAACATGGAGGTTCATGTCCTGATTTCCTTTTGCCGCAGCTTATTTAGGCCCAGCAACAACTAGTAAAACTGAATCGATTCCTGCTACAACATATCAAGGGAATCAAGCATGGCAAGGTATATATACAGCCTTAACATGATTAAGAATAGCTGTTAGATAATCCCGTTTCTTTTCTTTGCTGAAATTGTGAAGTCTGTAGAAGATGGGAGCAGAGGACTGGAGGAAGGCCACAGGGAGGAGGTAGCTAGCGCACACACGGAACGATCAACAGGCCAACGTCAAGGTAAACGTCAGCTACGTCATTCCAGAGAGCATACTAATCAAGCGACAACAATTACGACATATCCTTTTACCTACTACAAGATATCGAATTCAAATTATTCTCTTTCTTTTTTGCTCCTTCAGAGAAAGATGACGAAAGCGAGAAGCAACGAACAGAGAAAAATTCAATCGAGGAACAATTAGGTACCTTGTTATTTTCATTTCTACCACTACACGTTAAGCTATAAAATAGCATGTAAGCAACCAAATAATAATTTGTTGGTAAAACTGGTATATATGTGTTATTGATATTGTTAAGGAAAAGAGAGTAATTAGATATCAAAATAAAGAGAATTTAAATGAGAGGTGATTGGTGGGAAAAATAGTACTACAAAATTCCTTATATATGACCAAATTTGACTTCTCAAGTTTGTTTTTCTTTCACCGACTTGCCAGCGTGCCACAGTATCACATTTTATCTTATTATGTGTATATGATGTCAGGCAACGACAGGAGCTCTAACTACTGGGAGGAAGGACGCCAATCCGAGAAGAAGGATACGATAGAATTCAGTGAATTCGGTAAATAATAATATTCCTGATGGACCAGCTCTTCATTTCACATGTCATGAATTGCAGCCCCAATACGTTATACCAGTTGTCAAGCGTGGGCGCGTTGTTGACGTGGTGATCAACTGATCATTGATCAGGAGGAGGAACGGACGACTTCAACAATGTTGCCAACACCAAGCCGATCTGCGACACGTCGTTCGGCAAGTACGACATCTGCGTGCTCGACGGCGACACGCGAGCGCAGGGAGGCGCCGGCGCCGGCGCCGCCGCGGTCACCCTGGTCTCGCCGCGCGCGGCGCCGCGGGAGTGGAAGATAAAGCCCTACTCCCGGAAGTACCTCGACGGCCTCAAACCCGTCACGGTGAGGTCCGTCCCCAACCCGGAGGACGCCCCGCCGTGCACGACGCGGCTGAACGTCCCGGCGATGGTGATCGAGCTCGGCGGGCTCACCGGCAACTACTGGCACGACTTCACCGACGTGCTCGTCCCGCTCTTCATCGGCGCGCGTCGCTTCGGCGGCGAGGTCCAGCTCCTCGTCGTCAACCTGCTGCCCTTCTGGGTGGACAAGTACCGGAGGATCTTCAGCCAGATCTCGCGGCACGACATCGTCGACCTGGAGAAGGACGACGACCGCGGCGTCGTCCGCTGTTACCCGCACGTGGTGGTCGGCTATGGCAGCCGCAAGGAGTTCACCATCGACCCCTCCCTGGACGACACCGGCGGCGGCTACACCATGGTCAACTTCACCGAGTTCTTGAGGCAATCCTACTCGCTCCCGCGTGACCGGCCGATCAAGCTCGGTACCAACCACGGTGCACGGCCGCGGATGATGATCCTGGAGCGGACCAACAGCCGGAAGCTGATGAACCTCCCGGAGGTCGCCGCGGCCGCGCGGGCGGCGGGGTTCGAGGTGACCGTCGCCGGCGGCCGTCCGACGAGCACCTACGACGAGTTCGCCCGGGAGGTGAACTCGTACGACGTGATGGTGGGCGTGCACGGCGCCGGGCTGACCAACTGCGTGTTCCTCCCCACGGGGGCCGTGCTGCTGCAGATCGTGCCGTACGGCCGGCTCGAGAGCATCGCGCAGACGGACTTCGGCGAGCCGGCGCGAGACATGGGGCTCCGGTACATCGAGTACGACATCGCCGCCGACGAGAGCTCGCTGATGGACGTGTTCGGCAAGGACCACCCCATGATCAAGGACCCCGTCGCCGTGCACTTGAGCGGGTGGGGAAACGTGGCCGAGTGGTACCTCGGGAAGCAGGACGTGCGGGTCAACATTGAGCGGTTTAGGCCGTTTCTGACGCAGGCGTTGGAGCACCTGCAGTAGCGATCCTTTTTCTCGATGAACAAGCAAAAATGTATATGCATAACACGACGGTGCGTTTTCCTATTCTTATTCTTTTTCCTCAAAATTCCAACACTACCAAGGCAAAGGGCATGTTTAGAGAAGCTTTAGATTCTGAGAAGTAGCTGTTTGGTAGCCAACTTCTGAGAATCTGGAAAAGCTCTGAAACTCAGTTTCTCCAGCTTCTGGCTTCTTAGTTTATTTTTCAGAATCTGTAACTACAGATTCTCAGAAGCTGTGGACTGTTTGGGGCAGCTTCTAGCAAAAGCAGCTTTTGGGAAAAGCTGCAGCTGGGACAAGCTCCCCAAACAGGACCAAAGTGGTCTTTTAGTTCGATCATATTTTAGTATAGAAAATTTAATCGCCAGATCTAGGCTTAGCTTAAGTTAGCACGGATAACAAGAAAAACCATTAACATATGATTAATTAGTTGCGTATCGACTATTATGAAAAGGATTTTAGTTGTTATTTAAAAAAACTGAAATAAAAAGTTTGCATAAAAGACACCGATGTATTAGCGCATCCTAAACTCACTTCCAAACGCAGCTTAAGTAAAGTTATAAAAGGGCTCATTAGCCATAACCCGTTACTATACCTAGAGTTAGGTAGAACGCACGCTAATCTATTTCAACTAGATAATATAGAGAGATCGGTCATTCTCACAGAAAAAATAATATGAAGACAGGGCCAAAAATAAATATACGTTTTGCGCTTGTGGAAGTCGGTAGAGCTGGAGCTTTATCTCGAACTTGTACTAGCTAGCTAGTGATTAGGCTGATTGGTCTGTATTGTTAGGAAACCTATGGGTTTGGGTCCATGAAGGCCCAGCCCATATATATTAATTGGCCCACACCGAAACCTTCCATATATGGAGGAAAGCTATATAAGGAGGAGAGGGGTGATCATATTGTACACTTGTGCTTGAGGAGGATAGAATGATGAATGAGAAGAGAGTCTCACCCCTAAATCTTATATCTCCACTTTTGTAGAATTACAGGACCTCTTAGACTACTTCGTATAGTAGGAAGGTTGCGTAATATGTTATCAGCAGGATGTTTGTATAGTAGGAAGGTTGCGTAATATGTTATCAGCAGGATGTTCTACCAGAGACCGAGAAAGAAGAAGGTAGAGAAATCTCTTGAATCCCCTTGCATCTTGGACATTGAATTGCAAAAAAGAATTGCTCGCATCCTTCCGATTCCGTTTTTGTGGTTTTTGTTGGATTCCATCACTGCCGACTGGGAGTCGCCGGCGAATGCCGATTGACGGAGTTACCACCACCGGCCGCCGACTGCCACGAACAGCGCCGGCCCAAACCACACTCGTACTCACGTTGGCCGCCGGCCGCGCCGTCCTGGCTGCGGCCCCGCCGACCGTTGAGGCTTCGCCCGCGCTGGGCCTCGTTTGCACCGATGCCGCCGCGACCGCCGCATCGGCCGGTTGCACAGGGAAGGAGAAGGAATCGGAGAAAAGAAAAGGAAGAAGAAGCAGCGGAAGGAGAGGAGCATCGCCGGCTGCGCCATAGAGGCTGTGACGGCGACGTCGTCCTTGCCAACTCCATGCCGGATCACTGCGCCTTGTCGGCTGCGGTATGAAATAGCAAAAAAGGAAAAACAGGTGGCAGCGCCGGCCGCCACCGTCGCGCCTGCGCCTGGCAGCCACGCAGTGCCGGTCGCCGGCCCTACCGCAAGCCACGGCGCCTGCTGCTGACCTGGCTGCCGCGCGCTGAACTCGCCGCCGCACGCCGCGACGTCCCACCGCCGCCGCACGCCACGACGTCCTGCCGAGCCGAGCTGCCGCTGCAAGGCCTCGCTGCCGCACGACCCCGTCGTCGACCACGACTGAGACCCGCCGGCCATGTTTTCCTCGCCGCACAAGCCGTGATTTCCATGAAAGAATCAACGGTTGAGGAAAAAGAAGGCAAAGGCAGAAAGAAGAAAGAAAAAAAAAGGCAGCGAGCAGCCATGGCCTCGCCGCCACTGGCGCTCGCTGCCGCCTGGCCGCCGACGCCACCGTGCCACGCCTGCGGAAGGCCGCCGCCGCCCCACGCCCGCACCCGCGCCGCCGCACGGCCGCACTCGCGCCGGCCACGCCCGCGCCCGCGCCGCCGCACGAACGCACTCGCCCCGGCCACGTCCTCTCACGGGCGCGCCGCCGCAGCAAGGCCGGGCCCCGCCGCCGCCTTGCCGTGGCGCCGCCCCGCCTGGCCACCGCGCGCCGCCTAGCCACGGGTGGCCGCCGCGCCGCCGCCTCTCGGCTGCTGGCCTGGCCGCGCCGCCACCGCCGGTCGCCGGTCGCCAGTCGCCGTCGGCCGCCACCTCCCATACATGGCAAGAAGCCATCGGTGGTAGGGAAAAGAAGGAAAGGATAAGGAAGAAAAGGAAAGAAAAAAAAGGGAAAGAATCCTGTGATTTTGCAAAAATGCCCTTGCTGTTTTGGAAATTAAGTGCATGTTCCTCTGCATTGGAATTTTTTCATTTTAAACCCTGAAGTTTACATAAAACACACAAATAACACTCTGCAATTGGGATATTTGCTTGAATGGCATTCGGAATTTGCAAATATCACCAAAATCATATTCTCGTATAAAAGAGCCACGGGACATTGAATTTCGACCCGACTTTGAATTTCAGGTACCTTTATTGCTGATGTTTATGATTATGAAATTTAATTATCACATTTACGATTATTGATTATTTGTGATGCTTTTATTACTTTTAATTAATATCGTTGCGATAAAATATATAGAATTACATAGTATATACTGGAATTATTTGCGGGAATTTTGTGTGTCATTATATTGCAACACTTGTGCATTTTACCAGCATTTAATTTGCGCATATTTTTTAATAACGAAAGATGACTGGCATCGCGGATTAGAAAATTCGCTGAATCTAGAATATCTCTGACATTTGTTTTCCAATGTCGAAATTACAGTAAAGCAAGAAGCCCTATGGTACCGTTAATCCAATCACGCTATAGGCATTGACTCGATGAGTTTAATCTAGCATTTCAAACTCTCGCCAGTGCCTCCAAGCCACTCTCATGAATGAGTATGCTAGAAGAATAAGCGCGTTAGCATTTAGAAGATTATGGTACATACCCTACCTCTCGTAGAGCAACAACTATGAGCGAGAATGGGTATTTTTCGACTATGATTCACTGAGCAGATGACACAAAGAGTACGGTAATACGGTGCACCGAATTTGCACCGAATACTGCGAAAACTCTTGATGTTCTACCCGAACGTGACGAAAGTCGCACGCAAGCATCACTGGTGCACATACAAGAAGTATGCCTAACTAGTTGATAAATGGAATTGCGTAATGTTCATGACAGTACTCACTAGAAGAGCATTGTCTTCCAAAACCAACTAGCACAGTTAATAATGAATTCAACACGAGCAGCTAGCCTGGTACACTTACCTCAACGAAAGAAGAGGAAAAGGGGGAGTAGAACACAGGTGGTCAAGGTGAAACAATCTAGAACTATGAACATTAAAAGAAAAGGACAATCCTAATAGCACACTCATCATGAATTGAGGAGGAGAGCTCCTAGCCTATTTGCATGGCTATGGACGAAGAATCTCCTATGCTATATCGGATCGGCCCTAAATTTGATGTCAGGATAGTAAATAATTGCCATAGCTGTCGAGCAAGAAGCTCGCTATGAAGTTAATTCAATCCGAAGTACCGGGATACCTCGTTGAATCAATATACTTCGTCATCACTTGTTGCAATCTTTGAATAGAGCATTGCATCGAAAAATGGTCCTTGCCCAAGTAGAGCACGCATTTTCCCTGCAATAGAGAATTATTTTCGGTATAAAATTGCATATTTAAGGCATTTACTATTTTGTTGCTCTTTTCTAGCACATAGTTATAATGCTTTGAATTGTGTGTAGCGCCCAAACATAAGAGAAAAAGAATGAATTGTGGTCCGCATAACCACAAATAACACTTCAAGAGAAAAATGTATTTTCCAGACCCATAGAACTGAAAATATTATGACTGTTGCTAACAGCAACAACTGAATTTGTCGGCCTAGAATGTGCCACAGTCATATTACCTATGGAACAATTTTGCACTTTATAGAAGCATCTATTGTCCGTCAACCCCGTTGAACTCTCTAAAAAGTGTGATGATTTGGGCTACACCCTTTTAGCAATGGATTTTCAGCCATTTCCAGTCTTAGAATTATAAGAATAAATATTACAACTCGTATGATCATGGCACATATATGCATAATTTTCCTAAATCATGAAGATTTGTGTCACAGTATGCACCGATAGGAAATTAGTGCATAAACCGCATATAGTTCTAGCATCCCTGAACTAGATTGTGAGGAATATCTGCGGCTCCCATTTGGTGCTATATGGATAAATGTGCTTCCAAAGCAGCAAACATCTAGTGTCTCTTAGACACCGTGTCTCTGCCAAGACTGATCCAGCAAGATCACGTGAACATCAATTGAACTCACTAAATCATCTTTAGAAGTCCGCGAGGACAATACTAGCATTGCATTTGATGATTGGTGAACTGGTAGCACGAAGTACCAAATATCCACATGAATGGACCAAGTATAAGCTATGAATTGCAATATATGCTATATCATTGTTGTAATACCCGTAGTAGAAAAGGACATGTAGTCCCCAAAGCTGCGGACTCTGAAAGAAAATTCAGACCATCGGCATAAACATGCATCCTGCAACTAGTGCTATTGCATCCGTTTGGTTTATGTGCATATCCCACTAATGCGTTGCAAAAGGCTCTCTCCGAAGGTCGAGAACTTTTTACGGAGATGATTATGAAGCCTAAATTCCTTGACAAATAAGAATTATTTCCAGTCATTTAGGGGGAGAGAATGAATCACTAGATAGGAAATGTCAGAAAATATGATAGCAGAAAGGGACTAATGCATGTTACACCGCACTAGTGAATGTAGTTTGCACAAAGAATTAAAACTGCCAAATCACATTGTAAATACTTTTGTGATTTCGAAGAGTTTGACTAAGTTGCATGAATGAAATGCACCGGGGGAGGGTGATACCGAAGAAAGTAAAGGTACCCCTCGTATTGTCTAAAGGCCTCGAACAAAAAGAATTGGACAAGAAACTTCGGCTCCTCACACCCCTAAAGTAACCGGAGACGTCTGGTGAAAACAGGGCAAGAGGGACTATCATACTCAAAGTCACAAAAGGTACCCCACCGAATAGAAGGGGAGCCAGTTGAGATCTGGCAAACGGTACGGAACCTCCGAATAGGCGTACTGCACCTTCCCATCAAGGAAGAAAACTAGCTGTTGGAGTGCACACTAACGCTGGTACATGCCCACATCAAGAAGTATTAAGCAAAAAAAAGAAGAAGAAGCATATGAAAAATGCATCTCCTCGTATATCCATGGATACTCGCATAAAGTCTCATACAACCAGTAGAAATTGGCAATGAGACCTATCATGGGCAATGTCTCTTTTAGACAACAAACTCATTGGCAGTCAACCAGGAGTTGAATGGAATTAATGAACTAGAAGTTGAAATGAAGAACTCAACCTGAATGATTGATAAGCATTGAAGATAGAATCAATGAACGCATTTCAAGAGTTTGGATCGGACACTTGCATAATAGTACATGAAGAAATACTAGGTCCTGAACCAACATAAAAGAATAGAATAAACCAGAAAAGAATTGAAGAAAACAAACTCGTTCGTTTTGAATTTGAGTTTGATTTGAAATATTTGGCTGAATCCAAATCATGCTTACACTTGCAGCTAAAGGCATGCGACAGATGGAAGTCTAGTACATCAGTCCAACTGCACTTAGGAATGTTCATGGTGCATAGCTTTGGAATAGTCTATTATCGCCAAAATGGGACGGAATTCCTAAACACAAGTGTCATAGCAGCACATGAATACTTGGCTAAATGAACTAAACCAAACTAAGCATCATTGAACTGTTCAGAGCCTCGGCATAGTTTTGAGAGATGGTTACCCGCGACAGCAATCGCGATTTGAAAACTATCTCAACCCCCACCATTTATGAAATTAAAGCAGCATATGTCGCACATATGCAATTGAGTTATGTGAGAAGCAAACTCACTAAGCATATGAACCCCCAAGCTCTTCTATGTACATGAATTGCATAGAAGCAACGAACTAAGTGATGTGGAAGTCTTGCAGATTCATCCACTAACTCATTATTTACATCTTCCCTTGAATAGGTGTGTCCGAGAAATCGGAATAATGAAACTTAGAGAAATGCAAAATTCAGGGGGAGAATCTCGCTAACTCATTTCAGAATCTTGATATAGAAAATCAAGTACCCAAAATCAATCTAGAAAGATTGAACGAAGAATTGGGTGAATTGTACTCTTTTTCCCTTGGATAAGTTTTCCCGGCAGTTTCTTATCAAGGTTTTTAATGAGGCAATCCGTGCGACATTGCACGCGTATGGTATGTACTCTTTCTCCAAATTTTTCCCACTGGGTTTTTGTGGAGTTTTGATGTGGCATAGACATCACGCGGTGAGTGCCCAAGGGGGAGTGTTAGGAAACCTATGGGCTTGGGCCCATGAAGGCCCAGCCCATATACACTAATTAGGCCCACACTAAAACCTTCCATATGTGGAGGAAGGCTATATAAGGAGGAGAGGGGTGCTCATATTGTATACTTGTGCTTGAGGAGGATAGAATGAGGAATGAGAAGAGAGTCTCACCCCTAAATCTTGTGTCTCCACTTTTGTAGAATTATGGAACTCTCTTGGACTACTTCGTATAGCAGGAGGGTTGCGTAATATGTATCAATATCTACTTATCTAAAGCTGGCCGTTTGGCCAGAATTTTATTGGGCCACGTGGCTTCAACGAGCTTGCAGACAAATCCATGATTTTCTGAGGTAAAAGAAATCTAAGAAAATCTTAAATTAAAAGAAGAATCTAGAGTCATGGGGAAGAAAGAGAAAAATAATACATTGCTTCCATTGTTTCCTGCCCCATGAACATGGATACTAGGCACTAGAAGGTTCGTTCCTGACATTGACGATGAGTGTCCGAGCTATCTATGAAAACACCATAAGCGGGAATGGAAGATGAGGAGCACGAGTGACAAAAATAATTGATGTTATTCATCCGTGAACAAAATATTGCGCTTGAATGTCACTGTAAGTTTACAAGATATATAGTCGCTACGATTCTTTTGGAATGCACAGTAAATTAGTATTAGAATGTAAGGGTTCACATAATGAGTAAAGAGAAAAAATGAAATAAAGTAAATTTAAAAATAATAAGGAAGTTTCACAATTAAATTTAAATCATCAATTCAATTTTCTGGATAAGATTTGAAAAAACCCGTCAAAGGCTGGTTCCTTTTCATATAAATTCAAATAAAATTAAACAAACAATTTTAGATAATTGTATAAATTTATACGTTTCAGAAAAAAAGACTCAATGAATATATACAGGATATAAACTGGATGCGCACCGGTTGGCGCGCCTATTTGCTAGTATACTATATATGCGTGCAACAGGATCAGTTTCGTCGTGATCTGGTGGAAGCAGTCGCTGAAGTACTTGCACCGAACGGATAAACAATTAATTCGTCGATGTTTAGTCTGATTACTACTTCTGAACAAAAACTTGGAGGAGCCTCGATCGCCCATGTGTCAAGGCTGATGTAATTAGAAAATGCAATTCACTGCCACAGAAATACTCATTGATGCTGGTTCTAAAGGCCTCATAGATGTCGGTTTTAGGCCTGACACCAATTGGTTCTGAAACTGGCACCTATAGTTTTGAACAAACGAAAAAGGAAAAAGAATCTTGGCCACTAACCGCCCGCCAGCCACCACCTCGTCCGGTCTTCTCCATGGCCGCCGCCATCACCAGATCTAGAGGAGAAGGGAGGAGGGTGGAGGAAGAGGATGAGAAAGGGTCCCAAGGAGAAAGGGGGGCCGGCGAGCCTCCTCCTCCTCTGCCACCACCGCCACCAGGTCCGCTTCAATGCCGGTCTTCTCTACCACGGCCGCCACCACTAGATCTGGAGGGAGACGACCAGGAGAGAGAGTGAGTCGGCGAGTGAAGGAGAGGGAGAGGAGGAGGGGGGCACCGGGAGGGAGAGGGGGCCTCTTCCGCCTTCTCCACCAAGCCCGGCCTCCACGCCCATATGGTGTACCATCGCCAAATCTCCGCACTTATGGAGCTTCCACACCGCCGGAGAGAGAGAGAGAGGGGGGGGGGAGAAGGGGAGGATGGCGTGAAGGGAGAAGGGGAATGACACAAGGGGAGAAGTAGAGGATGCGATGCGATGCGTGTGGATAAGTATGAGCGGTCGCGCAATTCAGTGGTTCTGGTCTCGGCTCATTTTTCTATATGTGCCGGTTTTTTATTTAATCGGGACCTATATTATAATATAGGTGTCAATTCTTTTAAAAAATGATCCCTATAGTATTGGTACCGGTTTTTCCTAATAAATCGACACATATAGTCCTGAAAGATGTTGGTTCTTTATTTTCTTCATCGTGTGGAGGTGGGAAAAGACCCACAAATGTACACCTATAAGGCCGGTCCCTATCAGGGTTTTTGTAGTAGTGATTCCACGATAAATATTCCTCTTTTTTAAAATATATTTCAATTGTTGACGACAAAGACGGATTATAAGTTTACTAAACCATGTATATGTGGAATTTCAGTGAATTTGAATTAATATAATGGTTTATAAAGATTAATCTAACGATTTATTGCGACCGCGAGTAAAGGCAGCTATATAATTTGAAGTCATACAGCTTATCTTTTCCTGGTCTTTAATTCTCTCTTATCTCTCTCCACCGAGAAAAGTAGTGGATCGGTGGCTCTTGCTGACGTCGTCAACTCATCGGCGAGAGGACCCATCAATGAGGAAGGGGATGATTGGACGGGGCATGATATTATGATGCCTAGGCATGACGAGATGCCACTACTATAGAATCTAGCATTTTCATTAGTAAATCTGTTATGATTTGGCCTTTCACAGAGACACTCATCGATGACAGATCGAAAATCCCCCTTAAAGATTTGGTCTAGCTGCTGAACTCATCACTGATGACCCCTCGTCGATGACGAGCTAATTTTGCGGCCTGTCAATACAAGTCATCTATGATCATCAAATAACACCAAACATTTTTGATATCATTGTCAAGAAAGAAACTGGTTAACATTGATTGTTTTCTCTTCATTTGAAAATGGATATGTATGACTGGTTTCAACCTGCCAGAAAATTTTACCGATAATCCAGAATAGCTTGCGAGAAGAGTCCAGCCTCGTGTTGTTCCTTTGCAAATAAAGCTCTCGACACCTAATCCGGTCAAATTTGCAGCGTCAAGCCCCAAGCCAATGGCTCAGGCGGTCCTCCGTGATTACTTGGCTCCATATGTTGCCAACGTGCCCATCAAACCCATTTTCAAACACTGGAGATGCAAACTTTCAGATCAAGACGGGTCTCATCATACTGATGCAGGCTAGCTCATCCTGTGGAAAAGCCGATGAGGACGTAGACGCTCATCTCCAGCAATTCCTGGAACTCTACGACACCATTGTCATCAGGGTAGTTACTCAGAATGCTATCCGACTCCAATTATTTCCACTCTCTACTTGGTACATCGAAACATTAGTTCTACTCCAAGAGAAGTGTCGTGGCCACATGAGAGAAGTCATCAATAGCGTTCCTCATGTAGTTCTTTCTGATGGGCAAATCCAACATCCTTCGGGGAAATATTTCGACCTTCTAGCAAGTAGCAAATGAGTCAATTCCAGAGGCATGGGAAACACTTCATGAGTACATCCTGGCTTATCTGCACCATCGTATAGATGATTGGCTCATTGTCCAGAACTTCTACAACAGGATGATTCCTGCAGCCTATGATCACATCGACAGTGCTGTTGAAGGAGCCTTCTTCTCACTGACTGTTGCTTGTGCTACAGATTTGATAGAGAGGATGGTCTCCAACCAAGGGAGGAGCGAATAACGACTCCCACCTCATCACTAGGGCATGAACACAGTTAATGAAACAGACATGCTCGTCGCTAAAATGGATCTCCTCATGAAGCGCTTGGATGAACGTGCTTGTGATAAGGTGGAGGTGTCCGGTACTGCACAAGAATTTGAAGTTCAAATGACATGTGAAACATGCCACGATACTGCACTCGGGGAATGACTGCCCCGAGTCCTATGAGGAAGTGTTCTTCATGAACAACAACAACAACAACAACAACAACAACGGGTACCGTCCACAACAACAACAACATCATGATCATCATCAAACAACAACAATAGAGGTTTGCCTGCTGTCATGCCTTGGGATGAGGACCTCCCGCATGTTAACCACATTTCTGAGCCAGAATTTCCTAAGCCTCCACATCAACCTGAATAGCCAGGAGAGCAGCATGGGGATAACATGCAGGAAGATATGAAAGACAACCAGCAGCAACAATCTCAGTCTCATAGTAAGGTCTCGGAGATTTCTGGTTCGCATCACGTGGTGGTCCATCAGATGGGGGTAGAAGATTTTGAGTTGATTCTATAGACCAGATTCCTAGTCAATCCTAATTTTTGGAAGTTTCTTATAGCTGTTCAGAATGTGCTTGTGTTATGGGATTCTGTAATCCTAACTGGTGTTCTTGGGGGACTACCTCATTGTCACTTTGCTATGCTTGCTCACTCTTCCCAATGGACACAAGCTCAAGGACCAGAATCTAATATGCAGAATGTTTCCTACTCGCTACTGGTGACACACATTGTTCAATTTGCTTTGTTGGTTGTTGTTTTGCTACTGGTGGCTAAGATTGAAAGGCATGGGGAAAGCCGACATATAAGCCCAGTGACAACCTCGGCCCAGTTGGGAGTGGAGACCCAACAATTTGAAGGTGTTATGCTGGTGGATCCAATCTCATGCATCCCTCCTTATGCCGCCCTAATTGAACTGCCAGCTGATCCTTTTCCTCCAGATAATATTTCAAGTATACCTTCGCTCAAAAAGTGCAAGAAATCCAAGGGAACAAATGTTGTCATTACTGACACAGATAGAAGGAGTGCTCGCCTAAACAAGTTGACTAAGGGTTTCTTGTCTCCTAATCCCAATGTTGCAATTGGCAAGGCAAGGGGGAAGAGTGCAAAAATACTAAAGTTAATTGCTGAACAAAGTGGTATAATCTCTTCCCTGCGTCCTCTTCCCCCTGGTTTTTTCAATCCAGATGAGGGCAGTAAACTAGAGAGGTGGAGCTGGGTTTTGGCTGCTCCATAACTCCACTCCAGACACAACTCCTGGAGCTAACTTTAGGAGTTGGAGCTCTACCAAACATGCCCTAACCTCAGTTTTTTCTCTTCAACAAACCAAAAAAGAGGGCTTTGATATCACTACACCATGTCCCAAAATTAGCGTCAGATAGCTGTCGGAAAAGAATTGATGTTAGCTTCAGACCATCTGTGGCGAGAAGGTTAGTGTCAGATGGTCCGTCGGTAGTTCATTTTAAAAAGACAGACTGTCTGTCGGCAATGATACTAATTTATGGGAACAGATGGTCTGTTGGTAGTTCTATAACTACCGTCAAATCATCTGTGGGTATTTCTCGGGGCCCTGCCAAAAAATTGGGTCAATGAGTTTGCTTGCGCGCGAGCGAAAATTTGCCGCGCGCGGGTTGGGCTAAAATTTGCTGCGCGGGCTGGGCTGGCCGAGTCAGAGAGCCAAATAAACCGTAAAAATCACACAACTATCGATCTACCCATCCCCAACCTCCCCCACGCAAGCCTCCAATCGCGCCGCCGCTACTCCCCTCCTCCCGTCGCGCCGCCAGTCCCCTCCTCCCGTCGCGCCGCCAGCCCTCCCCATCTCACTGCCGCTCCCCTCCCATCGCACCGTGCTCCCTGCCTCCCGTAGCACCTCCGCCAGTCCCCATCGCGCCGCCGCATCGCTCCACCCATCGCATCGACCCTGCAGCTCTCTGGGTCAGGAGGAATATATGTCCCCTTCGGCCCTGTCAATTCCGCCACCACTCCGTGACTCCTAGGGCTCGTAGCTCCAGAAACCAGCGCCCACGCACCCTCCCACGCTCGCGTGTCCACTCCGCTGTCACTCTTCTTGGTATCGATTCTTTACCCATGCCTCATTGATGCAATTTGCTTTCTTGCGTTTTCTGTTCTTGCGTGTACGTTCTTGGATTTCTGTTACATTTGTATGGTGGTTTGATGTGTCATGATTGGGAGTAATTGCTGAGGTTGGTGATAATATGGGATAAATCTGGTATTGCTTGGTTCAATTCCGGGTGGTGCTAATGTTCTGTTCCTAAATTACAAATTATAGTGGTTTGATGGCATGTAGATTTAGAAACAGCTGTATTTTTGAATTTTAGGCCGTATCCACCACAGCCACTAATATGTTGCCGCAGTCTATGAGCTGCTGCCATCACTGATTTCCACTTTGCCAAGGAACCAGTAGGGTGGATAGGTGGACAGCTGCTCACCTCTTGGTCGACAGCTCCTCCATTGCGTGTGTCTTGCAAAAAGGGGATTTTTATAGCCGTATTGTGAATCTGTGTGTATGTTTGTGGGTTTCTGTCCATTGAGATATATTAGGTGATATTTTTGTGTAAATAACAATTGATTTCCCTTTTGCTACTGGTGATATATATATATATATATATATATATATATATATATATATTTACGTTTTGGAGATGAGAAATTTCGCTCTTTGTTCTGGATGCAGCTATCCCTTGGGCTTGAGTGCTGTTCGAACGAACCAGTTGGTGTCGCAGAAGTACATGGGCTGAATTTATTAACCAAGGTATTTGGATCATTTTGATATTGATATTTAGAATTTTCCAGGGTGTACAAGTGGGAGTGAATATAGCACTCTCTGAATATTAAATTTTGAGGCTGTTTACAATGAAATACTGTAGGTCATCAACAAGGAAAGCATCAGAGGACCAAGGGGATCTCCATGGTAGAAGTTTGAACTTTACTTGAGGAAAACAGCCATATAGCTGGCAACAAGCAAACACCAGGTTAGTAATGATATGCTTTCTATATATATTATGTTCTACTATTGAATATTATCTGCATGCTTGGTACTGAATGCTTGGGAAGAAAATTATAGTTGTTTGAATAGGCTTCATATTTTGTGTGATGAAAATAATTGATTGCAGCAGTAGTGGTTATTTTGGCAAGATTGCCATAATTTTAATTGGGAACTATGTTTACTGAATTGCCTGAATGTGAATGTTGTATATTTGCAATTGTTTAAACACTTACAACATGCATTATGGGTCTGTATAGCTAATCTGTGAAAATTAACAGAGGTGCACCATGGATAAACAGTGGATGGATAAGCCTAGGTACAACAAACACTTTCAACTAATTTAGGTCTCTATGGTCCATACCCTTTTTTTATCTAACCTGGCCACTCATGGATGTATTGCACGTAGGCACTCTAGAGAATATTCAGAAGGGCTGGACATATTCCTACAACATGCATTTAGTTCAGCAGTAGGCAACAAAATACAATGCCCCTGTAAAAAATGTGCTAGTTCATTCTGGAGAGATGAAAGTGAAGTTCATGAGCATTTGATATGTGAGGGCTTTCTACGAGGGTACAAACCATTGATGTTTCATGGAGAAGGTAGCTCCTTTGTGAATTCTGCTGAGTATGATGAGGTTGGGGATGTGGAGTCAAGTGAACATGATGACATCTCTGATTTGCTTCGAGACTTGGCATGTGGCTTAGATGATAGGGGGGAATTTGAGGATGAGGGTAATTCAGATGTAACAAATGAAGATCTGAATGCTCTTAAAATGCTGTCAGATGATTATGGGCAAGAACTGTACCCAGGGTGTGATAAATTCTCAAAGCTGCATTTCATAGTTAAACTACTACACATCAAATTGCTTGGGGGATGGTCTGATAAGAGTTTTGACCTATTACTAAATCTACTTATTGAAGCTTTCCCTAAAGGGTCAGCACTACCAAAGAACTACAATGAAGCTAAGAAAACAGTGAAATGCTTAGGGCTTGGATATGTTAGTATTCATGCATGTAAAAATGATTGCATCCTTTATTGGAAGGATCATGCTAATGCCAACTCTTGTCCAAAATGTGAAACCTCAAGATGGAAGTCAGAAAACAAGAGTCTAAATGGCAAACGCATACACAAGGTTCCTAATAAAGTTCTTCGCTATTTTCCAATAAAGAGAAGGTTTCAGAGATTGTTTGCATGCTCTAGAACAGCAGCTCTAACAAGATGGCATGATGAAGAGCGGACATAAGATGGTTTGCTTAGACATCCAGCAGATTCTCCTCTTTGGAAGGATTTTGACCATAAGCACCCAGAATTTTCCTCTGATCCTCGCAATATTAGATGTGCATTAGCTACCGATGGGTTTAATCCATTCAGATCCATGAATATTTCTTATAGCATTTGGCCTGTTATTATAATTCCATACAACTTTCCACCATGGATCTGTATGAAGCAACCAAACTTCATAATTTCTTTGTTAATTCCTGGTCGATATGCTCCTGGTAGTGATATGGATGTCTTTATGGAGCCACTAGTCGATGATATGTACGATATGTTTGTCCATGGTGTTAGAACTTTTGATGCCTCCAAGGGTGAGTATTTCCAGTTGCGTGCTGCTATATTATGCACCATTTCAGATTATCCTGGTCTTGGGTATGTGGCTGGTTGTACTACCTCAGGTGAGGGAGCATGCATTGAGTGCCATCAATTTACACGCTCTCTTCGATTGAAAAAAGGCAGCAAGACTTGTTACATGGGACACCGTAGGTTTCTACATGCAAACCACCCATTTAGATTTGATGCTGATTCATTTGATGGTGTTGTTGAGCTTGAGTCATCACCTGTTCCACTTTCTGGAAAGGAAATTTTGAAGCAGACAGAAGGGATGCAAACATCTTTTGGGAAGGATCCATCTGGAAAGAAGGTAACGAAAAAGAGAAAGTGTAAGGAGGGGGAGCCAATTAATATTTGGAAAAGAAGGTCTATTTGGTTCAAACTACCATATTGGAAGGACTTGCTTTTGCGTCATAATCTTGATGTAATGCACATTGAGAAAAATGTATGTGATAACATAATCAATACACTCTTGGGTACTGACAAGAAGTCAAAAGACAACTTAAATTCTCGGTTAGACCTTCAAGCTCTAGGCATAAGAAGTGATCTTCATCCTATTGAAGTAGAAGATAAATTTTATTTACCTCCAGCCCCATACTCAATGACTTCTGAAGAGAAGAAATTGTTTTGCAAAGTGTTAAATGGAGTTAAGTTCCCTGATGGTTATGCCTCTGATATACGGCGCAATGTCCAGGTTAATGAGAAAAAGATAATCGGACTTAAGAGCCATGATAATCATGTTATCCTTCAACAATTGCTTCCACTTGCTGTTAGAAGGATATTACCAGAAAATGTTAGTGCAGCACTGGTTCGTGTGAGCAATTTTTTTAAGCAAATATATTCGCCTGTTATCCGTGTAAGTGATATGCAAAAACTAGAGGCAGAAATAGCTGAGACCATATGTCTTCTTGAGAAAATATTCCTACCCTCATTTTTTACTATTATGATACACTTGATGGTCCATCTACCTGCTCAAGCAAGAATAGCTGGTCCGGTACATTTTCGCAACATGTACCCTGGAGAGAGGTAATTTTCTAAAAGAACCAATAAAATAACTGCAGCCATGCCTTAGCACAAATAAACTCACTTTCACTCCCTATTTATATATGTATAAGTTTTTGATGAGATGTAAGGGGTATGTTCGCACTAGAAGTCATCCCGAAGGATCAATTGCGGAGAGCTATTTATTTGATGAGAGTCTTACATTCTGTTCTCGTTATTTACATGGTGTTACTCGTTTTACTCGGCGAGTTAGGAATGACGAAGGCCTGCCCATGGAAGTTCAGAGTACCACTCCTTTCTTTCGCAACATTGGGCGAGGGTTAGCTGGTAAATATTGCGTGGCTTTAGACCACAAAACTTGGTTGCAGGCACACAGATATGTCTTATTCAACTATGACAATATCGATCCTTATTTGAAGTGAGCTATTTTCTTTATTTTAACATTGAGAAATTTTCGTTTTTTTTTATTATTGAATTGGCTTTTGAACACTTGCAGCAAACACATTGACTATCTTTCCTCAACTGGCCTTCAAAACAAACATGAAATTGACCGTGTGCACCATGAAACCTTTCATGAGTGGTTTAGATTGCATGTAAGTAGGCAAATGGCCCAAGTAATGTGTGATTTTTACTAAATTGTAGCTTTATCTTGACAAATATTATCTCAATAACAGGTCACTGAGATGGGTGATGATGAACCAGAAGAGATAAAAATTTTAGCTAAAGAGCCCATCATGGCTGCCAATAAATATAACAGCTACACCATAAATGGTTTTAACTTTCATACACAGTCTTATGATGAGGGAAGGCCTGTTCAAAGTAGTGGAGTGTCTCTAATGGCTGAGACCACATGTTTTGAAAGAGGCAATAATGATTGCCGCGTAGTAGGAAACAAGATCTATTATGGTATTATAAAAGAAATTATTGAGTTGAATTATAGCAACAGAGGTAATATAGTGCTCTTCAAGTGTGATTGGGTTGATAATCGCATACAGGACAAGTGGGTAAGGACTGATCAGTTTGGGATAACTACTGTGAATTTCAAGCATTTATTCAATACCGGTGACAATATATCAGATGAGCCTTTCATTTTAGCATCTCAAGCTATTCAGGTTTACTATGTTCAAGATCCTGTTGATACTGAATGGTTTGCTGTTAGGCAATCAAAACCACGTGACTTATATAATATGAGTGAAACTGAAAAAGATGATTTGGGGAATGACACTGAAGTATCCATCATTTTGCCTGATGTGCATCCCAATTCAACTATGAATATCTCTGTTGAAGAAACTGTTTTTGTTAGGACAGACATAGATGGAATAATTGTTGAAGCAAACAAACCTAAGACGTAAGCATTTTTGTACATATATTATTGTTGCTGCTCATTTCTACTTGTACACTAAGTAATCTTAGTACTTTTCTTGTTCCTTCTACTGTACTGATGTTCGTTGAAGCACTCTTTACTGGTTGGTAATTTTTTTTTATCATGGCGCAGGAAAAACAATGGAAAAGGCAAGAGGAAGGTCTAAAGAAAAGGTTATCAATGGAATGGCGGTTGGAAAGAGTAAGGAAAATACTCTTACTGATTATGAAATACGTCGCAAAGGTGTCATAGCAGCAAACAATGAGATGTTACAATCTCTAAACCTCCCGCCCATGGGCAGCAATACGCATGTTCAACAACGACCCAAGAAAATACCTAAGGTTATGTGTCTTGAACTTCTGGTTCTAATTTTTTAGTATCCAATATGTACCTTTTATTTGACATCAAACTTCTGTTAGGTAACTGATGGTAGAAACATGGTGCCACGTGGAGATCATAACTTGCGGTCTAGGTCAAGAAATAACCTAGAGGAAAATGTAGATGAAAATGTTGGCGATGATCCTGAATACCAACCAGAAGAAGATGCCATGGATGACAATGAAGGTTAAAGAAACTGAGCTGTGCTATTTATGGCAATTCAAATCGTGCTAGTGTTATACATGCTTATGCTTGTTTCTGTTTTGTTCGGTAGATGTAGAAGAAACTCTTGAACTTGAACAAGTTCAGCAGAAAAAGAAGGAAGGAAGGGGTATCACTCAAAAGCTCAACATAATTTCAAGGGTGGGTGAAGCTAAAATCAAAATTACTCTCAACGAATTTGGTCAGCCGGTGGGGCTTGATTCTGAGGAATTTGCCACTACTGTTGGGACATTTGTGAGAAAGAAAATACCTGTTGCATGTGGTGATTGGAGAGATGTTGACATCAAAGACAAGCTGAAAGTATGGGAAGATGTACAGGTAGATTGACTATTATTTGTCTTGTTCCATTAATTTTGTATATCCTACTAATTCAATATTTTTTATATTAAAACAGAAACATTATGAGATCAATGAATATGGTTTACATTTTGTGTTGGAGACATCGCATATGATATGGAAGGATTATAAGGCTGATTTGAAGAAGAAACATTTTGATGCAAATCTGACTGATGAGGAACTTATGGACAGACGTGACTTAAGAGTCAATGAGGCACAATGGAAGTGGCTTATTAACCATTGGAGATCTCCAGAAGCTGTGGTAAGGCATCCAGTGTTATTTGCTGTACTTTACATTAAAATAGTCTACATATTGTGTTCATAACTGTTGTGTAGGCCCGCTCCATAAGAGGCAAGGCAAATCGCGGAATGTTGCGCATGTTACATTCAGCTGGTTGCAAGAGCCACGCTCGTGTTGGCCATGACATGGTAACATAAGTATATCATGTTAGTTCATTAGATGTATGACTTACAAAGCTTTGTGTACTCTAACTTCTTGTTTTAGGGTGTGAAAACTGGGCGTCCTCCTAGAAGGGATGAAGTCTTTGTTGAAACGCACAAACGAAAAAATGGAGAAATTATTCCAGAGGCTGCAGAAACAGTTGTATGCTTTCATTTTCTAAAACAGATTTCATGTGTAGAATACTACTTGCTAATATGTTTTCCAACATTATAGGAAATGCTAAAAGAGGCTGCAGAAGTTAACCCGGAGTTGAAGAACAAAACAATCCAGGAGGGCGATTTGTATTCACGTGTTTGTGGAACCAAGGAACCAAGAGGCCGTGTTCGTGTTTTAGGAAAGGGACCAACTCCTCAGGATGTGGGCACACCAGGTACACGTAGCAGAATGCCAACAAGACTTCAGCTAGAAATAGAATCTCATCGACAGACCAAACAAGAAGTTGTATGTCTGAATAAACGCATGGACGACATGCAACAACGTTTTAACATAATGGAGCATATGGTTATGTCTCAAGGTGTGCAGAATATAGAAACAAGTTCCCATCATGCTTCTAATTCTCGACATGCTGAGGTAAAGTGCCTTGCCTATCTGGATTTATCTATTTGATTTCATGTTATTTGGAAATATGTGTTGTAGTTATTGCCTACAAAAGCTTATGTCATTATGTTGATTTGGTTGTAGAGCCCAAGGAGTCCAGTACTTGAAGAGCTGCATAATTCAAATCAGGAGGTGCATCCTAATGAGCCTACCAATAGGCACTTGCTGGAGGAGCCTCATGCTGAGCCTACCAGTAGGCACTTGGATAATATCCTATCGGGTGATGACTTTATTATCCGCAAAAAAGCTATAACGCCAAGGGTGCCCTCAAGAAACACAACCACAAGAAGCCATGAAGCCACCATTGCTGAAGGAGAAAATCTTGTAATTTTTCTCATCCTTCTAAACCTAGCTTTTATTTAAGTCATTTAAATGCTATTGGTATTAATTGGTCAACATACTGAACTGAATTGTGTCCTTTAGGTTGGTAAAGATGTTATCTTATATGCTGTCTTGAGATCTGACACCCCTGTGGCTAAAGCAACAATTGTATCAATTGATCCAAGTTCCTTGGTGGGAGGTCAACCTCTAGGTGTTGAATTCTATGAAGTTGTTGTCAATGTCGTGCTGAAAAGAGATGCATTGCTTCCTCGTCCATATGATGATATGCAAACTATGGCTGATGCTCAGTACACATCCATTGCATGGCCAAACAATAGGGTAAAAATCTACTGTCAAATCCTTACTACGTGCTTATTGTTTCTATTTTTGTTGCAATGGCTTGCCATCAAATACTAACTGTATGCTATTTTCACCTTTCATTTTGGCAGTTGAATGTTAGCAAGAGGTCTGCTATGTCCAAAAGTGCTAACTCCAAAAGTGCAGGTATTTACTTCCAGTGTTTACTTCCCAATAGATGAACTGAGTTGTTAGTAATAACCTATGCATTTCAGAATACTTGGACTGCTTGTTAGTAATAACCCTCACTTGTTAAACATTTATGCATGGTTCAAATCCTCTAGTGCAAGGTTCAAATCCTCGAGTAAAGCAATGTGTTTGTGTACAACTAACTAGTACAAGACTATTGCAAGAATAGTTAAACTTCTTTTTTAGTTTTGAATATAATGTTAGAGTACCTGAGAAATATAGATTATGATTGACCTAAAATAGATTTGGAGGCTTGTCCTGATTTGCACCTATTATGACTCCTTTCAGTCATGGGAGCTTTTTCCACCTTATTAACTTCGTAAGGATTATTTTGCAGGGGTTGTTCAGTCTGGATAACAAAATGCTGGCTGCAAAGGGAGTATTTTGGTCAAATGGTGGCTGATGAAAATTACCAACTTAGGGTAGTGCACTTTTAGAAACCATGTAACTTGTATGCCTTTTGTAGTAAACACTGTTTGTCCCTTGATCGTTTCAACAACTGATGTTAGAAGCATGTAAGCTTTTGGAGTAATGACTTGTAGTTGACATGAACCTGTGACAACAAACTGATGTTAGAAGCATGTGAGCTTTTGGAGTAATGACTCGTAGTTGACATGAACCTATGACAGGGCAGCAATATACATGTTGACGTAATCTTTGGGGCTAATGTCTGGAATTTAGTGTCTACTTCCACTCTTTTGCTAGTTGCAATTATCAGTAATTTGCTATTGAATTGGAATGTGAAAAGTTGGTTGTATTCTTGCATGTCGGCAGAAGCATATTAACCACAGATTATATGTGGGCATGTGATGTGTGCGGCGTCTGTGGACAAAACTTTGTCTGTCGGTAGAACTAAAATAATAACGTCAAACTGTCTGTCGGTAGAAGTTCTATCTGTCGGTAATGCCTTATCCCGACAGGCTTTCCACCGACACACCCTCTCTGTCGCCAAAGGCCTTTGCCGACTGACTATTTGATGATAAAGGTGGTCTTCGCCGACAGATTAGTTGTTGCCAATTTTGGGACATGGTGTAGTGTATGGCTTTGTCGAAAAAATTGCACCTAGATGTTATGATAAATTTGTGTAGTCTCCTTCAAGTGGTGCCTTAGGAGGTGTTTTCTAAGGTTGGAATGGCTCTATGTTTGATGGCCAAATCTTCCTTCAAACGGATCATGCAATAGTCTTACACCTCACCTCAAAGCTAAATGCAGATTCTCTGTATCTGGTTAATATTTACGGACCTTCCTATGTTCCAGGCACACATGATTTTGTTGAATGGATGAATGCCCTAGACATTAATGTTAATGATAACTAGGTTTTTATGGGAGATTTCAACTATATAGAGCAACTGGAAATAGAAATAGGCTAGGAGATGATATGTTCATCTTCACTGAAATCATCAGAAATTTAGGACAGCTATAAGTCCGTCTCAAAGTTAGAGCTCACACCCATAAATCTTCAGGTTCAGACCTCAATCCTTATGTTAATGTTTTTCGTTTTGGGAATTTCTAGGAGCTGTCAGAGTTATAGATAAGACATAGACCTCAATCCTCAGGAGCTGTCAGAGTTATAGATAAGACATAGTACCTAATAGTCTCCCTAGGAGGAGAGGGGATAGGTGTGACACCCAGGCTCAAAAACGGTATTGAGTCTATCTTATCCAGTTGGATCACTGTGTTTTCCGTCCTCGCTCTAACAAAAAAAAAATCCAGAATAGGAGTTACAGTGACCGGTCAACCTTTTATATTTAAGCTGCTCCCTCTCTTCTCAAATTAGCGGCGTGGGATTATTCTAGCTAGTACTGTAGCGCGGCTGCTGCCGCACTGCTACTACTACACTCCTGCTGTTTTGCTTGCATGGGCTGGCCAAGGCCCAAGGCCTGCAGCTGCTGCTGCTGGGCTGGTAGCTTGCTCTCTCTTCTTTTTTCTCTCTTCTTTCTCTTTCTCTTTTCTATAATTATTTGTGGGGCGTTACAACACGCGAACAAGCTAAATAGAAGCCAATACACACCAATAGAAGACAAGCCTAGACATACTTAATCCAGAGCCACAGATACCGACATAAGGGATCTAGCACTACTTCTAATCTTCTGAGTTCATATTCGAGAAAGAAGACTACACTAGTAGTCGATTGCGTGTTGATGATCCATGCCGTCAAGCCGACGCCGACTAGATTAGGTTATCCTAAGTATTGTACTCGTGTAGTACTGATATATAAGAGTACCACCGGCTTTGGTCAACAAGAGTAGAGCTATTACCTATCAGTTAAGGGGCCCAAATCTGTATAAAAATATTTGTCTTCCATCTCTTTTAGCTTAATTTCACATACACCCGGGCACCAACGATCCCCGTGCTCTACAAATACTATGGTTGGGATATCCAACATCGATAGTGACGCGTTAGATAGGAGCCTTGGTGCTTTAGGCGAGATGGGTTTCAAGAAGACGGATTTCTGACAACAACCTCCTTGATGATTTCGGCTTTAGGAGATACGATCCGACCGGAATGCGTTCTCCTATGAAGTGGGACCCTTGTCATCTCCATCTCTATCATGACATCACTACTGTGGATTTTTTTCTACGAAGAATACTTCAACAGCTTTGGAATATAGTATGATATATGATCCGACAGAGTACATCGCCGCCAACAATTCAATCTATTAAGATCAATAAAGCTTCGAGACATGCATCGTCGCGTCATGAGTTCTACTACCTCAAACTGATCGACCATGACGCGGCGTACCAACCAATCCATTGATCTGCGATAGGGTACTAGCTGTCGTGGTTGATCGAGTCCGATATCATCAGCCCACACCGCCGACAAGCTGCCTCTTGGTCCAATTTCTGCTCGGACATAACGAACCGGAGCATTCAGCGCAAGCAAGTCCCTTAAATAAGGAGTATATGGCTCTGCTCGGAGCACTTGCGCTCTGCCTCGGGTGAAGTGCAACTCTAATCAAAGGAACGGAGAATCAAATCAACAGCCACGTGCACATATCCGTGATATGTGATGTACAGTGCAACCTTATCTACGGTAATTTTTTTTATAATGGAAAAACCATTATCTAAGGTAATTAGTAGATTGATTTTTAAATTGGTCTACTAATTTTGTATATATAAACATCTGGCATATATCTACAAAGGTACGCCCAAGATTTTATATCTGATTTATTATACATTTTCCAACTTAATGATTTATTGTGTTTATCTAAAGCATATTTTTTATATGATATCTATTGTGGGAGCGTTCTCTATATTAGACTAACTACGGTCTAATGTTAGAGGCTCACTCTGATTCTTTTGCATAAATCATGCTGGTTACGGTTTAGATAGTACCTGATAATTAATCTGAATATGCTTGTTATATATGTCCTGATGATGCTAGAAGATTTATACAGTTTTTCGAGTACGTTCTTGGTACACCCTGTTATACATATTGCCTTTTAGAATATATTTTTATAGGAACAATCGTGCACTCAAGTAGGCAGCGGTCGAGTACGCCACATTGTCGAGAACGTTCTCGAAAAATACGGAGTTGTCAGACCAAATTCTACCAACAAAGACTGGTGGCCTATTCCACATATAGTATCGGTCAAGCCCGATTTATTTGTGATATGCTTATAAGTTAGGTATGTGAGTCATGTTGGCCACGTGAGATGCACATGTAACAACCAACTCAAGCGCCTCTATGAGTGGTCGATGTATGGCTACACATGGTCCTCGACCAATGGTCTTAGCGATCCTTTCACCACTTCTCCGAGTTCTCTACGAGTGGTTGAGGTATGGCTACACCTGGTCCTGGACTAGCGGTCTTAGCGATCCTCTCACCACTTCTCCGAGTTCACTACATGTGGTCAAGGTATGGCTACACCTAGTACTCAACCAGCGGTCGTAGCGATCCTCTCCTTACCTCTCGGAATCCTCTACAGGTGGTCGATGTATGGCTACACCTAGTGCTTGACCAGCGGTTGTAGTGATTCTCCTAGAACATCTATAAGTGGTTGAGGTATATCTACATATGGTACTCGATTAGCAGTCATAGCGGTCCTCCTACCAGATTTACGAGTGGTCGAGGTATGTCTACACCTGGTCATTCGACCAGCGGTTGTAACGATTCTTCCACCACCTGATATGCATTAAGTATATGCATACAACCAAGTATGAGAAATATAAACCATTGCCAAAGAATACATCGGATGAATGGAGGATCTACATGATATTAAAGTCCAATGAGTTTTAGAATCCAATTCGACCTCCCGAGACAGCACTAAATTCAAACAGACCTAGCGCCTTCATGCCAACTCCGATTTGGGTGATCTTGGACTTGATGGAAGGCTTATCTCGCTACCTTTCAAACGCATCCCTTCTCATATTCAAATTCATTCCGGATCGACGGGAATCGTCAAAACAATACAGTGTTGTTGCTGAAACCGAACTTGGGCCTTGAGCCTTGAAATAGACTAGGCCCATCTCAGAAGTATCTCCCTGCACTTAACCCTAGATCTATTTTCCTCTATAAATGTCTATGTACACCCTGTAAAACAAATGGGTTTTGTTTAGTTGAATTTTACCAAGTGCCATTCACCTTGTCTCTAGTCCTTGTTCGATTAGTCAGTGACTAGAGATTTAGAGCCCCCAATAGTTGGTGTGTTGATTTGCCGAGTCGATTAGATCTACCATTTCAATCGCAACTATTTCTTTGTACTTAATCATGTATTCGTAATACTTTTATTACATCTTATCTTGTTCTTGCAGTGTTCTCTCGTTTGCATTGCAGGGATCATCAACCGCGCGTCACGGTTAGTATGACATCGTTTGTGGTGTAGCGATTGCACGGCGTCCTGGACTTGTTCTGGTTGGTACCCACGTCGTAAACGTTGCACTCAGTCAAAGCGAGAGTTATCCACCTCACCAGAAAATCGGGCCACGAGAGAGAGTGTCATCACCACCTCTACAATTTGTTGAGTATGACTGCACACTTGGTTTTTGACCAGGGTGGTTGTTGCCTCAGCATCCGCCGTATCAATTCTATAAGTGTTTGTATATATCAAATGTGCAATATTTGTCCGTTGATCCTCTCTTCTTATATCACTACGTTTCGAAGTTGACCCTAATGTCCCATTACATTAGTCTGACAAGCTTCGGGGTCTCATTGACCTTGGCCGGGGACGCTTGGCACTGATAAAGCTTGTCGGGCCATGCATGGTCAAACGTCCATGTCAGATTGGTCATGTCAGAAGGCCTACCATTAACATCCTCGATTTTTAATGTAAAAATTGAATGCATCATGCTGAGTTTTATTCATAATCTTTTATTTAAGAAAAAAATCCTTTTAAAAGCTTTTACCTTAAAAAGAGAAAAGAGGGTTTGAATTGAATTATATAGTTCAAGTATCTCCCTTTCAATCCTATTACCAAACCTGCCTGGTGGTATTGCAAAAATATCAATTCTATTCATCCATCTCAAGTTCTGAATTTCTTTTATAAAATCCAAATTCCTTCTAATTTAGGTGTTATTCTAAATCCTTTGCAAATTCAAATATTTTCTGAACTAGTTCTATGAGTGCACTCTTAAGTACCTCAAATAGGTTTAGAAACCTTTTTCTAACCTTAACCTATCCAATCTTGGATATAACCACTATTTTCCCAACTAGTTTTTGTCAAAAACGAGAAAGAGTACCTGAGTGGCCCAAATTTTGATCCAAAACCTTTTTTAACTAAATTTAATCTCTAGAGACCTAAATCAACTTGTTCAAGTCCTCCTTTGCTCCCTAAACCGGCGAAGGATTTTGTGGGCCACGGTGCGCCGTGTCGTGCCCACACCACGCCAACGCGCGTCGACACCCTTCTCCATCGCGCGCGTGCAACCACAATGGTGCCATCTATCCACCGCGCCTTGGATACCCTACTTTCTAAGCACTAATCTTCCCGCGACGGAACCGGCAAGCCAATCGCGGAGCGATCTCATGTGCGTGCCGTGCCCGCCACTCCTCCTCCGCTGGCCGCCATCCTTCGACATGGAGACATCCCAGCGAGAAGCCCAACCAAACCATCACCTTTCAGAGCTCAAAGAAACATAACTTTTCCCTCTCACATCCCCAAACATGGCGCCGTTGAGCCGGCCGTTTTCCTCAATGCCGCCATTGCACGTCACACTAGGAGAGCGCCACCTCGCCGCCGCCTCCTAGGCCGTGATTTAAATCCCTTCCGCCACCACTTAAAATATATCATTCGTCATCCAATTTCACCTTCTCCTTCCTCTCTCAGCCCTCTGTTCCTAATGGCACTAAACCCATCCACGGCACTAATGGCAGCCGAGTGCCGTTATCCACCAACCATCACCACACCATCACACCAAAGCTCTACATCTCCATACATTGCTAAGGTTGCTGTGGAGCACTGGTCTTAGTGTGCGATCACGCTGCCGCCGCTCCAATCCTTTCCCAGCCCCGAGAACAAGTTGAACATCGCTTACATGCTCTGTTTTGATCCTTCATCGCTACCAACTTGCTCTGTTTCGGAGTTCGAGTGCCGCCACCAGTTGCATTTCATTCTCCGACCAAATCCCGGTGAGCTTTTGCAGTGCTCAGAAATATGGTTGAATGAAATAAACTTAGATTGGAACATTACGCTAGAAAAGAATAATTTCCGGGTGGCTAGTATTGTTTCGATCGATATAAGATATTATCAAGTACATGTGAAGAACGAATGAGTACGGCCGCAACTCTCACGTGGGTATAAACCTAGTGGATTACGTTATTTAACAAAAGTGGTACTTCTGCATACTGGTTCTATTTTTAAGTCCTCGAGGAGGACCTCGAAGAGGAGGCAAATTTTTGTCGAGCAAGACAATGGTAATATTTACTGAGAGCGGGTAAATATTTATTTGAGATAAATTGATAAATTGTGATGTCACGAATTATTTGTGAACCTGATTGCGATAACATGGTGGCATGCATACAATCAGTTCTTCTGAGACCCCAGGAGCTCCAATACACATTCAAGGTGTATGTGGAAGTTTGGTTCATGGAGCAGGTACCACTGCTGATAAATAACTGAAAAACTAGGCCATGACAAAACTACAATTTAATTGGTACGTCATGGATTGCGGGTACAACGTACATCTACTACAGTAAGAGTATTATTGAATCTACTCAGATAGCCGTACTCATGGGAATTGAGCAGCGAGACTCACATTGGTATCTTGGTTAGAAATTAAGATTTATTCTTTGCTAAATTCTCTATGAGCATACCAGATTCAATATTTCCAAATTAGCTTTATGCAAATAACTATCTTATATTTATTGCAATAACTTGCTGGGTGTTGTGTATACTCACCCTTGCTCTATATTACTTTTTCAGATGTGAGTCAAGAGGAGGACCCTTATGACTACTAAAGATTTCTACTTCCCTTGTCAAAATAAAGTAGAACCTCATCCATCATGGTTTGTATCAAATATTATCTAGCTAAAACTCTCTATGTAATATTATACCTCTTGTAATTTGGACATGTGTAATGAACATCCGGTTGTAATATCTGTATCAATGTTAATGATCCAGGGTTGATATAGTAATACTTGTCAATTTCCAATTATTTAATTTTGGGACCTGACACTACTTAAACATTAATTCAAACCAAGCTGTGTAATCGTTAATTGGTCTTCCCAACTTCACGGCTGGGGCTACGAATTCGCTGCTTTGGCATAATTTGTTATATGATTAGAGCTGCACTTGTGGAAACCCGCCTTTTCCATCAAGACAGCTAGAGACTAGGAAGGGTAAAACAAACTCTATTTAGCCGAGGGTGGCTCTGGCGAGAGTACTCTTTTATTATCACAAACAAATTCAATTTATTTTCAAGTGTTCGCTCGGAGGCTTTTCTATCTGATGATTCATTCTAAGTAATTGATTTTAGAAAAGTTAGATATTGGAGATTTATCACGTACTCTTCACCTGCTCGGCTATCCGAAAATGGTTGGATGAGTTCGACATGGCACTACTAGAAAAACACTTTTTGTAGGCGGCCAGAACAAATTTTCGCAGGCGGACATATCATCCTCCCGTACCTACACGCCTACGAAGATCATCAATCTTCCCATGTGGTACAGTAGTCCGCCTGCGAAGATAGGGTCTGGCGCCAAACCCTCGCCCCCCCCCCCCCCCAACCCAGCCCCCGGCCGTGCCCTCGGTTTCACCCCCAAATTACAAATCCTCCAACAAAATCCAACACAATCCTCCATACATGAACAAAATTCATTCATCAACACAATCCTCCATATATGAACAAAATTCAAATAAAAATCATCCAAGGGTGCTACTCCATCACCACTGCCCCATCCTGGATGCAGCACCTAAACCACCACCACCGGGATTAGAGAGAAGTGAGGATAAGAAGAGAAGAGGTGAGAGAGCAGTCGAGCTTACTTGTCGCCGAGCCGCCGCCAGCCTCTCTCTGAACCCCCTCAGGGCCGGGGTGAGAGGCAAGTAGGGAGGCAGTTTGCCGTCACCGCCGGTAGTCGCCGCCGCCTTCTGCCCCCGGGCCGCTGGCCGGCCACCAGTCTCCCCCTTCCGCTCTCCGGCCAGATCTGGGAGGGAGGGAGGGAGGGGAGCCGCTACCGTCCGCCCGCCATCCACCCCGAGACGCTGGCCGCTGGCCTCCTCCCCCCTCCCCCCTCCGGCCAGATCTGGGAGGGAGGGACGGAGGGGAGCCGCCGTCCGCCCCACCGCCTTCCGCCCAGCGCATAACGCCGCCGACCGCCCCGCCGCTCCATGCTGCCGACCGCCCCACCGTGCCCCGCCGCCCTCCCCCAACCCCCCTCTGGCCAAATCTGGGAGGGAGGGGCCGGGAGCCACCCGCTGCCCGCCGCGGGTTGCTCTGTTTTTCTAAGTGGAGGACTTAGAAAAAATAGCCCCTAGGTTGCTCTGTTTATATTTCAAATCTATTTTCGCAGGCGGACCATATAAGAGGTCCGTTTGCAAAAATGAAGGGTATCTTTGCAGGCGGACCGCTTAAGGTGTCCGTTTCGCAGGCGGACAACGAGTTTCACCCTATTTTGCATTTTTGTAGGCGGCTATTTGGCTCCCAGAGTCATATCCGTCTGAAAAATAAATATCCAATATCGGCAAAAATGCTTTTTCTAGTAGTGTGGGTTACTGGGTAAAGTGATGGTTTGCCTGCTAGATGTGTCTTAGTTACTTCAATCCAAAGCGACCGAAGCCATCGAAGTTGATGTGGAAGGGGGTCAGACGCGCTCCGGTAGCGAACACCTTCGTTTTCGCCTGAAAGAGCTATCGCCGACAGAGAGAGAGAGAGGTCAACTACCTCTCAACATAAATTTTTATTCCCTTCTGCGGTGACACTTTTAGTGAGACTGGGGCTAACATAAAAGCATAATATCTTTAAAATTCTATTAAGTACACACCCGTCCCTGCAAATTTATTCACCATAATCAATTTGACCCGTTATAGGTGGAGTGGTGCATGAATATGTAAGGGGTGTTTAGATTAAGTCCAAAGATGTGAAGTTTATGCGTATCACATCGAGTATTATATAGAGTGTCGTATAGGGTATTCAGGTACTACAGAATCCGACATTAAACCGCGAGACGAATTTATTAAGCCTAATTAATCTCGTCATTAGCAAATATTTACTGTAGCACTACTAAATCATAGGGCAATTAGGCCTAAAAAATTTGTCTCGAAAATTAGTCGCAATCTGTTCAATTAGTTATTTTTTAGCCTATATTTAATATACTTTATGTAGGTGTTTAAACGTTCGATATGATAGGATGTAAAATTTTTGTATGGGACTAAATTTGCCACCACATCTGAAATTTCGTAGGCAGTGCATCATAACTCCACCACCGGACTGATATTTTCCGACATGTAAGCTTTCAAGTCAACAAAAACACGACACTTTAACACAGCATCTTCATTATTTTTTAATAATAGAATTAAATATCCTGGTCTTTGCTCCAGAACCACAGCCATTTATTATAAGGTTCACACAAAAGCAAACTCACACAGTGAGTATGTAGCAAAAATAACAAAACCAAAAATAGAAGCAAACTAACAAAAACCAAACAAGATAAAACCCTCACAACTACTAAATTCTACTCCCTCCATTTCACATTGTAAGTCATTCTAGCATTTTTTCACATTTATATTGATGATAATGAATCTAGACATATTTATCTATCTAGATTCATTAATATTAATATGAATGTGGGAAATGCTAAAATGACTTACATCGTGAAACGGAGGAAATATTGGTGAATTTTTACCCGAAGTTGGTAAAGAGCTGCATGATGTATGATTATCGACTCAAGTTTACGATACACAATTTTTTATTAGCTTAATATGATCATCATGCTTATTTTAATGGAGTGTAACAGTTTCACGGATAGACTTCAATGATGGACATCAAACCTAAGACGGGCATGATTCGGTAATCACTGAAACCAGCGTCCAAGAAAATCTTTTTAAATTCATGCTCCTCTCGCTCCGCCCCTCCTATAGCTATCATGTTCATATCAGCCAGCACTTGTGTCTCTTTGAGAGTACTGTCCTGTTTCACCCCATACCCAATTACCGGATTTATCAGTATCACTTTCCCTCCATCACCTCTTGCAGGAATTGCTTTCTTACACTGCCCAAGTATCTTAACGCAGTCATCCGCATCCCAGCAATGCAAAACATGCTGAAAGCCGTACATACAAACTAATTATCCATCAATATATATATATATATATGCTACTCCCTCCATTCCGAAATATAACAACCTTATAATAGATGAGAAACGTCCTAGTACTGGATGGAAAATATCCTAGTACAACGAATTTGAACAGCGGTATGTCCAGATTCGTTGTATTAGGATATATCCCATCCAATATAAGGTTGCTATATTTTAAGACGTAGGGAGTACCATATAAAATGGAGAAAACAGAGAGAACAGAATGTAATGGGAAATGGATTTTTAACTTTCGAGGGGATATCTATCCCCTCATTTTGCGTATGCCGTTTAAAAAGTTATCAAAAAATTCAAAAAAAATTGTCAAGATATAACAATATATGATTTATCTTTTCGCAAACATGCAAGTTAAAATTCAACTTATACAAGTCGAAAAAAATAACAAATTTAACCGCGAATTAAACGTTCTCTTCATAGTCAAATTTGTTATTTTTGTTTCTACTTGTATAAGTTGAATTTGAATTTGCATGTTTGTAAAGTGACATATCACATATTGATCTAAACTAATATTTTTTTAAAATTTTTTATGACTTTTTAAGTGACATGAAAAATAAGGGGATAGATAAATTAAGTTTTCCAGTGTAATGTATACCTTGAGTAAAACCGCATCGGCTGGAGGAATATCCTCAAACATGTCGCCAGCGATAAAACACACCGTGCCATCGTCGGGTGCCTGGCTGATCACATGTGGGAGGTCAAGCACGCTGCACTTGATGTCCGGAAACGCCTTGGCGATGGCCATCGCGGCTCCTCCATGGCCGCCGCCGACATCGACCAGCGATCTAAGCCCTCGGAAGACGACATCACCGCGCTCTCTTAGCGCGATCTCCATGAGGAAGCTGCTGTCGGCGACGCACGCGTCGTTGAGGGCCGAGTTCATCGTGTCGTCCCTCTTCATCATCTCCCACGGTGGCATGCCATGAGCCATCTCGAAGAGCGCCGTTGGGCTGGCGTTTCGTCCATCCCTGAACCACGGACTTAGGCTGGAGAATGTGGTGAGCATCGCAGGGCTCACCACGAGGTGAACCAGAGGGGAGAAGTTGCACGAGGCCTTATCACCGACGAGGAGGCGAGATGCCGGGGTGAGCTTGTAGACGTCTTCTTCAACGGCAAATATGCCGGAAACGGAGAGCACGCGCATGAGCCGGCGAAGGTGCGGGAGCTTGGCCGGGGGGATCATGGTGTCGGCGACGATATCGGAGATTGTGGCGGCGCCTCCACGGCGGTGGATGGCGCCAGGGATTCCAAGATCAGTGGCGCAGAGAAGCGCCATGGATTTGTGGTAGCCGTACAGGTGGTGGTGGAGATCGATGTGGCCCTGAAGCATGTCCTGGGTGCTCAGCTCTTGCTCGGTACACGACATGATGTTCTACTTGCCCAGGGCTTGGCCTGAGTGGGCTGGTTAATTTGTTTGATGACACAGAGGGACCAGATATCTAGCAAACAGTATGGTCATATAAATAGGCAACAGTACCCGCAAAGATCAAGGATACTAGTCACTAACCCTGTACTACATATATAATCAATAAGTAATGTTTTTTTAAAACGTGTTGATTATTTTTCAGAAAAAATATACTTCCTCCGTTTCAAGTTATAAGATGTTTTGACTTTTTCAAGTTTGACCAAGTTTATAAAAAAAAGAAATACTTTCGACCTAAGATAAATTTATTATAAAAACGTATTTAGTTACAAATTTAATAAAACTAATTTGGTAATGTAAATATTATTATATTTCTATGTAAACTTAGTCAAACTTGAAGCACTTTGACTTTGACTAAAGTCAAAACATCTTATAAGCTGAAACGGGGGAGTGGTAGCTTAAGAATAAGGAAAAAGTACGAATTACCCCCTGAACTATCATAGACGATCGAATTACCCCTAAACTCGAATACCGGATATTTTACACCCTTAACTATACAAACTAGACAAATAACCCTCCGGCTCAATCCGGGGTGGTTTCAGTCCTACGTGGTAGTCCAGTCAGCAATTTTTTTTTAAAAAAATAGTGTGGGTCCCACCTGTAAGACTCCTCATTCTCTTTCCTCTAAATCTCACACTACTCTCTATTCCTAAATCCCCATCCCCTCTCTCTCTCTCTCCTCCCTCCCCTGTTGCAGCGAGCGGCGGCGGCCGGCTGGCAAGGCGCGCACGGCGGCACGCAGGGGCGACCGGTGGACGGCGGCGTGCAGCTGTGGGTGATGAGCGGCGGCACGCCGACAGAGGACGAGCGGCACCGTCGAGGACGTGCGGTAGGCAGTGGCACAGGGGGATGCGTGGTGACACTGGAGCTCCACCCCGTCGCTCGTCCCCTCCAGGGACTCCTCCATGGACGCCATCGACCTCCGCCATCCGCCGGAGCTTGCTCGTCGCCACCGCCCAGATTCCTCGCCGATCTGGCGGACTACTGCCTTGTTGACAGTGAAATTTGGTAAGGCCAAAGTCATCATCGGCTTAGAGTCACTATCGGCTATGGCATCTCGGAATCAGCCGATGGGAGTTATCAAGTCGCCAATAGTCGGATTCCTGCTATATTCGGTTAAGGAAATCAATCTACTAAAGGAAGCTTACCCATAAACGACCGAGTTCAAAGAGGATACGGCATGGCAGTTTGTCTATTAATTAGGAATAGTTTGTTAGTTTCCTTTTATCTTTAGGAAAGTGTGTTTAGTGTCCTATAAGGACTTTAACTTTTCCTTTTATCTTTAGGAAAGTTTCTTTCTTGGCCGACAAGGACTTGTATCAACCCATGGGCATAAATATGTACTCCCGGGGTCTATGTAATCTATCGCTACGATCAATACAATTCGGCGCATCGCCACCCTTTTTACTTCTACTTTTGTTTTTTTACATTTCGGCGGAACTTGACACCCGACGCGGGGCTGCATCGTCTTCGATCTCCGGTGAAGGGATAAGTCCAATGTTCCGTCGGCCCAGGCAATTGTCTCATCTACATCGGCGTCGTTCAAGGCTGTATCAGTACATTCGACCTCTTGGATTGCTCTAGTTTTGATGATATATTTGCCTACCTATTTATCATATGTCTATATTAATCTAGTCTTAGCATGTCAATTTAGCTCTATCGGCTGCTTCTCGTTTTAGGGTTTCTGCCGGTATCGGCTAAATCGTGTTGCTAGATTAGATTAGCTTAGACATCTACTACCCTGAAAACTCAGTCAACGGCTTGATTATCTAGATATTATGTTTGTTTTCATACTTAGTGCTGCATCAGTTAAGTTTGATCTACTAAGTCGTGCTTAGAACCATAATCTCTAGCCTGCTTCTTGATTGTCAATAAGGGTTTCATCGGGGTTTCAGCCGGTGAGTTATCTGGACGTTGCATCGGCTCATAAGGATTGCATATACATATAAGTTGGATTTAGCCGATGACAACAAAGGCTTTACTGTTTAATCTAATCTTGTGGATTTCATGACATCGGACCTCCAGCCGATGTGTGCTTTGACCTTCGGATCGATGCTTATTTATCATATCATTATTTGTTGATTGGTTTATACTGGATTATATTGTTATTTTATTACATCGTCGTCAGCCGATTGCCTTTATATCAGTATCTATATTGGACATATAGCCGATTGCTTAAACCCTATCGCTATCGGCTGGTATCGGCATCGGCTATTATCGGCTATCGGCTGGAACTACTCCATCGGCTTGTCAGTCGATCGGCTATTTTGATCTACTATTTGCATATCTTGTCAGTTGCAGGATCAAACTGACTGGCACGCTCGCATCTCACCAATCTTTGGACCTGCACAGGAGTTAAGCGGATCTCCCAGGCCGGTGTGTTCGATTTTTTCGTCAACACGCCTGGAACAGGCCGCCGCCCTACCGGTTTTCCGCGACCACCACGGTCCCCTGCCTCTTCGTCGACATCGCCTCCGCCATCTTCAACCTTTCCGTCCACTGGGCTGCTCGTCGGCAACAAGCACCCGTCGCCGGCATCCTCTCCATCTGCCGATTGGAGGTCGTGTGGCGCCGGTAGTCGACGCGCACAGCGACGCGCGGGGGCTGGCACAGGTCGAGCGGTGGCGGTGGTCGTCGCGCACGGTGACGTGCAGGGCCGACGATGGGCGGTGGCGCGCAAAGCAGAGGCGAGACGTCAGCTACCATAGTCGCGGCCGAGGCGGAGGTGGAGAAGGCCGAGGTGTAGGGGGCAGTATTGGCGGCGGTGAGGCTCCCCACCGGTTCGCCCTCCCCGTCACGCTCGCCATAGCTCGTCGTTGGCCACTCGCTACCCAGCTCCGACCTCCACCTCCGCGTCTTGCGCTTCCGCCCACGGCCGTCCGCTGCTGCTCGCTGCAGCAAGGGGAGGGAGGACAGAGAGGGCGTGCCGCCGTCGTGCCTTGCCGGCTGGTCGCCACCGCTCGCCGCAGCAAGGGGAGGGAGAAGAGAAAGGGCGTGCCGCCATCGTGCCTTGTTGGCCGGCCGCCGCCGCTCGCTGCAGCAGGGGAGGAAGGAGAGAGAGAGGGGGGATGGGATTTAGGAAGAGCGAGTAGAGAGGGATTGAGAGGAAAGAGAGAGAGGAGAGTCTTACAGGTGGGGCCCACACTATTTTTTAAAAGAAAAAATTGCTGACTGGACTGCCACGTAGGACTGAAACCACCCCAGATTGAGCTAGGGGGGTTATTTGTCAGGTTTGTGTAGTTAAGGGTGTAAAATATCCGGTATTTGAGTTTAGGGGGTAATTCGATCGCCCATGATAGTTCAGGGTGGTAATTCGAACTTTTTCCTAAGAATAAAAGAATAGTCAATATTACACTAGTACATATTCTTACATGTGTAACAGGTCATTTGTGACGGGTCCAATAAAACCGTTACAGATTATGTCATCTGTAATGGCTGACATAGACAACCGTTACCGATGACCAAAACAATCTTGAGCCATTACTGAAGCCCCCGTATCTGTAACTGCTAAGCTCCATTATCTCACTAGGAGCCGTTGCAGATGACCCACTCATCTATAATGGTTCTCCATCAAGAGCCGTTACAAATATTGGTCCCTCAGCTATAACGGCTCTCAATTTAAAACTGTTATAGATATGTCACTCATTTGTAACAGCTCCACATTTAGAGCCGTTACAGATAACTTCTAGGTCTACTAACTTAAATAAAAAATAAAAATCCTAGCCAAAACCCTCAACTCCCTCACTTCCTCTCCTTTTTTCCCCATCTCCCCACCATTTTCCCCCTCAATCTCTCCTCATCTCTGTCCTTATCTCTATCCTCTCTTCTCCCGACTCAATGGCCGGCGGGGCTGGCATGTGTGGCGGCGGTCGCGGCTGGTGACTCGGTGGGGTTGGCGCAGGTGGCCGCCGAGGCTGTGCAGGTGGTGGCAGTCGTGGCTGGTGGCAACGGTTGACGATGGTGCAGGCAGTGGTGGCTGGCGTGGGTGGCGGCGGTCGGCGTGCATGCCTTTGGACCACCAGATTCGGCGGCTGCAAGGCACGGGTCCTTCAGATCCGGCGGAGGCTGGCTACAAGATCACTGTATCCGGCTTCAACGGGTGGCGGCAGGAAGCCCAGATAAACGGATGACTCCTCGTCGCCCCAGCCCCGGCCGCACCATCCCCCCCCCCCCAACACACACACACACACTCCTTCGAGCCACCGTGTAGCGGCCATCGATGGTAGCATGCTAGGAGCGAGGATGAAGACGGGGTGATTTTTTATTTTTTTATTGTGAATATTCACCTTTTTTTTAAAACCTGAATTTTCACGTGCTGTTACAGATAACTTTCATCTGTAATGGCACTTTAGTCGTTACAGATGCGTCTCCATATCTATAACTGTTAGGTTGTAACAGTTGGTTTAACCGTTATAAATGTGAGTTATCAGCCATTACGGCTGTAGTGTTCTGTGCTAGTGTTAATTACAACATTCATTGCAAAAGACCATTAATTACAACTTTGTATTATTAATTCATAATTCCGGAATGAAGTTTATAAAATTTTTAATTGTGGCCCTACATGGATACAACTTTTGTTAATTAATTTGAAATTTAGGACTGACAGTTATTTTTCAGTCAAAGATATTTGCAATGTGATGTTTTATTGAACATCAACTCTCAATAAATTCACTCAGACTGCTTACTACGATCAACCTAATCAACAACTGGATTTTTCGGATAAAGTGGAAGCTCACTCAGAATACATTATAGGATACAAATTCATTATAAATAATGTTTAATTTACAATTTATCATTTCGTTAAAACGATGATCGTAAGTTATTCATCTTTGTTAACATACATACTCTTCTGCGTATAAGAAATCTAACAACAAATGCAAAGTCACGTACTCCCACTCCCCAACATTTCCCTTTCTGTTTTACTCATATATTTTCTCCATCTAATATGGTCATATTTATCTTATTTTACCGTAATGCGATAAGTCAGCAGATGCGATGTCTAGCATATAGGTTGTTGTGATTTGTGGTAGCTAGCCCACGGGCCATGGATGTCCAGCATATGCTTAGGTTGTTGTGATTTGTGGTAGCTAGCCCATAGTGTCAGTTCTGTTGGCTTGTTGCCATCTGGACAGTAGTAGCCTCATTAATGTTAGCAAAAACTGGTTCCTTAGATTATGTACACCTGCAACATCACACTCGTACACTTATGAATTCATCATCTAACACATGCTTAAATTGATATGAAACCAGCTATACCTTGTTGATTTTATTTTCCAAATATCTGATTGGCCGTGGAATCATTAAAATGATAGACGGCAAATCAGTGCAAGATACATTCCTAGAAAAACGGTTTTTTATGGCGTTAACATTTTATTTTTCTGACGGATTAAATAAATAAATATTTGTATAAATATATTAGAGGGATTCCGGTCACAAACCGCTAGCGAAAATCGATCTTCATAGGCTGACACTTAAGAGGTCCGCCAACAGAAAGAGTTATTTCTACTAGCGGACATCTTAAGTGACGGCCTGTGAAAATCTATCTTCGCTGGTGCACCTAAAGAGCACCGATAGTGAAAAAAATCACGACATTAAATAGCGGAGTAAGTCATGCGCGCCAATCACCCAGTCTCCTCCCCAACTCTTCCCTTCCTTAATTTCCTCCCCGAATCTTTCCTTCCTCTCCTCTCTCCATTCTTGATGGTCCGATGCGGCGGTGGCGGTGAAGTGTAGTGCGGTGGTGGTGGTGAAGCGAAGGGCGGTGGTGAAGGGGAGTGCCTCCTCCGCCCTCAAATCCTACTCGAGGCGAGCTCGTCTTCCATGGCGATGAAGAGAAGGACGATGATGGTGGCGGTGGGTTGTGGTAGTGGAGGAGGCGGAGGCTGCCCGATCCGGTGGCAGCGGGCTCATTAACGTCGGTGAAGGGGAGGGCCGCCTCCATCCTCAAACCCTACTCGAGGCGAGCCAGCGATAAAGAGGAGGATAACTGTGGTGGCGGATCTAGTGGCGGCGTGCATCGAGAGCTCCAGATCCGGTGGTGGCTGTCTTCGATAGCGTTAGATCCGGTGGCGGCGGTGGTTGGTGGTGGGGAGGACAAGACTCGGCTCCTTCCTCCTCTCAACGGCTCGGCTGAGGACGGCGGGAAGGGCAGCAATGACCTCGGTGGCTTCCACCTCTTCGGCGACGCCGCCGTCGATGGCGTCGACTTCTCCACGGCGGTGGGAGGTACCGTGGGGGTGGATCCAGCGGTGGGCGATGCTCGGCTGGCTGGGGCGTGGGTGATCCTCGAGACAGTCAAGGAGGTGGATCCGGCGGTGGCCGGCACAACGATGACGACGGACGGGCTCCTCCAACTCCCTCCCCTCTCCCAGATCCGATAGGCGGCGGGTTGGGGCCACCTGGTGGTTGCGGCTCGGCTCGAGCATGGGCTTCGGTGGGGCAGCGATGATGGCAACCACGGCAGCCATGGCGACGTCTGCATCGAGCTCCCTCAATCACCGACGCAGCTACATGATGGCAACCGGCGACTTGAGGATTAGGGATTTCTGATTTGAATTTTTGATTCTGTGCAAGCTATTTTTGACTGGATTTTCAATTTCTTTTTGCTCCAAAAAATATTTCGCTGGGGGTATCTTAATAGTGCCGCTAGCGAAATCCTATTTTCGCTGTCTTAGCTTGGCCACCGACTGCCCGTTAGCATAAATGCCTTATTTTCACTGGCCTTAGGTCACAGGCGGTATAGCCGCCAACGAAATCTCATTTGGACCGTCAGCGAAAATTGTTTGTGTAGTAGTGATATATTGTGGTAGAAATTCTTAAATTTGGAATATTATTGTGGCCATGGAATCATTAAAATGATAAAAATCCTAGAAATCAGTGTAGAACTCGTTATATTTGGTAGGACTCCTTAAATTTTGAGAATCAGTACACCGAGTACGATAAAAGCTGCTACCAGTGCCAATTGGCCGAATATCACTAGCCCCATCAGACAACAAGGGATGAAATATCGGGCCTATTTAGATCCCCTGACAAAAATTTTCACACTATCACATCGAATGTTTAGACACATACATAGAGTATTAAATATAAAAAACTAATTACACAGATTGCGTGTAAATTACGAGACGAATCTTTTAAACCTAATTGCTCCATGATTTGACAATGTGGTGCTACAGTAAGCATTTGCTAACTGATTAATTAGGCTTAATAAAATTCGTCTCGCAGCTTACAGACGGAATCTGTAATTTGTTTTTTTATTAGTTTATGTTTAGTACTTTAAATATGTGTCCGTATATCTGATGTGACATGCCAAAACTTTTTATCTCTAGATCTGAACACAGCCATCGTGTCAATGTTGTTGCCAACTTGCCATCTCTATGCACAGTACAGCATTTACTACCAGGAAATCTCCATACGTGAAAAATACAGTGCGGAAATAGAAAGCCGGCCCGACACTGCCCATGATGAGACAGTGAGATTCACGAGTTACGAGTATCACTCACCCTGTAGTGTCAGCTAATAAAACCGACAGCGATAGCATTGCCGACAGTGGGGGAATCGCGATTTAGACATAGGAGAGAACTAAGGGTTGGAGAGAGTTTAATACACTGTTATTAGGTTAATTATCTAACTAGATGAAGTGACGTGCTTTCTACGGAAAATATGTTAGATAAATAGATAATAGAGAAATGATAAAATTATTTGAATTAAAATATTATAAAAGTGATTTGAGAATGATGATTTAGCATATGTACGTTTAGTTTTAGAATGAAATAAATTGTAGATATAATAATTATTATATGCTTGCATGTTGAGCTTTGTGTTATTAATGGGTTGATGTGGTATGTATGTTTCAGGAGTGCTAATAAATATTATGCTTGTATGTTAAGCTTTAATTGTTTAGTGGGTATTACCGTATTAGCTTTATAGAAATAAGAGATTAGGTTATTAGATGTGACAAAAAAAATTGAGGAGGCGAGGGCACTCCTCCACTTCCCCCAACACACTGATTCCTGGTAAGGTCCCCGGCCAATTTGAGATGGGTCCTGAAATCATTTTCGTAGTTGTGAATACTAGGGAGGAGTTTCAAGGGAAAATATACATTGCAAACCTTAAAATTATCATATGATAGAAAATAAGCGTATGATATTTGTCATATCAGCATAAGTAATTTTTTTCTTAGATACTCATGGTGAATTAATGCTATATACTTATGGTGAATTAAATAACAGTTTTACTTATGGTGAATTAATGCTATATACTTATATATAGTTCATCCCCACTAACTCTAATTCTCTCATCCCACAGTGTGCCACATCACCTCAAATTAATCTAGCCATTAGATCTACAATTGAGGTTTCAGATTCACTAATTGCTAACGTGCAATGAAGAGCACAATATACAAGAGTATGTTTGTATGCCAAGCCCTTCCATCCTAATTGGTCCAATTACCGTCTCTCCCTCTCCCACGATACGCACGGGTGGGTGCATGCAAATTACTGCACAAAAACCACCCCAGCCGAGTCGACTTTTCATCGTCAGATCAATCGTGCGGTGAATTACGCCCACGCCAGTATCTACAAAGCTATCATGTGGCGCTTGACGTTCTCCCTCTATAATTAATTGCTCATCTTCTATCGGTTCTTATCTTCTTGAGACACTTCATCAATCAACTCATTTATATAAGATCCTGTCAACAATGCACACACCAGTGTAGCACCATGTTGGAATGCGCGCAGGCTACGATAGCATAAATCAAAATTTTCTAGCGCGTAAACCAAGAACCATGCGAGTATTAGATCATATATCGTTACCACTCGACGCGCTCTGCAGCGGAAGTAAGCGCTAAGAAGGTTAAGGAATCCTCGCGATGTAGTGCGCGTCGATATAGAGGAAGTAGTCGATCGCACCGGCTCGACCTTTTCCTCCGCATGCGTTCTCCTCACCGTGCTCCCAAGCCGATCAGCACCACAAAGCAGCGGCGCCTTTACCGGTATCCACAATCCATGGAAGGAACACCACGCGCAGATGTGCTAGCACCTGCGCGTGGCTAGGGTTTTCTCGGGGAGGGGAGTGACGGCTAGGGTTTCACATGGTGTGTTGATTCCGCCGGTCACACCCCTCACAAATATATCGGATCCACGAGTGGGCCTTTGCGGCCCACATGAGTCCTACTCGGATCCCTATCCGATTGAGTACATATTGGAACTCTATCCAATCCCTTTATTCCGGCCCTTTAAGCGTGCGACCCTGTAGGTTCATATATAAACTCGGCTGCAACCCGAAAGCTCCTTTTCGGTCCACGTGTCAACAGCGGCCCCTAGCAGAACGTATTGACCCACCGAGCATACATAAAGATCATATCGGTTGAACCTCTAGTGTAAACTTGTATAAACCCCTTGGCCTCACAATATAGATTAAGCTCAAGGCTATATATGTGTCATCCTCTAATAGCTCAACCATTCACTCGTATTTGTGATAGATTATATAACTTGTGATTGACACCTCAATCACCTTTGGCATGGCCATGCACTTCTATAATCTATAAGATCGAGGGGGCCCAGATATATCTCTCCATAGGAGGGGCAAATCCCATCTTGATTATTCATATCCCACTATATGTTTTATAGCATACCCGAAAACTATTTTTATAACTACCCAATTACGGAGTAGCATTTAGCAGTCCGTAAGTAAGCTACTACACATGTGGAGAACCATGATAATCTCAGGTCTAAGGATTTAATACGAAGACTAAATGAGATCACTAATGACACAACACATACGGCTCTTGCGGTGTCTCATGTTGGGTCTATCCAACATGTTCCCCAACATGTGTCCACATTATTAATTTGGTATCTCTATACCATGATCCATGAGACATGATCATCAATTAATACATGCGTTGATCAGCTAAACATATTTGTTCCACATATGGTATTTGATCAGGGATCCTTTAGAAATAGCAATATACAATATAAAGAGTCTCATGAAAGAATCACATATTAAATAACCAATAATGAGTTATCTATTTCAACAAACAATGTCGGATAAATATGTAAACATAGAAAGTGATACATTCATCTTTATAATTGCCTCTAGGACATATCACCAACAGTCTCCCACTTGCACTAGAGTCAACCATGCACGTATCTAATACCCATTGCCCTAGTGTGTGCCTGCTTAGGCTGAGGGAGTGGCTTTGTCAGCGGATCTGCAACGTTCAAATCCGTATGAATTTTGTATATCTTCACATCTCCTCTACCCAATATCTCGTGAATGTGGTGATACTGCCGTAAAATGTGTTTGGATTTTTTATGCGATCTAAGCTCCTTGGCTTGCGCAATAGCACCACTATTATCGCAATAGTGGTCCACAGGGCTGGGAACACTAGCCATCACACCCAGTTGAGAAACAAATTTCTTTATCGAAACAAACTCCTTTGCTGCTTCAGAAGCAGCAATGTATTCGGCTTCTGCTGTAGAGTCGGCAACTGTATCTTGCTTAGAACTCTTCCAACTCAACGCATCCATTTAGGCAGAACACAAATCCAAACTACGATCTAAAATCATCTTTGTCGATTTGGAAGCTTGCATCGGTGTAACCATTTACAACGAGTTCTTCCTATCCTCCGTAGACTAAGAACATATCCTTAGTTCTTCTCAAGTACTTTGGGATATTCTTTACAGCAATCCAGTGACTCTCACCTGGATCTGATTAGTATCGGCTTGTTGCACTAAATACATATGAAACATCTGGACGTGTACATAACATGGCATACATTATGGATCCAATTGCCGAAGCATATGGAATCACACTCATCTTGTTTTGCTCATCAGTCGTTTGAGGACACTGATTCTTGCCAAGATTAATACCATGTGACATCGGCAAGAAACCTTTCTTAGAGTCTTGCATGTTCAACCTCTTCAACACCTTGTCAATCTATGTGCTCTGGCTTAATCCAATTAGCCTCTTTGATCTATCTCTATAGATCCTTATGCCCAGAATATATGCTGCTTCCCCTAAGTCCTTCATTGAAAAACTATTTTTCAACGATGTCTTAGCGAATTCAAGCATAGGAATATCATTCTCAATCAACAATTTGTCATCTACATGTAGGATTAGAAACACCAGTGCACTCCTACTAATCTTCTTGTATACACAAGGCTCTTCTTCGTTTTTGACAAAGCCCAGCGCCTTGACTATTTCATCAAAACGAATATTCCACCTCCGAGATACTTGCTTCAACCCATAAATGGATTTATACAACTTGCATATCTTTTTAGCTGATTGTGGATCAACAGATCCCTTGGGTTGCGTCATGTACACATGCTCATCCAGATTTTCATTGAGGAAAGTTGTTTTGACATCCATTTGCTATATCTCATAATCGAAATATGCAGCAATCGCTAAAACAATCCAAATAGATTTTAGCATGGCGACTGGTGAGAATGTTTCATCATAATCAACACCTTGAATTTGTCTGAAACCTTTCGCCGCCAATCGTGCCTTGTAGATGTGAACATTTCCATCTACATCTGTCTTTTTCTTAAAGATCCATTTGCACTCAATGGCTTTTACACCATCAGGTGGATCAACCAAGTTCAAAACTTGATAGTCATACATGGATTCGATTTCGGATTTCATGGCTCCAAGCCATTTCTCAGAGTCTGGTCCCACCATTGCTTCCTCATAGGTAGTAGGTTCATTGTTGTCTAATAGCAATATATCACGTTGTCCTGTAGTTAGCAACGCATACCTCACAGGTGTACGCCGTATCCTTTCGGACCTTCGTGAAGCCGGTGCTTCCACAACTAGTTCAACAACAACTTGTTCAACCTGTTGAACAACGTCTTGCTCAATTTATTGTGATTGTGTGGACGTTGAAGCGTTTTCCGGTGATTCCTGAATTTCTTCAAGTCGCACTATGCTCCCACTATCCTTTCTTGAGATAAACTCTTTCTCCAAGAAAACACTGTCGGACGACAAACACTTTCGTTTCCTTAGGATACCCCACAAAGAAGCATTTATCTTATTTAAGTGTGAGTTTGACCGATTGCAAACGTTTTACAAAAGCCTCACAGCCCCAAATCTTTAGGAAAGACATATTGGGACGGTTCCCTGTCCATATCTCATATGGTATCTTATCCACGGATTTTGATGGAACCCTATTTAGTGTGAACGCAACTGTCTCTAAAGTGTAACACCAGAAGCTTAACGGGAGATCAGTTTGGCTCATCATTGATCGCACCATGTCCAACAATGTACAATTCCTCCGTTCAGACACTCCATTCCATTGAGGCATTCCTGGCGGAGTGAGTTGAGGAACAATTCCACCCTCCTTTAGATGATTGCCAAATTCAAGGGTCAAGTATTCTCCACCACGATCAGATCGTAGATACTTGATTGTCTTGTCCAAATGATTTTGTACCTCATTATGAAATTCCTTGAACTTTTCAAAGTATTCAAACTTATGCCTCATTAAGTAGACATAACCATATCTACTAAAGTCATCGGTAAAGGTAATAAAGTACCTAAAACCACCTCTGGCAGTTGAGCTCATTGGTCCACATACATCAGTATGTACTAGTGCCAATAGCTCATTGGTGCCAAACAATCCGGTGAGTAGAGCGGCGTGGAGTCTGCATAAGTTATGCGCGACTTATCTAGTTCATTTACGCGGAGTGGAGTGTTGGCGGCTGGTAAATGCCAATTTTATTCCGCCAATACTTGCATAAATCAGAAAATATGAAACACCCAACATAGTGGTAGGGTTTAATTCTAACAATTTCCATGAGTGTTGGTGTATATGTGTATGCAGGTGACAAACTACCAAAGTTGAGACGAAATACATATAGAAAATGAAGGATAATTTCACCCATTGAGTCTTGGGCTCACAAACTCACCGAAATACCAGAAATTGTGCCCAATCAATACACCACTGGGCCAAGGAGTATTTTGCCAAGGCCTAGGAGAAAGGCCACAGCCAGGGGAGCTAGCCAGGGGTCGGCCGACCCCGGCCTAGCCACAACCGCCTATCCCGTCTCGCCTTGCCCTATACCACCGCCTCCTCTACTCTACCTATCCTCACTCTCCTTTTGCGACCTCACACTAGCACATCTTAGCGGCCGACGTCATCGATGTAGGAGCACCACGAGCTGCTCCTTGCCGATGGCCCGACGCATCTAGGTGGCCTACACCACCTTGCGGCACCAACACTCATTGGCCTTCTTCATTGTCACTGTCCATAGGGAACCTTCTCGCTGCAACCCAAGCCACCCAATTCTGAGTCTTCTCAATAGGCCAGCTGACCATGCGAGGCCCTAGTAAGACGTCGGGTATCAGGGGCATGGTAGGGGGCTATTTTGCCATGTTCGTCGCTTAGAGGCCGGGGCCAGGTGGAGAAATCGAGGATCGAAGGCAGGGTTGTTCCTATCCAACCCACCCCCACCTACCCAGTTGCCAACCCTAATTTAAACGAAAATGCTTATGATCGATCGTCTTACGCTGAGTTAATATCGGACGACGCGTCTCGAGCCAGCATTTATCCACCGCACACATCAACTTTATCCTCTCATGCAAACTCCTCCATCTCTCCCTCCTATCTCTATCCCGAGCACCTTCCTTTTCTTTCTCGGCGTTGACCCACCGCCTTCGGCGCCGCTGCCTTCACATGCTCTTTGACCCGACGCTCATCGACAAGTGCGACGTCCTCATCGGCCCATGCGTTCCCAACGTCGCCTTCACCCGCGTCACCCACATCGGTGTCTACCACGATACCTAGGAGCCTGACCACACGCGCACCAAGGCCTTCAGCACCAACCTCCTCATCGTGCCGTACACAACTGGGCCACCGAGCTCCGCGCCGCCGTCAAGGAAGACAAGGCGACTGACCCAGCCGGCCTCCACCAACTACCTTATCCCGCTCCAGTAGTGCATCTTCCGCTTCCTCTGCAAGGCACTCATCAGCATCGACCTGGCGGCGGACGGCCTCGTCGATCGATTTGGCCTCTACATCCTTGACATGTGGCTAGCCTTTGTTGACGGTCATTGGCGATCAATTTCAACCGTCAATATTACCAAAATAGAGGAGAACTAGTTATGCTTGCAATGCATATTTGTGTTAGAATAATAATTTCCACTAGTATTAGGTTTAGTAACCTTTTTGCAGAGAATAATTATAAAGTGAAGGAAAATCGACATCAAATCAAACGATAAATCAATTGGACGATGTCGAGAATTAGACTTATGTAGAATGGGCCAACAACTTAGAAATGTCATGATCAATTGGGCCAAAATTCACAAGTCTGTAAAGAGAAGAAGTCCAGGAGGTCGCCAGCCGAAAATGGGCTGGATTGGGCCAGCCCATGGTTCGGCCGAACCAGGGGGTTCGGCCGAACCCCCATCTAAATCGTTGATGTCAGGGTTTGGCGTGGACGTCCAGGATTGCATCCCAATGACGGTTGGAGGGCACTTCGGACATTTCCCCTCCCACAACCTTCATACCTACCTCTATATAAGGACTTCACCTTCTCACTTCACTCACACACTCCAAGCAAAGCTCTCTCATATTCTCTCAAATTTAGTTTAGTGTTCTTAAGCTAGAGGAGTAGGAATAGAATAGAAATCGGAGTCCGGAAGAGTTCGGGTATGGCTCTAGTAGCTTTCATTTCCTCTTTTGTAACCTTTGTACTTTATTTAGAATACTCTTCTTTATACATTTCTAGTATTGAAATACTTTCCAAGTATATGAATACCAACTTTACATTATGTTCATGTTATACTGATTATACTGCTAGCTTATCTAGGAGATGCATAGGTACGGGTATAATGTTTACTTATGCAATTACTCTATGTCATGATGATAATATTAGAGTAGTATCTGGTAGTTTAGGCGTGGTGTCTAGATTACGGGATATCATTATTTGGGGTTATATGCTGTGGATGAGAGGTGGGCCGCTGATGGTGATAGCTTAGTACGGGTATTCCTCCGTGCGTGTATATAATCATAAGTTAATTTCCTGGGGAGGGTACTCCTCCGTATTTAGCCCCGGTTGTATGGTCATGGCGGGCTGTCGTAAGGAACTCGGCAACCAGGGGTGGCTTCTTGAAGTACCAGGAGGGCATCGGATAGAGGGTATTAGCTAGATAATCATATAACTAGAGTGTGTGTATAATATGTATACTAGAAGTATAGGAGTAGATTCTCTTTCTATTTTCTTTCCACTTAGCTTAGATATTTTAGTATGAGAATGAGTAGCTCCATGCTTGGTTGTCACTCTACCCTTTTATTTATCTTAACCCCTGCTTAGACTATGATTATTACAAGTAACATATAAATTGTTAGTACGGTTCTCTCTACTATGATCTTCCCACGGGATTAAATAAATACGATACCCTTGGAGTACTCTCGGGTGAAATGCTATAATGGTATATCCGTGCGCTTGCGGATGAACTCTATAACCATAATATACCAGGAGTATTTATGCGCCATTGCTGGGAATTATATTTCTAGTAATGTCGTTAAGAAATACCAACAGCCTTGCAGCTGGTGCCCACACAAAAACTTAGCGTCATCCCAGCGACACGGTAGCGACGGCACTGGACATGGCCACCGGTGGGGGGTTGATGCTGTTGTGGCTAGTCCTATCTGAGGTCGCCCACTTTGTGCCACTAATCGTCCGGGGGCGGCGACCGGAGTTGAAAAAGAAGACAGAGGTGGGTTTAGCTTTGTGTTGCACTTTCTTGTATTAAGGTGTTTCATTTTGTTTTGATTCGATGTTGCATATATTGATTCTTCATGTTGCAAATGATATGTTTCGATTGCATTTGATTGAAACACTTTTGTTGAAATGATGAAACATTTTTCCCTGATTGATGAAACACCTGAAATATTTTCCCTGATTGATGAAACATCTGAAACATTTTTCATCGAGGAGTGCAACATGTGAAACATTTTAAACAATACAATGCAACATTGTTCGATGTTTTGCAAAATATCAGACATCCGATTTATAGCAATCTGAGGCTGTGTTTAGATCCAAGGGTGTAAAGTTTTGGCATGTCACATCGGATATATGGACACACATTTCAAGTATCAAACGTAGTCTAATAACAAAACAAATTACAGAATCCTCCTGTAAACCGCGAGATGAATTTATTAAGCTTAATTAATCCATCATTAGCAAATGTTTACTGTAGCACCACATTGTCAAATTATGGCGCAATTAGGCTTAAAAGATTTGTCTCGCAATTTACACGCAATCTATGTAATTAGCTATTTTTTCATCTATATTTAATACTTCATGCATATGTCCAAACATTCAACATGACAAGGTGTAAAATTTTCTCAGTGGATCTAAACAGGGCCTAAATGGAAAAACTCTGGGCATGAGCTAACATTAGTCCCTAGCTGACAACTTCCCACACAGAAAATTTTTTGAAAGTAATCGTTTTCTTGACCGGAATTGCAAGAATAAGCTAATTAGGGGCGGATTTGTGGAAATATACCGGCATCGCGGGTTGAAATAGCGAGAGCGTGATATCGCATAATGCGTGCACGAAAGCGGCGGCGCTATCACTAATTTGGAGTGAGGGAGCGCTAATGCATTGGTATCGCGCTCCGAAAGCACGAGAGCGAGGCGATCTCGCGCTTTTGTAAAGCGATACCGTGGTCCGTCCGACGCCGCCTGACGTACGCGGGGCACGAAGCGGTCTCGCTCTTCGAGGGCGCGATAGCGCGTGCGGTATCACAGTCGGGCTGCGCAAGACCGTAGCGGCGTGTGCTGACTGACACATGTGGGGCCCGAGGAATGACAGGAGCGGTCTCGCACTACGTGATAGCGAGAGCGAGTCAGTCTCGCGGTACGCGTCAATGAGAGCGCCAACGGTATTGCTCTTTCCAACCGCGATACCGTTGCGGCGTGGCCCACGTCCCCTAATTCATCTGCTAATCCTGGGAGACGGCAGTGCGACAGCGACGCCTTCGGTCTCGCTCGAGACCGCGAGCGATATCGCTCTCCCCGTGCGCGAGAGCGATCAGCTAATTACATTAATCAGTTGTGCAAATCGCTAATATTTCATGTCGCCATTGGTACGTACTCCCTCCGTCCCAAAAAAAACCAACCTAATACTAGATTTATTTTTTTTCATAATTTTTTTCCCTCCGTCCCATAAAAAACCAACGTAGTACTAGATTCGTTTTTTTTGGGGACGGAAGGAGTAGAAAGTATAACTTTTTTTCATAATTTTTTTATTATGTGTGCAACATATATATACATAAATGAATATGAGAAATATGTTTATATTGAAAATAGGGAAAGATTGTGTACGCTGCTACGAGAAGAAAAATAAATATCTTGGAATTTGCAAAATAATGATATCAGAGAAAGAAACAATATATTACCTATAGAAAAATAGAAATTGATAATATATTTATTAAAAATATATAAAGGAGTAGAGAGATCATTCGGGAGCAATTTTTACAAAGTTGACAAAGAATAGGAATTTAGAATATGTCATATTCACAGAGAAAACCACCTTTGCATATTCACAGACTCGGTCTTGTGACAAGAACCGCGTAGCGAGTTAACGAACTACTCAGTTCTTGCCACAAGACCGGGCCTAAGAATATGCAACACCGAGTTTATGAATTTGCAGGAGTAGGTCATATTCACAAACGGATGCTGGAACTTGAAAAAAAGAGTGGGTGTAAGAATGTATTAAAAAAAATCACATTTGTATATTCACAGACTCGGTCTTGGGACAGGAACCGCGTCGCGAGTGAACGAACAACATAGAGCGAGTTCACCAACTACTCAGTTCCTGCCTCAAGACCGGGCCTAAGAATATGCAACACGAAGTTGGAACCAGCAGAACGTTTATGAAGAAGAGATGTAGTTGTGTGCTAGGTTTGGTTGTTATTTATAGGGGATGGCAAGAAGCTGCACAATCTCAATTATTAGAAAGAGACGACGGCGCGTCGGACTGCTAGCTTCAGACTAATCAATTCAATAGCGTCGGACTGTTTCACTCGTGAAGTTAATAATTACAAAACGACAGCATCACTTTCGGCGGCACATGCTGCATAACTGTTTGCTTTATTAATTACAAAGCGACGAAGTCACTTTCGGCGCAGCGCAACGGAATCTTCAAAGTTTAATTGTGAATGATTTGATTCTCTATGGCATGTCCCGTGTTTGGAAAGAGAGGATGCCATTTTAGGTGCGTATCATTGCATCTCTGTGAAAAGAAATTAGTGGGTAATTTAAGTCATAAGTGGGTAATTTAAGTCATAGTAGTAAAAAGTAAAAGTAATATGCAATTTTAACCGCACAAGTAACATCGAAACTGCACTATTAATTTAGTTTGTGAGACTATTATTTTTGTTAGCTCTCGTACGAAAAATTATTAGTTAACCAAAAATCATATGTGTTAACTGGCTACAAAATAGGGCATAAAAATATGAGATATTTATGAACTACGAAACATCGTACATAACATGAAGAATAAGCAGTACAAAAAAATAATGTTCATTGCTAGTAATAGAAAGCCAAAATCACAGCAAGGTTCAGATAGGTTTGCCAGGTGAACTGAAAGACATTATGTTCACTTCTACTCGTCATCATCATCATGGTCAGTCGTAGTCCTAGATGTTCCAGCTCGCTTTTTTGTAGTTTTTTTTCTTGCTCCTGCGGCATGTCGAGGGCCTGAGAGTGACAGACGGTTTGGCTCATGGAGCTCACGGTTAGATCTACGTGGGTCATTGTCGTTTCCTTCGCCAACCTCTTGTTGTGTGGGCTGTGTCACATGGGGCGCATCATCAATTTGTGAAGTCCGAAGCTCGTTGGGTACCGATGACGACCCTCCACCGAAGCTGGACATGTCGCCTTATGATGCAGTGTAAGGCCTAAACCCTGACATTAGTTTAAGGCGAAATGACCCTACAGAAGCAATGTAGATATCAATGAAATTATCAAAGCTGGAGCACACAACAATAACACAAAAAAAATCCAAACCTGTTGACAGTGCTTGCATATATGGAATTTCATTACGATGCGAGGAATATTGACCAAATAGCCAATCACCTTGTTGCAAGAAGTCCATATAACCCTATACTCCACCACCAAACGACGTGCCTTGCATCCATATAAAATGTCACGGAGTTATTGTCTTAAGTTGAAGTGGGAGTCATGTATGGCATGAAAGTGCCATCGATATATGTGTATGGAGAATGATGGCTGAGCGTACCACTGTAATCCATGGATTGTCCTTGCCATGGGTTGGTGCCATATGTAGGTGCATGCAGTGGAACCGACTGAGTAGGCCCTGTTAATATCAGGAAGTAAATTGTCAATAAGATTCATATACATGAAAAATTAATAAATTGAAATAATAAAAATATGAAATTAGATGTAAGTGGAGACTGACCGCCTAACGACGTAAACCCTCCTTGACCGATAAAATCTGCAGACAATTGGGGTATGGTAGGGATACCTTGGCTAGTCCCTGTATATGCAATTAATTAGCAAAAAGTAAAATTACGAGTGGACATATGCATGCCAATATGGTACTGAATGTACACGGACCTGCAAATGGTGCAAATCCTCCTTGCTAGTGTGAGGTTGGCACATCGTGAGCCATTTGAGGAATCATTTGTGGCCTTGCAGAAGGCATATGAGGCACGGGACGGACCATTCACGTTCCCTTTGTCATCAATTAGAAAACATCATTTAGTCATTTCACATAAACAATTGGGAAAAAATTAGCATATTGATGAGCTATCCCGTACCAGCAAACGACGCAAACCCACCCTGCCATTGAGAGGTGATGGGCGTAGAGCTATGTGGGGGTACCCGTTCCGGTTGTGCTGCGAACAAATAAATTAGTCTTTAATATAAATGGCACTTATTTTAGCATTCCGCAATAACGTATTTTACCTTGAGTTGAACCAAAGCCTCCTAGGTGTTCCGAAATTTCAGTGATTTCTGGGATAGTCGGAATAGTGGGTGCCTCACGAAACGAAGTTGACCTTACTGCAGCACGACCGTCGCTGGATCGTTACGCGGAGGCTTAAGGGCGGGCTGAGGTGGACGGCCGGGAAGAGGTAAGAGGGACGCTCCAGCATTGGCTTGAATGTCCTTCTTGATGTTGCCGGAGTATAGACGTCCGAGGAATGTCGGCACGATGCGAGCCGCATGATTCGCTTACCTTTTCTACGGAGGGAGTCGACCGCGGCCATAACTTCCTGGTTGGTACCCACAATTCCATCTCTAAACTTCTCCCACAAAGATTTCGCATCCCTTACTAACTCCCCTGCAATGTCAGTCTGCATGAAGCGTAGCAACAATGTTAGAAAGTGGAACCCTATGTATAAGGACATACAGATGCAACAAAATATTTAAATGCTAGTAGTACCGTCAAGTGAGCGGGGGGTGCTAGCTGCATATCATATATTTGATCAATTGTTGGTGGACCTCGCTTGTCGGGATCCTCGGGTGCAAGCAGCCGGATGAGAGTCTGCGATGAGTACTAGGCCATGTATTGTTCGTAAGTGTTGTGGTCGTATGCCTTGGTCTCCTGGACGACATCATTCAAGGCCTGTGACCACGCCTCTATCCATGGGGTCATCCTTGAGTGCATAGATCGATGATACCTGTTGTCAGCTTGCCTCTTTTCCCTGCAACAAAAATACAACAATTAGCTGTTAGTTATATCTGACAATTTTGGAGAGCACAGAAATTAGACAGGATTGAAATAACAACATACGTGTGCACATCTGGTAGAAGGTGAAGTCCAACAGGAACTGGGACTTGTTGGTACAATCCCATCTGACGCATTACCCTTTGAACATTATACCCCTCGAAGAATATGTCGTACACCAGCATTTTTCGTGTCATCCAGTACGCTTCATCGCGGTAGCATAAGATGCTTACTCCATGTGGTGCACGCAAAATGGCCTCTTCGTTCGTGTACGGAGTCCATCGAACTTCGTTTTCCCTAAGGCTTTCGAACGCCTCGGTGAAGCACTCGTACACATTGTGCAACTGGATTCTCGCCCACTGTGGCTGCACGATCAGAGATTGTAGATTTAGTTATGCAGTATCATTGAAATGACAGAAATATTCCTTTAATGCAAGCATACGTACCAGTCCGTAGCACCAGCGAGTACCGAAGGTATGACGATCATCAACTGCGTCAGTGTAATCGTCCTTGTGGGCCACGGCCACACTCATGTATGGACGTCCGAACGAGAAGAGCTCGTACGACCACAACATGACCAAAAGTGGACACCCCGTGAAAATCGCCTCCCTTTGTCCGGTCTTAATACAAGCGTCGCAGAATCCACGGTATGTGGCTGCAAGGATGGCTGATCCCCAACTAAACTGTGCAGAAGGTGCTATATTACCTTCAGCAATTTGGCGAGCAAGGGGGATTAGCCTGGCATCCACAGTGTTCCCGTGCGAGCCGGTGAACATGACCCAACCAAACAGCCAAAGTAGATAAGCCTCAAGGTACAATGTCAGTTGGTACTCCTGGACATCGTTGGGCATATAACGCACCTAACAATATCATCTCTCCAATCTTCCGGAGAGTCCGGAAGTACAATTGCCTGGCCGGCTAGGGGCAGCCCCGTGAGCATGGACACATCCTACAAAGTTATGGTCATTTCTCCACACGGTAGATGGAATGTATGTGTCTCTGGCCTCCACCTAACAACCAGTGCCATAAGTAGGGACTTGTCGATATTTTGTCGTCGTTTGCTATGCGCCCCCATTTTTTTTTGTTTAGGTTCTCTAGCGTCGTAATGCATCCTTGCCTGCGTCATCTGAACGAAGGTAAGAAGACCTACAGCTGACAACCTATGAGGAAATTTATTAGTCACATTAGGCAATGTTATAGTACGATATCATGATGTTGCAAACTTTAACCGTTTATGCACCTCGGCTTCCATCGTGGATCAATCCCACACCATCCGGCTATACGCGGTATCAGGACAGCTTGACTAGAGCAAGAATTTCCATCAGATATCTTCTTTGCACGATGTCGTGCATCGATCTCTTTGCTAAGCAACGGGCAAGGCCACTCCTCTTCCATATCTGCATGTACATCATGAAGGGTAAATTAGAAATTTCATCAAGTGCACATACGAAAAAGTACATAATGCATTAAATTAAGGAAAAAAATTTTCTCATAGTACAAGTACAAACTCGAGCACACCTTACGAAATAAATAGTACAACAATAGGTTTACAAACGTTACAAACTTGGTAACACCTTACAATAAAATCTTACAACATTACCATAATAAAATAAATATTGCACATACTTATTGACTAACATATTACAAACTTATTGAAATACAACGTCATGCAGCAAACATATCATGACTGAACATAAATAACCGGACAGTGTAGGTTATAACTACTGCAGGTTTCCTTCCTCCCTATCGTGAGCACCCTGAGAGCCCCTTCTATTCCTCCTCGCACGTTGTTGCCTAGGTTCCATGCTTGAAGATGTACCCTCCTTGTTATTCTTGCAATCTCTAGTGCGGTGCCCGTACTGAAGACAGTCCTCACATCGCCTCACAGGCCCTCCCGCTTCGGATGCATCCATATCATTTCTTAAGCGCCGTGTCTGTCTTCTACCCTTACCAGCCTTCAACAAATCCAAGTCTGGCACATAGATCCTTTTATCACCCCTAGTATCGACTAGGTGTTGGAGGGACCTCTACCCGAGGATCTCAGCACTCCATGCATTCAGAACTCTATCCTTTAGGTAGAACGTCGACACGTATGATGTTGAATCAAGCTTAATTTTAGCGCACGCGGCCGGGGACATGGCTACATGGCTTATGAAGAAGCTTCGGCTTATTGCAAGAGCACGAACATTTGTTATCAGATTCGTGCCCTAGAGTAATTTCATGAGTGATGACCCTAGTAGAAGATCCAAAACCCCTCTTAGTGCGACATGTGACTTCCCACCTTCGTCTGACATTCCCATTGGTAATGACCGTGAGAAATCTTGCCTTGTTAGCCTTCTCTTGGAGGTACTCTGCCATCTTTTTGCAGAAAGGTGTTTGTACGTTAGACATTTGTTGCAACGCCGCGGCCCGCCTCGTCCTCATCCACATCGTTGTCCTGTGCATAATGCCTTCAACAAAAGCAGTTAGAGGTAAAGGCCTTAATTTGTGAAGAACCGCATTGTACGCCTCTGCAAGATTAGTGGTCATTATGCCATGCCTAGCCCCATTAGTGTCATGCAGGAGTGCCCACTTATCATTCGGCTTGCACTCAATCCAATGGGTAAAACATTTGATATTCTTTGATGACCTACGCTTCTTTCCATTTGATGGAATAAGATCATCCATTGGTTCTAGGGCCTGGGGGACATGTACATCCTGCAGGTTGTTGTTGGTCTGCTTTGACCGGATATGTGTCCTTGTCCCCTCGTCAAGTTGTTTCCAAAGCTCATCGAACTTTGTAGGCTGATTTGCCTTGCACAACCGCTTGAACATGTTCATCAGCTGTCGGCTATTGAATTGTTTGAAAAAATTGGCTCCCATGTGCCGCATGCACCAACGGCTGTGCATGTCAGGCCAGTAGTATGCACTATCACCATCCTCCTGGAGCTCTTTGATTGCCTTCAACAGACCGGCATTCCGGTCATGTATGATGCATATCAATGTGTGTTTTTGCACCACTCCCCACTTTAGATGTTGCAAGAACCACAACCAGCTTTCGTAGTTCTCGCTTTCAACAAAAGCAAAAGCTACTGGAATTATCTTCGCATCCGCACCAACGGCTGTTAATATCTAGCCTCTGTACTTCCCAGTTAGGAAAGTACTGTCGACACACAGCATCGGCCTCGAGCACTGGAACGCATGAATGCATGCTCCGAATGCAAAGAATGCCCGTTGCATCACAAGATAATTTGGAGGACGAATTGACTCCCGATCCTGCACAGCAACATAGGTCCCAGGGTTCCTGCTCTTTAGAATGTTAAGCATCTGTGGCAGTGTGTCATATGCTTCCTCAAATGTCCCATATCTTTTCTCCATGGCCTTCTGCTTCGCCCTCCAAGCCTTGTGGTAACTAATTGTGTATTGTTCACCTTTCTCCACCAGTTTTATTATGTGCCGCACAGGCAGGTCATCACCTTCAATAATTTCCTTGTAGTACTTGTTCGTGACGTATGCCGTGGTCAGGTTGCGATGCGACTCCCTAGTGTTCCGAATCAGACAGGAGTGTTCCTGCAGTTTGGACACAATCCAGTAAGACTCGTACTTTGGCACGTGACCATGAAGACGGAAGGTGCAACCTTCCGTCTCACAGACGACCGTGTACTCAGTCTTGTTAGACTTCACAACCCTGAACTGCCTTTGCATCTGGAATGACCATGACTTCACTGCGTCTTGCAACCTAGTTTTGTCACGGAACATTGCACCCAGATTGATTTGGCCATCCCCGTAGAACCATATTAAATCATGACAAGAGCTTTCTGCAATATAACCAGGGTCTTCAAGGTTCCACGAAGCAGGCATAGGTAGTTCATCAACTTCTTGTTCATCTTCATCATCACTCTCTTCAGCAGCGAGGTTTTCCTCATCTTCGACTGCATGTCGGTCCACCCTCTCAATTTCTTCAACTATAGCAGGTATGTCCTCCCCTTCATCGGCTTCACCAGTAGGATGGCGGTTAACCACTTCATCTCCTTGTATGGATAGATTTTGAATGTCAGGACCAACATCGCCACCACGATGGGGAGCTACAACTTCATCTTCTTCGTGTGAACTAGACCCCAACACCTCACGGTTGCTGGATTGCCCCGCAGCGCTCTCCGTAGGGACTCTTCCTTGACATGCTAGCACCAGCATGACATATTCATATCCCCGTCTCCTACAGCCAGCGAGCCAATCCTGCCAGGCCTTACTCCGTGTCACATTTTTTAACTCCCATCTTATGTTGTTAGCCGATCGGCTCCACATAACCCTCACGTTAACACTATGTATACCCGGATCTAAAGAAAATGTGCATGTTAACCAGTACCAAACTTCGGGCATGGTAAGGGTGTCAGGATTTGGATGGTATAGTGTGCATTGCCTAAAGTTGCTCAGATCGACACCACTTTCATTTTCCATAATTTCACCTTCACCGAAATACACTCTAAATGCCGACATTCCTGCCATTGCAGTCAACACGGACTACTCCGTAAGGAAGTTTTACAGAACAAACGTGTCCTATTCACGACAAAAATTAGTTTACACGCATACTTTTTTTTGATAAAAAAATCTTTATCAATAACTAATTATTTATATTTCCATATTATTTATAAAAAATTCATGTACTTGTAATAAAAAAATTATAAATAAATAATTATGTAAACATAAATTATTTACTTACGAATACATGACAACACAATTTATTATTTATAATTTTACTACAACTTTGACCTAAAAAATAAACACATGACAATAAAATTAATACATATTAATTAATTAAAACACGTAATTAAACATAACTATGGCAATTAATTTAAGTAAAAGAGTATGTAATACTTAAAACAATACAACCATACCATATCGTACATAAATATGATGACAAAATATTTACCTGCGTTTATCAGATTCCGCCTACTCCTTTTTAACCATCTTGCTCGTATAACAATTACTGCCTCAAAGTTTATTTCACTGCATAATCCATATGTTTAACTAACAAATTAATTATACATATCAATTAATTTTAATACAACAAATGACTACTTGCACCGAAGAAACATTGACGGAAGCTAAGTTAAAAATCATTTTGGTTAGCTCTTTCTATTCTTTATCTAGGACAATGACACTCATTGAGCCGCATCATGTTCTTTGCTACGGACTGTTTGTACCTACTTAGATATGACCTCTAAAACAATACTACTATTGCAAATTTGGATGAGTACATATAATATATTATAACTTTAACTATAAATTATCTAACGGACCGTAACTTTACTTAAATACAAAATATTTGTAACTATCAGTTAGTACAAAATTATCTATAAATTAATCATAACATAAAAAATTAGTAGAACTAAGTTCAACTTCACTTGATTACTTACATAATCAAATTAATCATAACTACCAATTTATTATAGTATATGTTGTCGAATGGACAACTATGCCACGTCGAAAGGCGTGGTTTTCTCAACAGTAGTTGGAATGTAAAAGCAATTGTATTGATTTGTGAAATATTTTTTTGGGGATCCCCCATTACATGGCCCTAGAGGTCTATTTATAGCCTTAGCACAAGCTTGCACCTCCTAGGGTTTAGGGTTGCAAGGGATTTTACATGGTTTCCCTTATGAAAGGGACATTTACATGGGTATGCAGTGTCATTTGCACATATGGGCCTTTAATGGGCTGATAGGCTAGGCCTGGTCTAGGGCAAACGGGCCTAAAAGGCGGGGGCGGCCTGTTGGGCCTCCTTGATGCCGAACTCGTCATGGCGAAGTCTTTGTAGTTCGCCCGAGATGCCTTCGCCCGAGATGCCTTTACTTTCGGAATACTGACACGGCTTTCCAGCCTTCGCCATCTTCGCTTATGGCTTCCGCCATAGGGCTTCGCCTGAATGGCCTTGACGTCTTTGGCTTGAATCCTTGCTGGTACTATAGTTTCGGCAGGTCCGGCCGAAGGGCTTCATGGCATGCCTCCAACAAGCCCCTCACGGGCAAGGGTGAGTAAGGAGCTTCGGCCGAGACCGTGCAAACTATATGGTATGGCATGAGGCGTCCCCTTTCAGCCAATGTTCCTGCCGAAAGCTCTTTTCAGACTTCTGCAGAAAAAATATGAACACTGGCGTTCGCCTTTCGAGAATGGCGAAGCTGTATTATGACCCTGGGTGATTATATTTTGCCAAGTTTGTCTGCTTTGCGCGATTCTTGACTTGTATTTTTTTTTTCTTTCCCCTTTTCCCTATTGTTTTAGCGGGGATTTCGCCGAAAGTCATGCGTTCGGCCCCCTTTTGGGGATTGGCGAAAAGATTTGTTGACTTTTCAGCTTTCGACTTCCGTTTTTGACTCGTAGCATTTTGCGCTGGGAAAAACGCTTGTGTTTTGCGTAAGTTGAATGTAACAGCGTTCTGTATCTCTATTCCGAAACAAGCTGTCGCGGTTTCAACATTCGGCGAGTGATGCTTCGGCCGATTCGTTTCGCCCCCCTGGCGTTTTCGTCAATCAAGCGTTCGCCTTTTATGTAGCTATGTGGTTGTCAAAATGGCAAATTAGAGGCGAAGACCTCCTGGTCGAACCTTAGAGGATTACGACCGGTGCCACATCCAGCGCCGCGATGACATTGCCACACTTTGGTTAGACTTCGAAATGACTAATCGTCAAGTTGTTATCTCTTGACGTCGGTGTGTATTTCGCTTCCTTCCCCCCTTAGAGTCGTGTACAGTATAGACGATGAACCGTGTTCGCGGGACTTAGTAGGGGCGAGGCAAAAATGTTCTGAAATGGATGATATAATTTTTTGCTCCTTTGTATAACACGTATGTGCTTTTGCCCGATGGAGCTTGTGCGTGTTTTTATGTTTCTTTTCGCTATCATCGCATTTTGTAACTTGTACGTTCGGAAGGGCGAGGCGTGTCGGCCCCCTTGCGTGTTAGCGAAAGGAATTCACATTGACTTTTCAGCCCTCATCATTCACTCTCAACTTTTGGCATGTGCGTCCAGAAACGCTTAAGTATTTGCATAAGTCGAGTGTAGCGATGATCGGTATGTTTTCCGAAAACGAGCTGTCGCGGTTTCAACGTTCGGCGAGCTATGCTTCGGCCGATTCATATCGCCCCCTTGGCGTTTTCGTCGATCAAATGTTTGCCTTGGGGTTTTTCCACGAAATATCATACACAAAAAAGGCGAAGACACCCATGAATTTTATATGACTGAGCGTTAGTTTGCCATTGCCCAGCGTCAACGCAGCATAATCCCCGTTTTTCCTTCTTCACCGCTTAAAAATTTTGTGTTGATCTAACAACTAGCGATGAAGAAGATGCTCAAGAGGGAAGTCCTTCGCCTTTGAGGACTGCTTTTACTGATGAATCGGATATAAAGTCCGAATGTCTTTTGGCGGGCAATGGAATTTATCTGTAACTTGTGCTTTTTGGCAAATAAATAGGGTGTGGTGCGTGTTACGGCTGTTCGGCTCGTACTTTCCCCTTTTTGCCTTTGGCAAAGGTATTTTTAGGTACTTTGATCGTTTTGACTGTTGCTGGCTTTCGGTCTTTTTAGTACTTCAACCTTTTTAACTGTTACCGGCTTTCGGTCTTTTCTTTAGTGCTGCTAGGGTATTGTTGTTCGTCCCTTTCGGCTGCCCCGTTCATCTGCGGGTGTGCAACCAATGCGAACTTGATTTCAAGTTTTAGCCCCTAGCATATTTCCTTGGACTTCTCGGAGTCAAACCGCTTGTTATTGTCGGTAATGAACTCTTTCGGCACACCGAATCGGCAGAAAATGTTTTTCCGAACGGATTTTTACACTAGTGCCAAAGGTGCTGCCTTAGCCCATCGAAGGCGGCTTGACACTCAGGTGTCCAATTGAGTTTGCCGGCCCCTCGGAGCATCTTGAAAAATGATAAATCTCTTTCGGCTGCTCTTGGGAGCAACTCCTTAACTTATTTTCGCCCCCAGCCCTTGTCGCCGTACCTCGCTAGTACTGTGGCGAAGGGCGTGGGTGGGCGAAACCTGTTCGCCCGCAGCCCTTGACGCCGTACCTTATTGGAACTATGGAGAAGGGCGTGGGTGTGGCGAAACCTATCCGCACGCAGCCCATGACGCCGTACCTTATTAGTACTATGGCGAAGGGCGTCGCGTGTGGCGAAACCTCTTCGCTCGCAGCACTTGACGCCGTGCCTTATTGGCACTATGGCGAAGGGCATGGGTGGGCGAAACCTGTTCGCCCGCAGCCCTTGACGCCATACCTTATTGGTACTATGGCGAAGGGCGTGGGTGTGTGGCGAAACCTGTTCGCCTACAGCCCTTGACGCCATACCTCATTGGTACTATGGCGAAGGGCGTGGATGGGCGAAACCTGTTCGCCCGCAGCCCTTGACGCCGTACCTCATTGGTACTTTGGCGAAGGGTATGGCGTGTGGCGAAACCTGTTCGCCCGCAGCCCTTGACGCCATGCTTTATTGGCACTATGGCGAAGGGCGTGGCGTGTTTCGCCCGCAGCCCTCGACGCCGTGCCTTATTGGCACTATGGCGAAGGGCGTGGATGGGCGAAACCTGTTCGCCCGCAGCCCTTGACGCCGTGCCTTATTGGCACTATGGCGAAGGGCGTGGCGTGTGGCGAACCCTCTTCGCTCGCAGCCCTTGACGCCGTACCTTATCGGCACTTATTGGCACTATGGCGAAGGGCATGGCGTGTGGCGAAACCTGTTCGCCCGCAGCCCATGACGCCGTGCCTTATTGGCACTATGGCGAAGGGCATGGCGTGTGGCGAAACCTCTTCGTCCGCAGCCCTTGATGTCGTGCCATATTGGCACTATGGCGAAGGGCGTGGGTTGGCGAAACCTGTTCGCCCGCAACTCTTGACGCCGTGCCTTATTGGCACTATGGCGAAGGGCGTGGGTGGACGAAACCTCTTCGCCCGCAACCCTTGACGCCGTACCTCATTGGTACTATGGCGAAGGGCGTGGGTAGGCGAAACCTGTTCGCCCGCAACCCTTGACGCCATACCTCATTGGTACTATGGCGAAGGGTATAGCGTGTGGCGAAACCTGTTCGCCCGTAGCCCTTGTCGCCGTGCCTTATTGGCACTATGGCAAAGGGCGTGGATGGGCGAAACCTGTTCACCCGCAGCCCTTGACGCCGTGCCTTATTGGCACTATGGCGAAGGGCGTGGCGTGTTTCGCCCGCAGCCCTTGACTGTCACATCCTGATTTTCGTCTTAGGATTTATAAAGTATTTAATAAATTATTATTAGAGTTTATATTAAATGTTCATTAATTTACAAGTGAAGTTAAATATGGGAAATAAAATTTCCTAAATATAAAGCATGGATGGATTTAATTTTTATTAAATTCTTCATGGTTAATTATACTATCTGGAATTTTCTCGGATTTTTCGGAGCTCAATTCCTAATTTTAATCATACAAAGAACATTTCAGTAATTATCCACATATTAAATTAATCATTAAATGGTCTGATTGTAATTTTGTTAAGTACTTTGAGTGTCCAAGTATTTTCAGGATTTTTCTTGAAATTATTTGAGCATTGGAAGTATTTTTAATAATTCAAAGATCATTTAAGTGATTATTTTAATTGGAAAAGTAATAACAATCCTCCTCCTCAGCTTGGGCCATTTTCGGCCCATTCCTTCCTCTTCTCTCCCTCCTCGCGTGCGTGCTGTGCAGCCCACGCCGGTCCAACCCGAGCCGCCTCCTCTCCTCTAAGCCCAGCCGGAAAAGTCTACTTTCTCTCCCTGCGCTACTGTTCATCTTTCAGCTCAGGTAGAGCCCGAGCCAGCCGTGCCGTGCACAGTGCCGCCGCCTCCTCCTTCCAAATCTCGCCTCCCCGTTGCTCCTTTTTCTAAATTAGTTGAGGGGAAATATTCCTCTTATCTTCCTCTATCTCTACCCCCAAAAATCGGAGCTAATCGTTGAGTATCTTATCCGAATCGAACTCGTTTTTGAGTTTATCTCCAAAACCGAGTTTTTGATTTCCCGGAGCGATTTCTTGCGGGAGGAGTCCGATCTATTCAATCCAAGGCTATAAATAGGACCCCCTAGTCCTCCTCTTTCGTTTGCCCCCTCTCCCGTGATCTCCCGTGCCTCGTAGCGCCGACGCCACGTGCTCCACCCCGCCATCGTCGCCGGCCGAGCTCCATCCGCGTCGCGCCGCCGCCTCCGTCGTCGCCGCCGGTCGCCGTCACCACCGTTAGGTGCGCGGGAGGGTGGAGAAGCCCGGCCGCCTGTCCCCCCGAAGCCGCCGACCACCGCAGCTCCGGCACCACCACCGACCGAAGCCGCCGCCGCCATCCACCTCGCCGCCGGCCGTCGTCCGTCGTCGTTTGTCGTATCGGTGAGCACCATTGAGTTCGCAATGTTGTCCTCTACGCGTAGGTGTCCTCCAAAAGTCCGGCCGACCACCCTAGCTCCGGCGAGGTCGCCACCCGTGCCTTGGCTGCCGTCGATGACATCATCATGACGTCATCATCTCCTCTTTTTCAGTTTTTTTTAATAGATTAAATCTTCGGAAATTCATAACTAAATCATCGTAACTCGGATTCGAGTGGTTCAAGTTGCTAAATTCATCTAAAATCAAGATCTACATGTTAAAAATATCCACATGTACTGTTTATGCTTGTTTTTGTACTGTTTTGTTGATTTTGTTCTTTCGCTTTAGTTTCTGACGTTCCGGAGGAGAGCGTTTTCGTTGTGAAGGTTTGTGAGTTCGTCGGAAGAGATTCAGAGGATTAATTGAAGACCGATTATTGCAAAGCAAGTCACACAGATCCTAAACACAATCCTTTGAGCATGTTGATCCTATATTTAAATTCTCTATTTATTTCAACTGTGCATTTATTTTCGAATGTCACCGGGTGGTGTGAACCTATTCCTTTGTTATGGCCAATTTGCATTGAATGCCCTATTCCTTGATACCTTGGGTAATAAATTGATTAGCTTGAACCTTATATATTGGTTTGGTTCAGCTAAATGCTATATATATATATAATTGCTTAGCCATGCTTAGAAACATTATCACATAATTGGGATAACTAATGTTACACAATCACTTATGATTATATTTAAAGGTAGCTCAGAATGGTTAATCGTGTTATGATAATTAATTGATAATTAAAATTTGTCAATGGTGGGTTGTGAGCACATGGTTGTGAAGGTCGTGCTCATGGCAATTAAGGACCGGTTCACGAGCTACTGTTGTGAGACATTAACCGTGCCAACCACAAGCCAGCGTGGGCAACGGCTTTACCTTTTGTATAGCATGATTCATTGCGGGGTGCCAAACTGAGAAGCGGCGAGAAGTCCGTGGGGGTCGCTGGGGAGTCCATGCCTCTGGTTATATTTATAGAGGGGGTGATTATGATCCAGGAATGGTGCACTGTGGTGAGTTGTGTTGTGCAGGGGGTATTGTCACAGCCTCTATTCGGGTACTTTCCAGGACGCATGGTAGACATAATGTTGAGGCTGTGTCTTGTGGGTACAGTGGTACACCTCTGGCCAGAGTAAAACTATTCGAATAGTCGTGCCCGCGGTTATAGGCGAGTTGAGCAATGTTTTTCGTGATTAGTCTCACACCTCTCACAATAATTTTGGATGTTATAACTGGTAATAATTTGCTTAGCTCCTGGTTTGGAGTTAGATCTGTACAGCTGGGTATGGTTGTTCAGAATGGTTGGGCCTGAGCAGCATGGGCATGTTGTTCAGTGTTGATTAAAATTGATGATTAAAGTACTCTACTGTTTTACTACTCTTAAATCTTTGCTAAATGCTGTTTTCGCAAATGAACCCTATATTATGCCATCCTTTGGTATCCTTGTGCACTTGCATATTTGCTGTGTGGCTTGTTGAGTATGTCATATGCTCATTCTTGCAATAATCAATCAACCTCAGTTGAAGAAAAAGGATCCAGAAGGAGAAGACGTTTGGCTTATACCCCAGTTGAGTTGCCTATGGGAGTGGAGCTGAAGCCATCGCTAAACCGTTAATTCCGCTGCTGTTTTTCTTTTCTTTTGTAAGTATGTAACGTTATTATTAAGATGGATTTGTATATTAAATTGTCAGTTTGTGTACCTCGGCTGATTCCTGCACGAGGATTTTATGCACAAATTAGTTCGGAAATTACTAGTGAATTTCCGGGCGTGACATTGACGCCGTGCCTTATTGGCACTATGGCGAAGGGCGTGGCGTGTGGTGAACCCTCTTCGCCCGCAGCCCTTGACGCCGTGCCTTATCGGCACTATGGCAAAGGGCGTGGGTTGGCAAACCCTCTTCGCCCGCAGCCCTTGACGCCGTGCCTTATTGGCACTATGGCGTAGGGCGTGGGTTGGCGAACCCTCTTGGGCACTATGGCGAAGGGCATGGCGTGTGGCAAAACCTCTTCGTCCGCAGCCCTTGACGCCGTGCCATATTGGCACTATGGCGAAGGGCATGGGTTGGCGAAGCCTGTTCGCCCGCAGCCCTTGGCGTCGTGCCTTATTGGTACTATGGCGAAGGGTGTGGGTGGACGAAACCTCTTCACCCGGAACCCTTGACGCCGTAACTCATTGGTACTATGGCGAAGGGCGTGGGTAGGCGAAACCTATTCGCCCACAAGCCTTGACGCCGTACCTCATTGGTACTATGGCGAAGGGTATGGCGTGTGGCGAAACCTGTTCACCAGTAGCCCTTGACGCCGTGCCTTATTGGCACTATGGCGAAGGGTGTGGATGGGCGAAACCTGTTCGCCCGCAGCCCTTGACGCCGTGCCTTATTGGCACTATGGCGAAGGGCGTGGGTGGACGAAACCTCTTCACCCGCAACCCTTGACGCCGTACCTCATTGGTACTATGGCGAAGGGCGTGGGTAGGCGAAACCTGTTCGCCCGCAACCCTTGACGCCGTGCCTTATTGGCACTATGGCGAAGGGCGTGGATGGGCGAAACCTGTTCGCCCGCAGCCCTTGACGCCGTGCCTTATTGGCACTATGGCGAAGGGCATGGCGTGTGGCAAAACCTCTTCGTCCGCAGCCCTTGACGCCGTGCCATATTGGCACTATGGCGAAGGGCATGGGTTGGCGAAGCCTGTTCGCCCGCAGCCCTTGGCGTCGTGCCTTATTGGTACTATGGCGAAGGGTGTGGGTGGACGAAACCTCTTCACCCGGAACCCTTGACGCCGTAACTCATTGGTACTATGGCGAAGGGCGTGGGTAGGCGAAACCTATTCGCCCACAAGCCTTGACGCCGTACCTCATTGGTACTATGGCGAAGGGTATGGCGTGTGGCGAAACCTGTTCACCAGTAGCCCTTGACGCCGTGCCTTATTGGCACTATGGCGAAGGGCGTGGATGGGCGAAACCTGTTCGCCCGCAGCCCTTGACGCCGTGCCTTATTGGCACTATGGCGAAGGGCGTGGGTGGACGAAACCTCTTCACCCGCAACCCTTGACGCCGTACCTCATTGGTACTATGGCGAAGGGCGTGGGTAGGCGAAACCTGTTCGCCCGCAACCCTTGACGCCGTGCCTTATTGGCACTATGGCGAAGGGCGTGGATGGGCGAAACCTGTTCGCCCGCAGCCCTTGACGCCGTGCCTTATTGGCACTATGGCGAAGGGCATGGCGTGTGGCAAAACCTCTTCGTCCGCAGCCCTTGACGCCGTGCCATATTGGCACTATGGCGAAGGGCATGGGTTGGCGAAGCCTGTTCGCCCGCAGCCCTTGGCGTCGTGCCTTATTGGTACTATGGCGAAGGGTGTGGGTGGACGAAACCTCTTCACCCGGAACCCTTGACGCCGTAACTCATTGGTACTATGGCGAAGGGCATGGGTAGGCGAAACCTATTCGCCCACAAGCCTTGACGCCGTACCTCATTGGTACTATGGCGAAGGGTATGGCGTGTGGCCAAACCTGTTCACCAGTAGCCCTTGACGCCGTGCCTTATTGACACTATGGCGAAGGGCGTGGATGGGCGAAACCTGTTCGCCCGCAGCCCTTGACGCCGTGCCTTATTGGCACTATGGCGAAGGGCGTGGGTGGACGAAACCGCCCGCAACCCTTGACTCCGTACCTCATTGGTACTATGACGAAGGGCGTGGGTAGGCAAAACCTGTTCGCCCGCAACCCTTGACGCTGTGCCTTGTTGGCACTATGGCAAAGGGCGTGGATGGGCGAAACCTGTTCGCCCGTAGCCCTTGACGCCGTGCCTTATTGGCACTATGGCGAAGGGCGTGTGTTGGCGAACCCTCTTCGCCCGCAGCCCTTGACGTCGTGCCTTATTGGCACTATGGCGAAGGGCGTGGCGTGTTTCGCCCGCAGCCCTTGACGCCGTGCCTTATTGGCACTATGGCGAAGGGCGTGGCGTGTGGCAAAACCTGTTCGCCCGCAGCCCTTGACGCCGTGCCTTATTGGCACTATGGCGAAGGGCATGGGTTGGCAAAACCTGTTCGCCCGCAGCCCTTGGCGCCGTGCCTTATTGGTACTATGGCGAAGGGCGTGGGTGGACGAAACCTTTTCGCCCGCAACTCTTGACGCCGTACCTCATTGGTACTATGGCGAAGGGCGTGGGTAGGCGAAACCTATTCGCCCGCAATCCTTGACGCCGTACCTCATTGGTACTATGGCGAAGGGTATGGCGTGCGGCAAAACCTGTTCACCCGTAGCCCTTGACGCCGTGCCTTATTGACACTATGGCGAAGGGCGTGGATGGGCGAAACCTGTTCGCCCGCAGCCCTTGACGCCGTGCATTATTGGCACTATGGCGAAGGGCGTGGGTTGGCGAACCCTCTTCGCCCGCAGCCCTTGACGTCGTGCCTTATTGGCACTATGGCGAAGGGCGTGGCGTGTTTCGCCCGTAGCCCTTGACACCGTGCCTTATTGGCACTATGGCGAAGGGCGTGGATGGGCGAAATCTGTTCGCCCGCAGCCCTTGACGCCGTGCCTTATCGGCACTATGGAGAAGGGCGTGGCATGTGGCGAACCCTCTTCGCCCGCAGCCCTTGACGCCATGCCTTATTGGCACTATGGTGAAGGGCGTGGCGTGTGGCAAAACCTGTTCGCCCGCAACCCTTGACGCCGTGCCTTATTGGCACTATGGCGAAGGGCATGGCGTGTGGCAAAAGGTGTCTAGAGGCTTGGGTGGCTTCGTAGCCCCCTAGCTTGGACTTAACTCACTTTCGCCCCAAGCCCTTGTCGCCGTACCTCGCGGGTACTGTGGTGAAGGGTGTGGGTGTGGCGAAAGGGGTCCCATTTCGCCCTTTCGGTCTGGGTTCCCCACGGACGGCGCCAGCTGTTGTCGAATGGACAACTATGCCACGTCAAAAGACGTGGTTCTCTCAATAGTAGTTGGAATGTACAAGCAATTGTATTGATTCGTGAAATATTTTTTTGGGGATCCCCTATTACATGGCCCTAGAGGTCTATTTATAGCCTTAGCACAAGCTTGCACCTCCTAGGGTTTAGGGTTGCAAGGGATTTTACATGGTTGCCCTTATGAAAGGGACATTTACATGGGTATGCAGTGTCATTTGCACATATGGGCTTTTAATGGGCTGATAGGCTGGGCCTAGTCTATGGCAAACGAGCCTAAAAGGCCGGGGGCGGCCTGTTGGGCCTCCTTGATGCCGAACTCGTCATGGCGAAGTCTTTGTAGTTCGCCCGAGATGCCTTCGCCCGAGATGCCTTTACTTTCGGAATACCGACGCGGCTTTCCAGCCTTCGCCATCTTCTCTTATGGCTTCCGCCATAGGGCTTCGCCTAAATGGCCTTGACATCTTTGGCTTGAATCCTTGCTAGTACTATAGTTTCGGCAGGTCCGGCCGAAGGGCTTCATGGCATGCCTCCAACAGTATAAAACTAGTTGCAGCGACATAAATTTATTTAACTACACTTTAATTACAATACCAAATAAATTACAAACTAAAAATTTACTACATCTTCCATTATAGAACCATACCTTGTCTTGCCTTCTTCTTTTCAACCAATTTGCTCATATAAAAGTCTCAATTTCAAAGTTCTTCATAGTACTATGTTCGTTCGTAACTACCTACCATGTTAAGCATGTGTTTAAGCACACCATATATTTCCAGCTACTTAACGAATATTTATATCTTTTCCATTTCTTACAAAATAAATAACTGCATGAACTACTAAGTAATTGTAACTTAAAATTACTACAAATTAATTACAACTTTAATTTAATTTTTGTACCATATTTAATAATTATCAATACTATTAATATCAATATCAATAACTACAAATATAACTATTAATATTTCAGTTTTTTTCATTTGTTACATATAATATTGGCCGTATATATAAAATTAAACATCATATGAACTACTAATTAATTATAAATTATAATTACTACTACGTACAAATTAATTGTAACTTATATTATACTTTTGTACCTTATAAATTAATTACTTCTACCTATTTTTTAACCCGAATCGACTCTATTAACTTTCTACATTTCTATTTTTACATACGACCTAACAAAATATAATATAGTAGTAACTAATACATACCTAAATTTTTCTCTGACATAATTAAAAACAAATATTAACTACGTGAACTAATATTTTCTAAATCCTCATCGTACGAATTTGTGCTAATAGAAAACTAATCAACTTACGTGTCTTTTTTTCCTTCTCTCCACTGCCTGCACTGCCTCCTCTCTTCTCTTGCTCTTCCTCTCCTCCTCAGTTCACTCCCTTCTGTCTTCCTCTGTGAAGACCATCTCCTCTCCTCTCAATTTAACCCCGTGACCGCATTGGATTCAAACGCTACAGCAGTTAGAAATGGCCGGCATGATGTGACTACAACAGTAAACTGATAAAAAAGTGCACAGAGATCTTCCACCCCTCCCTAAAAAGCTAAGGTAGATGGCTAGAACCCGTGCAAAAAGCAAAAAGAAATAGAGATGGGAAATAAAGGTGTCGGTGGCGTCAGATGCGAAAAGCGTTGTTGCTCTTGCGCATGTTGAGCGCGATACCGAGGACGGTCTCGCGCATGCGGACCGCGAGACCGAGCCCACTGCCGCTCCCTCGATACCCTCACTCTCACGCACGCGTAGAGCGAAACCGCCCGCTGTCTCGCGCGTGCAAAGCGCGACAACGCGCGGTCTCACGCCCGCAAAGCGCGACAATGCTGCCCCACTACGCTCCTCGCTCTCGTGCACGCGTATAGCGACACCGCGATCGGTCTCGCGCTCCCAAAGCGCGACATCGCTGGCCCACTGCCCTCCCCCAGGCTTTCTCTCTCTCGCGCATGCCGCGTCACCAGTCTCGCGCGCGCAAAGCGCGATACCGCGTGCCCACGTCTCCCCCGTCGCGTCATAACCGGTCTCGCGATTTCATATTACGATACCGACCTCGGTCTCGCGCAACAAAAGTGCGAGAGCGATGGCTCCGCCCGAGGTAGTCGCGGGCGCGATACCGCTGCGGTCTCGCGTCTCGTTTGCGCGAGAGCGCCAGCTCAACTTCGCTATCACTCTTTCATATAGCGATTTCGCCACGCTATCGCACTTTCCAGGAGCGAACATCGGTGGTATCGCTCTGGTTTATTTCCACAAATCCTTCGCTATCCGGTATATTTTTGCACAATCAATCGATAAACAGTATTATTTCAAAATTTTTTCTTCCCACACACGCACTCGTCCTCAGGGCCCCACCTGCCAGTCACTCACGCCAGTACTTACATTCCATGGAGTCCATTTCCTTCTTCACGAGTCGTGTCTTTCAAGAATGCGCCTTCCTCCGTTCTTCAACCTATGCGGTTGGGCCATCTCTCCCGACGTGACACAGCGGCGGTGTCTCCGGCGGCTTGGAGAAGATAATGTGGGAGGAGGAGGAGGGGGGGGGGGGGATCGGCGATCGGCGCGCTGGGCGCGGCAGGGGAGGAGACCAAGGCGGAATTCGTTGCGAGGAAACCGAGGAGGAGGAAGAGATTAGGATTAATTAAGGTTAATGCGGCTGCACGAAAACAAGATCAATCTCCGTCTCTCTCAATCACGGTAGCTAGGTCAGTTTGCCCTAAGACAATTTCCCCGTCGCGAGTCGCCGACTTCATCGGAGTAGGGGCGCGGCGGCCATGGCGAAAAGGGCGAGACTACTCAGCGCCGCGGCCGGTCCCGTCCTCCCCGACGAGCTCGTGTGGGAGATCTTGGCCCGCCTCCCGGCGAGGGGGCTCCTCCGCTGCCACGCCGTGTGCCGCGACTGGCGCCGCCTGGCCACCTCCGCCGACTTCCTCCTCGCCCACCACCGCCACCAGCCGCCGCGCCCGCTCGTCTTTGGCTGCGCGAGGTGGAGGAGCGGCGCCGCCGCCGACGCCGACGCCGCCGTGGATTCCGTCGACCTCATCCGGCACCCGCCGAGCGCCGCCGCGTCCTCGGCTTCAGCGACTACCGCCAACACCAGAGCTTCAAGATCCACTCCTCCTTCGACGGGCTCCTCCTCTTCGTCTCCGGCCGCGCCTTCTACATCTGCAACCCGGCCACGCGCCAGGTGACGCCACTCCCAGCCCTCACCGGCGGCGGCAGCCAGGTCACCCTGTACCCGCACCCATCTTCCGGCGACGGCGAGTACCGCGTCCTCAAATGGAAGTATCCCGATGCCGTCTGCATCCTCGCGGTCGGCTCGTCGGAGAAGCCGCGGCGCATTGGATTACCTGAGGCATTTCTCCCACCCGTGTTCTGGATTGATGAGATCGGCTTTCTCCCACCCGTGTTGCTCCATGGCTGCCTGCACTGGCACCTCCGTAAACCGGAAGACGCAATACTCGTTTTCGACACGGTGGCTGAGTCCTTCAGGTGGATGGTTTCTCCAAATGTTGATGGTTATGGTGCACATTTGGTTGAGATTGATGGTGGTATGCTTGGCATTGGCATTGTGACTCAAGGTATGGCCAAACTCTGGGTTCTTCAGGACTATGAGACGGAGGTCTGGTCGTTGAGGTACCACGTTAAATTGCCCGTGGCGAGAATGAGGAGCATTGCAAGGGAAGGTTTCTTTTCATGGAAAATCGTATGTCATCGTGGGGAAATTCTGGTCTACATTCAGAGCTCTGTGTTCTTGTTTCTGTGTGACACCAAGGGGAATTTGCGGGAGAAAATCCATTTGGATAACATGCTTCCATGTGCTATGAGGCATTGTTTGAAAGAAAGCCTTGTCAACCATGCGTTCTTCGGGAGGCATGGTGGTGCTCATGTGGAACAGCCACAGTTTTTCTGTGGTCTGTAGCATACGCTGGTGCTGCTCCGTCATTGTTTTGCTTACCCCTGCAAGTATGTAGGCTATTTAAACCAATTCCTATCTGCAAGTAGTAGTAGATTGTTTTTCTGAACAAATATTTTTAGGAAGCTTGCCATGTCTTATACAATGGTCTATTTTGCAGAGTGTAGAAGGGGACAAGGACTTGAGGAGTTTGAGTAGGGGGTTATATTTTGCAGATATTTGGCAATGGTAATTTTTAATCGGACCAAAGAATGATTGTCTTATGTGGTGACTGGAGCTGTAGATCTTCTGGGTGTAATGGTGTGCCGCATCTTAGCCTGATTGGTCTAAATTTTCTGATTCTACAATGAATTTATCTTCTAGTAATTAACTCGAATGTATATCCTGCTGCCTTAGTTCCTGCCTTGAAAACTAGTTGATTGGATGTAGACATATAGTTTCCATGGTTTAATAGAGGGAACCATGGGTTATCCTTTTGAGTTTGAAATATATAAGAAGCTTGAGCATAATGTTGACATGCTGTTAAGTTGTCGATTGATTCTATGTTCAAATAATTTTCATTCACATGCTAGGACCAAAACTGTGCTCATGGGCTACTATATATGCTCCTTTTCTCTTCAGAATTCATTTCGTATTTTGTTGAGCGTGCAGAACTTATGAAGAGAACATTCAAATTTGTAGAACAAACTAAGAGAGCTTTAAGTACACCGTACTTCATTGTGTTTGATGATTGCAAAATGCTGACATTGTCTCAACCACAAAAATGCACCTCTTAAAATTAGTGACAAAATATATTTGTGGATGAAATCAACAATACATTTGGAAAACAGCTGAAAGCTGTTAGAAAAATAAAATTAGGGGTAAGTAAGTTGAACCAGAACAGGCTCTATAGTGTTACTGTTAGCAAATGTTAGATCGGGCACTCGCAATTCACAACAGTGCTAATACGAGAAAATATTTGCTTTAGAAGTTTTGAATATATTTTTTTCACTTCTTCTGGTGCGTTGAAGCAGTTAAGCCAGTTTTTAGCGTCATCATAACAAATCGAGAATAGTCTAGTAGCCAGCTGAAATTTCTTCTAGCTATGCAAAATTTTGAAGACGGTGGAAATATATTACAATGGCCTCCATTGGTACGCCATAATTTTTCCAAATTCTTGCCGAAAGCCGGAAATGAATTAGTTTATCTGAAATTCCTTCATTCGAACGGTTAGTAGGAACTATCATATCATATCCAGAATCAAGATGAAATGAGGAAGATAATATATCAAACTCATACAAAGGAGTCACAGGAGATAATAATTTAAGTGGTCAGGCAGAGACCATACGGGTATCGGTTGGTACCGATGAGGTATTAGTTAATATACCTATAAGGTATAAAATCCAACACCAATAGGTATCGAAATCGGCTACTTGCTTGGTATCATCCCGTTTGGATGAGATCCCGTTGTATAGCAGTTCCCGCGTTAATCATGTATTCATGTGTAAATATATGAAGGATTTTTTTTTTATTTTCACTATAGTAGTTTGAGATCAGAGAAATGTAGAAAATTGCAATAGATCGCGAAAAGGAATCAACGCAAATCAAAATTGGTTGTTCAGCTTACAGCTCCCATGGCTCGACAAGTTACTTTCATGTGATTTAGGAGGTTTAATTTTTTCTGAACCCTATCTCTATAACCACATCCAAAGATTAATGGCCTTAATATTTCTGAGACTTAACACGGATGGACGTTGAATCGGCTGTATTCGGGAGTTGAGGTTGGGAACTCACCTTCCATGCATGTAAAATGGAACAGCATATAATTAATTAATTTAAGTACTTAATTTTTTTAATAAGGGTTAGTATGATTTTTGTAAAGCAACTTTCGTATATATTTTTTTAAAAAAAAAACCACCATTTAGCAGAACTCACCGAAAAGAACACAGCCCAATAGCCCAACAGATAGGTAGGTTCCACCGGCCTAACGGATAGGTAGGTTCCAACTCAAGGGACCTTACTAGCGAATTCGCGATTTAAGAGGTTCATTACTTGAATGTCCTTTTTTTTTCAAAATAGAACCGAGTACAACGCAACTTTAAACAATTAATCTTTGTAGCACCAGGTACAATTATTCCTTACATAGTTACACGTGCACTCGTGGCAAACAAAGAACATGGATAAGAATCGGAATGAACTTCCAATGGTCTGGCACTCGTGGCATTAAGAAAAGTGCCGTACAACTTTGCTCAAGTAATCAACATATCTGTCAAATCTACACAAAACTCCTCTTGCTGAGGATATGGCTTCCCCCCAAAGAATTAACCTATTGTACATATTTATCACGCCAGAATAACACGCTAATTACAAGGCTCAAACTTACAACACAACACATGGATATGGACTACTCGTTACGAAATAAGTTATTATGCAGCAGCTGTAGTACACAATACACAGCGCATTCGAGACTCGCCTGATGGGGTACCTTCATCATCCTCGTCGCTGTCCTGAGTACTACTGTTCGATTTCATCAAGTCCAACCCGCCTTCGAGGCAAGACGTGTGATATGCGTGGCAGCAGTAGAACACGATGACAGAGATGTCCTGAATCGACAAAGGATCAAAGCACAAGCAACACCGAGCACCACACCTTGTTCTGGATTTGATCTCTAAAGCTCGTAAACTTGATGATCTCTCGTTTGCTCGTGAAGATCCTTCAGCAACCCTAGTTCCTGTCACCTCCTCGTCCATACTAGCCATGTAGACTCCACGCCGAGCCTCGTGATAATATTTTACCAAAAGGTTTACGCAATCAGCCTGTACATGGCAGGGTCATCAAACGTCAAGATAGATGTGGGGTAATAAATAGACAACTAACCTTAAGTATATCTTTTTCTTGAATACTAACACTAACCTTAAGTATATCATTGCACCCATGTCTTAATGAAGTTTCTGTTCGATAGTCTGTCACAATTTTCACAAGGCGATCCCGCAACCTATCAAAAGCGTAATATTTCAATGAACACTTGAACCAGGGAAGAGAAGGATTGGATTAAATAAAGTTGTAGCATCTCTATTCTACAGTGTCAATATAGCCCTATAATTATTATAATAAACTGAGTGATGGTCATAGCTAATAATTTGTTCTGATCATCTGATGATAGAAATTCGTTTCGTAAGGTGTATATGTGATGTTTTTTTTTTTGGGGGTAGGTTCTCATTATCTTTGAACGAAACAAATTTTGGCACATTTACCTTGGTATTTCTAGCCCATCAGGAACCAAACTAACAATGTACAAAGGATCAAGATTGCCAACAGTATGTTCCAACAGCATTCCAACCTGCTCAACGGTTACAAAATGCAATGAATAAACAGAAGGAACATCAGTGTCAAGAGTATTGAACAGAATACACAGCTCAATTACCATCTCAGGTTTTTGGAGGCACTGTCTTATCAATTCCTCCCATAACTCATCATCGTGTTGCTCCATCACAAATTCAACGGCCTGCATCCAAGGTTACTGTTATTGCAATCCAACCACAGTCTAGAATTGCTAGTCTAGCCCCAAATTTTTAACAAAATGATCATAACCACATTAGGACCTCCTGAATATCTTCCAATTTGTTTATAATTGTAGAGAGAGCTTCCTTTGCATTTCCCATACGACCAAGCACAAAAACTTGCTCCCGTACAAGCTCTTTTTGTGCAAAGATTTCATATGCCTGAAATAACCACATGTCATTCATTACTCATCCTTCTCAAGATAATGAATGCTTTTTTTCTCTTTTGAGAATTATGAGTTTATGACCTTGTCAAGCCTGTAATGCTGACTGGTACGGAGGAAGGGTATTAGCATCCTTGGCTCATACTCTGCATAAAGCTCCACCTACAACACAAAGTGTAATGTGGTTAGCTGTTATACTAATACAAAAACTAGAGCTACAGAAATAGGGCAAATGGGCAGGAGGTGAACAGTATGATAAAGACTGCTTGTTCACAGAAGAATCAGCATACCTGCATGTCATGATAGTCTTTTCCAGCATTCATGTCTGTCTCAAACAGAGCATGTAAATACAGATGCAACAAATGTCTTTTGTCACAACTTTTACTAGCATGCAACAACTGTCCTACAACTTCATTCGGGGGGATCGTATCACGATGCTGGATCAATAGGTTTACAGTTCTTTTACTATCCAATATCATAAGATTGACAACCTGCGAAATACGCAAGGCCCATAAGTGAATATATGGAGGTTATTGAAGCCTGTCTCTGTCTAAAATATATTATCATGTTCAACTACATTGTAACCATATGTAAGTACCATTATTAGACAATTGCTACCATGACACTTGACAATTCACAAATGCAAACTTGAAAAAAAAAGTCAAGTGAGATCAGTTTTATCCTACATTTGGGAATTTTAACCATACCTTGTCATGAATGGCATCATGCAAGTTGTGCTTCTCAATAAATTCGAATACTTCTGGCTTCAAAAGCTGAATGAAATGAGGTTGGGTCAACAATACAGGTAATAAAACAAAATTCTATTAATTTAATGCAATGTGAACCTTTTAACTACAAGTTAGGTAATACTTACTTCAGCATACAGAGAAAGGGCCTTGTCATATTGACTGTTGATGACATACAATTCAGCTAAAGCCTACATGGCAAACAGAACCAAGATGTCAAAGAGCTCAAAAATACTGTGTAAGTCTTACATTCATTAAGAAAATGTTTCCATACCTCTTTTAATGAATCAGTCATTGAAGAGGAATTTAGCTGTGGCTCAATTGCAGATATGACAGGTGAAGCGGAGTATAATGTAGGTGGCCATTTTTTTACAGTTGTCAAGAGAAGTTCATGAAAAGAAGGATTGGTAGTTAAAGCTACAAGAGCAACCTACATAAACCAATTAGAATTAGTATTAGAATCAGAGGTGTTGTAAAGAGCAAGCAAGCAAAATAGAAAGAAGTAATGGCACCTCGTAAGCTGTATCACTCAGCTGAGGATTCTCTGTAGGTATGTAAGGAACTAATACAGCAAGTTGGCGAAGATGGGCAAAGTGAAAGACCCACCTGTGGCACAAAAAAAGTTATGGTCAGTAGATATACTAGTGATCAACTAAAACAAACAATGCACATCAAAATCTCATAATGCTCCTGTGTTTGTTCCAGATCGTATGATGAAGGATACAATGTATATCAACACTTCTTTTTTTCTCACCTCTCCCATGCTGAAGGAGATCCTCGCAACAATTTTGGACAGAGGCGTGCAGCTTCAGCATATTTTCTTTCAATTATCAAATGATCAAGGTATCTCGAACCCACCTGACATAAGATGGCATGAACAAAATTTCAATAATGTTCCTAGCTATTATGTGGTTAGATTTCCTAATAGCTGAGGTCGTCCTTCCTAAAAAAATGGGCTCATAAGATACTGACTGGGTTATGTTGTTGAAGTGCTGTCAACTTCTAAAATATGCATCAGACCAGCATAATATATATAAGATAGGAAGCAAACTTCTAAAATATGCATAGAATTTCAGAATGTATTTGTTGTTCACATTGTTAGGACCACCTTAACTCATGACAACAATAGTCTAAAGACGAGCCAGCTTAAATATAAACACCTATTGGTACATGATACAGGTCCCATTGTTTTCAGCTAAAATGCTCAATATTGTGAACGTGATAATCGCCAACAAAACTATAGAAGGGGATGGGGACCTCAGTTGCCATAATGGACCTTAAAGGTGTCTACTTGAAGGTTCCTAAACAATAAGGGTAGCATCCTCATCATCAAGCAGATAATGCATACCATTATTCATTTACTGTTCAAACTCGAACTGTTTCTACTTTACCTCATCAAGAAGCTCGGTTCGTCCTTGTCCTGCTTCAACTGCAGCCAATGCCTTTTCATGCCAACCATGTTGAAGAAGCCAAGAAATATGGTCTTCAGCATCTCTAATTTGAAAGCACATATTATATCAGTAGAAATATAAAGATACAACATTTTCCGAAATGAAATTTTGCCATGTCCTTATAAAAAGCTCAGAAACACAAATAGGCTGGAAATTATCAGAAGAAACTAGCTTAGTATTGTTCTACGTATGCTACTTGTAGTTAGAAGAAAATTAAATGCCACAGAATCAGATATGCAACTGAAGTGATCTACTGCAAGTAGCCAAGCTTACATGTGTATCACAATTAAATAATGCAGAAAATTGAAGGACTAATGGAGTTCTTCAAGATTACAATCAGAGAAAATATGACGAAGGAAGATCACATTTTCAAAAAGAGAAGTTTTGCTCAATCAATTATTGCCTTCTTTCATTTGCAATTGCAGAACTTAGAAGCTAATATAATCCTTTGTTTTGCAACATTACAAACCTTGGCTTTGCGACCACTATATCTTTAGGAGATACAATGTAATATAAAGGTTCATCACCAGCAGCCCACTGTCCACCTGCATTGCTGCTTCCTGGGTGGTAAAAATATAACAATAAAATTCCTTCATTAGAAAAGTTTCAGTGAAGAAGAAAAGAGAAGTTCATTCACTGTTAAAGCACATTTCATTAAACCTGAGAAAGGAGCATGAGCAAGAGCATAATCCTTTGCCTTATAATGCTCATAACCATGAATAGGAAGAGCATCTGTGGTAAGTTCATCATTTTTCCATGATACAAGATGTATTTCTGGACGCTGGGCAGTTCCCTACAAAGTGTTCAAACATAACGAAAAAGGTAAATGTGGGAACAGCATCACTTCATAAGAAAAGGAATCTGGTGCACAATATGTCATAGGCGTTGGGCAGAGAGGCCGAGGCCCACGAGGCCAAGTCCTAGCGGATAAACAGTACCACGAGTACTGTAGCAGTTGGTTAGGAGATAGGATAGGATTAGATAGAGTTAGTTTGAGTTAGTTTCTTAAGGGTCAAGTCATATCATCTCTATACAAGGGATGGATTGTATTCATCTCAAGTTAAGCAATGAATATCAGTTAATCTAATCTCTCTCTCCCAATAATGTTCTTCTCCCTAGCCTAAATCTACATCCCTTCTCCAGGAGACGACGCCGCCCGGCTATCTTCCCGGCGGTGTTTATCCCGTCATGACCTCGGGTCATGACACAATAAAGGAGAAAAATAGATTTACAGAGTGCAGTGCAAAGGACAAGCCATCATGATTACCTGACGTGAAGGAACAGAATTGCTAAAACTGTTTTCTCTGTCTTCCTCCTCTGGAATATATGCAAGCACAACTAAAAGATCACCAAATGGAGCAATCCCGGATATGTGATAGCCTGTTTGGAACGAACCCACAATATCCACGTACTTCTCATTACTTGCAGTGATACTCCTCTGTATGCCATTGAGTCCTTGAGATGAATCTGTTCGAATTGCTGCAATCTTGACACTTGTTCCCCATCCAATAACTAAGATGGTATCATCCTGAATATGCAAACCAGTCAGTATGCCATGTACAATTTCATTGAAAATGAGAACCCAAAAGAATCAGATATATTAACAGCAAAGTGACTATAAACTTACTTCTGAGCAAATAAAACACATATAATGCTCCCAGAAATGACTAACAATGAAAACATGTCTATCATATACCTTTTCCTTTAGGTTTAAAACCATTAGTTCCTTATATCTGACTAAACTAGATTGGAAGAAAAAAAATCAATCCTAAAGCTTTCAATGTACAAGAAACTTTTTCCTGCTGCACCATATATTCTTTTGGTATATGTTTGCCAGAATGAAATGATGTTTCTTTTCTGTAATATCCTTTGTATTCTACTAACTATTTGCTGAAAGGAAAAAAAAATGATCCCTAACTGTGCATATTTTTAATGTCGACCAAATTGAAATGTTCCAAATGAGCCATACTTGGTATAAAAAAGTATAGTGTTCGCATAAATAAATGTGCATTACCTGCCAGACCAACTGAGGAAGTAAAAACTCTGGCCGAGGAATTCCTTTTGGCCTCTCTATAAACGCGATTCCTTTGTCTGTCTTCATATCATGCACTTTTACCCCTGCATCGTTAGCCCAGGCAAGGAGGTCTGTCCTCCATTTCATAGAATGGATTGGTCCTTCGCCATCACGCAGAACCTGTATGTAAGGAGACTCACACAACCATTTGAAATCACCAGATCAATTTGATTTTCTTGTAGGACAATGAGAAGAAGTGCACCTTTTTATGGTAGCCACCTCCCCACGACTTTTTTGTCAGCACAAGTACTTGACCTGCTAAACCCCCTGTAGCGAACCTTCTATAGTTGTTGTAATAATTAGGGTCTAAGGCAATTGCTTTCATGGGTCGATGGTACTCAAACTTCAGTTTTTCATCAGTGAAGAGGCTGCTTATTACTACAGTCCCATCATCAGAGCAGCTTCCTATATATTCACCGTCTGCATCAAAACTGATGTCGTTGATAGTTGCTGTGTGAGCAGCAATTTCCTTTACCTGCAAAAGTATTGAATTAATGGATGACAATGTTATTTTCTAAGCAGGCCATGGTCATTACTGATAGTGCTCCATCACATGATTTCAGGCCGAAGGAAGCTATGGGCAATCTCCATTTATTGAAATTTCTGTGTCAATGTTGTTAAATGCACAGCCACCTCAGCTTGGTTAAATCCGATATTTAGCAGACAATCCTAGTCCTCCTAGATTTTTTAGGTCACCAGAGGTAATCCCCTCCAACAACGTGAAAACATTTTACACTGAACCATATTCCTCAGTCTAGCACAATCCTTAAAATATATATTCTCTGCAAAATCTATATTTCAGGTGTCTCCAAACAGAATTTCACCTTTGTGACGTCTCTTCCACAAACAATAGGTTAACAGTTTTCTACAACCAAATCGAATTCAGTAGACCAATGCTACAGGTCGCAGAGACGAGACGATCCAATTCCACGGTATCCTACCAGAAATCCCAATCCCACAAAGCAAGCGACCGCCCTACGAGCTATGCGTGAAGGGAAAGAGGTGGGTACGATACCTGATTACCCTGGAAGTCGAGGATGTGGAGGGTGCCGTTGTGCGTGCCGAGCGCGACCATGCGGTCGGCGACGGCGATGGCCGCGGCGGCGTCGGTGGAGACGATCGCGGGGACGCTCCCGCCCAGCCGCTGGTACTTGAGCCGCGGCTCCTCCTCCTCATCATCCTCCACCTCCCCCTCCCCCTCCTCCTCCTCCTCCTCCTCGCCGTCCTCGTCTGGCTCGTCGTCGGCGTGCCCGCCCACGCCGTTCTCGTGCGGCGGCGGGTGGCCGCGCCGCGCCGCCGTGGACATGATCGCCACCGGCGCAGGAAGGGGTGGGGAGGGGATCGCGAGATCTCTCCGGTCGGTTCGATTCGTGGACGGCGGGGCGGTGGTGGTGCGCCGATTTGGGCGAGACGGAAGCGAAGCCTGGGCTAGAGGAGCGACCGAGACGGATGGATGGACACGAGTTGGTTTCTTTCGGTGTACTCTCGCGTCCCGTTCTGTTCTGGCGACCGGGTAAAGCAGAAAGAAATAAATCAATTAATCAATAATGCTACTTTCTCCGTTTCACAATATAAGTTATTCTAACATTTCTCATATTTATATTGATGTTAATGAATATAAATAGAAATATATGTCTAAATTCATTAACATTGATATGAATATATGAAATGCTAGAATGACTTACATTGTGAAACGGAGAGAGTAACTTCGATCTATAGAAAATACGATCTCAAGAAAAAAGAAATGATGTTCTTGATTTGTACAGTCAAATATAAAGGTGTTAAATTATTGATTTGTTATAAAAAATATCAGGATTTAATTTTTTTTAGAAAAAAAATATATTTCATATTTCGCATTAATTAAGGCGTTGCCAAACATAAAACGTCATGTAGACTCCAAAACTAATATCTAGCTTATGATTTATTAAATTATATATTGTTTATAGAAAACAAATCACCCTATAACTATAGAACATCAAATCAATGTTTTAACACTTCAATCTAGAACATGTGTGCGCTTTGCACTATGGGACAGGGAGAGAATTAGTAGAAGATTTGTGAGTGTGACCGAAATACTCTATTGTATATTACTCCGTACTATATTTTTATTTCTTTGTAAAATATATAGTTTAAGAAAATAATAATAATAATAATAAATATGGTTATTGTAGATCATTTATATTGCCCGAAACTTCAATGAAGTAAATATAAATAGGACACCATTTAACTGAAACCCTATAGAAATTTTGCAAATTATAAACCTTCAGATTGCTTAAATTTTATAATGAACAACCAAACAATAAAACCCTTGTCCTTCTTCTCAATCTCCTGATGCCCCCTCGCGCTGCCTACGCTCACTAGCACCCAATCTGCACCGCCTCCACCACCGCAGTCCGGACTCGCTGGCTGGCTGGAAGGGCTCAACGGTGCCGTTGAGGCCCTCCAAACGGGCTCCTCTCCCTTCCTCTTCTTTTTCCCCAAACTGGCAGCCTCCTCCCCCCTCCCTCTCCCTACCCTGTCTCACCCCTACCCTAATTCCGAGACCCTAAACCTTAACTCCATTACTTTCATAGAGGTCCCCGAAGTTAGAAAAGGTATCGTCGGAGCTGTATGAGATTTTCTAGGATAGTTAGAACAAGAATCACAAAGCAATTTCAAAGATAAGTAATTTGCATGATTTTGATCTAAAAATCTGTACCAGTTATTTAGCCATCCCCAAAATAAATAGTAAATGGTGATGGTTCTTTTGTTTCAAAAATGGTGATGCTTCTTCGCTGTGTTTAGTTCCAAAATAATTCTTCAAACTTCCAACTTTTCCATCACATCAAAACTTTCCTACACACAAAAACTTCCAACTTTTCCATCACATCGTTCCAATTTCAACTAAACTTTCAATTTTAGTGTGAACTAAACACAACCCTTGTTGAGTTGTTGCGTGCGGAGTGTGGCACTGTGGCCACGTGGGCCCATGACCTTAATTGTTAAAGTATATACTAGGTTATATTAGGACACATTTTTAGTTGTTAAAGTTTTAAAATGTTTCATAAAATAGTCTTAGAACACTATACACCATATTGTCTCAAAATAAATAAATTCCTAGCTACGAATTTAAATGTAGGCTATGTCCAAATTCGTCTACATCCAGATTCGTAACTAGGAATTATTTTAAAATGAAGGAAGTATATATTAATGACAAGAGGAAGGGAGTATAAGAATTTAGATCGTATTGCCAATAACCAAATCCATCAATTAACTACTACATCCGTCCCAAAATAATGGTCACTTTGACTTTTTTCTTACGATGTTTGACCATTCGTTTTATTTGAAAAATTGGTCCAAATATGAAAAATGATAAGTCATACTTAAAGTGTTTTTGATAATAGAGAAAATCACAAACAAAATAAATAATAATTTTTTAATTTTTTAAATAAGACGAATGATCAAAAGTTAAATAAGACGAATGACCAACATCCCGCGTTTGTGGGGAGAATTTACTATTTGCCTCTCTACCAAAATGCTACTCCCTCCGTTCCATAATATAAGAGATTTTGAGTTTTTGTTTATACTGTTTGACCATTCGTCTTATTCAAAAAAATTTAAAATTATTATTTATTTTTTGTTACTTACTTTATTATCAAAGTACTTTAAGTACAATTTTTCGTATTCTACATTTGCACAAATTTTTTGAATAAGATGAGTGGTCAAACAGTACAAACAAAACTTAAAATCCCTTATATTATGGGACGGAGGGAGTAGTGCTCAAATACCATTCTCTCGAATTTTTATTCTCAAATATCACCTAGGGCCACATGTCAGCCTTACTTTACATTCAAATAAAAGTGAGGCTGACATGAAGACCCGAGTGGTATTTGGGAATGAATATTTGGAAGAGTGATATTTGAGCACCGGTATTTTAGTACAGTGACAAATAGTAAATTCTCACGGTGTTTGTGAGGGGGAAAAAAAGAAAAGAAACAATGGCGCATTATCACTGGGTGGTGGTCGGTATGGTTCGGTTTTGCGTTTCGATTGGCATCTTGTGCTTGGCCCATGGCCAGCCTCCCAAAGTCCAAAGCACAGATCCCCATCACTGCACGCGATCTCTAACTCCCGCCGGCCGCGGAGGGGCTTCGGGGCTTCACAGCTACGGAGCAACTTGCACGCAGGCAGACACGCACCCACACTGGACACGCACGCACACTGGACGGTGTGCGGGCGTCATGGAGAGGCACCGCCCTTTGTTGGATGGACTCATGTACCCAATAAAATTCAACCGGCATGTCATAATCTATCTATCAAAAGCACTGGTACACGTACAAACAAAGTTTTTCTTTATAAAACTCTTCCAAACAATAATCTCAACCGTTTAATTTAAATATATAAAAATCTACATGTACTCACAACATAATATGTGGTGTTGGTAAGAGTTTAGGTGCACCTAGATTTTATCTTTTGTATAATCCCAATCGATAATTTCAATTGTTGGCTCAGATTATCTACTTGATTATAGGGATAAATTAAATATTTTTTAAAATAACTTAAAATAGCTTAAAGATATGTTTTCCAAATCGTATAGAAATATAATCAGGTAATAATTATTGTCACATACTATCTTCCCAATTGATTGTAAGGATAAACTAAATATTCTTTGAAAAAACTTTAAATAGATTAAAAGTAGTGGTATAATAAGCAATATAGTTGAAAAAAAACTTTTTAGAAAACATATAATCTGAAGTAATCTAAAAAGAATAACGCATTTGAACTTTAGAAGCCATCACTAGAAATTACATCATAACTTATTATTTTTAACATGATGGCATTTTAACAGTTCAGATTACCATAGTTTCTCTACCCTACAAGAATAGTTGTTTCTCATGTAATTTTATACTGCACGTTACACGCTAACATTCTGTGGCAACATGCGTACTATCTAGGAATATATGGAGACAATAGCCCTATAGAGAGTGGAGTATAAATGTTTGCTCGCTGCTTACATTTATTTGCAACACACCACTTCAAGGCTACAGCAGAGCAGGGTGTATCCAACCCACACCTAGCATCCTTAAGGTGAGTTTGAGGAGGAGGAGAATAAGAAAATTAGTAAGATAAGCAAAACGAGGTGAGCCATTAGCATATAATTAATTACGTATTAACTATTTTAAATTTTGAAAATAGATTAATATGATTTTTTAAAATAACTTTCCTATAGAAATTTTTTGCAAAAAACATACTGTTTAGTTTGGGAAGCGTGCGCGCGAAATACGATGTCCTTTCTCACCCTATGTCACCAGAACCAATGCTCCCTTGGACCATTCCCCAAAATATTGGTCCTTCCACAAGCAGATTAATAGGGTGCTAGGCTAAGCACTCAAAAACCAATAACATGACCATGCCTGACGACCCCCCTTATGGGCAACCTAATGGGTTTTAATAATATAAGTATCGTATAATTATGTATAGTACATCCCTAATAATTTTAGTCAATTATATTTTCTTTTCTTGCTAGCTATTTCGATAAAGAATAATTTAGAGTGAATAATACTTTAGGTGATTTATTATTGTCAAAGTTTCACTTTGAATTATAATATGTTTGAAGTTTTTACTTTGGACAAAAATCTATTATTGTCAAAGTGATAACTAAACGTAGCTATACTTTAGATTTATTATTGTCAAAGTTTTTACATTGGACCATCCTTTGTGTAATTGTGTTCCTTGCCTTTAACCTACTTTGCTGCCACTCACTCCTTGATTTCATTAGCTCACCAGCAAGTAAACACACCAGTCAAACACTCTATCTTGACCATCCAACACCTTGATTTTATTTTTTTGGCTCCTTTTCTCCCACCAAAGTCATGTGAGCTGAGAAAAATCACTTGATTGTGAGCTCACAGGCAATAACTACAGCAGTGAGCTGCCTTTTGACTTGATTTTGTGAGTTCGAGCTTAGAAACAGGGCAACATATCATATGCACACAGGCCCTCACGTGTACACACGTGCACACCAACTAAAAAATGTCATAAAAAAAATCTAGAAAAAATCATACACATACTTTCAATTGTATTACACCTAGGGTTAAAATCTTAACGTCAAATTCATTATATTTTAGCCGTAACAAAAAAAAACAAAAAATCTGACAGTTTTAAGGTTGCAATTTTGTCAGAATTTTATCTTTTTTGTTATTCTCTATGTAGAATGAATTTGAAGATGCGACTTTGCACGTAGATGTAATACTATTGAAAGTACATGTATGAATTTTCCTAGAAATTTTTGTGATAATTTTTAGTTGGTGTACACGGTGTGTACACGCGAGGGCCTGTGTGCATAGGATACGCTCCCTAGGAACAGATCCGAGAGAAGAAATCCTAGTTATGTTCTTGCACGGGTTGATCCATGGCACCATCTCAATGAAGAAAAAACCAGTAGGAAGAGGAGAGATGGAGAAGAAAACTAGTCCAGTTTGAATCTTTTGTAAAACCACCTAATCCAAACCGAAACTTGGATAAAAATTACAGTCCAAAGTGCAATTCACTCAATAATTTATGATCCGATTTGTCTCCTTTTTACCTCACTTATAAAATTATATCACCTTAGTTTTGCCTTTAGATGATCAATATATGTTTGATCTAAATTGTTATAGAGCACACCATCTCAATTATTTATAGTTTTTTAAATGATTGTTCAAAGATGCAAATAACTATACAAAGCCAAAATTATCTAACATTCTACTTCCATCATTATTCCACAATATTATCGTATGAATACACATGGTTTCATCTAGTATAGCTACGTTTTTTAGCTACAAAACCAAATCTATCTTACAATCTTACATTCTGTAACACACTGGTTTCATCTAGTACAATCAAAAAGAGCAACACAATTAACAAGCTAGTTTAGTTATCACTTTAATTTTCAAGCATCCAAGGATCGACATCGATGTCTGTTTACACCCAAATTTGGCACCTAGAGATAAAATAGGGAAAATTGTCAAAGTTTGGAAGTCTGCTGGTTTCCTCTGATTGGGAGTGTTGGCCGGTCAGACCGCCGAGTGAGGGCCGGTCAGACCGGCGGTGTGTGGCCGGTCAGACAGGCAGAGTCCGAGTCCGGATCTGTTTTCGTCAAATCTTGGGTTTCCTTGCTCGGGAAGGCATGTTTCAGGTTTCCTTTGGATTCTATCCTGAGTTGGACGTGGAGGAGGGCCTGTAGAGGACAAGACCAACCCCTATATAAGGGACATGGTCGGTTCAATTGTAACTATCCAATCTACAATCAATCAATCGAATCGTTTTTCATATTGATTTTATTTTTCTCTTAGTTTATCCATCTTTGTCGATTTGCGCCGTAAATCGTCCACCGCCGTTGCGAGAGTGCGACACCTCTTCGTAGGTTTGTCCTGAAAACCTTTCGTTTTGCCCACGAGACGGGTAGTTATCTAGAATCGGCTCCACTAGCCGGTTTAGTTATCAAAACCCATCTTGGTTTAGCTTTTGCTAGATTGAGGTAGTTGGCGACTCTAGGATCACGCAAGGCGTTAGGTGCTACGATCGTGCTTATCAACTTATCAAAAAAGTTGCCAATAATGTCTAATTAAATGGGCCAATGAGGAAGAGGTACGATAGATTGGGGGAAAAACAGCTATACACATATGACATATACTAGATCAGGTATGCGTTATCCACCAGCAAATATAAAACTCGGCTACGTGTCAATGGGGGAAAAATTAGACCCACATCCACGCCCATTGAGCATAACGTGTACGTATGCAATGTAGATATCACGTTAGATGGATACCAAATCAACGTACCGCGTAGACACTACATCAACCAAAACCACCTCGTAATAAACCACTGAGAAGGTCTCTGTATCCGGTGGACAAGAATCAGACTAGGCGACTCGGCTTATAGTTGAGAGAGGCAAAATAAACTCTTGCTATATTAAAACAGGTAGGAAAAACTGCACCGAAGATCTCTCAACTTTTCATTGGGATACAAAATCGTCCTCGAACCGCAGAACCATATATGTTGGATCCCTTAACTATATAAAACCGGTCACCCGGGATCCTTTGGTGGTTTTGACCTCGGTTTTGGTCTACGTGACGGCTGAGTCAGCGTGGGACTCACGTGGGCCCCACATGTCAGGTGTCCACGTCGTCTCTCCTTTTCTCTCTCTCACTTCTCTCCTCTTGTGCAGGCCATGTCGTGACGAGCGTCAAGCGCCGCGGCCACCACCACGGCGAACTGTGGCAGCGAGGGGCAGGCGCAGCGGAGCGGGACGGTGAGGTTGTCGCCGGCGACGAGGCCAATGGCTGGTGCTGCTGCTAGTCGCCGTCTCCTTCGTAGGCAACTTCCCGGCCGGAGCACGACGAGCCTCCCGCTGGGCCTCGCCAAGAACGACGGCGCCATCAGGAATGGAGATAATCGGCATCCCGACGACGAGCACCAAAATAACAAAATAATCGGCAAAATAATCGACGATCCACATGCTGGGCGCCAGCTGCCACATCACGATGTACTGCGCCGACGACGCCACCTGCACGCACCACCAACAACCAACCAACCATAAGCAAACCAAACCAAGCTTCGCATAGACGACGAAGACGAAGCAGAGAACATGATCAAGAACATACATGGCGGGGGGAGGATGGGGACGGGGGAGAGCGGGCAAGCGAGGACGGAGAGTAGCACGCGGTGGTCGGCGCCCGGGGGGGGGGGGGGGGGGGGTGTCTTCCCCGGCGCCAGAGAGCAAGCGTGCCACCCGGTGCAGCGCCGCCTGCAGTCCCGACTTCTGCCGTGCCGCCTCCTCCTACCCGAGGTGTTCGGCCATGGGCGTGCCCGGGAACTCGGCCTCTACCTTCCTGGCCTTGGCGGCCGCGGCGGCCAGCGACCTCGAGGAGGCGACATCCAGGGCGAGGAGCTCGCCCATCTCCTTCCGCTTCGCGGAGCGGACGCAGCGGCGGCGTCCACCTCGGACGGCGTAGCGGCAGAGTGTGGCGGGGACGCGGACGGCCGCGAGGACGACGAGCTCGACGACGTTGAAGGGAAAGCAGCAGCAAACCGCGGACGGCGCCTTCCTCCTCATACGCCCTCGCCGCCGGCCTCTCCGCGCCCTCACCGCCGGCCTCTCCCGCGCCGTCGCAGCCAGAGGAGCCATCCCCTCCCCGCCACTGCCGCCGCCGGAGAGGCCACCCCCGCCGCCAACGCCGACGATGAGGTCCGTGCCCGGAGCCGCCGATGACGACAAGGCCGAGCGGCGCAGAATCGTCGGCGCCGCCTCTCCCCATCCGCAACCGCGTTTGCCCACCGCCGCCGCCGCTCTCTTCCGCCGACGCCGCCTCTCCGCAGCCGTGCTCGCCTAGTCGCCCAGAGAAGACTAGTAATATGCCCGTGCTAAACGCTACGGTGTAACTCTAAACGCTATGGTTTAACTCTATTTGTCTTTAATAATTTTTAAAATTTTCATGTTAGCAAAAAATATTACTATATGAACTATACATTTGAGCTTTAATTCAATTTACTTCGTACATCAAATATATTTAACATAAAGTATAATAATATGATATACCAATTGATGCAGATATATAATGCATATATCTGTGCCCCATGTCATAATGCATAATAATATTATATTAAAGATATATGATAATGCGCATATATGTGTCTTAAGTCATAATGCATAATAATATGATATATAATGCATATATCCGTGACACGCAAAATAATTTACAATGGCGTTGATATCAATATTTATTCATCTCACAAGCGTCATTTCTGTATGTGGTGTGCTTGTGTGTATATATCTGCGTCATTATAACGCATCACTAGTGGGTGATATTTTTTTATATAATATAGTGCATTTTCATATTATAATTATTTTTCTATTACATGCCCATGCTAATGCTATGGGGTGACATTTGATAACTCAAATTGAAAAAGATATAACATCATAGTGACTTGTGCTCCTTCTTTGGGGTGCACTTCTTTTTTAGGCTTTGCCAAAATCCTTGTCTTTTTCTCGACACCCTTCTTGATAATGCAACATAAAGTTGCCCATGCGAGAATACAGGCTCTGGAAGATAGATACCGATATTTGGGATGGTTTGTCCCTGTGATTTATTAATTGTCATTGCGAAACTTAGATGTATTGGAAATTGCTTTCTCTTAAACTTGAAAGAAAGGGAAATATCATCTGAAGGAGATAGAGGGATCCTTGGTATGAACACCCTTTTTCGTGCATGATGTCCACCAACAATTTCAGCATCAATTGCATTGTCTTGGAATGCCCTGATCATTAATCTTGTTCCATTGCATAATCCATTGTTAGGATCAAGGTTGCGGAGGAGAATAGCATGGCAAGGTCAACTTTCAGCTCATGTGGAGGGAGGCCATTTGGAGTTATCGTGTTAAGAAAATCCAAAGGGTAGTTATTTTGGGAATCATCATCGACAGAATCAAAGCTATGGTAAATCTTTTCCTCGCCAGGAAACCTGTCGATCATCTTCCTGTTCAGCTTATCCACGAAATCATTTTCTGTTGAGAGAATGGCCCATGTGCTCATATATTCCACGGAGGTCGTATATCTCTCATCATTAAGTGAGGGGAACACATATTCACATATTCAATCAGTGCGTTCACTGAATCTTCAATGTTTGCATAACCAATGACAATTTCATCAGGCAGACGGACATAATCATCTTCGATCGTGTTTTCCGTCCCGTTAACACCGCTGATATCAGCACGATATGACTCGTATTGACCTCGGTTCATTGATTAATTGCAGTTGGGTCTATAAAATTTCGCAGAGTTTTCACATTGAACATGTGGGGACCTATACTAACACTAGTAATCGTGCACGTGCAATGCACGTTTCCTATATTAACTATAGTAATCATATAAAAACACTTCAAATTTCTTGCATTTTCCTGTAATATATGTCAGGCAAAATATACAACATACTAAAAAGTTTAAGAACTATATGTACTATAATGTAACTTAACATACTCCTTTAAACAATAAAAAAATGCAAAGCAGCTAACAATACCAAACATATAATTTGTCATAGCTTGATAAACACTTGAAAAGCTCAAAGCAAGATATTTGTATTTATGGTATTGAATTAAACCCCACAGCCTACAATATCTTATCAGGAAAAAAGACTCAGATCTTCACCAACAATACTTCAAATATATCCCTCATGGCCAGCAACTAAAAATAGCATTTACATGATCACCAATGAGGTGTATACAGCTCCTGCCGTGAGTCCACAGAAGTTCACGTGATCTACAAAACACAAATTTACATCCATTTCACTTGTAAGAAATGGTCATCACATATAATTTCAAAAAGAATATTGTCTATAGTTGCCTTAATTGAAGTAAAAAAGTAGATAGCAAATGTGAACATTCCAGAAACACTAACATTTGTCAAAACGCCTCTATATTTTCCTTGACCACAATATTTAATCTAAAGTGGTCATATTGCTAAACTATGCACACACCTGCAGTTGAAGTGGCAGCCACGAAAGGATCTACCAATCTTAAAATCTGGAGACCAATATCTTTCATGGAATTCCCACAAGGAAAGGGTTCCACTATTAGACTGGAAAAAGGGAAACATATCAAATCATGGAAAAGGCATAATCTGAAATTGGAATAGTGTATATCTTTTTAAGATTTAATTTAATCCTGGAGTCCACACTTTTTTCGTGAAGCTACAAATAAATAATATATCCACAATGGTGATGAAAAGGATTTAAAACATGGATAGTAGCACTGGATTAAAAACATGAAAAGCACCTTACAATCCAAAAGCTTGAGAAGACATTAGCATCAGGCATCTTCCTAAGAAACCAAATGCTCTTTTAGCCACATCAAATTTTTCAAGCAAACTACGTATGTCCAAATAAAAAGAAATAACAAACCGTCCAAGCAAGCATATGCTGATGGATAAAATTTATGAATTACATCATTAGTAATTAGAAGTCATCAGCACAAAGCAAATATTCAAACTTCCCAAAAACAATGCAAATTATCAGAGGAGAAACATCAAAATCCATGCTTATAACTTGTAGAATATACACTGGATTCAACTGATGCACTTTTTAAGGAAATGAAGCCATAATTCCATTGTCCTGAGCTCCAAAATTGATCATTGGTATATACAAAGGGGATATTCACTTATATTTAAGTCTGCTAGAATAAAACTCTCTTGACCTATGGAGTTATATGTGCATACATACAAACTGAAAGAGACGCTTACATTTAAGCTTGAGGACATTTCAACCTGATAGGCTCATGTCAAACCAACCGTTGAAACAAATCCGAAATTAAGTGATTACCAGCTAGAGTGACAGCTAAAAGCAAGCTCAACATTGCAATGGGGAAATTGTGATTAGGGAAATCTTGCCCGTGATTGCAATTTCGGAACAAAATTTTCAAAATTTTGCCCCCTCTCCACCGGCAAGCATATATCTCACCCGAAATTTCTCCCTTTTTCATGTTTTTGTGAATTTGGTCAAAGCTTATTCTAAATCATTCAAAATTCATCAATTTTTCAAATAAATTCAGTGATTTTGGTTCTTTCGCCCCCTCCCCCCACGGAAAAAACCCCAATTTCTAGAATGCAAACCCTGAATATTGCAGTAAAACTGCAGTGAAATACTTGGTGCACAAATGTCATTACGGGTGGCACCGCTTCAGGTTTTTTTTTTTCTTTTGCAAAAAATTTGAGAGCATTACATCACCTGTGGCAGTTGTAGATTGATGCATCCTTCCGCTGCTTGTACTCATGGTTCTGTTGAACCTTAGCTTGCTACTGCTTACAATTGAGCAAAGCGTACCTCATCCGAGCTTGCTATCTTCTTTAACTCGAGAGCACTTAAATTAGTGGTATTCCCTACGGTGTTTGCCAGTAAATTAGAATTAGTTAACTCAAACAGTACATGATATATAGTGAAGAAATCACAAGCTTAAAAGCTGTTACATACCATCGATCTGTATAAATTAATTTCAGAGATATACAATTAGCAATTAACTGGCAGCGGCATAATAGCTTTGCAAAAGAAGCGAACATGATGTGTATTATTTACTTGTCACTGCAAGCGATGGTGATGTAAAGCTTCCTGCATTACCGGGCCGAGCTGCAAAGGTGAGTCGTGATAAACTTTATTACATTCAGATCACAAATGTTGATTAATATTTTTTTGAGCATTCAATTGATCCAGAGTACTACCTAATGTAGATCGAACCACTATACATGAATATTGTCAGAACCATTATCAATGTTTGTCGTTGATGAAATCCCACTGATGGATCTGAGCAACCAAAACATCACATCAGCATTTGCATGTTCCTAGCAAGGCCGAGGAACCAATCATGAGTTTGTTCTGCGTATTGTATTCATGCAGAACATATGCGCCAAGCAGAACCTGAACCCGGACAGGTCGCCTTCAATCTCCCTCAAAATTTGTAAAGCTAGAAGGAACAAGAAAAGGGATTGCGATGAACAAGAGTTGTAGCCAATCGTTGTAGTTACAGGACAGATCGGTGGAGGAAGACCTTGGGGGTGCATGTAGCGACGCAACTCCTCGCTTGCGGCGGCAGGAAAGGGACCACTTGCGTTCCGGTATTTGCGCGACGAGTGCGGCCGCAACGGCGAATTGCCTCTCGCTCGTGGCGGCACCAGGGGCTCCGACCTCGCCTTCGTGTATCGGTGTGCGACTAAGGATGACCGAGCTACGGTGGAGTGTACGGTGAGGCGCTGGAGTGGAGGAAGGCTCTCGCCGGCGCAAGTGGAGGATGTTGGATCGGTTGAGTGTATTCAAGCGCTGGCGGGGGCAGGCCGCGGTTGGGGAAGACCTCGACTTCGTCGGGGGCAGAGGTGGACTTCGGCGGCCACCGCGGATGGGGAAGAACTCGGCTCCAGCGGCAACTGGGGACGACGTCGGCTCCAGGGAAGACCACGGCTCCGGCGGTGGCTGGGGATGACCTAATCTCCGGCTTGGGCAGCGGGGGTGGCAGAGGAAGGGGACGACCTCGTTGCCCCGTCGCGAGGAGGAGGGAGGATGCGCACGGAGCGAGGAGACGGCGGGGATTCGTGGGTGTGGAGGAGAAGCGAGGAGGCGCGGGGATTCGCCGGGCAGCGAGGAGGAGCGAGGAGGCAGCGGGGGAGGAGGGAGGAGCGAGGAGGCGGGGGCGATTTGGGGGGCGAAGTTGTCGCGGCGGGGAGGAGCGAGGGGGCGGAGGAGGCGGTGGGGATTTGTGCGGCGTAGTCATCGCTTGATTTCTGAATATGTGGAATCGCTCATCGCTGTGCACAGTTAGGAGGATAATGGACGTATGAGATTAGATCAGATGGCGGATGGACGGTAGAGATTGATCCAGGTGATTTCACCAGTAGGATTGGAGAGGTACAACTCCTCCTTTTTATATATTAGTATAGATATAACCTTGTGGTCACCATTGTACAATAAGAGACAAGACACTGCATGCATTTAAAAACACACACAAATTAGCTCATGTAAAGATGAAAATTTACACAGTATCATTCACTGTACACTAATCATATCTTACTATAAAGTTATTCCCCACTAATTCCTTAAGCTTAACATGCAAAGATGCCACATCATCATCCACTAATAAGATGGCACATCATTATCCACTAACAATCATCACATTTAAACATCAAGCAAACATGATATCTTTATAGTTTTTATAATTTAAAAGCTTTTTAAATACAAACATGTTAAATTATTATCTAACATAATTCACATAATGTTCCAATGTATTTCTTTATTATGTTTTATGATATCCTATATACTTATATAGCTCATCCTCACTTAGTTATTGCTTAAATGATTAATATATGGTTCGAATTATATTTTTCAATTTTTCCTCTAATTAAGTCATATCATCAATTGTTTTTAGAATTTAGATGATTAATCTACGGTCCAAACTATCTCCCTACTTTTCTTCTTCCATAAAGTCATACCACCTTATTTTTTACGTTTGAATCACCATTCTGCATACTATTTAAATTTAAATTATTATAAATCACATTAATTTACTTAATCTGATGTTATTTAGCTATCTTACACGTTATTTTTTTATTGTTATCATACTAATTCCCGCAATAATGCGTGGGGTTTCACCTAGTAAATTAAAGAACTGTACCCTATAGCAAAGGAACAAAGTGGTCAAACTTGGGTTCATGGAGAATTTCCTTTAATCAACTGGAAGAAAATTAACACTCTTTGTGGCCGCAATGTTCATATTTTATAGCAAAATAAATTTCCATATTAATTCCAAGTGTGATTGAACCCAAATTCCCAAAAAGGACTTCTGTAGCATAACTGTTCATAAGAGGTACGGTGTTTCCTATAGCCTGACACAAAGATCAAATTAAAATACACTTAGAAAAAGGATCAACACAAACATGAATAATGTGAGCAAGGTTGATATTTTTATTTTACCTTTCTCTTTGCATATAAGATCACAAAAGCTTCAACCATGCAGAAGTGGCTTTTTTAAATCGCAACACATTACACATGAGTTAATTGATATGACATCTACCATGTTAATTCACACACACCGCACGTGTATTGTTATATCCAAGGACTTTAGTATTTTTCTAGAGGAAAGTACTTTTGTATTTTAATGAAAGCTAGGCTTGAATATATGCTTTTGGCATGATATGAATTTATGTTCATACTTTTCATTCAGTAAGCCCTTTTCCTGCTGCATTGTGCCCCGTACTGTTCAGTTTTTAGATATATCCATTAATTGTATATGAGAGACAACTAAAGGAATCAGTATATATATTTGGTATATATATATATATATATATATATATATATATATATATATATATATATATATATATATATATATATATATATATATATATATATATATATATTTGTGCACGCTGCATTGCTAGTGGTCATAATAAACCATAAACCATGATGAAGACCATAATGAATACTTGCAATGGTTGGCGGTAGAAAATAGTACTGATTCATAAAGCATAACTTCAGCACTATAGGTTTCAATAGAGGCTGATTTATATCACGGAATAAATCAATTGGCAGAGTAAAAACCTTTGTTTTTTAAGGAGTAAAAATATTGGTAAACTGCTTTTACCTTCAATTCAGGTCATGAACCGAGGACATGGACTGGAAACAGCAGGATATGCACACTGTGGAGATTATGGTTACCCCATATCTACATGGCGGTTACATTCCAGCTGGATATATGGTACCAAATATAGATAAAATATCTTTATGAGGACTCGGGTTAGATTCTAAACTTGTATGTCAAGAAAATACCCGGCATCCTAGTTGGTTACGATTGTATTTTATCTGTAATCTTCCGTTAGGATATGGACTGTACTTTGTAATACGGATCCCTTCCCCTATATAAGGAGGGGTCCGGGTTCCTCTCGGGACGATTCTTTTTCTCCCAATCATACAATCAATAACACACTCGGCGGAATCATCCCCGGACAGGAGTAGGGTATTACTTCTTAAATAAGAAGGCATGAACCTGTATAAAATTCCTTGTCTCCAAACCCATTCACTTTCCTAGCTTGATAGCCACCCCCTTTTATTATTGCCGAAATCTTGTTTCGACAGTTGGCGCGCCAGGTAGGGGTAGCGTCAAGTTCTCGCCGACTAAGTGCGATGGGTTTCGTTTCTGGCATCGACGACTTCGCCTTTCCTCCCGGGCAGGCGTTCCGGTTCGGCAGCCTCAACTTCATCACCAACGACTTTGGCAAGATCTCTCTCCTTAACTCGGATTCAAACCAGTCGGGGAGAGACCAGGTCCCCGTGCCGTTTGGTATTTCGAACTCGGCCGAGGCCTACTCCAAGATCATCTCTCCCGAGTCGACTTCAAACCACTCAGATGAGATCCAATCTACTCATCCGCGACCAGATCAAGACGACGGGTCCTATCCCTCAATCCTGATGAAACTTCCTGATGATTTGGCCGCTGTCTTCCCCGCCGAGACATTTCCCACTCGAAGATCTAGGCGAGCTCCGGCTTCGGCCCCGATCCAATCTAGATCCAGAGAGGTTGGCGTTATACTCCAACCTCTTGGGACAGTCTCGACGGAAGAGTTGGATAGTTACCTTAGCTCTCCCGGCGTCAGTTCTCGACCAACCGAGATCCTCGACTACGATGATCTCGGCTACCACTACGACCACGGCGACCTCGACAACTTCGACGACAGCTATGAGGACAACTACACGCCCCTCTTCTTCGGCGTATTCATGGCTGACAACGAAACGGAGGAACAGCGCCAAGCCCGAGAAGCGGACCAAGATCGCACACGGCAAGAAGCTGAACGTCGCCGACTGGAGGAAGAGCGACAGCGACAGGAGCGAGAACGACTACAGCGTGAGCAACAAGATCGCGAACGGATTGCAAAGGAGGCTGAAGATCGACGGCAACGCGCCTTGGAATCTGGGCGCCGAGCGAGAGAGCTCATTGGGCAACAAGACGTCGATGGAACAGCGGTCTTTCGCACCCCCCAGCAGAACGCAGTTGCAGCAATCACTCTCCTCGACACCCTCCTCAAGGAAGATGCGCTCAACCAAGCTGATCATGTTGTCAACATCTTGAACCAGACGAAAACCATGATCGCTGCCTCGGTTCCAGCCAACTCCGCAAGCACCCGCACCCCGACTGGTAGCCGAGTCCCTCACCTCCGATCTCATGACTATCATCAGCCAAGCCTCAGCATCATGGGCACAGGATCTAGTCGCAGGAGCAGGGGTCACGACGAACGATCTGTTCACTCGCCTCCCGAACGTCACAGGGAGCGCCGATTTGAACGGCCTCGCTCTCCACCTCACCAGCGTCCCGTCGACCTTCGCGACACGATCAACCAGCGCCGTGCAGCACGAGGTCACCGCCATTCACCAAATCGCTACGACGACGACATGGATGGAGTAGCTGCCTTCACTAATGACCTGCGTCGAGTGGATTGGCCAACCGGCTTTAAGCCGATTGGAATCGAGAAGTACGACGACACCACTAATCCGGAGTCTTGGCTCACCGTCTACGGACTCGCAATCCGCGCAGCAGGAGGAGACAACAAGGCCATGGCAAACTATCTACCTGTGGCCCTAGCGGACTCCGCCCGATCCTGGCTCCACGGACTACCCCGTGGCACGATCGGATCATGGGCGGAACTTCATGATCACTTCATCGCCAACTTCTAGGGCACCTTCGAACGCCCCGGCACACAGTTTGATCTCTACAACGTCGTTCAGAAGTCTGGAGAATCCCTTCGAGATTACATCCGACGCTTCTCCGAACAACGCAACAAGATCTCCGACATCACCGACGACGTCATCATCGCCGCCTTCACTAAAGGCATTCGCCATGAGGACCTAGTCGGCAAGTTCGGACGTAAACCCCCCAGGACGGTTAAGCAGATGTTCGAAAAAGCCAACGAGTATGCCAAAGCCGAAGATGCTATCACCGCGTCCAAACAGTCGGGCACCACTTGGAAGCCAAAGAAGGACACGCCGACTGCAGGAGGGAGTGGAAGTAACAACCACAAGGATCGCAAGCGTAAGCCCGAAGAACTTGTGGCGACCACCTCTCCATCTTCCCGACAACGTCCCCGCGTCAACACCTTCGACAAGATAATGAACTCCCAATGTCCGCATCATCCCAACTCCAACCATGTGGCCAAAGATTGCTTCGTCTACAAACAGTTCGCGGAGCAATACGTCAAGAACGCACGTAAACCTTCAGACGGAGATCAAGGCACATCAAAGAAGAAAGATGATGAAGACGATGCCCCGACTGGTTTTCAAGATCATCGCAAAGAACTTAATCACATCTTTGGTGGACCCCTGGCTTATGAGTCTAAGAGAAAACAGAAGCTGACAGAACGGGAGATCAATGCGGTTCAGCCTAACACGCCCCAATATCTTCGGTGGTCAGAGATAGCAATTAAGTTCGACCGCTCAGATCATCCCGACCGAGTGGTCCACCCGGGCCGGTACCCCCTGGTACTAGACCCAGTGGTTCGTAATGTCAAGCTCCGATGGACTCTCATCGATGGTGGCAACGCACTCAACATCCTTTTCGCTAAGACCCTGGACGATATGCAGATTCTTCGCACGGAATTAAAGCCGAGTAATGCACCCTTCCACGGTGTTATCCCAGGATTGTCAGCTACACCACTCGGCCAGATCACTCTTCCAGTTACCTTCGGCACTCGGGAGAATTTTCGCACAGAAAATGTTTGTTTCGAAGTTGCTGATTTCGAGACAGCATATCACGCTATACTTGGACGACCGGCTTTAGCTAAATTTATGGCCATCCCACACTACACCTACATGATGATGAAGATGCCTGGTCCTCGAGGAGTCATATCACTATGGAGCGGCATCAAGCAGGCCGTCACATGCGACAAAGAAAGTTGCGAGATGACCCAAACCCACGAGACTACTCTCGCCCGCGAAGAGATCCGACTGGCTGCGACCACGGCAAGTGAGGGAGAAGTGCCTGCAACCAAGCTGACGAAGACCGAAGAAAGTGATGCCAAGACGAAAAAGATTCCCTTAGATCCCTCCGATCCTGATAAGACTGCTGTAATAGGCGCTGAGTTAGATTGTAAATAGGAAAGCGCGCTCATCACCTTTCTTCAGAATAATAAAGATATTTTTACGTGGAAACCATTCGATATGCTTGGTATCCCCAGAGAGGTGATTGAGCACTCTTTACATGTTAAGGAAGACGCCAAACCCATCAAGCAACGACTTCGCCGTTTTGCACAGGACAGGAAGGATGCGATCAAGGAGGAATTAACCAAGCTGTTAGCAGCAGGCTTCATTAAGGAAGTCCTTCGTCCCAACTGGCTGGCTAACCCAGTCCTGGTTCGGAAAAAGACGGGGCAATGACGCATGTGCGTCGATTATACCGACCTCAACAAATCTTGTCCCAAAGACCCTTTTGGGTTACCTTGCATTGACCAGGTGGTTGACTCAACGGCCGGCTGCAAGTTACTTAGCTTCTTGGACTGTTACTCGGGATATCATCAGATCCGACTAAAAGAATCCGACTGCTTGAAGACCTCGTTTATTACGCCCTTTGGGGCCTACTGCTACATCACCATGCCCTTTGGATTGAAGAATGCAGGAGCGACCTATCAACGCATGATTCAAAGATGTTTTTCAACTCAGATCGGTCGCAATGTTGAAGCTTATGTTGATGATGTAGTCGTCAAGACCAAGCAGAAGGATGACCTGATTGCGGATTTAGAAGAAACTTTTACAAGCATTCGTGCTTTCAAGATGAAACTAAACCTGGAAAAGTGCATCTTCGGAGTACCGTCGGGGAAATTGCTCGGATTTATGGTATCTCAAAGAGGCATACAGGCCAACCCGGAGAAAATCAACGCCATCCTCAACATGAAACCGCCAAGCTCCTAAAAAGACGTCCAAAAGCTGACTGGTTGCATGGCGGCGCTCAGCCGGTTCGTTTCACGACTCGGCGAGCGGAGGATGCCTTTCTTCAAGCTGCTGAAGAAGACTGACAATTTCCAGTGGGGGCCCGAAGCACAGAAAGCCTTTGAAGACTTCAAGAAACTCCTCACCACTCCACCAGTTTTGGCCTCGCCCCATCCGCAAGAGCCGCTACTGTTATATGTGTTGGCGACCTCCCAGGTTGTGAGTGCGGTCCTGGTTGTCGAGCGTGAAGAGGAAGGCCATGTTCAAAAAGTCCAACGTCCAATTTATTTCGTTAGCGAGGTTTTAGCCGACTCCAAGACAAGATATTCTCAGGTTCAAAAGTTACTATATGGTGTCCTAATTACCGTCAGGAAATTATCTCACTACTTTCAAAGTCACCCGGTCATGGTAGTCGCATCGTTTCCACTCGGGGATATACTTCACAATCACGAAGCAAATAGACGGATCGCAAAGTGGGCCTTAGAGTTGATGTCTTTGGACATATCATTCAAGCCACGAACTTCGATTAAGTCACAAGCTTTAGCTGATTTCCTTGCCAAGTGGACCGAGTGCCAAGAAGACATGTCAAAGGAAAAGATGGAATATTGGACTATCCATTTTGATGGGTCGAAGAGGCTCACAGGCACTGGAGCTGGGGTCGTCTTGATTTCCCCGACTGGAGAAAGATTGAGCTATGTATTGTGGATACATTTTTCTGCGTCCCATAACATTGCGGAATACGAGGCGCTACTCCATGGATTAAGGATTGCAATCTCTTTAGGCATTCGCCGATTAATCGTCCGTGGAGACTCTCAGTTGGTTGTTAATCAAGTCATGAAAGAGTGGTCATGTCTAGATGATAATATGACCGCTTACCGACAAGAGGTACGCAAGCTGGAAGATAAATTCGATGGACTCGAGCTCACCCATGTCCTTCGACATAACAATGAGGCGGCCGATAGACTGGCCAATTTTGGTTCAAAACGGGAAGCAGCCCCTTCTGATGTGTTCGTTGAGCATCTTTATGAACCAACCGTGCCCAGAAAAGAAGCAATTGAAGCCACGGATACTCAAGGCGTAAGCATGATTGAAGCCGACTGGAGAGAACCCCTCATAAAGTTTTTGACCAAACAAGAACTCCCTCAAGACAAAAATGAAGCCGAGCGGATTTCCAGGCGCAGCAGACTTTACATTATTCATGAAGCTGAACTGTATAAGAAAAGTCCATCAGGAATACTGCAGCGCTGTGTATCTTTGGAGGAAGGGAGACAATTGTTGAAGGATATACATTCTGGTATTTGTGGTAATCATGCTGCCGCACGGACCATTGTCGGCAAAGCTTACCGGTAAGGTTTTTTCTGGCCTACAGCTATGTCCAATGCGGACAAGATTGTGCGGACATGCGAAGGTTGTCAATTTTTTGCCAGACAAACTCATTTGCCAGCCCAAGAGTTGCAAACCATCCCGTTGTCCTGGCCGTTTGCGGTCTGGGGGCTTGACATGGTCGGCCCATTTAAAAAGGCAGTCGGCGGTTACACGCATCTCTTTGTGGCTATCGACAAATTCTCCAAGTGGATTGAGGCTAAACCGGTCATTACGATCACAACAGATAAAGCTAGAGATTTTTTCATCAACATTGTGCATCGGTTTGGGGTACCTAATCGGATCATCACTGACAATGGCACTCAATTCACTGGCAGAGCATTTAAAGACTTTTGTGAAGACTTCGGCATTAAAATTTGTTACGCCTCCGTGGCACACCCTATGAGTAACGGACAAGTCGAGCGCGCTAACGGCATGATACTGCAAGGGATCAAAGCACGAGTTTTTGACCGACTACGCCCCTATGCTGGCAAGTGGGTAGATCAGCTGCCGTCCGTACTTTGGTCTTTACGCACCACTCCTAGTCGGGCTACCGGCCAGTCGCCGTTCTTTTTGGTTTATGGCGCAGAAGCAATGTTGCCGAGTGAAGTGGAATTTGAAGCACAGGAGGTTTCCAATCAGCGGGGTCACGCACACTGGTCTGCTGAACTTCTGAAGAATCTGCTAAGACATCTATTTTCAGTTTTTTACTCAGAGGGTAGAGAATAATAATCTACAAAATGTCTGCTATTGCGATTAACCTTGCACCAATTAAATCATATCCTACTTAGATAGCTCACAAATTCTACTCGCTTAGCCGCTGCATCTCAAAACTAACATATAGCATTGCAAGAAAATAGGAGCACGTCCAGCTATTTAGTTGTGAGCAGGAATTCTCATTGTGTAACACTATATGACAATATATCTGAAAATCGAAATTTGGTTGAGTTTGCCCAAGTGTGCGATTATTTGGACAAAAGGGGGGAACAGGGATCAAAGGAGTGGAGCAGGCAGCGAATTAGGATCAACCATGAGTGGAGCACTGGGTGTGGATGGAGCTTGTAATTATCAAATCAATCCGGTAGGGCATGAGGGTCTCTACCGTTGGTGGAGAGGGATCCGGTAGGTCCGAAGGTGGGATCGTCGCCGATGAACGGTGGGGGGAAGGGAAAGGAAGGGGCGACGGCGGGGCGAGGAGTTTCGTCGGCAGTGGGGGGAAAGGGAAGGGGCGACGGCGGGGTGAGGAGATTCGTCGGCGGCGACACACTGGAGATGGGGCAGTGCGAGAGAAAGAGGCGGGAGAGGGATGTGCGTGTGGGATGAGGATGGAGAGGAGACGCGGATCTGGAAGACGAGAAAGAGAGAGGGGGGAGTGCGCAATTCAGGGAGGTGGAGGTAGGATTGATCTCGATCCTTCGATTTTACACTGGACGATCTGAACCGTTGAGTGATAAATGTAATAGTGTAGGAGTAAAAGATGAGTAAAATGAGTTAGTGCATTAGGGCACCCGCAATGGTTATCTATAGGCTCTCTATAAGAGATCCATGTCAGAATATTTTCCTACTTGGAAGATATTAAATGAAGAGAGAGAGCAAAGCTATTTACTAACCTAGAGATAATCTATAGAGAAAAACGAGACAATGTATTAGATAGCTATAGATACCCATATAGACATACTATTGAGATGGTTTACTATTAATCTAGTCTATTGTTGAGATGTACATGTTTTATAGATAGCACATTACTTTACCATTGCGGGTGCTCTTATAGGGTAGATAAGAGAAGAGTGAGAGAGAGAGAGGAGAAAGGGAGAGGAGGGGAGAGGGTGATGATGTGGCAAGCTGACATGTGGGGCCCGCGTGGGTCCCACGCTGACTCAGCCGCCACGTAGACCAAAACTGGGGTCAAAACCACCAAAGGACCTCGGGTGACCGGTTTTGTATAGTTAAAGGACTCCGTATATCTCGTTTTGCGGTTTGAGGACGTTTTTTTATCCCGATGATAAGTTGAGGGACCTTTGGTGTACTTTTTCCAAACAAGTACAACGGTAGAAAAGGCCCAGACAGTCCAACCGAACCAGCCCACAAGGCCCAGTAGGCCCAGGAGAAGAGAAAACGGCCATCACCGCGGTATATAAATCGGTCCTTGCCCCACCACCAGCCACCCCACCCCGACCGACGCCGACCCCACCTCTCAGAATCCCCCCACCCCACCACCACCACCAATGATGGCTTCTTCCTCCGACCTCATCCTCTACAACCTCGTCCCCGCCCAACCCCTAAACCCTAGCGCCATCCCCAACCCTAACCCCGACCTCTCCATCGCCGCCGCCGAGCCCCCCTCCTCCGACGGCGCCACCCCTCGCCGCGTCAGGCCCAGGAAGTCCCCCTCCTCCTCCGACCGCCACTCCAAGGTCGCCGGCCGCGGCCGCCGCGTCCGCATCCCGGCCATGGTGGCCGCCCGCGTCTTCCAGCTCACCCGCGAGCTCGGCCACCGCACCGACGGGGAGACCATCGAGTGGCTGCTCCGCCAGGCCGAGCCCTCCATCATCGCCGCCACCGGGACGGGCGTCACCCCGGAGGAGGCGCCCCCCGCCGCCGTCGCCATCGGCTCTTCCTCGGTCGCCGCCGCCGCCGCCGCCGCCGGGCATGGGGGCGCGTTCGTCCATGTGCCTTACTACACCGCGCTCCTCATGCAGCCGCCTAACGCGGACGAGCCCCCCATGGCATCCGCTGCCTCCGCCTCGGGCACCACCGCCGCCGACGAGAACAATAATTAATTTAGAACTGCCGCTGTTAGGTTTAGGAGCTTGGAGCGTGTTAGGGTTAGGGTTCCCCGGCTTATTTAGGAGAGGTCTCCCCCTCCTCAATAATTTAACCTCATTGTCCTTGTGGCGGTTGCGGCGGCGGCATGGATTTAGGTTATTTAGATGCCTTATTCAGGCAAGCAAATGAGGGGGTGATTCAGATGGTTTCTTAGAGAGGAGGGCAGAAAAATGGAGAGCTCTCTGTAAGTGGTGGGTGAGGACTGGAGTGGGTGGTACTGATGTTCTGATGAAACAATGCCTGAGTTATTGTGAATGTTTAGATCTGCTGATTTATTCTCCGTGTGCGCTTTTTATGTGCTATAGTAGATGATTCCATTTGGTGTTTACCTTGACTAGGAAGTAGGAACATGGTTTGGTTGTGCCGCAGAAGGAACAGCCTTGGGTTGTATCATGAGAGGAGCTTGGAAGTTGGAAACATAACCAAATTGACTTGGCTGTTACTGTCAGCTGGTTATTTTTGAATCTAACCAGAATTCAGATGCAGATTAACAAAAAAGGTTTTATTTGGAAATTGCTTGGAAGGGTTTTAGTGCTCAGGACATGTGTTCTGCGGTTGCATCTTGTCGTATTCTGAAGACGACGGTTCTGGATTGCCAAATACATGCTTTTATTCCTACTATGCTTGTTTTGGACGTCAAATAAAATGCATGTGCTCTTCCACAAGTGGATACACATCTCATTTGGAGGATTAGGTTTCCTTTTGTTGTAACTGTTTGCTCTATTTCTTGTTTATTACTTTTGTTTATTCTTAAATCATGTAGAAGAACTATAGTTGTAGTGGTTAATGTTTTTTGTCTGTTTGGTTTCCCTTGTCATAAAAAATTATACCTTTTGTCTTTGAGTTGGGAAACGACTTTATATGATGCTTAATTTATTTCATTGCTTTCTGGACATATTTATATCAATAGCAATGTGTTGGTGCATTCAACTTGCTACTGAAGACCTACAGTTTGTTGACCTCAATGCTTGGCATGGCTGCAAAGATTCAGGTATGGTGCTTTTGCTATGCTATAGTATTTTCTCTAAAAATTAGCTTCTTCACATGATCTTCCGAAGCATTAGTCTTCTGCAGAAATTAAAATAATACAGCTAGCCTTGTGGATGTGGAATTTAGTGATAGATTTAAAATTTTCATTATTCTCATATGCCATCATTTTCCATTTTATTTAGATGTAAATTTGCATGGATTTTCCCCAAGAATGCTTGATCCTTTCATGATTTACAGGTAACAGGCTATGTACCTTTTTGGAATTTTATAATTGTTGGGCATTTAAATGTTATTGAGTAATGTTATATGTATACTAACAAGCAAACATCAGATCAAAACTGAGTCGTGTAAGGAAATTTTTGGGTTGGATGTTCCAGAACATCATGATAATCCATCAATTCTTTAAAAGCGGTACGCGGTTTCATGTGGTCACCACACCTCGTAGCGCTTATGCGGCATAATTGGCCGCTTATGCGGTTGATTGGCCGCTTATGTGGCTTAAGCGGTACAAGGTTGGGGCACCTGTTCCTTGTATGCGGCCTTGTAAATGTTTTTTTAGAACACTGTAATCCACTATTTTGATCAGGGGGCTGATATGGTAACTGGATCCTTGTTCTAAATTAGTACCCTGTACAATCAATTTTTGTTTATTAACGTGGAATTTTTATATCCAAAGAAGGCCTCACGCAGCGCTGGTGCACCAATTTTGATGGGTAGCTGAATGCCCATTTATTTTGTGTCTATGTTATATCGTGATAAAATGGAGTTTTGCTCTATTGGTTCATATATTTTCTGTATCTATGTATATAGTGAAGAAGGTGAATTTTGCTCTATTGGTTAGGCCTTGGATGCATCATTCTGGCTGTGGGTTTGATTCCCATGCTCTCCAGCCCCATGTCACCTTTTTTTTCCCAGTATCTCTTGTTCGCCTCAATATCTTTGTATTGTTTCTCTCTTCCACCCGGTAAGATTTGAGAAACTTGCCATATTTTCTCAGAAATTCATCAGTTCTTTTCAAAAACAACCTATCATTGCATAAAAAAACTTGCATCTTTTCTACTGACGACATTAAATCTTTTATTTAAATACCACCACATAAGCTTCATATCTCCTGTGTTTGCCGCTGTGCCACCGCTTGTCCTAGCGCCATATGCTCCACGCTCCTCCCCTTGTGTCTTTATCTTTGCCCCATCTACTATTGTGCACTTGGGTCTTGGTCAAACAGCTCAACATGGAATCAATCGACTCAAGCCTAGCCTATCATGCAACTTGTACCTCTCCCCTACAATCAGGTTGTTACCACACTGCCATAGGCAGATTGCCACCTAGCTGCCACACATTTCCTTGCCTTGCAGCCTCCAACATGGCTCTAATCCCTGTTGAGCGGTGCAGATATGCTAATTAGGTGCATCACAAACTGTCATACTTGCCAGTTGCTTGACAAAATGATTGACTTCTTAAACTTTGAACCATTTGTGCATGTACTCTGTCCTTCTGTTGGATAAACTGTAGTGCTTGTGAGAGTGACGTGGTAATTCCATTTAACGTCAAAGGTGGAGTCTAGGGGTTGTGGGATTTCATGTCAAAGGGGAGTCCAGTTATCCTGCCATTTCAGTATTTAGCAGTTCATTATTTCCTTTTGACCATGCTCCATGCCGATAGATTATGCAACTGGGGCATTAATTGAACCATGTTACGATTTCTCTATATTCAGTCGAGTGATTGCTTATATTGCACCTGGTCTGATCATGAATGAGGTTATGAACCTGACTACTGCTTTCCAATTGCTCTTTGGGATGATATATGAATCTATGTTCTCTGAACTGCATGCTTTAGATTATTGCAAACATGTTGACCATTAAGTATAAATAATGTAGAGTTCTCAATTTGCAGTTCATTTTGATATATTTTCATTTTTCTATGTTCTTTGCAGCTGATACTTGAAGGAAATGCTTCTGATTGTTGTGTGTGCAACTGTGCATGTCACTCATTTTTCAATTTGGTTAAGTCTAATCATGGATTCCAGGTGTAGTTCCCTCTTCGCACATTCATACCTACGCAACATCCTGTTTCTGCATATGTATTGCCGTTAATTGTTGAAACTGCATCATAAACAAATTTTGCACTGAGAATATTTGACTTCTTACCTTTGTGGAGAATGCGTGGCCAGAGCATAGCTCATAACAAAATGGTAAGAGTGACTAAAGTCAATTGTCACTGGTTAGAGCATGGAGCATGGACTGTTTCTAAGTAAGATTTCTTTCTTCTGTAACATTTACTGGTTAACATATCTGAGTTCTGTGGGTGCTCACAAGTGAGCGTATTGTTTATGTATATTGACATATTGTTTCACTTCTAGACGATAAAGAATCACGAATTTGTAGATAATGTGGGCCATTCCTATGGGCTTCTCCTTTTGCATCTGCATATTACATCTTTAAGTCTTCAATATGAACAAGAAATGATCTTTCTTGATTGGGAAAAAATCAGTTATGTCAGGTCACTGGTTATTTCTTGATTGTTGAAATGGACTTTGATCATGGATCAGAACATGGTATTTTCTCCATTGAATTCTACAGGTACAGTTTCTTTTCCTTGTTACTGACCAATGCACTTTTGTCATCATCTGATTAGTGTTATCATCTGAAAACCAATCTGTATTTCAATGTGTTTTAATCTTCATCTGATACCCATTGTACCAGCTCTGTTCCTTGACCACAAATCCAACTTGCAGAGAAGTACACTGACCTAGGATGGCTCCCAAGCAAGGACCAGGAAGTATACATCTAAAAAATAAAGCATTTTTTGTGCCCAAACATTTATGGTCTTGAACATCTTGGGTGTGTTTGGGAGTCGTTTTTTAGCAGCGGTAGCAGCTGGAGCAGTTCAAAGTGGCCTGCAGTTTGCAGCAATTTTGAACTGCCGCAGCCTCAGCAGCTGTGGCAGGTATGGCTGCCGAACAGAGCCCTTATTGTTCAATTATCACCCTGTGACAGGACTTTCTGAAGGCAAGCTTCTGCATCTAGAATTTCTATTTTGGTACTTATAGTTCTTGCGTGACATAATTTGTTCTGGCACAATGTACCAACAATTTTGATAGTGAATAACTGAGTACAATTTAAAAGATGAACTTTCAAGATGATTGTTTCGACGGATTCTGGATGACCTCTTATATATAAACTAGGCCACTTTGTAGGATCTGATTACTTGCAATTTCAAACGTTCCCCATTTCTCCATTTACTAACCATGAGCATCCATTTTACATCCAGGAATTTTAATAAAGAAGTAACTATGAAATATAAGGAAGTTACTCCCCAATGCCTTGAACCACGTGGCCCATGCTGTTGGCCTGTTGTTTGTGTAGGCAGAGTTCTGTTGTATGCGTAGATTAGGAGTTCTGGTCGAGTATAATTGCTGGATCTTAGACTAGGTTCATGGCAAATTTGCAATGTGCTACACGGGACTGTATTCGTATGTGGTGATTTGATCCATTTAGGCAATCAATCAATCTTCGCTATGGCGAACTGGTGTCTGTTTAGTTAGTATTGCAAAGTCGCAAACTGGCTACCATTGGATGACTTTCTTTATGATTTCTTTTTTAAAATCAAAATTTCCATGGTAAATTTGATTTAACTAGGAAAAGTGCCCATGCGTTGCAATGGGTGAAAAATAAAAGTACACCAAATATTAAATAACTAAATGACATTTTTTTCATAACCTAGTGAGATATGTTTTCTTTCCGTGTAGAAGCACTATATGTTTCTTTACATATTTATAAATTAATTTACTACGGTAATAAAGAAATATTTATTCACAATTGTGGCTTAGAAATCAACACATTAATTGAAAGAAAAATATACGCTGTTGATCATAGTGGATCTAGAAAAAGTTTTGGTCCATGTTTAGATATAATGATGTAGATTTATCAATTATAAGCTATATCTTTATAATTAGAATTAGATTTAATCCAAATGATCTCATATCGGCTAGCACACATGGGATACAACTGGGGTCAGGGAACATGAACACAAAATAAATGATAGATTATAAATCAACAATTATTTAATTAGAAAAAGAATCAAAATCGTCACTTTCTAGTTTGGGCAGTATATGGAAAAGAAAATCCTCCCTTTCAAGGTTGGGCTGAATATGGAAAAGAAGTCCCAGCATAAGTCTAATTTACCTTCCTGTCGCTACAGTAGCTTCTTCAGGTTCCAGCCAAACCAGAGCCCTGCCTGTACCCGACGCCACCTCAATCCGGCGTCCGATTCAACCTGCCTATACCCCACGCCACCTCAATCCCGCGTCCGATTCAACCAGATAATCTCAACTTAGTTGAGGGCTTTTGATCTATATCTCCTGCTCTATCTTTCCCCTCAAGAAATTGAAGAAAATCCCATCGAAATCGCTCATGTATCAAGCTCGAAGTCGAGTTTATCTCTCCGGCGAATCCTAATTTTTATCTCTGGCGAACTCGAGTCCAATTCAACAAAATTAGCGTGTTGAAGGATAAAAATGTGGACAAAAAAGAGGTGACGAACGAAAAGATACAAATTTTGTAAGTAGTTAAAATTTGCTTATAGATATTACTTGAATTTTCTAAATTTTACTATACTTTAGATTTGACCCCAACATTGCAAAAAAAAAAACCTACATATTTCAATTTAGAGATTTTGTCATCGTTATTCAATGGTGATCTAAAGCAACAATTAAGAGATTGTTCAGACTGATGACATTTTAAACCATGCCATTATTTGGTAAAATTGATAATTATGTGAATATATTTAGTTTGTTACCAAATTTTAGTAATGTCTATAGAATCTTGACAATATTATATTGAGCACATCCTACTAAAACTTGGCAATGTTACTAATTTGTCAAAATTTTAGTATTACCAAACTTTGTAAATGTTCATTTTAGCATTAGTCTAAACATACCCTAAAAATCCTTTGTTGGGATTCTCGAGATTGCTAGCTGGCCTCGTTAGGCTGTGTTGGGACCAGCACACAAAGGTTGGGAAAAGAGGGTTTCGCACACATGCTGTGTTTAGTTTTTGAAATTGGGGAGAAGTTTGGGGAAAGTTGGTAGTTTAAAAAAAAAAGTTGAGAGTTTATATGAGTAGAAAAGTTTTAGATGTGATGTGATGTGATGGAAAGTTAGGAGTTTGGGGAAGTTTGATGTGAACTAAGGGCCACAGCCTCAAGGTCCTGGCCAACTTGCGCAGGTTTCCTTGGCCCATGCACAGGGTTATGTTGGCTTCACATGAAGGGCCCTTGGCCAACAAGCCAATTTGGCTCTGTCCGGTAGTGATGACCGATGAAGCGACGAAGACGAAGATTAAGTATGGGCACACAAAACGAGAAATTTATTAGCGTATGATTAGTTATATTTTAAATTATTTTAAATATTAAAAAATAGAGTTATATGATATTAGTGTATAAAATGAACTATTTAGTACTCACTCTATCCCATAATATAAGAACTTTTAGGGTTAGATACGGTTAGTAAGAAAGTTGGTAGAAGTGAGTCGTGGAGGGTTGTTATTGGATGAGTAGTGGAGATAGGTAGAAAAAGTGAATGGTGGAGGATTGTGATTGGTTGGGAAGGAATGTTGATGGATAAGTTGTTATATTTTGGAACAAATCAAGAGGGCTAAAAGTTGTTATATTTTGGGACGGAGGGAGTAGTTTAAAAGTGTGCTAACATAGGTAAGATATATATCTTGCGTCCTTTGTTGGGTATGAAGTAGCGGCTAATCCAAAGCAACTCTAATTTACTAGTTGAACTTATATCTCCGTATTATGAAAGTGATAGAATTGGACTAGCCGCCACTTTGAAAAGTGACAGAAAGGATCACGTTTTGTCGCTGCAGGAGTTTCGTGGCAACCGCATCCAGGACAGCAGGATCAAGTCAAGGTACGCTCCACTTCGATCATGTTTGACCTTAACTAATAAACTAAGGGTCCGTTTAGTTCCTAAAATTTTTTTTCCAAAAACATTACATCGAATCTTTAGATACATACACGAAGTATTAAATATAAATAAAAAGAAAAACTAATTGCACAGTTACAGGGGAAATAGCGAGACGAATCTTTTGAGCCTAATTACTCCGTGATTAGCCATAAGTGCTACAGTAACCCACATGTGCTAATGGCGGCTTAATTAGGCTCAAAAGATTCGTCTCGCGGTTTCTCGGCGAGTTCTGAAATTAGTTTTTTCATTCGTGTCCGAAAACCCCTTCCGACATCCGGTCAAACATCCGATGTGACACCCAAAAATTTTCTTTTCCCCAGCCAAACACACCCTAAACATGTTCACTGACACTGCGACACTGGCTTCTCCGCTTGCTTGCAAGCGTGTTTCCGTGATGTTTTTGGTACTGATTGACCAAAGCATTACCTGCCCCATTCTTTTCTGATCATGGTCACCGCGGAGTTATCATGGACACGCTTTCTCAACTTATACACGATATACACATTTTTTATAAATAATCTTCAGCACTAAAAAATTATCTTAAAATTAACTTATTATTTTATAATATTTAACTCGTTCGTTCTTGCTCTCGAAGAATTGTCATAAAATCTTATTCGGCTGTTATATTCTCCTAATGGTGGAGCTGGACAAAATAGCCATCAGTTGATCAAAGAGCTGATTATGTACCAAATAGCTTATTAACGATAAAAATTAATTTGCGCATAACATACGTGTTGTGACTTAAGTCGATATTGAAAAAAAGCTACGTTAAAATACCCTAAATCAACTTCAAAATTAAGTTTTAAAATTTAAAATTTAACAGCGACTAATTCGTTGTAGCACAAATGGTGGCAGCATTTATTAATCTAGCGGTGTCCTAACCATTTGTATACCTAGGTGGTGCTGAGACACTCGATTGTAAAAACATAGTGGTCTACTCCCTCCGTTTTAAAATGTAAGTCATTCTAGCAGTTCACACATTCATATTGATGTTAATGAATCTAGATATATATATCTATATAGATTCATTAACATCAATATAAATATGAGAAATACTATAATGACTTATATTGTGAAATGGATGAAGTAACAAATAATACCATATGATTTACATGCGAATCAATAATTAACCCAATTAACGAATCACTTGCAAGAGATCGACCATACCGAATCAATATAATTAACTCTTAACAGTTAATCATAAACCCAAGGCACGGCACAATGCTAGGAACCTAGGCCCATAATATCCTTCTCTATATATATACGTACTACATCATTACTTCAAGAAAATATATATACATATTCTTGGCAGAAGAACTCTAATAATATCTTGAACTATCCATGGTCCATATATGGTCTTCGTTCAACCTTTGAAGATTTGCGTCTGTTACGTTATGCCTGCAATTATAATTAATATAATAGTCATCGATACAGCTTTCTCAACGTGATGGATCTGATCCAAAATTAACAAATTAGACAAATATTGGAGCTCACAAGCGCGCGCTCTGATTAGTCTACCATGTCCTACTAGCTTTTATATTTGGATAGATCCAGATTAAAAAGTAGGGTAGTTTGGATTGATGCTAATTGGAAGCCAAATGGGTTATGGTGAAGAAAGTTATAGCAAATTAAGCGTGGGCATTACTATCCATTTAGCTGCAAACAAGACTATTATATTTATTATTCAAACTCCCAAAAAATTGGTACGGTACATTTTAGCATCAAACAAAACGGCTATAAATGATATAGACCGTAGCAAGTTGGCTCTAGTATTAAACTTCTTATTATTATTAGATTTGCAGCAACTTAGGACTTTGTTTGGCTTGTTGTCCGAACTAACTCTATCAAAATTTGATAAGAGATTAGGGCATGTTTGATTTGCAGTATTACCAGAACTACCAAATTTTTTAATAGGGTAATAAATGAGCATATTTAGTTTATTGTCATACAAAAAATTTAGTAGTGCCAATTCAATAGACAAACCAAAGATGTCCTTAATTTTCGTAGCTGCACGGATTAATATAGCGTAACATTCTACTCCCTGCGTTATATGTTTTGGCTTCATCTTTCGTCTAGATTCGCTACACTGTCCATATAAATTTGGATTTGGATACATATGAAACACGTATATAAATCCATGCATGAATCTATTCAAAACGTAAAATATATAATATGAACAAAAGAAGTAGTTTGGAATTTACTACTATTGCGTCTACAAATATGATATACGCATCAGAAATTTAATGAGACTAATGATCTACCATTAATGTAGTTTTTTCAGCGTGTGTTTGCATAGGTATAGGCGTGTGGTGTGTACGTGCATAGTGGTGTATGTATGCGGGTCTTTTGTGTAATGAAAAAAGAGCCTGGACAATTGCAGAAGAAAAAAACAAAACCTGAAATGTGGTATTAAAATGTTAAATATATTTGCAGATAGGAATGGATTTTTTTTCATTTTTGAACTTTTTAATTTTTAATTAAAAAAATCTTTCCAAGACTTATTTTAAAGATATGAACTTTTTAGCCATACTAGCTAGGCTGATGTGGTAAAACAATACTTGCGTGCCGATCTAGATGGTGTGACACCATTTGGCCACGCTGATCTAGCTGGCGTGACATAATAAAACTGTCACACTTGCTAGACGTAGCGTGACACTGTTATTTTACCAAGCCAAGCAGGTTGGCGTGACCAAAAGTTTAGTTTTGAAAATAAGTTTGTCTGTTTTTAAAATAAAACAAATTTAAAAAGTTTTAAAATAATAATAAAAAATCGTAGGAATTTGCCTTGCGTATGAAAATTCTTCAGTCAATTGCACAAAATTTAGAAAGCATAAATGTTTCAACAATTTGGCAAGTGAAAAAAAATGCGTGCATGACAGGTTGTACGCACATATATACAGTGATGCCACATGGACGGATTCACAGTGACACAATTGCTTGGGAGATCCCATACATGTCTGAACTGAACTAGACAATCGACTACGTACACCGCAGAAAGCTACACCACAGAAGCTGCCAGATTGCTCGCTGCAATGCCTTTATTTTATCCTATTGTGCTGATAAGGAGATAGCTGGATCTTTTTTTATACATATTTGTCCAATAAAATAACATTGTGTGATTGACCGATCTTTACAATTAATGTCCGGTAATAACGATGATGCAATCGATCGACACCGTGTTGAATTATCTGCGATCCTTGTTAATTACTTCGAAGGAGGTAGCACCGTGTAGTACTTGCAGTTGCAGATGTGATTTTGAAGCATTATTCTGCATATCCGCGTGATTTTGAAGCATTATTCTGCATATCCGCCTGATATGTTTGAAAGTCCACGTGCTACGTCTACATGTTGAACCTTACTATAGTCTATATTGGCAATAAAGTACTCCATTGGTTTTTTTTTTTTCTAAAAAAGACAATTAAGTACCAAAGGGCATACAGATATCTCTTTTGAATTTCATCCAGAAATAGTGTTTGGGCACACAATTATCTCTTTTGAATGTAGGAATAGAAAACTTTGGATTAGGATAAACATAGTAACACACATGATTGAAAAATACAGGAAAAATACAACATGTCTTCCTAAGCAAGCATACAGCCTTATCTTTTCGCTTATACTTATCAAGAAAAAAAATAAATTTTCAATCTTAAATTTGAAGTTGGTTTTGAAGTTTTTTTGGTCGAAGTTTATTTTTCAGCTTTTACTTTTAAATCACTAAGAACAAGTATGAAAAATTTTTACTCAAAAATTATTTTTCGATTGCAAACATGCCATTTGGCTTATTTCCTTAATAGGTGCTTAAACGATCATTTAGAGCCACATGCATCGATTTACATTGGACTTTTCTCAAATAGAAAAAAAAAGTTTTGCAAAAAAAGAGAGAGAGAGAAATGAAATGAAAAGAGGTCCTCAACTATGCTCTTGGTTACTATTGACCTTCAACTTTCACAAAACCGTTGATATTTCATCCCTGGCCTTAAACAAATATGTTTTTATGATGTGGTACCACATTGGAAAATAGCTATACTAATCAATAATGAATAACAACATAACGAAACAAATTAAGAAATAGAATCCACATGGCATCATCACCTCAGTTCCCTCCTTTCTTTCCACCTCATATTTTATTTTTTAAATTTCCATTTGCCAACTAGGATGCCACATGGCACGACATCATCAAAAACCAATTTTGTTTTTAGCCTAAGGATGAAATGTGACTGATTTTAAGAGTCGAAGGACCAATAGTAACCAGTCTTTTAGCTAGGGGATGAAAGCCGGACCAAAGGTCCTAGTTGAGGGATAAAAAGTTCTCTTTCTTTATTCTTTTAAATATTTGAATTTGGATGAAGGATAAAAAATGAATGATTCTAAATTTTTAATTAATAATTATGAAGTTATAACTAAAGTAGACTCTTCTTTTAATGTAGCTATTACTACCTCCATCTCAAAATAATTATAATTCTTAACTGTTTAGCATATATTAAGATTTAAGAAGAAAGGCTATGATGCCCCTCATTAGATATTATATAAGTAAAAGTGAGAGGATGGTTGAGGGAAGAATAGGAAGAAATTTGAATAAGAAGTGATTGATGTGACACTTAGTACTATATTGTAACAACTATTTTAGGATAAATTTGAATTCTAAAAACAACAATAGAAATTTAGTGTATAGTGTCAGTAATAATATTGCTCGTCATTTTTACAGGTCGGGGACTAGTATCGTGAGATAATTACTGTCCATAGTATGATCAAATTGTTGCGGGCTTTGCCGCCAGCTTTGTGCCACACGGGTTATTTTTCCTTACTGAATTTATTTTTGCAAATTTTAAAGATTAAAAATACAAGAAAAATTCTCATCGTCAGTCCTGACGCGCGTACTTGTTAATTTATCATTTATTTTGTGAAGGGAATAATCCTGAGGCAGTTTGGGTTGACCTGTGGCCAAGTCAAGCATCGATCACGAGCGTACACAAGAGAATAAGGCAACACGCGGGAGCCACATTGTAGCTGAATGGTTGTTTCGACAATTGGAGAACAGAGACAAAGCAAACAATCACCAAATCATGCATCGTTGAACGTTTCTGTCGTGGTTATCACAAAATGGGGCGCACCACGGTTGCTTCTTCCCCTGCCTGCCATCCTTATCGTTGGGTTTTCACTACTCTAGTGCCTCATTATATAAAAATCTCCAATTCGGTGAAAGTGACATGCAGCTGGTAAACTACAACGAGGTGATATCGACTCTCAATACTTCCATCCATCTATATTATAACTTTAATATGGCAACGTAATCGATCAAAATGGCAACATGAAGGAATTTTCTTAGATTTTAAAGTACAGTAAAATTAAAAAAAAGAATGTTTTTTTTTTACATACCCCCTCCATGTTGTTATGTACATATGATTTTATTTTTATAAAAAAGTAAGAGGTTTACGGATTTATCGTTAACTTACTACTCAAAATATAATAATTTTTATAATTTAAAATTTATCATAGAATATAACAACTTATCCAACTAGTATTACATTGTCTCAACAATTTCTCCACATACTTGTCATGTCAACCCATCATGACCATTCCCATTTAACTTATCTTATTACATCTATAATGAAAAAAAATCATATATTTTAGGATGGAGGGAGTCGTAACTATCAGTATCAGTTGGTTTAATGTTGATTATAAGCCCGTAAGACTTATCATCAATAAAAAATAATTTAAGAGAAAACACTTTTATATGTGTTCTTCACAATTTAAAAATTAATGCTGAAAAATAAATTACATTGAAAAAAAACGAAAAATTAACTTCAAAAGTTAAATTTTAAAAATTCAAAATTTGATAGCTGCTTATAAGCCGTTGGGTAAAACGGTAGAGTAGTGCGAACTAGAAATGGTGAGGTGAAATATCTACTACTGTAAAATCGGAGTGGTAGTAATTGTCATTCTCCCTCCACCTTCGTACTTCTCCAGTCTCCACTAGAGAAAAAAAACATCGGTCTAAAAACCATCACGTCGAAAAGACCACAAAAAAAACCACGCACCAAAATTTGAGAAAAAAAAAACAAAAACAGATAAATCTGAACCATAAAACCACCATCCGTTCGTACTTTTCTTAATCCTATTGTAAAGCATATGGGCATAGCACTAGGTAGATAAAAATTGGCCGAAGGTAGTGCAAGCTGCAGCAGCTAGCTCCCACGGCCGGCAGTCTCACCACCAACCAAATTACGAAACCACGCAAATACCCAACGCATCAACGGCCCCCACCTCCCAACCAGCAAACGTGCTCCGCCTTGGAATCCTTCAACTTCAAACGCACCGCGGAGATTTCTTTCTCCTCTCGCGGATAAATCTCGGCTTTTGCCGTTGCTTCCTCCATCCATCTCCATCCATCCCCTGTTGCCTCGGCGAGCTACAGGCAGCGCCATCTGCTGTGCGAGACTAGCTATAGCTCTGTGTGATCCTGTCTGCACCGGAATGCGCGATGGCGAGGCCTTTCGGCGGCTACCTCCGCCGCTGCTTCTGCTGCTCCTGCTTGCTGCCGGCGTCGCGCGCGGCCAGCAGACGACGGCGCCGCCGGTGGTGCCGGATGCGCTCAACAACCTCACCAGAGACGTCGCCGACTACATCTCCCACCGCTTCAGCTTCTGCGTCGCCGACCCGTACGCTCTTCTTTCTCTTCTCCCCCCACCCCCCGTTCATTTCGGCGGCGCCGTTCTTCGCCGCCGACCTCTTAACTTTTTTCTTTAGCTTTCTTGATTTCAATGGATTTGTTGATGATTTTTGGTTGGTTTTGGTGTGTGTTCACTTTAGGACGGAGGATTGGAACGAGGCCTTCAATTACACCTCGGATCTTGGATTCGTGCATAACTGCCTCGCGGAGACAGGAGGTAATTAATTAAATTTAAATTCATTTAGATTTCCTGTTCGATTGCTTGTTTGATTGGTTCGTGTGTTGCTTTCTTCATCGTTGAAGCGGTTTCTCCTTTTTGATTTGTTTCCCATCTGAGTTTTACGGATTGAATGTGACGGCCATGTTTACACATTTTTTAATCGAATATTTATCCGTGTACGCTCCAATCTAATGAACTGAACCAAACCTGACTTTTGAACTTATTTTTATTTATAAGCACATGGTTTACCTTTTCTTTTTGTAATTTCAAGTGATTGGTTTTCAGATAACACTACTTTTTTCGATGGTGCCAATTCAGATAATTATATTAGAATTCAGTCATTAGCATAAATGCACTTCAAATTCTTAGAAATGGTTTTCTATTCGGAGATCCTAATTCAAGATTGTCTAAACCGACTCGCAAATATTTTGTCGTCGTATACTGTTTGTGCTTGCTTTCTAAGCATCCCAGTTTCTTTTTTTTTTTAAAAAAAATTTGGTTTGGAATCTAGTTGTAATATTCACTTCTTATAATATTCATAGTTATGTCCTAGATGCGACATTGGGATATGCTGATTGAGATTTGGTTCTTTGGAATTGTTCACCTGCACATGCATTTCCTGAACATTGTTTAGTAGGAGTGCTTAGCAGAGGATGAAACGATCTGATGGAGGACAAGTGGAGCATGCAACCCTATAATAATCATCCATTCCGTATTTTAGTAGGGAAAGACTAACATTATAACTTGTTAATGTTAGCTGAGTGTGACACGGGACTATGGTGTTTGACGTGATCAACTCTAACTAATATTTTCTATTCGTTTGTTTAGTCTTTAGAAGCTAGACAGTTTGACCTGTTCCTATCTCTAATTATCCTGCACTTATTATTTATTTTACATGTCACAACAATCCAATTCGGTAGTTAGATTCAGTTCTGGACTTCTGATATAGTATAGTAACTTGTTTCAATTCGACAAATCTGTTGAACGTGACAAAAGTAACCATTATGATTAAGTTTGAAGTCAAATATTTCATTTTCACATTGTATCATAGAAGTGACTAATTCCGACTACCATGCTTCCACACTGAAAGGCGAGGCTTGAACACTGATTGGTGTGGCAATGCCAAGCACAAAGCCTGAAAAAATAATTTACAGTATCATTTCCCTTATGGTACTGTGAAAAAATCATTATGATTATGATTATGTCTCTGATCCGTTGATTATGGCAAAAATAATCATTATGATTAAGTCTGAAGTCACATGTTTTATTTTCGCATTATATCATAGAAGTGACTACCACGCTTCCACGCTGAAATGCGAGGCTTGAACACTGAACATGTCTAGTTTGCGACATTTTCTAAATCCTTAAAAAAATCATTTACAACATCATTTTCCGTACCAAGGCAGGTCAGGCTGCCCATGAACATGTCTAGTTTCGGCATTCTCTAATGTGAAAAAGATATTCATTCAGGTGATTTGGGAGGGCGTCTGTGCACACCGGACGAAGTGAAATTCTACTTCTCGAGTTTGTATGACCGAAAAGGCGAAAAAAACCTCTTTCTGAAAACCAACATAAACTGCAACAGATCATCTTGGGTTCAGGGCTGTGAGCCAGGATGGGCTTGCTCTGTAGGTTCAGGCCCTAACCCCCAAGGCAATATTCCACCAAGAACTGCAAATTGTCAGCCGTGTTGCGAAGGCTTCTTCTGTCCCCGTGGTCTTACATGCATGTTGCGTGAGTGATTTCTACATTTTCCACATGGCTGTTCTTATTGTCAATTAATTTGTGTGGATACCATACATTTATCTTGTTGAATGACTTGAGTTTCATGTTTGTTTTTTGCTTTAGCTTGTCCATTGGGATCATACTGTCCGCGTGCCACTGTGAACACAACCACTGGTCTTTGTGATCCGTAAGATTTTTTTTTTTAAAAAAATTCTGTTCTTATTGTTCTGCATTTGCCTTCTTGAAAATATAAACACAATGCTTATAAGGTGAATTTTCTGAACTTTGATTAGATACAAGTATCAGATAACTCCAAACACAACTGGCTGCGGGGGTGCTGACACATGGGCTGATTTTGGGAGCACTGAAGAGATGTTCTGTCCAGCCGGTTACTACTGTCCAACACCAACAAAAAAGGAACCTTGTAGCGAAGGGTACTGATCCAATCATACTCCTTCTATAACTTATTTGACATATATTACAGAGATAGTTTGATTTGAACAGGTTGCAACTGATGATTCTTGTTTTTTTTTTCCTCCCCTTCAGGCACTATTGCAGATTGGGTTCTACCACTCAAGACAGTAAGCATCATTAGAATAGATTGATACTTCATTTTCTTCTTGAATCATGCAGTTATAGTATCTACCATCCAGCAAGCTGAATTTATTCAAAATCTGCAGAATGTATCATAAAGGGATCCTGCAAGGAGAAGACAGAGAATGAAAACATTGTCATTCTTGGTGGTTGTTTAGTGGTAAATTCCATCAACAAAGTCATCATTTCACTATCTTGCTAGCTTGATGGTTGCCTCTTTTAAGATCCAGTGAGTGCAATGGACTGCAGACTGTACTGGAAAATGTGCCTAATTCAGGTTGAACACTTGGTGCAGGGCATGTTGTTTGTATTTCTTCTGATCATATACAACTGTTCAGGCCAGTTCCTGACTATCCGTGAGAAACGGAAAGCGAGATCGAGGGAGAATGCTATTCAGTTGGCACGTCAGCAGCTCAAAGCGCATGAGGGATGGAAGGCGGCGAAACGACTGGCGAGGAAGCATGTCAACGACATGCAGAGTCATCTCTCACGTACATTCTCTCGTAGGAGATCATTCCGTCAGCATCTGGACTCGGAGAATTCTGGCCATAGGTTGCAGGAAGCACCACTGTTTATGAACCAGGAGTTGTCGGATTCTGCTGCGTTTTCAGCTCATCAGAGCACTGGTGAGATATCTGAAGTCACGCCTTCAGTCGTTGTGGATGTTAGCGATGATGGAGAAATTGTTGCCGGCAAGGATAGATCTGCACCAAAAGGCAAGCACAGATCAACACACACGCAGATCTTCAAGTACGCATATGGCGAGATCGAGAAGGAGAAGGTGAGGCAACAGGAGAACAAGAACCTGACCTTCACTGGAGTGCTCTCCATGGTGTCAGAGCAGCAGAAGGAGATAACAAGGCCTCTGCTCAAGGTTGAGTTCAAAGACCTGACCTTGTCACTTGGAAAGAAGAAGCTGTTGAGGTCTATCAACGGCGAACTCCGGCCTGGCCGTGTCACTGCCGTCATGGGCCCATCCGGGGCCGGCAAGACCACATTCCTCAATGCTGTTACAGGGAAGGTAGCTGGCTATAAGGTGTCAGGTTCAGTTCTTGTCAATGGGAGGCATGACAACATCCGTTCTTACAAGAAGATCATTGGATTTGTTCCTCAAGATGATGTTGTTCATGGGAATTTAACAGTGGAAGAGAACCTTTGGTTCAGTGCAAAGTGCAGGTAAAATTATTAATATAAAAAAGTTTACTTGACAATTACTATCTCTGTTTCAAAATATAAGACATATTTTGTTTCGTTAGGACAATTCTTTGACCAACAATTACTCTACTGGGATATGATTTTGTGACACAAAATTGGATTTGTTAGATTTGTGTTCAAAAGTACTTACTTACGATTATGCGTTTGTATCACATAAGTCATATCATAATAAAGTAATTGCTGGTCAAATCCTTGTCCTAACAAAACAAAACAATTGAAACGGAGGAAGTATTTATATCAGATTGCCATTTCAGTAATTAGCTCAGCATATTCTTATCATTTCTACTATCTTCAGGCTCTCTGCGACAACGGCACACCGCCACAAGGTCCTCACTGTGGAGAGGGTCATAGACTCCCTGGACCTTCAGGGAGTCAGAAGTTCATTGGTTGGAACTGTGGAGAAGCGCGGGATCTCTGGTGGACAGAGGAAGCGTGTCAATGTGGGTATTGAAATGGTGATGGAGCCATCACTTCTGATCCTGGATGAACCAACCTCTGGCCTGGACAGCTCCTCTTCACAACTGCTCCTCCGAGCACTACGTCATGAGGCGCTCGAAGGCGTAAATGTTTGCGCAGTTGTTCATCAACCGAGGTTACTCTCAGACCATCTTTTTCTGAAGATAGTACTCATCTTTCTGAAAGATTTCTAATATTTTCTTGTTTGTGTTATTCAGCTACACATTGTACAACATGTTTGATGATCTGATACTTCTGGCAAAAGGAGGTCTAATTGTTTACAATGGTCCGGTCAAGAGTGTGGAGGATTACTTCTCAACTCTTGGGATCACTGTCCCTGAAAGAGTTAACCCACCAGATCACTACATTGACATTCTTGAGGGCATTGTGAAGCCTGAGTCAGGCATCAATGCGAAGCATTTTCCATTGCACTGGATGCTCTACAATGGCTATGAAGTGCCAAATGACATGAAAGATGATCTCAAGGCAATAGGTGAACAGAGACCACATTTGGGGTCCAGCCCTTCAGCTGGATCAACACCTCATTGCCTTCCTCATGTCAGGAATGCTTTTGCTGAAGAGCGTGATCGTATCGAGCACCATTTGTCTAAACCAAAGGATTTGTCCAGCAGAAGAACACCAGGGGTGATTAGACAGTACAAGTACTACCTAGGAAGGTATGTTCAATTCAATGCATATAATCTTTTTATGAAATCTTGAACAACCATGTGATCAAATTTTCATTGTTCCAATGATAAAATTTTCGAAAGATTAAAAGTTATTCTTTCATGTGTGACATCACAGGGTCACAAAACAGAGGTTGCGCGAAGCTAGGTTGCTTGCAGTTGATTTTCTGATACTAGGCCTTGCTGGGATCTGTCTGGGTACTATTGCAAAGCTCAGTGATCCAAATTTTGGGATGCCTGGCTACATTTACACCATAATTGCAGTTTGTAAGTTCAGAGTATTCAGATTATACTGTCATTGCAGTACGAACTTGATTATTTGACTGACATAAATTACTACTTCTGCAGCTCTGTTGTGCAAGATTGCAGCACTAAGGTCGTTTTCACTTGAAAGATTGCAGTACTTGAGGGAAAGAGAGTCAGGGATGAGCTCATTGGCATACTTTCTTGCTAGGGATACAATTGATCATTTCAGCACGATTGTGAAGCCGATCGTTTACCTCTCCATGTTCTACTACTTCAATAATCCAAGATCTACAATTACCGATAACTATATCATTCTCCTCGCACTTGTGTACTGCGTAACCGGTATAGGATACACTTTTGCTATCTGCTTCAACCCTGGTTCTGCACAACTGGTATGTATCATAAAGATTGTTCAACTTTTGCAGTTTCTTCTGATTAATAATATATTTGGAGACTAACCCTGAAACTTTTGCAGTGTTCTGCATTGATCCCAGTTGTTCTGACTTTGTTATCCACTCAAAATAATACCCCTGCAATTCTCAATAGATTATGCTATCCAAAGTGGGCATTAGAGGGTTTCATAATTGTAAATGCAAAAAGGTATTACTTACTCATCATGCTTGCATGTTGCATGATCATATCTAGATACACAATCATCATCACATCTGCCAAAAAATTCATTTGTAAATTAGCAGCTCGAGTTAATGCGTTTTTCTTTTCTATTTCAGGTATCCTGGAGTTTGGCTTATAACTCGCTGTGGGTTGTTGTTCAGAAGTCGTTTCGACATTCATCATTACATGCTCTGTATTTTGGTTCTGTTTATGTATGGTCTGTTCTTCAGAATTGTTGCATTTGTGGCCTTGATTTTAGTGAAGAAGAGATGAGCAGAGGGCAATTGCACCAACTTTTCACATTTGATTCTTTCATTATTTTGTACAGTTGTAAATCAGTTTTGATACTACAGATGAAATATAGAGAATACTTCACTTGCGTGTCCTGATCATAAAAGAAAAATGATACAAATGCAGAAGTTTTGAATATGTTATAGTCGTTAAAAAACTAATGTTGAACATATGTTATATGAGATTGACTGAACGGTACCTACCGTATAAAAACATCCCCAAATTGGTTTTAGTAAGGCAATAGGCAATTCGTTGAATGTTAGGTATATAACGCAAGGATTTCATATTTTCAGTATGATTATATATGTTGTCACATTATACTGCACGAACATCCCCGCAAAAATATCACACAAATATGCATTGCACGTGCAAACTAACTGGTTACATGTAAAAATCAGTGCTTTGTTATGGACCTATATTTTACCTTAGTTCGTTGATACAAATTCAATGCTTTTCTAAGTAAGTTACATTCACGTTACATTGTTACATTAACTTGGCAATTGGGTGTAATTTAGTGCTAAGAATTTGAGAACTGAGCGTGCCAGTACAACAACTTAACAAGTGGACACAACCTAGTACAAGAATAAGTGAGCGTACAGATATAGCAACTTGAAAGGTGGGGGTGATTATGGTACAATAACTTATAAGAAGTGGTGTAACAAATTAATTATTTCAAGCATTTTCGGCTATACTCATTCAGTTTTTAAGTACTTATTTTGTTAATATACTTATGCATATTTGTATAGGCATACTTATTTTGGTTATTCTAGTAATTAAAAGTCAATGAAATTTTACTGTGTTGAAACTTTTTTGGTTGAGATTTGAGATGGTGAAGAAAAAATTAAACCATGAGCAACACAATTCTTGCAGACTACATCAAAGATTGTAAGATAATATCTACAGGATTATTATGTGAAGATACGCTGACATCGTGAAAAAACTTAGGAGTACATAGCACTCTTAACCAAAATAGCACATGTCTAGCCAAGTTATTGCACTAAAAGACCATAAATTACCAAGTTTCTATATTAAAGCGCACCATCTTGTTAGGTTATTGCACTTGAATGTTCTATCATTAAGTTCTTGTGTTAAATTGCACCCATCTGCTAACTTATTTAATTATACCGTGGATGCAATTTACTCTACACTTAATATGAAAATTAATTTAATAGGTATTTTTTAAGTTGATAAGACAATTAACTGAGTAGAAAGTTTTGCCATTTGAATTAACCGAGCAGTGATACATACAGTTTCATTTATTTGAATAAGAGTAAATTGCACTCCTGATACATGAACTTGTGATGTGGGTGCAAATAGGTAGAACAACTTATAAAGTGCTCGTTCCAGTACAATAACTTGCATAGCTCGTGCAAACCTAATACAAAACAACACACACATGCAAAATTGATATAATGTGTAGTACCATAATAAAACATATGCACGCTAGCTATTATTTGTAGTTGTGCAGACCTGAGTACACTAACTTACCTTCAGTTTTGCAGTACGGATTTTATTTTTCAAACAAAACAACTGCTATGCAATTTATTTTTTCAAAACAACGAAACTACTAGCTCACAAAGGTGTCACCAAGATGCACCACGTTATATCAATTTTGCTTGCGTGGGTTGTTTTTGCCCATGTTCGCACAAACTAGTCAAGTTATTATACCAAAACGAGCAATTTATAAGTTGTTGTACCTATTTGCACCCACCAAGCAAGTTCACGTACCGTGAGCGTAATTTACTCTTTGAATAATTATATAGTTATTAGTAGCAACATCACATTCGAGAGACGAGAATGAAACTCACAATTGTACAATCTTAAGTAATTCTTCCAGTAGAAAATATTTGTTGTTTTGAACAAGACTGACGTCATACCTTCAAAACTTTAACTATAAATAACTTTTTAAATATTTGCCTTAGAAACATGAAGACCATATATAATTAGATTAATCTTAAAATGTTTTTCAATAAAATTATATCTCATATATTTCTATATATACTGTAATAGAAACCAATACTCCATGTTTCATTTTTTTAAGGCTGTGTTTAGTTCAGCGCAAAGTTTAGATTTTGATTGAAATTGGAGATGATGTGACTGAAAAGTTGTGTGTGTATGACAGGTTGATGTGATGGAAAAAAACTGAAGTTTGGATCCAAACTCTGGATCTAAACACAGCCTAAGGCTGTATCTCCATCCAAAACAACAATTATTATTAAACTAGAGAAAGTTACTAGCATTTAACGTTACATTTATTTTTATAGAAGTATCTTCATCGTCAGAGGCGACCAAGCAACCAGTAAGACAGTATATATATTCATTTGAAACTTTCCAGCTCTGCGAGGAACGCGTCGACGTGCTCCTCCTTTACGCACAGCAGCAGAACGCTGGCGCCGCCGCTGTCGCGAGGCAGGCACGCCACGCAGCTCGGCACCGCCGTCGGCCCGACATGGCACATCACCCGCGCCGGCCTCCCGCCGCCGAAGTCCACCGCCTCGAACCCGATGTTCCGCCAGCTCGCCACGTAGAATGCGTTGTACCCGAACAGCGCGCTCATCAGCTGCCTCTCCACGCGCGCCGCAGCCCCGTTCATGGCGACACCGCCGTTCTCGAACTGCGCCGGGATCAGCTCCTTGGCTCGCCGGATCAGCTTCACCACGTCGTTGGCGTCGCCGTTCGCCACCTCGCCGCTCGTCGCGGCGACCACCTGGGAGGTGACGCAGTTGCCGTAGTAGCCGTGCTTGGCGCCGACGTGCTTGTGCACGTTGGCCGCGAAGACGAGCGGCGCGGGCGTGTCGGCGTCGGAGTCGCCGGAGATCAAGACCGCGCGCGTGCGGCTGCGCCACAGCACGGCGGCCACCGCCTCGAACACGGTGCACGGCTCGCCGCCGGAGCGTGCGACGTCGCCGCCGTCGTCGAACGCCGCCTTGACGCGTCCGATCACGCTCGAAGGGATGGTGACGTCGAGGTACGCGAACTGCTTGCTCTCCTGCGTCAGCATCGCCTTCTCCATGGCGGCGACCAGCGGCGGGAGCTCCGGGAGGGAGTCGTCGCCGCAGCTCACCGGCAGGACGGACGGCCGCGGCAGCCCCCGCGCGAGCTCGCCGGCGGCACGCAGGAACTGAGCTATGCCCTTGCCGTCGGCGACGACGTGGTTCCACGTCATGCCGACGACGAACCCGCCGCAGGCGAACTCCGTCACCTGCATGAGCAGCAGCGGGTCGGCCTCGGCCTCTCCCGCCGCCGGGTGCGCCACGGCGAGCTCCTTCAACAGCGCCGCGAACGGCGGGTCGAACAGCTTGACGTCGTCGAGAGCGCAGCTCGCCGTCGCGGAGACGAACGCCACGCCCTCGCCGGTGCAGGAGACACAGAGCTGGTCGCCGCCGCCGTCGGCCGCTCCGGTGATGACGAGTCGGCCGGCGATGGGGTAGTAGTAGACCAGAGCTTGGGACAGTGCCCCCTTGATCGTCATGGCCGGCTCGAGGATGCCATTGTCGAAGACGTGGAACGACGTGAAGAGGTAGGAACCAATGGCTTTGTCGAAGGAGGATAGGTTGATGACGTCAGCGACGGTCGGCGCCACCGGCTTGGTTGTCGGCGGGCCGACGAGCTCCGGCGAGGATTTGTTCACAATGTAACTCATTACTACAGTAATTAGCACTAAAATTTAATGTTGCGAGAACTGATATATCGCCCTGTTTAAATAGACGTGCTTTTAGACACGTGTGCAGTTAAAATCAAAAACTTCGAACACAAGTAAACTGACGTTGTTATATGACCCATGGAATAATAATGTGCCCAACACTAAGGGCTTCTTTGGAATAGAGAAGATTTGTTGGAGAAGTAGAGGAATTCATTCCAAAGGAAACATTTTCAATAGTCAAAATTTCAAAATTTAACTTATTCATTTTCAATAGTCAAAATTTCTTGTTCCATATAATGTTTTAATACATAGAATGTTCTTATTTCTCTACTTAGTGACATTTGTTTCACATAAAATGATTTATGTTGTTTAGCTTATAAATTATTCTGACGAAACTACAGATCGGTCACCTGATTTCTAAAAAAATTTGAAGGTGGCTACCGAGTGAAACTTTAAGTTATAATGATAAAAAAATCAGTTGTTGAAACATTTAAAAATTTTGTGAAACATAGTGAAAACACATGTTGAAACATGTCGTATCATATATGAAACAATGAGTTTTAACCGTTTAAAACATATGTTTTTCTTTCATTGGAATATAATCATGCAATATTTTGTTATAAAGATTTAATTACGATGAATACAATAAGGTCGGATAAATAGTTCAGAAGAAAAAAATATTTTAAATCTTGCTAGATGCATACAAGCATAGATAAAGTGAAGGGAGAGCAAGACAATAGAAAGGCAAATTTTGTAAAGGGACATCGTGACTTCGTAGTTTTAGTTGTAGGACACAGAGAAGTGACTTTTTGGGGGGGAAAACACTTTATTAATATGGTAATTTGCCAGTGGACACCACACCCATTAAAATGATAATTTCAAGTTGAAGAGGAGAGAAAAATCGTGTGAAATGTTAAGAAATACCCCTGAACCCACATGTCAACTCTACTAACCACTAGTGGAGAAATCGTTTTTAGTCCCGGTTCGTAACCCCCCTATAGTCCCGGTTTTCAAACCGGGACTACGAACCCGGGACTAAAGATCCCTATCTTTTGTCCCGGTTCAAATACCCGGGACTAAAGATCAATTGGTGTTACCAACCGGGACTAAAGATGGGAGTGGGCAATAGTTTTTTTTTCATTTACTTACTATTTAATCTCTAATTTATTTTCTCCCAAATTAGGTGGGATGCGTACCATCCCAAATACACAAATCAATCATATACACTACAGATTATACATCCCAAATCAAACCCCAAATCAAAGAAACATCCCAAATATACAAATCATACACAAATCATGTACATCTCAGATCCATACAATGAGATTCCAAAAAAATAATTATACATCTCAATCCATACAATGAACCACAGATTTTTCTTCATCTCAATCTACACATGGATCACAAATTCTTTGAAAAAAAAAAGAGAAAAAACGAAGTAAAGCCGCCGGCCGGCTTAGCCGGCTGCCGCCTCCCCTCCTCCCGGCCGCCGCCGCGCGGCCCTCCGCGCCGGCCGCCGCCGCACCGCCGCCGCGGCCCTCCGTGCCGCCGCCGCGCTGCCCTCCGCCGGCCAGGCCGCCCACCCCCTCCTGCTGCACACACTGGATCGAGTTGGGAAGGGGAGTTGGGAAGGGATAAGAAGAAAAAGAGATAAGGAGGAAGGGAAGAGATAAGATTAGAGATGGAGGGAGAGAGGAGTGGGTGTGGATGAGAAAAGAGTGGACAAGAAAAGAGGATAAGTAATAGGGATTATATAATGCGTTTTGATCTTTAATCCCGGTTCGTAACACCAACCGGGACTAAAGATCACGTGATCTTTACTGCCGGTTGGTGTTACGAACCGGGATTAAAGATCCGATCTTTACTCCCGGTTTGTAACTCCAACCACGACTAAAGATGCTGGAGGGGCCTGACAACACCTGACAGCATGTGAACCGGGACTAAAGATCATGTAGTCTCGTTCTACTTATAAACCAGGACTAAAAACCATCTTTACTCCGGGTTTTTACTGCATCCGAGACTATTGTGGTTTTTGGTCGACCGGGCAAAGATGTTTTCTCCACTAGTGAACTGTTTTCTCTTTATATCCCCTCTGTTGGCGCTGTGGAGGTCATAGCATCTGACGGAAAGCAGCACGTGCATACAAGAGACGGGTTGACGCAGACAACCATCACCCTCGCCCTCACAACGAGCTATCTAGCGTGTGCCCTCCTAGCTGCATCGTCTGTGCTGCCATCCATTCAGCTTGGCCACGCCATCTCCACGTCGGAGCTGGCGACCTGCATGCCCTCGGCCTCGATGGGGAGGTACATGAGCGGCTTGGTGACGCCCGACCTACCGCTGCCCTGGCCCTCACAGCGAGCTCTCTGCCAGGTGCCCTCCTAGCCGCGTTGTCCGTGCCGCCATCCATCAGCTTGGCCACAGACTTCTCCACGCTGGTGCTGGCAACCTGCACGTCCTCGGCCTCATTGGGGAGGAACATGAGTGGCGCGGTGACACCCGACAACGCCAACGCCAAGCACATAAACGAGCAACCGCTCGCTGAACTAGTCGAGGATGGTTGGCCATGTCAGTGCCGGCAGGACATGGTTGATGGCCCTCCAGCACGGCGTTCCACCCATAGTGGGTTAGGAACCCGCCCGTGGCTGGGTGCGAGAGGATTGTAACATCCCTCCCTCCAGAACCACACAATCCAGCTCAACCGACGGGCAGGCCCACTTATACATACCACTCCACTTACACTTTCATCCTCACTTAGTGCAAAAAGGTTAACCCAGGAGTGATATGGTTGGAGGGAGAAGCACTTACAAGTTGGTTCTACTGTTGCTAAACTAGTAAGATGGTATTAAACATGCACACAGCTCTCATGGACCACACAGTCCTCATCCTAATTGGGCCAGGATGTCACATACACCTCCCTGAAAGGACCTGATGTCCCCATCGGTCCAACTCACCCACATAGCGACACAATCATATAGGCAAATGTCCAAGAACAAAAAATGTGCCTTGCATAGACCCACATGCGCCATGCGCCATATGCCCGCATACTGACCCGTACGCGCAACCGCTAACAACCCGCGTTCCAAAACCGCGTAGCCAGCCTGTTGGATGGACCGGCCCACTTACACACACCACTCCACTTAAACTTTCGTGCTCACTTCGTGTAAAAATGTTAACTTGGGAGTGATATGTTTGGAGTAGAAGCCCTTATAAGTTGGTTCCACTCTTGCAAAACTAGCAAGATGATATTAAACATGCACACAGTTTTCATGGGCCACACAGACCTCATTCTAATTGTTCCAGGATGTCACAAGGATGCTCACCTATGGCGCCAACCACGCACCAGGAGACCCCTATCCGTGATGTGCTCCTCATATCCTTTGCCATCGAGCCACTCTCACCCCTATCCGTGATGTGCTCCTCATATCCCTTGCCATCGAGCCACTCTCCCTTGACACCGGCGGCGGCGGTGGTGGCTTGGCCTCCTTGATGGCCCAGATGAATAGCTGGGTCGATGCCTCGATGTCGCGAGTGAGCTCAATGATCTCACTACTACACAAACGATTTTTCTGTATGAGACCCCATAATTTTTGCAAACGGACCATAACTTGCCGCGTCTGGAAAAATCAAGCGGCATTTTCACATACAGCTCCTTAAGACGCCCGTATGGGAAAATCAATTTTTCTATACGGGCCACTTAAGAGGTACGCATGCAAAAATGAGCTCAATTTTGCATGCGGACCGCTTAAGAGCCCGCATGGAAAAATCGATTTTTCCATACGGGTGTCTTAAGGAGCCATATGAGAAAATAAAATTTGAAAATATGAAACTAATTTATCTCACTCATATGAACTCCAAATTGGATGATTCTTTTACCTAAATGTTTCTAAAATCATGCTCTATCATGTTATTGTGTTCTTTCTACTATTATTTTGGCCATTTTTTCTTGTGACTTCGTTTTATCCATTAAAAATTTGAATTTCAAAACTTCAAATAATATTTTGAAGCAGTAAATAATTTCAGTTGAAAAAGTCATCAACAACAAAAGTTGTATAACTCATCAAGATCTATAACTTTTATTTTGGTCATTTCTTCATCCGACAAAGTGATAGTAACATTTTTACAAAATTTACATATCTCTCTTATAGTTTAGAAAACCATATAAGAGATATGTAAATTTTGTGAACCATGTTACTATCACTTTGTCGGATGAAGAAATGACCAAAATAAAAGTTAAAGATCTTGATGAGTTATATAACTTTGTTGTTGATGACTTTTTCAGCTGAAATCATTTATTATTTCAAAATGTTGTTTGAAGTAGTCCTAATTTGAAATTCAAATTCAAATTGTTGAAACAGAGTCGTATAGAAAAATGTTCAAAATGAAAGTTGTAGATCTTGATAAGTTATACAACTTTGTTATTGATAATTTTTTCATTTGAAATCATTTACTACCCAAAAAATTGTTTAAATTTCTTATATTTTAAAATTCAAATTTTAGATAGTTCAATCAAACTCAGATGGAGAAATGACCAAAAGAAAATTGGTAGATCTCAATGAATTCTATAACTTTGTTTTTGACAATTTTTTCACATGAGTTGTGATTTAGTACCATAAAATTCGATTCAAATTTCTCATATTTTTGCATGCGGCCCCTTAAGAGGACCGCATGCAAAAATGCCACCCCAATTTTTTTTATCTCCCTCTACTCTCTTTTCCCTCCCACGATTTCAAATTTTTTTTGCAACCCATCTCCTCTATCTCTCCCCCTCTATTTTTTACTCTCCCCTCTCTCTCTCTTTCTCTCCTCTCCAAGAGCATGTGCCGGCGGCCGTGAGCAGGGGCGGCGATGGCGTCGACGGGCGGCGGATCCGGCGAGTGGGCAGCGGCGCCACCGCCATGCCCTTCTCACCGCCACCACCGACGATGATGATGACGAGGCAACCCTCTCCCCTCCTCACCGCCGCTGCGGTGGGGGTGGTTCGGCAGCCTCGGGCGGTGCCGCTCCGAGCGGATCCAGCGCCAAGGGCGCTCCTCCCTCGTAGCGGATCCAGCATCGACTTTGACGGCGGATGATGAGGTAGCCGATCCGGTGCCGGTGTGGACAGCGGGCGACGGGGGAGGCCGATCCGGCGTTGGCAACGATGGTGGGCAGCGGGGGCGACAGATCCGGCGCCGGCGACGACGGCGGTCGGCGGGGGGCTAGGGTTCGGGTTTTTTGTTTTTTATTTTTTTTGTTTTCCGAATTTATTTTCACATGCGGACGGTATAAGCGACCGTATGTGAAAAGCGTGATTTTCGCAGACTTTCTCGCCCATGCGGTTGGCGCAACTGCATGTCCGCATGCAAAGATCCTTCCCGCCCGCATGAAAAAGGGTTTTCGTAATAGCGTCTGCTTCGCCGCCAGATGCGAGATGTTGCCGAAGCTTATGTACAGCATGGACGCCGGTAGATGGGCGTCGAGCTAGGCAAGGATACGGTCAGCGTCTACGTCGGTTAGGTTGCCCGGGCTGGCCCTCACGTCGGCATCCATGCCGGCACCGGCGCATGTTGTATTGATGCCCCACGCATTCTGGGTTGAGCGCCGCTACGTAGCCTTGATGAAGGCACCCATGATGTCCTCGAACGTGTTGATGACGAGAAAATTGACATTTAGTCACTTTGTAGGATGGGTTTCGCTGTAATGCCATTCCGCCAAGTTGCTTCGCTAAAATGCCATCGTCACGCTCGCGCAACACGCTTGTTCGCTGTTTTTCCAATTTCGCCGAAATCCATCCTTGACGGAATGGCATTAGAGCGAAATCCATCCTTGCAGTGGCTAAATGTCAATTTTCTCGTTGATGACGAAGCCATGGCCACTGGAAGAAGCTGCGGAACACCTCCCTATCCTGCCCGTGCAGTGCGTGCTGCTTCCTATCGGCAGCGATGACCCCTATGGCACTGACGGAGGGTAGAACGAAAGAAGAGAGATGAGAGAACTGATAGGTGGGACCATGGGTATTTCTGACATTTCACACGATTTTTCTCTTCTCCTTAACCGAGAATTATTATTTTAATCGGTACGGTGTCTATTGACAAATTATCACGTTTATAAAGTGTCTTCTCTAAAAGTTACTTTGTGCGGTATCCTATAACAACCGTGAAGTTACTATATCCTATAGCAAAATTTGCGTAATAGGAAGCACGTGGTTGCATGAGAATCTAATTGCTGAGTCGACCGATCCGAAGCTTTTTTCAAATCATAGTTTTTTAATTTATTATTAATATGGAAGAAAAGCAAAGGGACAACCGTGTGGCCGTATTCCCATTTTTTTCCATGATCAAAAGTGGACGCGTGTTGATGGGATGCATGAAGACTAGCGACGTAGTATAAAGTTGTGTCGTCTTGCGAATTAGTTTCATCACGTTGGTTTTAGCAAGCTAGTTTCCGCGTAAAGCAATGTGGCTGTGTGAGTTTGTGAACGGAAAATAATCCAAATGACTGCTTTTCTCTTCTCTTCTTTCTTTCCACAGAGATTATAGAGATATATGGATACATTTCAGTATGTATCTTCTATCCACGCTTGAGAAATTGTTAAAGACCCAATGGAGTAGGGCTATCAACGAGTCTAGGTTCGAGCTCTAAGTAGTTAATTATGTAGTTATAATTATTTATATGGTTACAATATAGTTATAATTACTAACCATGCTGTAATTACCATGTTTCCTATATGTACATGTATCTAGTATAGCACAAATCTTAATTTTCTAATAATGTAGTTTTTAATAAGACATTATTTTTTTAATAATGTAGGTTTTTAAGATATTCCCTTATTGGAATCTGTTTTGGTACAATAATTTCCGAAATAATTCTGGGAAAACTCCTTAATGTCTCCACCCCATGTCCCAATCAGGCCAACCCAATTTATTTATTATCAAGAGAAAAACATTGCCAGGAAGGAGATTCGAACACTAGGCACGCACATGCACCAATCAACTGAACTAGCCACCAGTGTTAAAAGAGAAGATAAAATTTGAAATGAAGTTTGATGAAAATTTTAGAGGCAATTTCACCTTTCTCTCTTTCCATGAAAATATCTTGAATTTTGTTTGATGTGTATTAAAAAAATATTTAAATTTGTTTCTAAGGAGAAGAAGAATAAAATATAGTTGCAATTCCCCCTTTTGAAATGTCGTTGCAATTTATTTGAAAATTTTAAATGTTGTTCTATCAAACACATTTGTCCTTTTCAATTTTTTATAACAGAAAATTTCACCTTCGTTCTTCATTATTATGTTTGTATAAAAAGATAGATCTTATATACGAGAGGGGAGTGATTAACAGTGGAGATCAAAATAAATTAAAAATTCAAGGGCGTGTAGGGGGCGCAAGAACTTATGTGCACATAAGGAATTTTTAGTTCTTTTCACCGATGCCATGCATGCATGGCTTTCTCTTCCACTGCCTCCATTTGATGGTGCAGAAAACTAGTGCCGTTGCTATTTGCCACTCCTTAGACCTTAAGCTATGCACTTTTTAGGGAGTGGCTATCCAATTTATGACAGAAAATCCCACCTAATATCAAGCAAATTTTGGACAACTAGATTTAATTTAGGATTTGTGTGCAATAGTAACCATATCCTCCTTTTCATACCCCTTCGCTTTCTCCCCATAGCATGTAGCCGAGCACGAGGCGAGCTCACCCACTATAAAAAAGATTTTTGCAAATGGCCCGGAAGGGGTTTTCACGTGCGGTAGGGCTAGCCGCACGTGCTAAATGGTCTGCAAAAATATGATTTTCGCGTGCGGATGCTTATGTTGCCTGCACATAAAAATAAAAATCCAAAAAAAATAAAATCCCCAAAATCACGAAACTTAACTCCTAGAAGCCGCCACCACCAGCCTCCTCGCGTCCTCGTAGTCGTGGGACCGTAGGGAGCAAGGGGCAGCCGTGTCCATCCGCTCACGTCGATCTGATCCACGCCGTCACACGCCTCCTTTGCCCTCCACCAGCGCCGCCGACGGCGTGGGGATAAGTGGGGGAGTGGGGGAGAGAGTTATGGGAGAGAGAGAGAGAGAGAAAGAGGAGTGGAGATATAAAAAATGGGAGTGGGAATCTTTGGGTATTTTTGCATGTGGGTGAGTTAAGAGCCCCGCATATGAAAATACCCTTATTTTTGTGTGCGGATAGGTTAAGCGGGCCATCTGGAAAAATGGATTTTAGCATATGGATATGTTACGGAGCCATATGGAAAAAAGAGGGTCGATTTTTGCAGACGCGGATACTTATGGTCCGTTTGTAATCTATTGGGGTGCTCGTCCAGAAAAATCTTTTTTTAGTAGTGGCCGCCGCCACCTGGGCGGATGGCACAAACAGCGTCGGCGAGTCTACCCCCCTTCCTCCCCCGGATAGCCTCCTCGTCAAGCCAGCGGCGGTAAGGTGCCCCCCCTCCTACCGTCTTTCCTGTCTCCGGCGGCTTTTCACCACTAGATCTACCTCCTAACCATGTGTTCTGTTTTGCCCCTGCCATCGACACCGGCCCACCACCCTCCTCCATCAGTACGACTCCTGTTGCGCCACTTCCACCTTGCTGCCGGTCCGAGTGCACCATCCACTATGTCCTCCACCACCCATGGTCATCCCTCTAAGCCCCCGAAAAGCACGTCTTCCCCTTTTCCCTTAGCCCCTTCAATTCCAACCCAACCCAGAACCCTAACTAGTCAAGGCCACATTGCAGGAGCCGTCACTACTCGCCCAAGATGGAAAAGGAAGCCGACCCGAATCTTGGAGGAGTTTAGATGGTCCAAAATTCGACAGAAATCCTCGCTAAATTTTGAAGATTTGCAATTCTGAACTTATTAACATGGACCAACACATTATGCATCATTAGTTAATTACTTTCAAGTGGAAACTTACCAATTAAGCTGATGCAACTTTTCCCAATTGAAAGTTCTCAATATAAACGAGCTGAAATTTCCCTGGCTATTTTTTTTTCTCGTAGCCGATTCTGCTGGAAACCATTTTTCAGTCTAACTGTTCAGTTAAGAAGAGGTCTTCTTCCACTTCCTTGACGGTTGGTGCAAAAAAGAAAACAATTAATACGCCATTGCTTCTAATTGACTTAAGATACACATACTGACAGCGTAGTTAGTCAGTGCATTGTCAAACACTACGGTTGAAACTATGTCGAAGGAGATAAACGCATCAGCAGTATCTTTTCCTAATTGACTATTTGACGGTTCTAGAAATTAGTGTGCTAATGTTTTCCCCCTATGTACCGTACAGATCAACTCAAAACCTTTTTAAGTCAAATTTGAATGATGTTTAAGTCCAGCAGATTAAGGAAAGAGTAACAAGAGAAAATGTCACTGCTGTAGTGTACTTTTGTTGCCAAAAAGGATGAGCTGGGTTTACCACGTGTGGCACAAGGAGATTCCTTCCAGAGTACCATGCATATAGCTTTTGGTTGAACATCATGCTTTGACGTTGCCCATCAATTTAATCCCATTTTCCAGACGATGGCAGTGTCATCCACCTAGTAGTAGTGGACGGTGGCCGCTGCAGGCAACCGATGTCGCTTGCGTTTGATATAAGAGCCAAACACATGATTAATTACAGATAATTTTGATCAATTTTGAGGATGCTCCGATTAATTTGTATAGAAAGGGAAGTTTACATCATTTAAGCTGCTGCCTCATTTTTTTTAAAAAAAAATAGACATCGATATTAAGATTTTTTATGCCGTAAAAAATCTCGCATGTACCCACATGCTTCTTCACAAGCATTCTTTTCTTGATAAATATTTGTGTAGGAACTTATGTCACAAGAATAGAAAATTTTGTCATCGAAGTAAAAGGTTTTAGTCTTTTAGACAATAAAGTTATTATAGTAGAAAGCTTGATCATTTGAGTAGAAAATTTCAGGAAAGTTTGAGTAGACTACTTTTTGAATTCAAGCAAAAACACTACAAATCAAGCATAAGTTTTCATCACTAATAGAAAAAAGGTTTTCGCTGATGGTGGCGTAAGCCGCCTCAGTAAAGGCCAGTAAAAATGAAGACAACTGACCGCCTGCGATCCACAGGCGGCATGCTTAAGATAGCAACATATGAAAATTATATATCTTCCCAAGTGGCTCCGTTAGGCCAGCATCTAGGAAAAAGGATTTCCGGTGACAAAAAAGTGAATTATAAAAATACTATTTGTAAAAATTCACAAATCAACAGGTCAAAATTCACGGGGCATATACCAAACATCCTCAAATTTTATAAAATTCACAATGCAATTCCACCACCCCAAATTTCACAAATGCAATTCCACCATTCCAAAATTCACAACATAAACTCAAGCTTTCCACACATCCCAAATTCACGAGCCCTATCCGCTATCGCTGAGCTGCCACCACTAAGCCTCGTCCGCTGCCGGCTTCGTGCCCTTTGGCAGATTTAGACTGGAGTGGAGGAGAGGGAGATAGTTGAGGCGAAGCAGAGGGATTTAAGGACGACTGGTTATAAAGCGGTGATACGGTTTTTTGCTGGTGGACCTCTTTAGGCTCCGCCTGCAAAAATATATTTTCAGAGGCGGGTCTAGAACAATGGGAACTCTAGTTATTTTAACATTTATGGTCCGCCTGAAAAAAATCAAACCTAAGTGCTTAGAAAATTCGTTTTATAGTAGTGTTTTTGAATGTTTTTTGATTAAAAATATTGGTATTTTGAACAAAAATATTTCTAGAATAGAAAGTTTCGATAAATCTTATGCACTATCAGAATGTATATTTATTAAAAAAGATATGGCATAACTAACATACAAGATTGATCCCATCTTCCAATAGACATTATGCGCTGCACGCAGCTAGGACGGCAGCGAAGGAGGGGTTTGGGCCTTTGGGGGTGGGGCGGTAAGCCGTACCAGGATCTTCCAGATGACGACCCACGGCTCGGCGGCAGTGCGCTGATCATGCCGCCGCACGGAGTTGTCGCGGCTCCGTGCGGCGGCAGTGAGCACTGAGCAGTGTGTCCTTTGCTTTTTCTGGTGCCGGCAGGATTTTCAATGGGCCTGCCTTTGCTCTTGGGCTTAACGTTTGCCACCACAAGGGCCCATTTACAGGAGTAATTTGGACAATTGAGATGACAACGGATTTGGATCTCAATTGAATTTCTCTAATCTACTGATTTATCTTCCCATTTCTTCTACCCTATATCTACCCTATAATTCACCAACTCACTCTTACACCTATCTATCTACCCTATAATTTACCAACTCACTTTTACACCTACATTACTCATTCATCGAATCCGACAATCCGTACTCATCCACGCGGAATCCATCCGATGATCCACAGCGCTCATTCGGCCCCACCCCCACCACCACGCCTCCTGGTTCCCCGATCCACGCACGCCCGACTCGGCGACTCGCACCCCCACCTCAAAACCTAGCTCCTCCTCTCTCTCGCATCAACACAAGCGCCACCATCACTATGCCGATGGAAGGGGAGCCCCGTGCGCCCAACCGACGCTTCGCATCTTGGTGAGAGAAAAAGAGGTAACCTTTCTATTCCACGACCACGGCGAAAGTTTGGATCTTGATTCGAAAAAATAGGACACTTTTCTCTCCCTTGTTTCTGAGCTGCAAGAAATCCTGTTCCGATTACAAAATTTTCATCTTTTCTGAGAACCGTGAGATACTGATTCTTGGAGATGTTCAATAGTAAATTAGTCCATAGATTATACTCTAGACTAAAATTAGGTTTAGGAGACCCTTCCCGGATTGATGGATCAATTGATCTCGTGTGATGTTAATTTCAGAGGAGGGGAAATGGAGGTACAGTCATCTGGGGGGGTCCATTGAAGTGCTCATGGAGAAGGTCCTGTCAGTGAACATCCTCTCCTCGGACTACTTCAAGAGCTGTACAGGCTCATGACGTACCACGAGGTCATCGACGAGGTCTACAACTAGGCTGACCACGTTGAGCCATGGATGACCGGCAACTGCCGCAGCCCCTCCAGCGTCCTCTGCCTCCTCTATGGATTGGGACCCCTGACGTGAAGTCAGAGGGATATGGTGATTGACATGTGGGGTCCACCACTTGTGGGCCCACATGTTAGTGACCACGTCACGTGGCAGTTCACGTCAGAGGAGCGGCGTTCGTCCTCTCTTCACCATGAAGCTCACGGTTAAGCAATGGTGCGCCATGTTGTCATGGCGGGATTATCCCCATTGACGCCTATGGGTAGTGTCACTGCCGCACTCCGGGTCGCAATGATACCTTTGTGTCATCGGTCATGCTGCTAATCCATTATATAATTAAAAATTTAATTCTCTGTATTTTCCTTCTTATGACTCTTAAATATATATTTTATTTCATGCTTTCTTGTCAAAACAGATCATGCCTTTTGTTTGTTCCATTTGGGCTATTATGTCGCCATAATGTTTATTAGGAGTTGTTTATTTTTCGTGCTATACTAACATTCTTGTTGCAAGTAATTTACAGTCATTGACTATTTAGCATCATTTGAGCCACTGTGGTTTTAAATTGATATATAATTTTTTTCCCGTTATAACGCACGGACACCCAACTAGTATTTAATAAATACAACCAGTGCTGTCTCGAAAAGAATTTGTTCGTCACTCAAACTTCGATAGGAAGATAAATCAGTTGATTTCTCAAATTCAATTGAGTCCCAAATTGCTCATCTAAATTGGGCCTTGTGTGTCAGGCCCATTGAAAATGCAGCGGGCACCAGGAAAATAAAAGGAAACGTCACACACAGCTCCGCCGCAACCGTCCACTCCGCCGCCGCGACAACTCCCTGCGGCGACCATGGCGACAAGATCAGCGCTACCGCCGCGCCGCCGCGGCCTCCCGGAGGAGCTCGTGGTCTGGGAGATCCTGGTACGGCTTCCCCCTAAACCCCTCCTCCGCTGCCGCTTGGTCTGCCGCGCATGGCGCCGCCTCACCTCCACCCGCGGCTTCCTCCTCGCCCACCACCGCCATCAACCCTCCCTTCCGCTCGTCGTCGGCTACGGCTGCGACGGTGGGAGCCTCCTCGACATCCTCACCCTTGACCGCCGGGACGCCGCTCGGCCGCGGCTCCATCCCGTGGCGCGGCTCAAGAACGCCGCTCACTTCGTGAGTGCATCCTGCGACGGCATCCTTATCCTCAACATGACCAACTGCGGCGAATTTTACTACTCGGTCTGTAACCCGACCACTCATCAATTCGCTGATCTGCCGATGCTCACTGGTTTCTTCGTCATGGGGTTTTACCAGCACCGCCCCACCGGTGAATACCGGCTTCTACTCTACTACCAGTTTCGGCCGGAAGGTTCTGAGGATAGATATGCCTGCTACGTCTACACATTGGGCTCCAGCGAAATGCCGAGGTGCATTGGGTGGATGGAGGAGGTTGCAACCTGCACGGCTGTTGTGCTGCTCCATGGTAGCCTGCATTGGTATAATTACAAAACAGACAAGATTTTGATTTTCAACACCGCATCCGAGTCGTTCTGGTCGATGCGTCAGGCTGACAAGATGAATGGGAATGATCTGTTTGAGATTGATGGTACACTTGGCATCTACTTCTGTAATGATGATGCGACGATCGTAGATATTTGGGTACTGCAGGATTACAAGACAGAATTCTGGTCTCTCAAGCACCGGATTGAATTGCTAGTCCCAGATATAAAGGGGAAGCTTGATGATGGTGATGATTGGAGTGCGATGGTATTGTCTGAGGACGGGGATGTGCTTGTGCTGGTTTACTACAGACAATGGCTGCTTTACATTGGTACTGATGGCAAGCTGTTGGCGAGTTTTCAACATGATGTTGGGTGCCACTACAATACTCCTCTGAAGCTTAAGAAAAGCCTTGTTCCACATGCATTCTTTCCATTGTTAAAGGGTTATGTCGTGAATGCTCGACCTTTCATCTGATGCTGGAGCGGCTTTGCTAGTTGTTGGACTCGTCTTGAGATGGTTTCTTTTCATCCTGGTGGGTAGCAACTTTTGGTGCTGTCTTTTAGAGGTTGTGGACACTGTTATCTTGTGGGATGTCACCTTGCTAAAATGTACTCAAACCCTGCTGAACTATGTAATATGCAGTAGCTGGTTTGCCAATCTTTTTCACAAAAAGAGAAAAAAATCTGATGTCTGTTGGATAAGGTGGAGCTTCCTGTTAACATTTGTTTCCGATTCCCTGAGTGCTTTTCTATTTTATACCATAGAATCTCTCTGAACTGGACAGATTGAAGTTTGAGCAAAGGAACTATTTTTTTTTTTTTTACTTCTTAGCAGAACTGATGGAAAATATTATCCGGTCAGGAAGCTAAGTTTGGTTTATGATATCCTGATTGGATATATGAAATATACATCTCGTATTTTGGTCTGAGGTGGCTACTACTCTTATTGACGAGTGGTGACGCTGTAATGCTCCAACGTTTTCATGTACATAATTTACAATTAATTTGGTGCTACACTAGAAACATTTGACAAGGTGCAGCTTGGCTCGTGCTTGTTTTTTTCTTGAACTGAAAACTTCTGCACTTTTTATCTGGCAAGCTTGTTTACAGCTGAGGAAGTGCTCCAGTGCTGTCAAAAAAAATAGTGAAATGGCTTCTTTGGATCTAACTGATCGATGAAATGTTTAGTTCATATTCTGTTTACTACTAGTCTATTACATTGTGTTGGAGGAGTGATTAAGCTCACATTCCATGCAACACATGGTTTTATTTTTGTCTTTTTTGCAGGAAGTTATAATGTTCAATTGTTATGATACCATTTTATTGACGATGGTCAGTATGTTGACAATTAAATGCTGCAAACTATGAAGCAAGATTATAGTATACCTTATGCTGATCACCTATATATTCATTTCAGCAATGTACTCTTGCTTCCTGTTTAAAAGAACTCTAGCATTTCCATTTAGATGCTTACCATTTGAAGTGAGCTTTCTATTATGTATGGGTCACTGGGCCTCATGATAGCATCAGTCGTGTGATATTCTCAGTCATAAAATTCTAGAAAAGGTAACTTGCAGTATGCTTGATAGAAGTTATTTTTGTCCTGGTTCAGTCCACACTTCCCTGCAACTGATTCAGTATGCTTTTTTTTTCACAGGCACAAACGCTCTCTACTGCTATGATCTCTCAAACAAGGTAAACTTATGTACAGCATATAAATATTTAGCTCCTCACAGTTGTTTCTCTGGTGCATTTCCCTTGCTGGAATCTCTAGTAATGGAAATGAAATATAGGACAAATAGTTTGGGATATCTGATTATATTACAACTTTCACTTTCCACCATACTCATTGTGCATTTATTTAAAACTCCAGATCGATATGATTGCGATATGAACCTGGGACCTGTTCCCTCAATCAATTCGTATGTGGATTTCTGGTTGAAGGTTTCAGCATTTTCATGAAAATTGTAAGAAACCGAGTAGCAAAAAATGCTCTTGTCTGGTTACATTTGAAGAAGCAGTGGTTAGGACCTCTTTTTGTTGGATAATCACATTCCAATGTGCCTTTGCATGAATTTGGTGAAAGTTTTTAAAGTACTTCACTTGCGGCGCTTTGGTCCAAGTCTAATGTTGTATTTCAGCTTTTGCTGTAGTGCCTATGAAGTGGGATGCATGTCAATTTACTTCATTGACAGTTACCTATATAATCAAACCCACAATCTGCCCTTCTATGTCTAGAGTACCTACACACATGCATCCCCTGTTCTTTGAATTTCTTTAGAACCAAAGGGAAGAGCCTGAGTTTCAAGTTTTCTTATCGAAAACCAGAAGCCACAGCTGCTTATCAACAGGTTATCTCAAATGCAAAGTTCCAAGGCTGACAGCTCATTTAGAACAAACTGAAAACCCAAGTAGCAAATTCCTTACCAATGTCTCTACTTACAATAGAAGCCCAGTCGTCCTCCTTCCCATCCCTCACTCATTGCACACAGCGCAACGTCCCTAGAAAAATTGCTAGAAAAAAAAAACAGAAGGAAAAGCCGGTTGTGCACTCTGAAAAAAAACCGCAAAAAAGGAAAAGAAAAAGGAAAGGTGGTTGTAGTGCGCTTTGAACAAAAACATAAAATTTGCTAAGAAAAAAGTAAAAAAAAATGGTGGGGTGATAGAAAATTTGCTAAGGAATAATAATCAAAAATTGGTTGGATAAAGAAAAATCCTCATTTTAATGGTATAAATCAATTGTAATGTACGGGTATATAACTAGTATGAACAAACACCACTGTGACAGCAAAACACCCTAGCTTATCTCCTTCACTGTGGCCTGTGGGTGTCCAAACCACCACATAGCAAATACGTGGATGGATATTTTTGCTCAACAACTGGACAAAGCAACTTTGTTTGCTGTGATGGAGAATACATAACACATGTCAAGCAGAGCTATGCCGCCTCTGTTCTTGGAATGCACAATTAAACCTGAAATACTCAAGATATTGTACAGATGGCCTAAAATCTCCCATTATATTGCCATGAATACTCTAATTACTTGCTTTTATTATTGTCTTCTTCATCTTCGGTTCATTCACGTAAATTGTCAGTTTCAATTTCTAGAGTGGGCTGGTTTGGATGTGCTTCTACCATGCACCTGACAGCATCCTCTACGGCTTCCACATCTCCAAGCTTTGCACCCAAACGATTTGTACTGACACTGACCATAGTGAGGCAGGGCAGGTGCTGGATGCCTAGACAAAAACCACCATATGTTGACTTGAAATTAGCTACATTGATTCCAAACGAAAGTTGTCCAAGCCTTGGCATAGATCCAGCTTCAAACATCAGACCCGCATGCGTAGATTGGAAAGTGAAAGGCTCCAACTGTTGGAATCCATGGATGTCGCTGATGGCAATAGATCTTTCATTTTGGTCTGGGTCTAAACATATGTACAAATTTGTCAAACTGGCTATACTTCCAAGGACCTGAAGATCATCTTGATCTATGAACTTAATAGTAAGAGCCAATCGCCGGATGCTCACAAGGGAGCTCAGCCATATGTTAACCTTGGAAATGCTTTCTCCTCTGAGTACAAAACTTTTAATGCTATTTAGAGGTAGTAACAAGGAAGAGAAATCATCGTTGTTTCTCAAGTGAACATGAATGCTCAGATCATGGAGATTGCAGGCTTCTAGTTTGCAGAGAGAAGATGCTATTATTTCCTTGTATCTCACTTTATTACCTTCTAGCCTGTCAATATCCCAATTTATGCTCAACCTCCACAGGTTTTTCAGCTCACACAGTCCCTCCAGAAATTCCATCGAGTGTCTGAATACATCTATGCCTACTACCTCTTCTAACATTTGCATATTTTTGAATTGATCAGGCAACTTTATTCCATCATTGACATACAGAACAGCTAATCGCTGCAGCTGAGTAGTAGATTTAGGCAGTTCTTTTACCGATGTAGCTATGACATCTAGCACCTCTAGACATTTGAGATCTCCAAATTTTCTTGGAAGTTCAGTTATCTTCTTCCCTTGGATTGTCAGGTACCTCAACTGAGAAAGTCTTGTCACAGTCTCAAGATGATGGTTTTCTAATCCACATTCAGCACAAAACCACAAGTCCAGCACACGCAAGGTGCTGAAGTTGGAGAAAGTGGGTAGTTGCTTTGCACCCCAAAAAATAGTAGGGATCTAAGCTGCGATAAATTCCAGCTTGGAGAAATAATTATGTCTGATTGCTCGTGTCCCTGTATCAGAGATAGTCGACGAACCTTCATATCTGGAGTTGACAAACATGTAAGCTGTGGATAGTTGATTGTAGCAGCAAAGTTCTCTTCAATAGATTTGGACAAGAGGAAATCGTGGATGGTGTCATGGACTCGACAACTCCGCGCTTGGCCATCAATGCGTATTTCCAATGGCTGGACTAAGCTTCTGTTAATAAGTTCATAGAAATAAGAATTTCCCAATTTATATAGGTTTTGTCGACTATCTCCTTGAATGAATCCTTCAGCTATCCATCTATCTATCAAATGCATTCGAGGAATCCTAAAATCTTCTGGGAATATAGTCAGAAACAACAAGCAAGTTCTGAGATGTTGAGGTAGGTCGAAATAGCTGAGAGATAATATCTTATGCCTTAAAATCTGAATTCTCTGCAAGTGCATAACCAATGGATCTTTGTATCCGATCCCATTGATCTGTTTTGTTCTTGTTAGCCAACAGGCTAGATGTGGTAATGATTGCCAATGGCAAACCACCACATTTCCTCAATATTGCATTCGAAGCTTCGACAAGGTGAGAAGGGCAATTTTCCTCAGAGTCAAATATTCTTTTCAAGAATAACCTTTTAGAATCAATGCTACTAAGGGGTTTCATTCTGTAAACAAGATCACCCTGAGAAGCTCAGCTTTGCGCTACATCGATTTTGCGTGTAGTTGTGATTATTCGACTCTTGCAATCCTCTTTTGGAAAAGCACACTCAATAATTTCCCATGTTGGTATGCTCCATATATCATCAACTATTACAATGTACCTGTCAAATGGTTGTACGAAAAATCTGTACCTTATTATAAATAGAGATTTGCAACTGTCGTGCAAAAAGTATCTCGAGGTATTGGTACCTCACGGTACTAAATTGTTTTCGGTCGTTGGATCTAATAATGCCCATCCTGCCCAGCTAGATCCAATGATCGGAAACGATTTAGTACCGTAAGGTACTGGAACCTTGAGATAATTTTTGCTGGAATGGAGCAAATCTTTTATAAATAACATTAATTAGACGAATAGGGATACTCTACATGTCCACAAGAAGAGATATGCTCCAGTCTAGCAAAAAGTATCTTGAGATACCGGTACCTCACACTACCAGATCATTTCCGATCGTTGGATCTAGCTGAGCAGGATGGGCATTGTTAGATTCAACGATCGGAAACGATTTGGTACCGTGAGGTACCAGTACCTTAAGGTACTTTTTGTTGGACCGGAGCAAATCTCCAATGGAAAACACCTAGGGTGACCCCTTGAAAGTTTCAGCACCTGTTAGGATGAGAAAGTTTGTTTGGAATTTGGTTTAGATTCTTGCTGTAAACTCCCTCTTGAGTGCTTTACAGAATCGCCTGTGCGAAAAGAGTCCAAAATGTGCTTATGTCATGCTATGTTTTGAAAAACACAAAGAGAAACCACTTTCTTTAAGATCAGAAACCTTTTGAGCCAGCTTTATTATAAAGAAATATAACAGGACTACAGGAATTCTAGGGTTTCACCTGGCAACACCACCTAGAAACACATCTGCTACACATTCAAAACAGGGCACTAAGCCACCAAAGGACTACACATGAACTATCTTGAAGCAAAGGAAACATCAATGCCACACAAGAATAAAAGAGACTTTTAATTAGAATAATACAGCTTGAAAATAAAGCATGAAAGGATTTACTCACATACCTTTTCTTTTCAAGAAGTTTTCTGATTGTGCTAATAATTTGATTCTCATCCCATGCGTCGGTCTGGACATATTCTTGATTGCAGATTTGGGATAACAAAGATTTCAAAATGCTTCTCATATCAGGATTCCGAGAAATTGACACAAAAGCTCGACACTCAAACTTGGCAGCAAGTTTGCGGTACACTTGGTTGGCAAGAGTCGTTTTGCCTAGTCCTCCGAATCCAACTATGGAGACAACTTTCAGATCTTTTGCCAATTCATCCTCATATGTGAAGCACTTGATGATGTCTTCTACAGGCTCATGAATGCCAACAAGGTCAGATGCATCTTTATATATTGCGCATACTCGTGGGTCAATGGTCGAATTTTGCAGCTTCGAAGTTCCTTCATCAACCTTGTACCTTGTGAACCTCTCACTTACCTCTATGACTTGCTTCTTAATGACCTCTATGTCCTTGGCAATTTGATGTTGAGTCTTGAGTTTTGTCAACAAATTCTTGCTCTTGTCGATAAACTCCTTAAAGCCACGAGTCCTGGAAGAAGGTTCATGATCGATTAGGACCATGGACTTGTCGATGTAGTCCTCGATATCATACGATAGCTCTCGCACAGCCCTAATCCGGAGCTTGGCTTGCACGTCTGGATCCTCAACCTCTGACATTTTCAACAGGAACGCTCGCATGGCCTCAAGCTCATCTTTCATAAACTCTATGTCTTCATACACATCCTTGTGCAGCTTGTATTCATAGCGTAGCATAGCGGCCAATTTCTTGAGAAGAGAATTCATTGCTCCAGTAGATGCGCTCACTAAAATTTCTGCCATTGTTATGATAAGGGTTGTGTGATAGCTAGCTAGAATGCCCTCCCTTGATGTATAATACTGATGCTTTCCTGCTTGATCTATTACTCTAATAACCAGTGGTCACCATTTGCTTTTAGCTGATATTGAAAATGATATGCTTCATATATTCAAAAACTGCCCAGCTGTCTTTCCTTGGAGCCATGTCAAAAGTCTAGAATGCTGCCATCCAAAAGATCAACTGTCCGGTCATCATCTTCCCTTGGCAATCATGTAGAAATTGCTCCCCCAGCTGCAGCTACAGAACGTGCTTGTAAACATATCCTGTTTGTAGCTACAGAACTTTAACTTCATTGTCATGTACTCCCTCGGTCCCAAAATATAAGTATTTTAGGACTTCGACCCAGTCTTCGAGATACTATTTTGACCAACAATATCTATAAAAATAAGAAATTTTAAATAAAAAAGTTGCATATTATGATAGTTTATTTAATGATAAATCTAGTAACATCAATTTTACATAAAAGATCTTTTTTATTTTTTTGCTATTAATAGTCAAAATTAAAAATATTTGACTTGGCACTATCCTAAAAATGTTTATATTTTAGGACAGAGGGAGTATTTGACTCAAAAGTGACGTGATGAAAATCTATTCTGAAATGGAATCATTGTCTTATGCTGACAATCCAACATGGTAGGAAGTGTCAAACATGACCCCACAAATTAACAGCAAGCCGTGCTATCCAGGAAGTGATAGTGGTATCTGTGAATTTCCATAGTCATCCATTTACTTTGACCAATGCCGAGGTTGCATCCTAATCACTCGTTTACAGAGGGTGCTTCATCAATGTGCAAATCCATTCTAAAGTTAAACAAAAACTAGGCCACATGTTCCATGCCATTCACCCTGAGCTGCAAATTACTACCCCAAAACTGATCTCACAACTCTATATAACTCTAGCATAAAGAACTGCAATTGGGGAAAAACAAGAAATAAAAATTGTTAATAGGATGCAAAGATTACGGAAAATTGATCAGAAAAGGATGGCAAGGAATTGCTTGATTGATAACAATAGGCCATATAGAATTATATCCACCTTGATTCATAATAATTCTGAAATTCCTTGATTGATAATTCATAATTGTGATGGATAATCCAATCCCTGCACCATCAAATTCAAACCAGAGTGGTTTTCGATGATGTGGGCACTACTACAAAATATCAAATAGGTATCGCCATAATAGGTGTCAGTAGTGCTAAAACCGACACCTATAGGCCTTTTCTCACCTTCGCGGGTTGAAATCATAAAAAACCGACACCTCTAAGTAATTATAGGTGTCGGTTTTAAATAAAAACCGGCACCTATTATATTTTGTGTCGGTTTTTTTCAAAAACCGGCACCTATAATATATGATAGGTGTCGGTTAATTAAAAACCGATACCCGTTTTTTTTAAAAAAACCAGCACCCACCTAACACGAGCCGAGCCGGAGCCGAGCCGGCGGGCCCCACCACGAGGCAGCATGGAGGAGATAAGGTCGCTCCCTTCTCTCTCGCTGACTCGCTCTCTCTTCTCTCTCGCCCAAGGCCTCTCTCTCGCTGACTCGCTCTCTTCTCTCCCTCCCTTCTCTTGCTCTCTTCTCTTCCTCCCTCCCTTCTCTGCTCACCGGCGAAGGCGGCAGCGGCGACCGTGCCCTCTCCTCCGCTAGATCCGGTGGGAGGGGAGGCGGCGGCGGCAGGAGGGGAGGTGCCAGCGGCGGGCGGGGCCGAAGGGGTCGGCGGCGGGCAGCTCAAGGAGGTGGCGGCAGGCAGCGGGCTCGAGGAGGAGGGGAGGTAGCGGTGGTCTCGCCGCCAGGGAGGAGCCCTCCCCTCCGCCAAATCTGGCGGGAGGGGAGGCGGCGGCAGGGGCGGCGGGCTCGCCGGGGATTGGTGGCGGCAGGCGGCGGGCTCACGAGGAGATGCGGCGGCGAGCTCGCCGATGGGAGATGGCGCGACGGGAGGTGGCGTGACGGCTTAAAGACCGACCGTGCGACGATGACGAGGTGTGATTTTTTTTATTGCATAAATTTGATTGCCAAAATTTCTATTGTGGGATGAATGTTGCCAAAATTTGATGTGGATGAATCCATCTTTGAATGTTGCCAAAATTTCGTTGTGTGGATTGGGAGTTTGCGACTACTTGGCTTGATGTGGCTCGATGTGGGAGGAGGAGGGACCGCTCGGCTTTATGCGTCGGCTCGACGAGCATCGAGCTGGCTTTTTTTTAGTCATCTAACCTAAAAGGTGCCGGTTCTAAGGAACCGACACCTTTTTGGTTTTCAATCAGTGCCGCCTCCTTTTTGCCGGTTGGGAAGGGGATTTCCCAACCGGCACTATTCCCCTTTTCTGTAGTAGTGGGGACCTGATAGAGACTGACCTTGAAAAGCAAATACAGAACCAACAAAGATGCAAAGCCTGTCTGACAAACTGAAGCTAGGGAATTGTAAGGTGGAAACCGCAAATGTTTAACCTATTTTAAATACTACTATGTGCTTCATTTAATCAATATTTAGATGTATCCTAGTGGTTTGAATTTAAAATCTGATGCTAACCTTGCGAGGTTCGAATCGAAGTTGCACCTATTTTTTCTCTTTTTAGTCACGAATTTATTTTCCCTCTCGTTTTTTCTTCTTGCACGTGCGGTGCACGCTGGCTGGTGCGTTTTCGGGATGCATTCATGAGGGGTAAACAAATCCACAGTAAATCTCAATCCGTCAACAATTACCATACTTTGGATAAAGGGTAAAACGTCAACAATTTTAGAACAATTTTAGTACTGAAGGAAGTATAAATATATAGAGGAAGCCTTTTTCTTTCCACGCGTGGATTTTATCTCTCTCTGTCTCTTTTCTTTCCACGTGCGGTGCACGCTGGCTGGTGTGTTTTTCTCACTTGCACAGTGGACACAAGAGACTATGCACTCAGCATTAAATGGGATGTATTCACGAGTGGTAAACAAATCCACAATAACCTGGTAAATCTCAATGCGTCAACAATTACCATACTTTGAATACAAGGGTAAAGCGTTAACAATTTTAGTACCGAAGGAAGTACAAATATGTAGAGGAAGCTATAGACCAAATGCTCAGACTATCGATCAAAAGGAGCGTTGAATCAAGGTCAAAAGAAAAAAAAGGAGCATTGAATGGGAATCGAAGGGTGCAAGGGATGTTTGGTTCCTTACTAACTTTGCCAAACCCCATATTAGGTAAGGTGTGGCTGCCACAAAATATGTGGCTAGTCACATCTTAGCCAAAGTTAGCAAAAAAATACTAGTGTATGACATGTGGGGCCATATAGAGAAAATGTGTGGCTAGCCACAGTTGTGTCATGAATCAAACAATAGCTAAAAAACTGTGGAATGACTAACTTTAGGTGTGGCAACTTGTGGCATGCAACCAAACAACCCCGCACTCCACCCTGGCTGCAAATTGCTACATCAAGACTGGTCTCAAAATTCTATATAACTCTACATTAAAGAACTGCAACTGTAGGAAAAACAGAAAAAAATGAAAATGGTTATATGCTGCAAAAAGAATGTGCAAGGAACAGAAAGGAGAGAGAGATGGAGATTGTTGGAAATTTAGTCATAATTCGGCATATTTTAATCTAAAAATATAGCATAATAAATATGACATATTCAATAGCACCTTAAAAACATGTTTAACACTGATATGAGAAGAACATACTCGGAGAAACCCTTCGGATGATGAGGCATTGTTGTTGTTATTGCCTCCGTGGTCATTGCCGTTCCCTCCTCCATTGCTGCCGTTCCCTCCGTTCCCGTACTGGTCGACATTGCGTAGAGGAAGTAGAGCTGAGCTTGACGTAGATGAAGCATTGTCGTGCCGTGAGCAGTCACACAAAAGAATTGCACTACCAAAAAATTGATTGCCCATCTACCTGTGCAGGTACTTAGGTGGACAGAATTCGGAGGCCTGCTCGTCCCGAGTAATTGTGTGCACAGATGCTCAGAATCGGGGAGGCCGAAGCAACACAGGAACAGATGGTTGGGACTTGGGAGGTGTGTACCAAGGAAGAAACATAGAGTCAGGGGAGATGTGTTGGGATACGCGTAGGCTACGATAGTATAAATCAAAATTTTCTATCGCGTAAACCAGGAACCATGCAAGTATTAGATCATAGATTGTTACCACTCGATGTGCTGCACAGTGGAAGAAGACGCTGAGAAGTCGAAGGAACTCTCGCGAAGTAGCGCGCGTCGATGTAGAGGAAGTAGTCGATCGCACCGGCTCGACCTTCTCCTCCTCGTGTGTTCTACTTGCCGTACTCCCACGCCGATCAACACCGCAAACCAGCGGCGCCTCTACCGGTATTGTCACACCCTGAAGTTCCTTCCCAAGCCTAAATTGAATTTATAAATCACCTAGAGAAAATATTGGTGTAAAAGCAAGAGAGAAACCCTAATAAATTAATGCAAATAATAATCGGAATTTTTCTTGAGTTCTACATGTCGAAATATGCTAACAAGATTTTTAGTGGAATTTTCAGAGCTCTAGAGCTAATTTTAACCAATTAAAAATGAGCACAAGCAATATTCAATCCCAGGAAAATTCATTTCCTTCGTTTTCTTTTTCCCCTTTTTCTTTTTCGAATGGGCCGCCGGCCCATTCTCTTCCTCCTCCCCCCCGCTGGGCCGGCCGAAGGCCACGGCCCAGTCGGCCGCCCGAGCCCCCTCCTCTCTCCCGGGGTCGCTGACAGGTGGGGCCCACCTATCGGGTCCTCCCCCAACCTCCAGCCACCGCCGCGCATCCGGCAACCGCCGCCGCCCGCTCGCTCCCACATCTCCCGGGCCACGTCGCTTGCGTCGCCGCCCGCGCCCACCTTCCCCGCGCCCACTCCTTCTCTCTCCTGCCCGCGCCCGTGCTTGAGACGGCCGGGATTCAATTTTTGAATCCCGCCTCTCTCTCCTCCCCACCTCTCCCCACTCCACTAGCGAAATCACGGTCACCCCGGCCACGATTGACCCCCGCGGGTCTATATAAAGGTTCCCCGTTCCCTCCTCTCTCTTTTTCGTTTTGCAATCGCCCGTTCCCGTGCCCTCCATCGCCCTAGCGCCGTCGCCCCCCTTTCCACCGCCGCCGCCACCGCTCCGGCCGCCACTAGCCGCTGCTAGCCGCTGCGCCGAGCCGCGCCGTCGATGCTGTCACGTTCGCCGTCGTGCGGGCCACCCCGTCCACCCCTCTCCCATCGGATTCCACCGCCGGAACCCACTCCGCGCCGTGCACCGGTGAGCACCGCCATGGCCACAACAATTCTCCGCCGGTCATTCAAGGACCGATTACAAAAGCTCGCGCGCGACAATTGAATTTAGAGGTGAGCTCGTTTCTATACTCTTCTTTATATGATTTTGAGAATAGATTGTTACCTAATGATTATATTATGATTAGGAACAATGGAGAGGACAAGGAGACACTTAGAGAGGGGCTTAGAGGCGTGGAGGATCAGCAAGGGCGTCCAAGTTAAGATGGAGGTCCAAATCAAGTCAACTTCGAGTACGTTTCGGAGTCCAGGACCAGTTTGCACTAAAACAGACGCCCAGGTCGCATATGAGCTTGGATTGGTGCATTATTTTTATGGATGGAAAGCTAAGAAGATAAACTTTCCCATGGTTCTAGTCCGATAGCCAAACTCTTTCTGAGTCATGGGGAATCGACCGAACAAGTTTATGTCTAGAATCTGTCCTGGTGCTGCGTCGCCGTATTTGGGCCTTTAGGCCATGTATCGTGTTGGAACGCATTAGGGTTGCATCAAGGGTATTTTGCACGACCCTAAACTCTATATATCAGGACCCCCCGCCACCTTTAGGGTTTGGGTTTTGGTTAAATTAATCTGTCAAGAACAGTTTCGCCGCTAGATCGGTTTGTAAGACCCCAACTTTGTGAGCTTGATCATTCATCTGCAATCTGGTTGTATTCTTTTTCATTCTTGTTTGTGTTCTTCGATTCGCAAGTAGGGATTAGCCTTCTCGGCGAGGTCAACCGGGTTTCGGCACGGTTGATAACCAGAGGAGACGTGGTGCTGCGATTGCAGGGCTCAAGAGCGTGTTCATTCAGAAGCTGGATCGAATTGTGTTGTGACTCCACCAAATCGGATGTTTATCAGAACATTTCGGAAGATCGGGAACCCTAGTCCACATCAGTGGAAGATAAAGACTGAAGCACGGGAGACATTACAAGAATGATAGAGCATTATGGTCTCATCCGTTACTGCAGTAACGTTACCATTTATGCCTGTCGGTTACACCTTTGCTCATAAAAACAAAACAGTTGGAGGACCAAACCCGGCATGCCACACCTCGGCCTAGGCCCAGCAGGCTCAGCTTGGCGTGTGTGCTCACGTGTATGGTAGTCCCACTACTTCTTAATTAGTGACTATTTAAGTCGAGGTCCCTCCATATTAATTTATATGGTTGTATGAATCCCTTAATATTTATCGTGGGCCCATAGAATTTACTATGATTAATTTGACCTAACCCATTTAATTATAAAAATTGCTACAATGAATAGTACATTTTTTTTATTTAATCCGATTTGGCCTATTTCCCACTTGAAACTTATCTCATAATTCCAATTTTTACTCAAATGAACATTTACTAAATTTGTATGTTAAACCAATATGGAAGTTGATCCAAAAATTAATACCACCCATTATTTTATCTATATATATATATATATTTGTAATTTCTATTTAGGACTAAATCTATCCCACCCACAATTAAATCTTTAAAATCACCAGTTTATTTGTACAAATATTTTATTTGTTCCCAATCTTAACTAACTTATTCTAATTTGTATTTTAATCATTTTATCAACTAATTCTTTTTAGGGTTTACTCTTATTAAATTCTTTTACATCTAACGATTATTTAAAAGGGCAAACATATCCAGCATGATGTAGTTTATTCAACAAGTTTTTGAAAGTACGTGTTTTAGGATTCATTTTTGTTGGTCGAATTTTCAGGGTGTTATAGAAACGGCCGGGCGGGTCCGGCCGTCGGCCATCAATGGTGCCGGCATGCCGGCGAGCCATTAATCCACATCGGCCGCGATTTGGGGAGGGAGTAAATGGGGGAGAGGAAGAGGAGGGGGTGGCGGCGCTTCCTCTTGCTCCAATCAGGGAGAGGGAGGGGGCTGGCACGCGGGCCGGCTGGCGGGGAGGCGGCGGGGCATGCCGAGGAGACAGGGAGGGGAGGAGCCAGAGGAAGGGGGTGACCCTGATGGGTGGGCCCCACCCACCAACGGTGGAGGCGGGGCGTCGGCACGGCGTGGGCCGAGCCTGGCCAGGGCGGCCCAGGCGGGAGAAGGAGGGGAGTAGCCGGACTGGACTGGGGGAGAGGAGAGAGGGAAAATGAGTGGGCCGAAAATGGCCCACAAGGGGAGAGGGGTTGAACTGGCTTCTTTTATTTTTAAAATAAGCTGACAAAGGTTATTGTGGTATTAAAAAAAATTCCCGGTGATCTAAAAATTCAAGTAAAAATTGCTTACGCGTTTGAGGGCACAAGGAACTTAACAAAAATTCCCACACCCCTTTCCTGTTTAATCTTGCCACCTTTTAGGATAATTCGACTTTTACAATTTCTCAAGAACTATTTAAAAAGGGTAGGAAAATTTTAGGGTGCTTTAGGGCGCGACATTTTCTCTCCCTCTCTCCTTATCTCCGGATCCCCTCCTCTCCTCTCCACCCGATCTCCTCTCTCCTTCACTGGCAGGTGATAAGGAAGAGCGGCTGCTGCATCCCCATCAAGAAGCGGTAGCCGCTGGTCAGCATTGTCGCCGGCGCACTGCCGGCCAGCATTGTCGCCGGCGTGCCGCCGTCGTCGTCTCGGTAATCACAGCTGTGGCGGACTTGGAGGAGGCCGACGAGCGGCGGGCGGCGACCTACAGCTCACCAAGCCCACAACGGCGGGCGGGAGGCGGCGGCCGGCGGCGCCCTCCCCTTTGCCGGAGGGGAGGCAGGAGGTGGCAGGTGGCAGCGCCAGTTTTTTTTATGTTCTTTCCTCTTTTTTTGATAATTTGTGATTCATTGGATCTGTGATGTTTTTGTGATGTTTTTTTTTTAAATTTGTGATGTGAATCTATGATTTGTGATGTTGATACTTTGATTTGGGGATGTAGGGTGCAACTCGGTTTAGAATCAAAATGCAAGCAGCAAAAAAAAATGAAAAAAGGAAAAAAATCCTTTAATCCCAGTCGGTAACACCAACTGCATCTTTAGTCCCGGATTCAGGGTCCCTGTTTGCAACCCGGGACTAAAGGGGGTTGCAAACTGGTAGTAAAGATAGGTTTTCCAGCAGTGTAAAGTCTGATTTTCAAAAAAAAATCTTTACGCCACAAGTATAAATTAACCACCATTGTGAATTGCAGTTCAAAAAATAGATATTGGTAATTTGGACAACGGAATTAAACAAGCACACATTAACCATCAAACCTTTTGGGTCACGAGAATCGTCAATATATTAGCTAGTTCAAAATATGTATGCCACAAATTTTTTTCATGGAGAATGACTAACAAGTTCACCATTTAATGGAAAATGTTTTGTAAAGACACAACACACTTCCTTTGATGATCTCTTTAGTTTGAGCTAGTTATGATTTTTGGCAACCTCCCACTTGGCCACTTTTGGTCTCATAGTGATGTTTGTTTTTTGCAATGCAACTTGTTCACTTTCATGCATTTCCTCGTTTGGGGGGCCTCCCTCTAGGACGCTTGACAGTAGTTGAAGCCATTACTTCTTTGCCTTTTAGAGTAGCCTTCACATGATTGACCTTCTTTTGTCCTGCCTCTTGTAGTGTATCTGAATAGTCACAGTCGCCATCTTCAGGTATGGAAAGAAATAAAAGGATGTCAGGAATCGCCAAAGGTGGGAGAGGCAGCATATAATATTTTTTTTTCTGAAAACGTAAGAAATTTATTAAGGATAGAGTTAAGTGAATAAATCCCTGGTACATCGCCTGAAGCAAAGCATCACATAGAGCATAACCATCTTTTTGACGTGAAAGGGTGAATGCACTACCTATAACAATGGTGCAACTGAAAACATATAACAGCAGAAAATGATAAGTTCGACGGGGGGCAGCGGCCTTGCCGGGATGACTACATCCACATTCAGATGCCTATGCTACAAGCATGCAGACTGCTTGATACTCTAGCTTGCCCTTCTGCAGCCTCCACTGGAGCGGCACAATTTGATGTTTTTTTTCTTATGTCATAGATTTTGAGAAGGCTTCTCCGGACTCAATAACGGATTACTCTACAGTTCCCCGATAAATCTGAGTAGTACTAACTGTGAACCTAACGACAAAGGCTGCATGGCCAGACTGCGTTCAACCTGAATGGAGGACCTAACACAGATACTGCTGCAATCAACGGAGTCAAGAGATATCTTTGATCTCCAGCCAACCTTAATCCTGAAAGCCGTAGGATGGTGGTTAGTAAACTTTTGCCTTACTAGACCGACAACATGGATTTCTAGCCTGAACATAGCAGTGGAGTTAGAGAAAAGGATGACTTTGGAGTGCTTCACACATGCTGCCCGCATGACCGTAGATCGTTGTTGCAAAACCAGCCAGCAAAGCAAAGATAAGAGCCACCTTTGCTTGAATGGTCACATAAGACAACCGACACAATGAGGAACAACGCTCACTTGTCTAGACTCGCTGCCCTCGTGAACAATGGCCACTGCCGCCAACCAAGCCACCAGACAAGGCGGTCATCCAGCAAGCAAACCACAACCTTGCTAAAGTTGCCGCACTGGGCAACCATCGCCACGAGGACTGGACAAGGGGAGAACAAGGTGGAGTGAAGACTGAAGAAGGGGACGGGGAGACCAAAGAAGTCGATTGAGCCAAGACTGTAATTCCAGCCCTCTAGCAGTACGAACTAGCAGACTTAGCTTCTACTAGTAACTGTTGTTGTCCGCACTGCCTCTAGCTCTGTGTGGCCAACTCCACCCACACCCGCCACCACCAGTACCGCCACCAAAGCAACTCCCTCCAAGCCACAACTACACAGAACACCACCAGCAATCCATCTCCAGCAGTGCTGCCACCCCTCCATAGCGTGGAAACAACATCAGCAGATCCAAGATAGGACAAAGCGCCCGACACAGGAAACCTGTCAACACTAAACCTAAAGCTAAAGGACACCCAAACCCATTCTGGCTGTTGTCGGCAGCGAGCTGCTAGAATTGATGGGGTAGAGGGTCGAGAGGGCTGGTTTACTGTAGCACTACCTTATCGCCTATCGAGCTCTCCAGATGTGTGAGTCTCGTTTTCCTTTGCAAAATATAATATCAATTATTGCTAAGGGTGCAAACAGTAAAAGTCTAAATAAACCCATGCTTCAAAAAAAGAAAGAAAGAGGTGTCTCAGAGCCAACACTACAAGTCATTACAAACAAAACCCATGTGGCCATGTCTATAGACAACTAGTCATTACCTCCTTTTTGTTTCTGCCATAGCTTCTAATAACTATGACTTTGCACAATGATTAAGGTGGTAAAATATATAGTGTATTTTTACTTTGTACAATGTTTAAGGAAGTCAAATGATTGAGAAAATAATGTTACATGACACTTTTTAAATATTTTTTCTATGTGGTACTAGATCTAATTGTACACAAATTGAAAAATTAAATAAACTAATGGTGTAATATAATAGTACTACTTTGTAAGAAAAATTGGAAATATAGCCAAAATGTAGAGTTTAGTCGCATGGAAGGTAGGATGTCAAAATTAAATAAACTAATGGTGTAATTGGGTCATATGGATTTGCTTATTAGGTGCACTATTTAATCAGTTATCAGAATTTATAGCAAAATTATCCCCTAAAAAGATATTGGTCTTCTAGCTAGGATCAATCTGTCTTATTTTTGGGCTATATTAATTATAACATAGAGTTTGAAGCATATTATTGTGGTAAAATTGTACTGGATATATAGCACAACCTGAAGAACGCATTATAGAAACTAATTTAACACAAAAAAACTGATGAACTTTTGTTCCTCGGGAAGAACAAACTTACCGCTAGATGAACTTTGGTCATCACTAAGTATCCCTTCTTTCAGTGATAGCTTTTGGAGTTTCGATGATTGTGTACGCAGCTGGTTCGTCCTTCCTAAGTTTAGTCTTTTCTGTAAGCTTTCATGCTGCCATGGAAACATATGGTAAAGCACATTGTAAGAACACGTGGATGTAGCATATTGTAGAAGGATTTTATTGGGTGTTCTAGTAGTAACATCATGATAAGGAGCTACTATAGTTAGGTGTGTGTCCTAGATATACCATTTTAAAGTAGACGGGTTAGAACTAATACATTTTTCAGAATATCTAGAGATATAAACATGGTTATTCCATATAACTACACTCAATTGTGTGATTTGTTTTATCGAAAGTAAAACAAGCATGTAGTGTGAGAAATTTTGAAGAACAATTACCAAATGTGTGAACTTTTCAAAAGAGTACACCTCATGGACACTTGTCTTCTGAACAAAGGCACGTATTGTTACTTTCCCTGTTTCCACGTAGAGAGCGGCTGACCTCTTGGTACGGAATACATAACTTTTAATGGGATCAGTGTAGTGCTGCAAAAGACAATGTGAAAAACCCATGTACTTTCAAAGTGAATAATAATGATTAACTGCAATCACATACCCGGTCTCTTCTAATTCTACCAGTATGTGTCTTTCTAAAGACCACTTCTTTCACCCATCCTTGTGGCAGCCCTTCAGGGTTAAATTCCAGAATTGCAAGAATCTACAAATCAATCAACAATACTGTCAATCAGGAAACTACCCAAACATTAGTTCTGCAAAGTGAGAAATCATCTAATAGTATTAGATATAGCAACCTAGTACTTAATTAGACAAATCCTACTACTACAAATCTAGACAGACTCCACACGGAAAGAGTAATTATTATTCAAATAAGTGAAATAGTTCCAACAAGAAACATACATTCTCTTGAGTACTTGTGTTGCATTGTCCATCTGTATCAAATCCAGAAATCTTCATTTCTTTAATGTAGAGTAGTACATCATCTTTTGAGAACAGTCGAACTCTATTTGGTGGGTACACATAGAACTGCGAAACAGGAAACAAGATGATGATCAGATTCACTCACTTGGGGGAGCATCCTCAAGCTCTCATCCAACAATATCGTTGCAGATGAGCAGCCAACATGGTAATGACGATGAGCAAACACTACATGTGCACATGTTTTGCAGTATATTTTCGTTGATCATCCTCATAGCAATGATCCATAAGATCAGAGTAATCAGTTGATGGTGATACACTCATATGGCATAGTTCAACCATTACAAGTGACTTACTAACTACTACTTTGTTCCAAAAAAGACAAACTCTAGCTACAAATCTAAACACACATGTGTCCAGGTTCGTAGGTAGGATTGGACTTTTTTTGGGACGAAGAGGGTAAATTGTTAACCAATAGTTAAAGATGGCATGCCCTCATCGCTAACCAATGAACTCTATTGGTTCAACAGATGGGATACCCAGTATTGTAGTGACTATGAAATTAATCTTTTGCTTCGTTACAATATATTGGAACAAACAAATTTATAATATGTATAAGGTAGGTACTAGTTTGAATGTCATTTTAGCATCGAGCTTATTTGTACTGAGGTGGTCTGTGGACAACGCCCTACTGGCGTATTGCACAGGCGATTTACCATATGGACCACTTGAGCAATACAAGGGAGACATTTGCAAAAATAGTTTTGTCATATTGTTTTTAACTTCTTAGTACTGTTGCATTCAATAGTTGAACTTTTCATAATAAATTGTCACATTTGAGTACTACTGGCGGACATAGACAAACTAGCATAGAGTTAATATGGAATACAATCAAAAGCTACCTTGTACATCTTGTCCATGTTGTCTCCACCGGCCCTAATCTCAACCAGCCATCCCTTTGGAAGCCATTCATGTGTCCTCTACATAAATCATGGTAGAACTCAGATGTACTAATTCTAAACACAACTAAAATGTTGAATGATATGGTCATATATATAACTCACCGTAAGGTTGCTGCCTACAGCACGGTTCTTTGATTCCGTGAAGCACTGATCCATCTCTGAGAAAAGATAATGCAGCACCTCTGACTTCATTGTGAAAATTCTTCCGGACACGGGGCATATGTAATACTGTACAAAGACAAAGAAAATTAACATTGCAACAAAAATCTTTTAGAATGAGCAGTAAATTTTAAGTTCTACAAAAGAAATAGATGGCCATCTACAGATTTTTATACCCGGTAGATGGTGCCATCATCACCAAGATAGACCTCCATTATCCAGCCATCTGGAAGCCAACCTGGTCGGTCATCGACATCATCGTCGTCACTTTGCAAATTCTTTGTTGATTCGTCAGAGGATTTGACCTCATCACAATCGTTGTCATCTAAGATCCCGAAAGATGGTGACTTGCCCATGGTTAAACCAAGATCGAAGAACTCTCTCCCCTCACCCACCCTCCCTCCCTCGCCTTCTCCCCCCCTCTCTCTCCCCTCCTCCACTCCCTCCCTCCCCCTCTCTCTCTCTCTCTCTCTTTCTCCCTCCCCCTCCTCCTCTCCCCCCTCTCTCTCTCGCCCTCCTCCGCTCCCTCCCTCTCTTTCTCTACCTCTCTCAACTTTGCACTTGCTTGGGTATATGTAGAACAGGATGTTTAGCTGGCATTTTAATAGCTGCGGTTTTTAGTAAATAGTGTGTGTTTATACCTTTCAGGGACAACCCACATTGCGTATTGGACAGCTAATGTTTAATATAATGCATTTATTGTCCTAGATAGTATCATATCTGATGCCAAATGGCATATATTTTCCAAATTAATTTATACTATTTATCACACTGTAGCCATCCATCCTACTATAAACATTAAATGAATCAAATTAATTAAATCCAATGCCACCTCCAAAATTGCATAAATCTAAGAGTAATATTATTGATACAGGATGCCCAACCTTCTCGACGTAGGATCCATATACAACATGAAATCCCATGAATTGGATGAACAACACATTGCCCGTGCAACGCACCTTTCACCATGAATTCGTGAAACCATTGTTGGTATTTCTTAACGTCACAGATAAAATCCGCAAGTGCACGGATAATACCTGTCGATGATGGATACCCGTAGACCGGATATAGAGGGTATTGGGGTACGTTGGAACGAGGATCTACGTAATACGACATCAAGCAAATAAAGGGCAAGGATTATACTGGTTCAGGCCCCTTGACAGGTAATAGCCCTAATCCAGTTGGTATGGGATTATATGATGGAAATCACAGATTACAAAGGGAATAACGGAACTCGATGATACCGACGAGACCATAGTCGAGTTGGTTCGACTAGATCACCCGGCGACTTGGCTCCTATAGGCTCCGACTTCGTAAGCTATGGCGGTTGTCTTGGCTATGAGATTCGATGCCTTAGGTCCTCCCGGGGGGGTCCCTTTTATATCGCGGGTCAGTTGATCTCCATGTAGGACTCAGAGATATCGGACCCCTCACGATATAGTAACGACCCAGTCCTGTCCAAGTAGGTTCCCTTCCGTCTGTGGACTCCGTTTCTACCTCGTGTTAAATTTCCTTAATGCATATAGGAAACATCCGTATATGTGTAGGTATACCGTATCGGTATACAACGTATATCCAAGGATAGAGGGTATACCTTATCCGTAACCCTGACAGTAGCCCCCGACTTCTGCTTAAATGAACTCATGTAACCGATCGTGGCTTCTGATGTCGGAATCGTTGTCATTCTCATCTGGTCGATCTCGGTGTGGGAACCGTAGAGACGAAGAGTTATCGACAACACCGCATGAAGTCCAACGGTCAGGAGTGAATTTAAATTGAAGTTCGAAAAACCGTTGCGCGTAACGGACCCAGAATTTTCCGGTGGCAATCTCTCTCCTTTCCTTGGAATGCGCACCGTCGATAGTGCACTTATTTAAGGGGATTTTGGGAATCCATTTTGAAGTCCGTTTGCCAAAGAACTCTCCAGCCTTCACACGCCCCTCGTCTTCTCCGCTCCCGTAGAAAAAACCCTAGCTTGCTCATCTCGATTTGTTCTCCGGCGATCTCTAGCGGTGATGCATCTCGTCAAGTCCACCTCCACCACTGCGTCCTTGAAGAAACTGCAGGATGATGGCGCTCTCCCTGGTCGGGGGACCATGGAGAGGGAAGCAGGAGGTACTGAACCCGAACCCACCCTGGGCCGCATGGTTGCGGTTGAGGATTACATTTCTTGCGGTTTTCTTCCTCCGCCCTCCGAATTTCTTCTTCTCGTCTTGAACTTTTATGGCCTTTCCTTGGTCCACCTGAACCCCAATTCCATCGCGTTCCTCAGTATCTTCTCTTATCTTTGTGAGGCCTATATTGGGGTAGAGCCGTTCCTTGACCTCTTCCGTTTTTACTATGAGTTGCGCTGGATGGAATCCAATAGGGTATCTGGATGCATCGGATTCCGACTTCGGGACGGCCTGAAGTCGCGCTACATCCCCTTCCAGTGCCCTTCCTCTCGCAGCAAATGGCGGGCGAGGTGGTTCTATCTTCAGATAGAAAACTCGGACCCTGTCCTTGTTGTCCGTGAGGAACAACCAGACAAGATTCCAGAGTGGACCACGAAACCCGCCCTAACTCCCTCCCTCCAGTCGTTCATCGACATTGTCGATGACCTCCGAGTACGAGGGTTGTCGGGGTACGAAGTCGCTGCCAACTTCATTGGTAGGCAGATCCAACCGCTCCAGGCCCGTGCCCACCCGGCCTTTGAGTACTCTGGGCTGGAGGACGCGACTCGGGTTTCTCCTCGGTGTATTTTTTTTGTATTCCAGATTTTGTTCCAAATATGTCTGTTTCTCCTGACTTATCGAGTTCCTGTTCTTGATCTACAGGTTTAAACAGTGACACCGTGGCCCGCCGCGTCGGCCAGGTCATGATCAGCGGCCCGGTGACGGCGAGCGACATCCCTGTCCCTCTTTGCGAGAAGGGGCCGGCTGAACGTGAAGCTGCAATCAACGTGATTGTACTTGATGACTCCTTTATTTCTATCTTCCTAGGATCGCATCATGACTTCATGTACGCAGGCTCTCCCTCTGATGGATGTCATCGGGCCGCTTGCGGACCATCAGGCGGTGGCGTCGTTGAAGGAGGGCGTCGCCAAGGAGGCGTCCGACGTTGCTGCTGCTGCTGCCACGACGAGTGGCAGCAATGTTCCGAAGAAGGGGAGGAAATTCTCCTCTGTGCTCGGGACCCGTCGGAAGGCGCCTAACCCATCAGTAAGCCTCTCTTGTCTTTTAACGTGTAATTGGAATATTTTGACCTCACACCATGCTTATCTTGCTAAGGCCTCGAATGCGTCTCCCCCGCCTCAGCGAAGGCAAAGGCTGGTGACGCTTGGCGAAAAGTAAGTAGATGATTTTGAAGTCGTTTTAATTACGAAACCTTGATCGCCTGACTTTGTGAAATCGCGGAAATTCTTCACAGGGCGGCGCGGGCAAAGGCGGCGCAAGATGGGTCCGGCGCAGCCTCCAGTGCATCCCCTGCACTGGCCTCGACAGAGGTCGTGGACATAGCCAGGGACCGGGAGGCGACGCCGAGCGGCCCCGCTGGTGGCCTTATGCCCGCTCGGGGCCCGCCTGCTGATGTCCTCACCTAGGGGGAGCTCCAAGCCGAGATGGAGCGCATCCTCCAGGCCGGTGCTTGCGGCTTAGGCCGCGAAATCGAGGAGGCCAGGGCGGCGGCGTCGTCAGCGAACCAACGCGCCGACAAACTAGCGTGCGACCTGGCGGAGGCCCGCAAGGACCTCCTGAAGATGTGGGAGCTGGTGGCCGGCAATGAAAGACAGCGGCAAGGACTCAAGCACCGGATGTCGGAGCTCGAGAACAACTTGTTGGAGATCCGTGGCTCGCTGCGGGTGTCTTACACCGGCCGACACTAGCTCGCCGGGGAGTGTGGCATCACGACCACCATCCCGGCGAACCCTGACGAGTTCTCGCTGACGTCCTCGCTCGCGGAGCTGGGCAAGGCGATGGAGGAGATCCCCCCCAAGCATGCGGCCAGAATCGGCGAGGAGACGTCCAACGGGATCTACACCGGGGCGTGCCACGTCGTCGCGTGCGTGAGGTTGGCGCACCCTGATCTTGACCTTAGGAAGGTCTTGGATCAGGGGGCCACCGATGACATGCGTCGGGGCGTGATGGAGGATGTCGGTGACCTGGGGGAAGCCGTGCTCCCCCTTTTTGAAGAGTAGGGTTTTATTTCCCTTGTACCCCTTAACCAATTATGCTGTAAAACTTTCGTAGGTTCAAACTGCCCTTGTGTATGCAGTTGTTTCCTTTGTTTTCTTAGCATGTTGATTCCGAGTACTTTGTTGTCGTTGTAGAGATGTTGATATCGAGGATGTCCAGCAGTGCAGGCAGCCTGAGATGCCGGTAATCGTTCCAGCACTTGCGCTTGAGTCGTACATGCCGCAGGATGACGTTGATTAAAGCCTGTCCGCGGAGACGGACATGGCGACGACGTCCTTAGGTTGGTACTTTAGGCTTCATTTCCTTTGCTCTTTTGTTTAGATTGACTTAATCTGCTTTGTTCTCGGGAGAGAAGCACAGCTTGACTCAGTCCTTTTCGTGTTGGGCAAACCTCGAGAGCGCGTTGGCCGACCGAGATCGTCGAATCCAGTACTGGAGGACGAAGTTCGAGGTGGCCGAGCTCGAGAGGACTATGGTGGAAGTGAAGAAAGAACAAGCCGAGGAAGCCCTTCGAGGTCACGAGGTGTGGTTCAACTCGTACCTCGGGAGCTGTTGTACGGTAATGGCTGGAGTCTATAGGGAGCTCTGAGTACCTCGCGGGAATCCCGAGGAGTCGGCGGCCGGATATATCTCGTGGTTGAATGGGGCCTACACCAAGCTCGAAGGAATCGGCAAGCGTATCGACGAGGCCCTGAAGCAGGAGTGCCGTCGATCGAGCCGCTATGCCGGAGGGCATGTGCTGGCCTGCATCCGAGATCACTGCCCGCAGCTGCACCTCGAGTTCCTCCACGAAGGGTTCTCACGTTCTCGGAGGACTCCTGCTGAGATTGACGATCTGGCGAAGTCGATGGCGCCGCTCGCCGAGATGGTCTTTTAGTCGATGGATTGGCGTTGGCCATCCTGGTAGTTTTTGTATCCTGTAAAAAATATCTCAAGGAGATATGTAATATATTTTGGAGCATTTATGAATTGTAAGAGGTACTCGTGAAATAGAAAAGGAATCTATCTAACTAAATTTTCTTACTCTGGATGTGCTGTGTTTGAGTGTTTTCTCATTTCGCAACTTCGATCAGTCACTTGAGTCACACACTCTCCCTAGCCTCCAGCCTTGTGGTCGGAGAATCCTTCTTAGAGGATAAGGCTCTTGGACCCTTGACCTGCCTTAGTTGAAAAAGCACTGACCCTAGCCCTCAGCCGTGAAGTTGGAAAACTCAATTTCCGATTACACGGCTTGGTTAATACGCACAGCGAGAACTCTTACATGACCAGGTATTACATGGTCGTTTGTCTCTACATGATCCGACAAGGCCTTATCCGCTCTGGGCGTCCCCAGCCGAAGTTCCCTTAGGTTCCTCAGAGGCCTTGTCAAGACGGTGTAAAGGGACGTGAGGATAGGTTTCAACGCTAGGTGTCGTCGTGGTAAGGGATCATCAGGAAGAAACACTTTGATCGTAGTATTTACCTGAAATCAACTTTATTGAAGTCGTAAGATGTCTTACAAATATGGATGCTATTGATTTATACATAAAATTTACATAATTGATCAATATTCCAAGAATTTGCTAACTCGCGACCATCGTCGTCTGCAATCTTGAATGCACCTGGTCGCAAGACTTGCGTGATCGTGTATGGTCCTTCCCACTTGGGTGAGAGCTTGATACGCCCTGCTTGGCTTTGAACCCGTCGGAGGACGTAATCGCCGATCGAGAGCGTGCATGCTCTGATGCGCTTCTCGTGGTATCGGCGAAGGGCATGTTGGTAGTTGGCTGCTATGACGGCAACTCTTTCTCGATGCTCCTCGAGTAGATTCACATCGTCGCTTCGCTGCTCCTCCTGATCCTCGTCTGAGTACTTTTATACTCGTGTGCTCTGATGTCATAGCTCCGTAGGGAGCATGGCTTCTGAGCCATACACGAGGAAGAAGGGTGTCTCCTTGTTGGACATTGTCGGTGTGGTACGCATGGCCCATAGGACAGAGGGGAGTTCTTCGACCCACTTCTTGTCGTGTGACATGAGTCTGCCGTAGACACGGGTCTTGATCCCTTGTAGTACTATGCCATTTGCCCTCTCGACCTATCCGTTGCTCTGAGGGTGAGAAACTGAGGCAAAGCAGATCTTGACTCACAATCCAATGCAGTAATCCTGGAAGTCAGCACTGATGAACTGGGAGCCGTTGTTTGTTATGATGCGATCTGCAGAATATCCCTTTGATAAATTTGATGGCGTTGTCGGCCTTGATTTCCCCGTGGGCGTTGCTTCAATCCACTTGGTGAACTTGTCGATCGCCACGAATAGGAACCTGTAGCCGCCCTGTTCTCGTGGGAATGGTCCGAGTATGTCGAGCCCCCAGCACGAGAATGGCCAAGTAAGAGTGATAGTTTGGAGCGCTTGCGCTGGTAGCCTTGTGGCGGCAATATAGAGGAATAATTCTTCATTAGGTTGGGGGGCAACAAGTGCAAGGGGATTTGACAGGTAGCGTTTGAGTGCGATGAAAGCATCTTCGGCTTCCTGTGTCCACACAAATTTGTCTTGTTTCTTCAGCAGAGCGAAGAAGGGTTGTCCTCGTTCTCCCATCCTAGCGACAAATCTGCTCAATGCCGCCATGCATCGAGTTAGCTTTTGGACTTTAGTCTTGTGGGCGACTTCATGTTCTTGATTGCCTTGATCTTCTTGGAATTTGCTTCGATCCCTCTTCCAGAGACGAGGAATCCGAGTAGCTTGCCCGATGGTACTCCGAATGTGCACTTTTCTGGATTGAGCATGAGGCGATATCATCGGAGGTTGTCAATGTTTCCCGAAGATCATCGATCAATGAGTCACTTTTCTTGGTCTTGACAACAATGTCATCGACGTAGGCCTCGACATTGTTCCCAAGCTGATCGTTAAGTGCCCCTTGGACCGTGCGTTCGAAAGTATTTCCTGCGGTTATTAGTGCAAACGGCATCTTAACATAGCAGAATACACCGAATGGCGTGATGAATGCTGTCTTCTCCTCGTCCTCTTTTGCCATGTTGATTTGGTGGTAGCCGGAGTAAGTGTCAAGAAAGCTTAACAACTCACAACCGGCTGTTGAGTCCACTAATTGGTCTATTCGAGGAAGAGGGAAGTGATCCTTCGGACACGCCTTTTTAAGGTCGGTGAAGATGACACACATCCTCCACTTCCCGTTGGCCTTGCGCACCATGACTGGATTGGCTAGCCACTCTGGATGGAGTACCTCTCTGATGAAGCCAGCTTTGAGAAGCTTATCGAGCTCTTCTCGTATGGCTTGTTTCCGGTCTGGTGCAAATCTCCGCAGTTTTTGTTTTACTGGCTTGGCATCGGGTCGCACCATGAGTTTGTGCTCAATCACCTCCCTGGGGACCCCCCGCATGTCAGACGGCTGCCAAGCGAACACGTCTGAATTGTCGCGGAGGAAGGTGATGAGCGCGAGTTCCTATTTCTCGTCCAGTGACGCCCCGATCTTGATGGTCTTGTCGGGGTTGGCACTGGAGAGCGGAACGATCTTGATTGCACCCTCTGGCTTCGGCGTCTTGTTTGTTTTGCTCACTTTCTTCGGTGGCTCAGCTGTGGCGGGTGGGTTGGGGGTGTTCTCGACCATGTCGAGGCTCTGCTTGTCGCACTGTACCGCCAGCTTCGCGTTCCCTTGAATAGTGATTGTTCCCTTCGGCTCCGGCATCTTGAGCACTTGATATGCGTAGTGAGATGCGGCCATAAACTTCGCGAGTGCAGTCCTCCCGATGATGGCGTTATATTCTGTGATCTGCTCTGTTCGGAAGTTGTTTGCTTGGCTAGAAGTCACAGGAAGCATGATCATACCCAATGGCTTGGACGACGACTGAGGGGTAATTCCATGGAATGGTTGATCAGTAGGTTGATGGAGCTGCCGCCGTCGATGAGAACCCGTGCAACATTGATATTCCGAATAGTGGGCTCGACCACGATCGGATATCACCCTAGGGTGACAGCAATCTTGGGGTAGTCTGCCTCTGAGAATTCGATCTTCTGCTCTGACCACTTCATCTTGGGTGCAGCCCCCTGCCATGTCAAACAAACTATACGCTCCACTTTATTGTACTCTCGCTTTTAGGAGTATGCCGTGGAACCTCCGAAGATGTGCGAAACATGGAGATCGGAATCTGGGTATGCTGAGTCCGAGTCCTGAGTAGCTGCTTCAGCGGCCTTCTCGACTACACGTACTCGCTTGCCCTTTTCCAATGCCAGTTGCTTGGCGAGTGCCTTTTTGAAGACGAAACAAGTCTCTAGGGAGTGCTTGTCCGACTTGTGTATAGGGCACCATATTTTCTTTGTGTCGTCGCTTTGTGGGTCTGGGTGTTTGGGTGGGTCCGCATATTCTGCTGCGAGGACCTCCATTTGAGCTTTCCGTTTCCCACTCCTGCGACTCTTCTTCTTGCTTGACTCAGGTGCGTCCTTGGCTAGTTTTTTCTCTCCCCCTGTCTTGGGCTTATTGTTCTTGCGTCTCAGGGCATCGTCTGCGTGAGCGCAACGATCGACAATCTCGAATAGCTTGCGAGCAGTCATGATTCGTCTTGTCACCAACTCCTGGGTGGTGTAGCGATCTCTGACACCAATCTTAAAAGCGCAGATGACGGAAGCGTCGGTGATCTCGGGGATCGTATTTCTGCACTCATTAAAGCGCCGAACGCAGTCCCTTAATGATTCGCCCGGATTCTGTGTCAACGCGTGTAGGTCGTCTTCGATCGCGTGGCACTGGTATGTTCCTTTGAAGTTAGCGACGAATTGCTGCCACAGATCTACCCATGAAGAAATCGAATATGCTGGGAGATGGACTAGCCATGAACGTACAGATCCTTTCAACGCCGCTGGCAAATAATTCGCTAATGCGTTATCGTCTGCTCCGGCAGCGTAGAGTACTATGGAATAGACCTGAATGAACTCCTCAGGGTCGGTGCTTCCATCGTATTTCTCTATTGCTCCCGGTCGAAATATCTCGGGCCATCGGACATCTCGTAGAGCACAACTAAATGCTCTACACCCGCCGCCGGGGGCGGTGGGTTGTCGGCGATCGTATGTCCTCCGTGGATGTCTGTCTGATGAAGAAGATGATGAGGATGATGACGATGACAATGAGTCACTCGGTTCTGGTGTATGATTACGAGGATGACGCCTGGGTTCTCGAGAATCCTGTCGTCGCCCGCCGTTGTTGTCCCTGCGCTGATCTCCGTCGTCGTCATCGTTACGTGTTGATGGTCGTTATCGATCAGTTTTGACCGTCAATATTACTAAAACAGGAGAGAACTGGTGATGCTTGCAATGCATAAATATGTTAGAACAATAATATTCCATTAGTATTAGGTTTACTACCTTTTGCAGAGAATGATCATAAAGTGGAGGAGAATCGACATCAACACCAATGATAAATCAATCGGACGAGAGATAGACTTATGTACAAATGGGCCAAGAACTCAGAAATGACACGACACAATGGGCCAAAATTCATAAGTCTACGGAGGAGAAAAATAGAGGAGGCCACCTGTTGAATATGGGCCAGGTTGGGCCGGCCCTTGGTTCGGCCGAACCAGGAGGTTTGGCCGAACCTTCCCTGGTGCCGTTGGATCTAGGTTTTGGCTGGACGGCGTGGATCACTCCCCAATGACGGTGGAGAACAATTCCGACCATTCCAACTGCCACAACTGTCATTGGCAGCCTATTTAAGGAGCTCCTCTCCTCACTTTACACACACACCTCAAGCAAGAGCACTCTCATTTCTCTCAAGTTTAGTTTAGTAGTATCTAGCTGGTGGAATAGAATTAGAATAGGAATCAGGAGTCCGGAAGTCTTCGGAAGAGTTCGGGTATGGCTCTAGCAACTTTCCTTTCCTCTTTTGTAAGCTTTGTACTTTTATTAGAATACTCTTCTATATACATTTCTGGTGCTTTGGTGCGGGTATAGTGTTTACTTATGCAATTACTCTATGTTATGACGATGATATTAGAGTAGTATCTGGTAGATTAGACGTGGTGTCTAGATTACGGGATATCATTATTTGGGGTTATATATTGCGGATGAGAGGTGGGCCGCTGATGGTGACAGCTCAGTACGGGTATTCCTCTGCACCTATATATAATCCTAAGTTAATTTCCTGGGGAGGGTACTCCTCCGTATTTAGCCCCGGTTGGATGGTCATGACGGGCTGTCGTAAGGAACTCAGCAGTCAAGGGTGGCTTCTCAAAGTACCAGAAGGGCATCAGATAGAGGGTATTAGCTAGTATATCAGTTAACTAGAATGTATGTATACTATGTATATTAGAAGTATAGGAATAGATTCTCTTTCTCTGTTCTTTCCACCTAGCTTAGATTATTTATTATGAGGCTTATCTAGTGCAAGGGCATATTTTGAAACATGGAGCAGATGGATCTTTGATATACTTTTTTCCCGGTTGTACAAATGAAATCCCGTTGCCAAATGCGGGGTATCATTTGTACAACTTCCATGAACTAACCATTCCCCTGTAGACCATATGTCACGCCCGGAATTTCTATCCAAAATTCCAAACGCTTACATGTGCGCGAACCCTCGTCCAGGAATCAGCCGAGGCACACAATAACAAATTGATAATAGAGTACAATTATTACTCTAATTAATTAGCGAATAAAATGTCATTACAGAGGTAGATAGTTCCTCTCAATCAATAAAGATCTAAGCAGCGGAAAATAAGATAAACGGCACAGACGATTCCACTCCACAGGCAGCTTGACCAGGGCTACACCTAATCCTCCACACCATCAGCATCACTGTAGAACTCCTCCTCTGATGAATGATTGCAAGGTGAGTATATGACATACTCAGCAAGCCACGCAGCAAATATGCAAGTGCACAGGATAACAAAGGATGGCATAATAGGGTTTCATTTGCATAAACAGCATTTAATAAACATTTCAGAATTTAGTAAAACAGTTGAGTAATAATTAAACAATATTATTCCAACGCTATACAACATACCCTGTTGCATAGGCCCAACCATTCTGAACAACCAATCCCGGCTGCACAGTTCTATCTCAAAACCAGGAATATACCATTCCAAACCAGGAGCTAATCAAATTATTACCAGTCATAGTATCTTTTATTATGATGAGAGGTATGAGACTAATCACGAAAGACATTGTTAAACCCGCCCATAACCGCGGGCACAGCTATTCGAATAGTTTTACTCTGACTAGAGGTGTACCACTGTACCCACAAGACACAGCCCCACGACATGTCACCATGCGCCTTGATACCACCACGGTACCTCAGAAAGGAGCTGTGACAGTACCCCTCGCACAACACAATCCACCACAGCGCACCGTTCCTGGATCATAATCACCCCCTTATAAACAAGGCATGGACTCCCCAGCGACCCCCGTGGGCTTATCTCCGCCACTTCTAAGTCTGGTGCCCCGCAATGAACTATGCTATATAAAAGGTAAAGCCGTTGCCCACGCTGGCTTGTGGTTGGCACGGTTAATGTTTCACAACCGAAACTCGTGAACCGGTCCTTAATTGTCATGAGCACGACCATCAAAACCATGTGCTCACAACCCACCATTAACAGGTTTTAGTAGGCAAATTAATTAATTAACCAATCATGATTAACCATCATGAGTTATCATTAAGCCATCATTGAATAATAGGGAGTCATAAGTTATCCCAATAGTGTGCTAATGTTTCTACGCATGGCTAAGCAATCACATCTAATATCTAGTTGAACCAATATATAAAGCTCAACTAGTCAATTTATAAGAACCCAAGGTATCAAGGAATAAAGTAATCAAGAACAAAAGGGCTATAACAAACAATAGGTTAATTCCACCCAATGACATTCGAAAATAAATGCAATAGTTGAATAGAAACAATAGCTTTAAACGGGATCAACATGCTCAAAGGGGTTGTTTGGGATCTGTGTGACTTGCCTTGCTGGCCTTGGAACTCTTCAAATTCTTCTCCTGCGAAAACGGACTCTCCGGAAACGTCGGAATCTAAACAGAAAAGAGCAAAACACCAAAACAGCACATAAACAAGCATGAACAGTACATGTGGATATTTTTAACATGTAGATCTCAATTTTAGAAAAATTTAGAGACTTGAACCAACTAAATCCGAGCTAAGATGAATTAGTTATGAATTTTTAAAGATTAAATCGGATTAAAACATGTCACGCCCGGAATTTCTATCCAAAATTCCAAACGCTTACATGTGCGCGAACCCTCGTCCAGGAATCAGCCGAGGCACACAATAACAAATTGATAATAGAGTACAATTATTACTCTAATTAATAAGCGAATAAAATGTCATTACAGAGGTAGATAGTTCCTCTCAATCAATAAAGATCTAAGCAGCGGAAAATAAGATAAACGGCGCAGACGATTCCACTCCACAGGCAGCTTGACCAGGGCTACACCTAATCCTCCACACCATCAGCATCACTGTAGAACTCCTCCTCTGATGAATGATTGCAAGGTGAGTATATGACATACTCAGCAAGCCACGCAGCAAATATGCAAGTGCACAGGATAACAAAGGATGGCATAATAGGGTTTCATTTGCATAAACAGCATTTAATAAACATTTCAGAATTTAGTAAAACAGTTGAGTAATAATTAAACAATATTATTCCAACGCTATACAACATACCCTGTTGCATAGGCCCAACCATTCTGAACAACCAATCCCGGCTGTACAGTTCTATCTCAAAACCAGGAATATACCATTCCAAACCAGGAGCTAATCAAATTATTACCAGTCATAGTATCTTTTATTATGATGAGAGGTATGAGACTAATCACGAAAGACATTGTTAAACCCGCCCATAACCGCGGGCACAGCTATTCGAATAGTTTTACTCTGACCAAAGGTGTACCACTGTACCCACAAGACACAGCCCCACGACATGTCACCATGCGCCTTGATACCACCACGGTACCTCAGAAAGGAGCTGTGACAGTACCCCTCGCACAACACAATCCACCACAGCGCACCGTTCCTAGATCATAATCACCCCCTTATAAACAAGGCATGGACTCCACAGCGACCCCCGTGGGCTTATCTCCGCCACTTCTCAGTCTGGTGCCCCGCAATGAACTATGCTATACAAAAGGTAAAGCCGTTGCCCACGCTGGCTTGTGGTTGGCACGGTTAATGTTTCACAACCGAAACTCGTGAACCGGTCCTTAATTGTCATGAGCACGACCATCAAAACCATGTGCTCACAACCCACCATTAACAGGTTTTAGTAGGCAAATTAATTAATTAACCAATCATGATTAACCATCATGAGTTATCATTAAGCCATCATTGAATAATAGGGAGTCATAAGTTATCCCAATAGTGTGCTAATGTTTCTACGCATGGCTAAGCAATCACATCTAATATCTAGTTGAACCAATATATAAAGCTCAACTAGTCAATTTATAAGAACCCAAGGTATCAAGGAATAAAGTAATCAAGAACAAAAGGGCTATAACAAACAATAGGTTAATTCCACCCAATGACATTCGAAAATAAATGCAATAGTTGAATAGAAACAATAGCTTTAAACGGGATCAACATGCTCAAAGGGGTTGTTTGGGATCTGTGTGACTTGCCTTGCTGGCCTTGGAACTCTTCAAATTCTTCTCCTGCGAAAACGGACTCTCCGGAAACGTCGGAATCTAAACAGAAAAGAGCAAAACACCAAAACAGCACATAAACAAGCATGAACAGTACATGTGGATATTTTTAACATGTAGATCTCAATTTTAGAAAAATTTAGAGACTTGAACCAACTAAATCCGAGCTAAGATGAATTAGTTATGAATTTTTAAAGATTAAATCGGATTAAAACACTTATATGGATTTTAATTGAATTATGACGCAATAATGAATTATTTTTGAAAAGGAAAAGAGGATTTATTGCGTCAGCGGCTAGGGTTAGCGGTGGACCGGGTGCACGGCGACGGTTCACGGGAACGGACGGCCGAGATCGATCCATCCAAAACGAACGGCCGAGATCGACCGGTCCACGGCCGGACCACGGCAGACGGCATCGATGACGTCGGCGATGACGTCATCTCCGGCGGCGACCGAACCGCGCGAGCTCGCCGGCGAACCACGGCGTGGCGGCGCGAACGGAGAGCACCTACGGGTAGCGGACGGCACGGCGAACTCACCGACGACCAAAGCGACGGCGGACGATGACCGGACGACGTCGGCGACGAGGAAGAAGCGGCGGCAACCTTCGGCTTGACGACGGCGACGGAGTTCCGGCGGTCGACAGCGACGGCGAAGGGGCGGACTAGGACGGCGACGTGACGGCGACCACGACGGCGGCCTTCCCGAGCGACGGTGACGACTAGAGCGACGGCGGCGCACGGCTGGAGCGGCGGCGACGACGGCGGCGCGAGGACTCACGGCGCTAGGGCTCTACGGACGACGAGAGGCGAAGGCGAGGGTGGTGACGGGTAGCGGAGACACCGGGGATCCTTTTATAGGGGCAAGAACACGGCGGCGAAGGCCCACGGCGGCCGGCGACGAGAAGGAAAGTCTAGGGTTCGGAGGAGAGAGACCGATCCGATTCGAGATCGAATCCTCCGCTTTCCAAACGATTTTAGCCGAAGTTCCAAAAGGGAAAAGGTAGAGGAGATCGAGAAGATCATTTCCCCTCTATTGATTTCACCGGAAACGGAAAGGATCGGCCGGATTTGGAAAGAGACGGCGGCGGCGCGACGCTAGGGTTTCGGGCGGCGGCGGCGCGAGGAAGACGACGACCCTGACAGGCGGGCCCCACCTGTCAGCGGGCGGACGCGCGCGCGAGCGACGGCTGCGGCTGCGGACTGGGCCGACTTGGGCCGAGGAGGAGAGAGAGAAGGTTTTGGGCCGACTTTCGGCCCAAAGCCAAAAGAGACTTTTAAAAACCTTTTTCCATTTAAATTATTCATGAAATGCAATTCCATTTATTAAAAATACTTCCTTAGCTCAAATAAATCCAGAAAAATCTAGGAATTATAGAATTAAGCAAAGTATTTAATAAAATTTTATCTAGCCCCATTTTATATTGGAATTTATTATTTAAAATTAGATCTTCTCTTCTAGGCTTTTAAAATCAATTCTAATAATTCCAATTAAACAACAATTTATATATTTGAAATTTTGAGGGTGTGACAAAACACTTATATGGATTTTAATTGAATTATGACGCAATAATGAATTATTTTTGAAAAGGAAAAGAGGATTTATTGCGTCAGCGGCTAGGGTTAGCGGTGGACCGGGTGCACGGCGACGGTTCACGGGAACGGACGGCCGAGATCGATCCATCCAAAACGAACGGCCGAGATCGACCGGTCCACGGCCGGACCACGGCGGACGGCATCGATGACGTCGGCGATGACGTCATCTCCGGCGGCGACCGAACCGCGCGAGCTCGCCGGCGAACGACGGCGTGGCGGCGCGAACGGAGAGCACCTACGGGTAGCGGACGGCACGGCGAACTCACCGACGACCAAAGCGACGGCGGACGATGACCGGACGACGTCGGCGACGAGGAAGAAGCGGCGGCAACCTTCGGCTTGACGACGGCGACGGAGTTCCGGCGGTCGACAGCGACGACGGAGGGGCGGACGAGGACGGCGACACAACGGCGACCACGACGGCGGCCTTCCCGAGCGACGGCGACGACTGGAGCGACGGCGGCGCACGGCTGGAGCGGCGGCGACGACGGCGGCGCGAGGACTCACGGCGCTAGGGCTCTACGGACGACGAGAGGCGAAGGCGAGGGTGGCGACGGGTAGCGGAGACACCGGGGATCCTTTTATAGGGGCAAGAACACGGCGGCGAAGGCCCACAGCGGCCGGCGACGAGAAGGAAAGTCTAGGGTTCGGAGGAGAGAGACCGATCCGATTCGAGATCGAATCCTCCGCTTTCCAAACGATTTTAGCCGAAGTTCCAAAAGGGAAAAGGTAGAGGAGATCGAGAAGATCATTTCCCCTCTATTGATTTCACCGGAAACGGAAAGGATCGGCCGGATTTGGAAAGAGACGGCGGGGTGCGGCGCTAGGGTTTCGGGCGGCGGCGGCGCGAGGAAGACGACGACCCTGACAGGCGGGCCCCACCTGTCAGCGGGCGGACGCGCGCGCGAGCGACGGCTGCGGCTGCGGACTGGGCCGACTTGGGCCGAGGAGGAGAGAGAGAAGGTTTTGGGCCGACTTTCGGCCCAAAGCCAAAAGAGACTTTTAAAAACCTTTTTCCATTTAAATTATTCATGAAATGCAATTCCATTTATTAAAAATACTTCCTTAGCTCAAATAAATCCCAGAAAAATCTAGGAATTATAGAATTAAGCAAAGTATTTAATAAAATTTTATCTAGCCCCATTTTATATTGGAATTTATTATTTAAAATTAGATCTTCTCTTCTAGGCTTTTAAAATCAATTCTAATAATTCCAATTAAACAACAATTTATATATTTGAAATTTTGAGGGTGTGACAAAACACTTATATGGATTTTAATTGAATTATGACGCAATAATGAATTATTTTTGAAAAGGAAAAGAGGATTTATTGCGTCAGCGGCTAGGGTTAGCGGTGGACCGGGTGCACGGCGACGGTTAACGGGAACGGACGGCCGAGATCGATCCATCCAAAACGAACGGCCGAGATCGACCGGTCCACGGCCGGACCACGGCGGACGGCATCGATGACGTCGGCGATGACGTCATCTCCGGCGGCGACCGAACCGCGCGAGCTCGCCGGCGAACGACGGCGTGGCGGCGCGAACGGAGAGCACCTACGGGTAGCGGACGGCACGGCGAACTCACCGACGACCAAAGCGACGGCGGACGATGACCGGACGACGTCGGCGACGAGGAAGAAGCGGCGGCAACCTTCGGCTTGACGACGGCGACGGAGTTCCGGCGGTCGACAGCGACGACGGAGGGGCGGACGAGGACGGCGACACAACGGCGACCACGACGGCGGCCTTCCCGAGCGACGGCGACGACTGGAGCGACGGCGGCGCACGGCTGGAGCGGCGGCGACGACGGCGGCGCGAGGACTCACGGCGCTAGGGCTCTACGGACGACGAGAGGCGAAGGCGAGGGTGGCGACGGGTAGCGGAGACAGCGTGGATCCTTTTATAGGGGCAAGAACAGGGCGGCGAAGGCCCACAGCGGCCGGCGACGAGAAGGAAAGTCTAGGGTTCGGAGGAGAGAGACCGATCCGATTCGAGATCGAATCCTCCGCTTTCCAAACGATTTTAGCCGAAGTTCCAAAAGGGAAAAGGTAGAGGAGATCGAGAAGATCATTTCCCCTCTATTGATTTCACCGGAAACGGAAAGGATCGGCCGGATTTGGAAAGAGACGGCGGCGGCGCGGCGCTAGGGTTTCGGGCGGCGGCGGCGCGAGGAAGACGACGACCCTGACAGGCGGGCCCCACCTGTCAGCCGGCGGACGCGCGCGCGAGCGACGGCTGCGGCTGCGGACTGGGCCGACTTGGGCCGAGGAGGAGAGAGAGAAGGTTTTGGGCCGACTTTCGGCCCAAAGCCAAAAGAGACTTTTAAAAACCTTTTTCCATTTAAATTATTCATGAAATGCAATTCCATTTATTAAAAATACTTCCTTAGCTCAAATAAATCCCAGAAAAATCTAGGAATTATAGAATTAAGCAAATTATTTAATAAAATTTTATCTAGCCCCATTTTATATTGGAATTTATTATTTAAAATTAGATCTTCTCTTCTAGGCTTTTAAAATCAATTCTAATAATTCCAATTAAACAACAATTTATATATTTGAAATTTTGAGGGTGTGACAAACCTACCCCCCTTAAACAGAATCTCGTCCTCGAGATTCGGAAGAACTGGCGAACAGATGCGGATGAGCTGACTTCAATTCATCTTCTCGTTCCCAAGTTGATTCTTCTTCCGAGTGATTACTCCACTGAACTTTACAAAAACGGATAACTCGATTCCTGATTCTTCTCTCATCTGTTTCCAAGATACGGATCGGTTTCTCAATATAGGTCAGATCCTCTTGGACTTCTATCTGTTCAAGATTAGCTTCTTCGGTTGGTACCCTTAAACACTTTTTCAATTGCGACACATGGAACACATTATGGACTCCTGTTAGAGATTGAGGTAACTCCAACTGATAAGCGACCTCTCCTCTTCTACTGACAATCTTGTAAGGTCCCACGAAACGCGGTGCCAATTTTCCTTTAGTGTGGAAGCGATGAACTCCTCGAAGAGGCGTGACACGAAGGTACACATAATCTCCTTCATCAAAACTTAGATCTCTACGACGACTGTCGGCATAACTCTTATGACGGGACTGGGCCACACGCAATCTTTCTTGAATGATTTTTACCTTTTCTTCTGCTTCCCTTAGAATATCAGTCCCAAAAACCTGACGTTCTCCCGTTTGATCCCACAAAAGCGGAGTGCGGCACTTCCGACCATACAGCGCTTCGTAAGGAGCCATCTGAAGACTAGCTTGATAACTGTTGTTATACGAGAATTCCGCATAAGGTAAATTCTTATCCCAACTTCCACCGAAGTCTAAAGCACAAGCTCTCAACATGTCCTCCAAAATCTGATTTACCCTTTCGGTTTGTCCGTCTGTCTGCGGATGATAAGCAGTACTAAAGTTCAGCTTAGAACCCATCTCTTCTTGAAGCTTCTTCCAAAACTGTGAAGTAAACTGACTACCTCGATCAGACACTATTTTCTTAGGGACACCATGCAAGCACACAATCCTTGCCATATACAATTCAGCCAACCGACTTCCGGAATATGTTGTCTTTACTGGGATGAAATGAGCCACTTTGGTAAGTCTGTCGACTATCACCCAAATAGAGTCGTGGCCTGATGATGTTCTGGGTAGACCAGTGATGAAATCCATACCGATTTCCTCCCACTTCCATTCAGGAATCTTCAAAGGCTGCAGCAAACCTGCGGGCTTCTGATGTTCTGCCTTGACTCGCTGACAAACTTCACATACTGCTACGTATTCTGCGATTTCACGCTTCATACTTGCCCACCAAAATCTTTCCTTGAGATCCTGGTACATCTTGGTACTACCAGGGTGAATGGAGTACAAAGTATCATGAGCTTCCTTCAGGATTGCATCTTTTAAACCTTTGTTGTCTGGGACGCAGATTCTCTCGCCCAACCATACAGTTCCTTGCTCATCTTCCAAGAAACCGATAGCTTTTCCTCTTCTCATATTCTTCTTAATTTCTTGAATATCGGGGTCATTAATTTGAGCTTCTCTAACTTGATCAATTAGAGTAGGCTTTGCTTCTAAGGCTGCAACAAAACCTCTACTAACAATTCCCAAATTTAATCTTTCAAATTCCTTGCATAACTCCAATGGCAACTGTCGTCCTTCCGTAGCATTGCAATAACCTTTCCTGCTAAGAGCATCTGCTACAACATTAGCCTTTCCCGGGTGATAATGAATTCCCATGTCATAATCCTTAATTAATTCCAACCACCTCCGTTGTCTCATGTTCAGATCTGGCTGAGTGAAGATATACTTTAAACTCTTGTGATCGGTGTACACCTCTGTACGAGTACCGAAAAGATAATGACGCCAAATTTTCAATGCATGAACCACTGCAGCCAACTCAAGATCATGAGTAGGGTAGTTCTTCTCATGCGGGCGTAACTGACGAGATGCATAGGCAACCACCTTCCCATCTTGCATCAGAACACAACCTAAGCCAAGCTTAGATGCATCGCAATACACTTGGAAACCCTTCTTTGGATCAGGTAAAATTAAAATAGGAGCTGATGTTAAGCGATTCTTCAGCTCTTGAAAACTCTGCTCACATTCTTCTGACCACTTGTACTTTACATCCTTCTGAAGCAGTCGTGTCATGGGCTTAGCAATCTTGGAGAAATTCTCTATGAACCTCCGGTAATAACCTGCAAGACCCAGGAAACTGCGAATCTCTGAAACTGTCTTCGGTTGTTTCCAGTTGGTTACGGATTCCACATTACTAGGATCAACGGCAACTCCTCCGGCTGATATGACGTGACCAAGGAACTTTACTTCAGACAACCAAAATTCACATTTGCTAAACTTGGCATACAACTGATGTTCTCGCAGCTTCTCTAGTGCAAGACGAAGATGTTCTTCATGCTCTTCTTTTGTTTGGGAGTAGATAAGAATGTCATCAATAAAGACCACCACGAACTTGTCTAGGTATTCCATAAACACCTTATTCATTAAGTTCATGAAGAAAGCGGGGGCATTGGTAAGTCCAAAAGACATAACAGTACATTCGAACAATCCATACCTAGTGGTAAAAGCCGTCTTAGGTATATCCTCTTCTTTAATCCTCAACTGGTGATACCCTGATCGAAGATCTATCTTGGAGAAAACGGTGGCACCTTTAAGCTGATCAAACAAGTCATCAATTCTGGGCAGCGGGTACTTATTCTTGATAGTCACATCATTTAATGCACGATAGTCCACACACATCCTCTGGGTATGATCTTTCTTTTCCACAAAAATAACTGGAGCTCCCCATGGAGATGAACTCGGTCTGATGTATCCCTTTTGAAGCAAATCGTCGACTTGCCTTTTGACTTCTGCCAACTCATTGGCTGCCATTCTGTAAGGTCTCTTATGGATCGGAGTTGTTCCGGGTATCAGATCTATTCTGAATTCAATATCTCTCTTAGGCGGCATACCAGGTAAATCGTCCGGGAACACGTCCGGGTATTCCTGTACTACGGGAATCTCTTCCAAAGCTATTTGGTTCAGACTTGACCTTAAAGACTCAGAGGACAGTGCATGAACTGTTACAACTCGACCATCATTGCTGGTGAGAGTTACTTTTCTGTTGGCACAGTCTATCACACCTTTATACCTGACTAACCAGTCCATCCCTAGGATGACATCAAGATCTTTGGATTCTAACAAGATAAGGTTGGCCAGAAATGGCACTTCTTGAATTTCTATTCTGACAGAGGGGCTACGTTGCAAAGAGAGTACTTGATTACTCGGGGTACTAACCATCAAAGGACGTCTAAGATCTTCTACTTCCATCCCATGATTTCCCGCAAAACTCATAGATAAAAATGAATGTGTAGCACCAGAATCAAAAAGCACTGTTGCAGGGACTGAGTTAACAAGGAACGTACCCAAAATTACATCTGGAGCACCTTGAGCTTCTGCAGCAGCAACATGATTGACACGAGCCTTTGGCGTAGGTGCGGTAAAGTTACTCTGGGTAGGGGCAACCTTCACGCGTCGGGGCTTCGGACACTTGTCAGAGTAATGTCCTGGTTCACCACAGTTGAAGCATACTCCGGGCTTGCTGCCTTGCTCCTTCTTGGCAGGCTGTTGTTGTGTTGGAGCTGCCACAGGACGTGGAGCTTGATTTCGGATGTTGTTGCCAGCATTGTTGTTGAAGAACTGACGCTGCGGACGAACAACAGACGAAGAACCTCCTTGTGGCATGGACTGGGGTCCTAAAGTAAGACGCGGCCTCTGACTATTCCCTTGTTGTGCCTTGAAGTGAGCAATCCGACGTTTCTTCTGCTCCATGCGGTTGTACTTGTCCTCCTGACGAATAGCCTTATCCACTAACTTCTGGAAATCATGGTAATCCCCAGTCATGAGTGGGTAAGAAAGCTCATCATTAAGTCCTTCCAAGAACCTCTCCTGGCGCTCTTCATCAGTGCGCACATCTTCTGGAGCATAACGAGCCAGACGATTGAACTCGTGCAGATACTCGGTGACCGTGCGAGACCCTTGGGTGAGTGACCTAAATTCTTTCTTCTTGAGAGACACCACTCCCGATGGTATATGCGTCTTCCGAAAAGCAGCGGTGAATTCAAGCCAAGTGATAGGTTCAGCAGTAGTCCTGTTAAGGCGGAAGTGATCCCACCACTCAGAGGCAGGGCCATGCAGTTGGTGTGATGCAAATGAGACCTTCTCCTGATCAGTGCACTGAAGCAAATCCAACTTCTTCTCTATGGCGTGCAGCCAATCACCAGCTTCCACAGGATTAGTGGTGCTAGAGAAAGTGGGCGGCCTCACACGTAGAAATTCTACTAACTTGTTCTGGGGAGGTGCGTGGTTATTTCCCTGATTCTGCTGGTTCTGGAGTTGCTGCATCATCATGTTCATAAGCTGTGCCTGTTGAGCCAGGACTTGAGCAAGTGTGGGATTCTCTCCATTGTTGTTGTTGTTGTTGTTGTTGTTGGGGCCATTCCCGTTGCTGCGGGTGAGCACCATCTGGCACAGGCAAGAGCACAGAAAGAGAAACCGGGAAAAACTACTTAGGACAGAGAATTAATTTTCCCACTAACTTAACTTTTATTGATCTTAACTGAGTTTCATTATTACAAAACTGAAGACTCTCTCACACCACTAAACTCACCAACTACCTAACACTCGAAAGCAAACAAACGCATGCACTTACATCCCACCACTGATGTAAACCACATGCAGGACCCACACACACAACCAAGCAAACTAACACAACGATCTAGGACAACGACTTGACAAGGAACTCTAGATCTTCTGGGCATCGGAGTTGATTGAAGGCTCGTTCGGCTCGTCTTCATCATCTTGAGTGGCTCCCCACTCGACCTTTGAATGGGTGCGCTTCGATTCTTCTCCTTCATCATCACTTATATTGACGACCGGAGGATCTGCTAGGGCTGGGGTAACTTCTTTCTCCACCACACGGACCTTTGGCGCCAATTGGTAGCGAGGGACGAATAGAGCTCTCTTCCTTGCGGTAAGACGAACCCTGGCCTTCTGCGGCGGTGCTTCCCCCTTCAATGCGGCTAGTTCTTTCTCCAAACGATCCACCTTGTCTTCTAGCTTGCAAATCTTTCCACGATTCCGGTCTTCACGATCTTGAGCTGCTAGCACAACCTCCGCGCGGGTCTCATCCATAGCCCACAGCATTTCAACCAAATGCCTTGTGGTAGCATCATTCTCAATCCCCTCAGTCTCAAGGTAGCTGCCACGGTCACTTCCCTGGGGTTGGCGAGGATGGTAGCGATACTCAGTGTCGGCCAACTGATCACTGTAGCGATCACGGAGCTCTCCTATGGCTATCCTTGCCACCTCCTGACATGCATGAATATAATTTCCCCCTCCAGCTTCGAACATCACTGATGGGATATCTTCACTATTACTGTTTAAGGTGGCTTTGACTCGACACTTCTCTTCATCCCGATCATGAGGAATCTGGGCATACATAGGGGCAGTCCCAAATCCTATGGCAAAGGACATCGTACGCAACTCCTGGACAAATCCCTCGACACCAAACAAGTACTCAGGCTTGTAGTGCGGCATCTAAAGACAAGTGAAAGGAGGGAGTTAAGACGTTTGTCCAATTAATAACACAAGTTTTTGGATTAATTTGAATAAATTTAGAAAATCAAAGTAAAAGATAAGTAAATAAGGTAAACCAAGCTTGCAAGATAAGTTGAAACAGTTGGAAACAGGATCACAAATTTTGCACTTTTGAACAACAGGTTTCAACATAAAAGAAAAGTTATAAAATCAACCTGCTAAATTTATTTCATTGTAACAAGATAAAATAATGTTGTAAAACTTTTGCTGGTAAATGAGCCATTAGTACGGTAATAGATGTACGGTACTAATAGCACAGGATTAATAATAAATAAATTTTTAAATGAGAACAATTAAAGGAATTATAAACTGCATGTGCCATTTGTTTGGTTTAATTAAAAGAGAAAGAGAGGAGAATAGTTCTATTTTTCCAATATTTTTAGAGGGCTTCTATGGGTAACCATTTGGCATAACCTAGGGTCAAGAATAGCTCTGATACCAACTTGTCACGCCCGGAATTTCTATCCAAAATTCCAAACGCTTACATGTGCGCGAACCCTCGTCCAGGAATCAGCCGAGGCACACAATAACAAATTGATAATAGAGTACAATTATTACTCTAATTAATAAGCGAATAAAATGTCATTATAGAGGTAGATAGTTCCTCTCAATCAATAAAGATCTAAGCAGCGGAAAATAAGATAAACGGCGCAGACGATTCCACTCCACAGGCAGCTTGACCAGGGCTACACCTAATCCTCCACACCATCAGCATCACTGTAGAACTCCTCCTCTGATGAATGATTGCAAGGTGAGTATATGACATACTCAGCAAGCCACGCAGCAAATATGCAAGTGCACAGGATAACGAAGGATGGCATAATAGGGTTTCATTTGCATAAACAACATTTAATAAACATTTCAGAATTTAGTAAAACAGTTGAGTAATAATTAAACAATATTATTCCAACGCTATACAACATACCCTGTTGCATAGGCCCAACCATTCTGAACAACCAATCCCGGCAGCACAGTTCTATCTCCAAACCAGGAATATACCATTCCAAACCAGGAGCTAATCAAATTATTACCAGTCATAGTATCTTTTATTATGATGAGAGGTATGAGACTAATCACGAAAGACATTGTTAAACCCGCCCATAACCGCGGGCACGGCTATTCGAATAGTTTTACTCTGACCAGAGGTGTACCACTGTACCCACAAGACACAGCCCCACGACATGTCACCATGCGCCTTGATACCACCACGGTACCTCAGAAAGGAGCTGTGACAGTACCCCTCGCACAACACAATCCACCACAGTGCACCGTTCCTGGATCATAATCACCCCCTTATAAACAAGGCATGGACTCCCCAGCGACCCCCGTGGGCTTATCTCCGCCACTTCTCAGTCTGGTGCCCCGCAATGAACTATGCTATACAAAAGGTAAAGCCGTTGCCCACGCTGGCTTGTGGTTGGCACGGTTAATGTTTCACAACCGAAACTCGTGAACCGGTCCTTAATTGTCATGAGCACGACCATCAAAACCATGTGCTCACAACCCACCATTAACAGGCTTTAGTAGGCAAATTAATTAATTAACCAATCATGATTAACCATCATGAGTTATCATTAAGCCATCATTGAATAATAGGGAGTCATAAGTTATCCCAATAGTGTGCTAATGTTTCTAAGCATGGCTAAGCAATCACATCTAATATCTAGTTGAACCAATATATAAAGCTCAACTAGTCAATTTATAAGAACCCAAGGTATCAAGGAATAAAGTAATCAAGAACAAAAGGGCTATAACAAACAATAGGTTAATTCCACCCAATGACATTCGAAAATAAATGCAATAGTTGAATAGAAACAATAGCTTTAAACGGGATCAACATGCTCAAAGGGGTTGTTTGGGATCTGTGTGACTTGCCTTGCTGGCCTTGGAACTCTTCAAATTCTTCTCCTGCGAAAACGGACTCTCCGGAAACGTCGGAATCTAAACAGAAAAGAGCAAAACACCAAAACAGCACATAAACAAGCATGAACAGTACATGTGGATATTTTTAACATGTAGATCTCAATTTTAGAAAAATTTAGAGACTTGAACCAACTAAATCCGAGCTAAGATGAATTAGTTATGAATTTTTAAAGATTAAATCGGATTAAAACACTTATATGGATTTTAATTGAATTATGACGCAATAATGAATTATTTTTGAAAAGGAAAAGAGGATTTATTGCGTCAGCGGCTAGGGTTAGCGGTGGACCGGGTGCACGGCGACGGTTCACGGGAACGGAAGGCCGAGATCGATCCATCCAAAACGAACGGCCGAGATCGACCGGTCCACGGCCGGACCACGGCGGACGGCATCGATGACGTCGGCGATGACGTCATCTCCGGCGGCGACCGAACCGCGCGAGCTCGCCGGCGAACGACGGCGTGGCGGCGCGAACGGAGAGCACCTACGGGTAGCGGACGGCACGGCGAACTCACCGACGACCAAAGCGACGACGGACGATGACCGGACGATGTCGGCGACGAGGAAGAAGCGGCAGCAACCTTCGGCTTGACGACGGCGACGGAGTTCCGGCGGTCGACAGCGACGACGGAGGGGCGGACGAGGACGGCGACACGACGGCGACCACGACGGCGGCCTTCCCGAGCGACGGCGACGACTGGAGCGACGGCGGCGCACGGCTGGAGCGGCGGCGACGACGGCGGCGCGAGGACTCACGGCGCTAGGGCTCTACGGACGACGAGAGGCGAAGGCGAGGGTGGCGACGGGTAGCGGAGACACCGGGGATCCTTTTATATGGGCAAGAACACGGCGGCGAAGGCCCACAGCGGCCGGCGACGAGAAGGAAAGTCTAGGGTTCGGAGGAGAGAGACCGATCCGATTCGAGATCGAATCCTCCGCTTTCCAAACGATTTTAGCCGAAGTTCCAAAAGGGAAAAGGTAGAGGAGATCGAGAAGATCATTTCCCCTCTATTGATTTCACCGGAAACGGAAAGGATCGGCCGGATTTGGAAAGAGACGGCGGCGGCGCGGCGCTAGGGTTTCGGGCGGCGGCGGCGCGAGGAAGACGACGACCCTGACAGGCGGGCCCCACCTGTCAGCCGGCGGACGCGCGCGCGAGCGACGGCTGCGGCTGCGGACTGGGCCGACTTGGGCCGAGGAGGAGAGAGAGAAGGTTTTGGGCCGACTTTCGGCCCAAAGCCAAAAGAGACTTTTAAAAACCTTTTTCCATTTAAATTATTCATGAAATGCAATTCCATTTATTAAAAATACTTCCTTAGCTCAAATAAATCCCAGAAAAATCTAGGAATTATAGAATTAAGCAAAGTATTTAATAAAATTTTATCTAGCCCCATTTTATATTGGAATTTATTATTTAAAATTAGATCTTCTCTTCTAGGCTTTTAAAATCAATTCTAATAATTCCAATTAAACAACAATTTATATATTTGAAATTTTTAGGGTGTGACACCATAGAAGAATCTCATGCAGGTGGAAGGACCACATAGCCGATTTGAGGAAGGTTTTTGAGAGAACTAGGAAATACGGCCTAAAGATGAATCCGACAAAGTGTGCTTTCGGTGTATCGGCTGGCCAGTTTTTGGGGTTTCTTGTTCATGAAAGGGGATTGAGATAACTCAAATGAGTATTAATGCAATCAACAAAATTCAGCCTCCAGAGAATAAGACAGTGTTGCAGGAGATGATCGGCAAGATAAATTTCGTTAGAAGGTTTATTTCTAATTTGTCTGGAAGATTAAAGCCTTTCACGCCATTATTAAGATTGAAAGCCTATCAGAAGTTTACTTGGGGGGCAGAGTAGCAAAAGGCTTTGGATAGTATTAAGGAATATCTTAGCTCTGCTCCAGTTTTGATTCCTTCACAGAATGGAATACCTTTTAGTTTATATCTGTCGGCCGGTGAGAAGTCAATCGGCTCAGTCTTGATTCAGGAGCTAGAAGGGAAAGAAAGGGTTGTATTCTATCTGAGTCGTCGGCTCTTGGATGCGGAAACAAGATTGGAAAGGTGTGCTTGTGCTTGTGTTTTTCCTGTACAAGGTTAAGGCATTATCTATTATCCAACGAATGCACTATCATATGCAAAGCCGATGTCGTTAAGTACATGTTATCGGCTCCAATTTTGAAAGGAAGGATTGGAAAGTGGATATTCTCCTTGACAGAATTTGATCTTCGGTATGAGTCACCGAAGGCAGTCAAGGGGCAAGCTATAGCCGATTTTATTGTTGATCATCGTGATGATTCAATCGGCTCGGTTGAGATTGTGCCATGGACTTTGTTCTTTGATGGATCAGTGTGCACTCATGGTTGTGGTATCGGCTTGGTTATAATTTCTCCTCGGGGGGCATGTTTTATGTTTGCTTATACTATTAAACCTTATGCAACTAACAATCAGGCTGAGTATGAAGCAGTTCTCAAAGGGTTGCAATTACTCAAGGAAGTTGAAGCCGATGCTATTGAGATTATGGGAGATTCTTTGCTAGTAATCAGTCAATTGGCAGGAGAGTATGAGTGCAAAAATGATACATTAATAGTTTATAATGAGAAGTGCCGAGAGTTGATGAAAGAGTTTCGGCTGGTAACCTTGAAGCATGTATCTCGAGAGCAGAATATTGAAGCTAATGATTTGGCCCAAGGGGCGTCGGGGTATAAGCCGATGATCAAAGATGTCAAAGTAGAGGTTGCCGCATTAACAGCCGATGATTGGAGGTATGATGTACATCATTATTTGTAGAATCCATCTCAATCAGCTTCTCGCAAATTGCGCTATAGAGCTTTGAAGCATACTTTGTTGGACGATGAGCTCTATTATCGGACGATAGATGGGGTATTGCTTAAGTGTTTAAGTGCCGATCAGGCCAAGGTTGCGATCGGTGAGGTTCATGAAGGAATTTGTGGCACCCATCAAATGGCTCATAAGATGAAGTGTTTGCTTCGACGTGCGGGGTATTTCTGACCGACAATGCTGGAGGATTGTTTCAAATATTACAAGGGATGTCAAGATTGTCAAAAGTTTGGAGCAATTCAAAGGGCACTGGCGTCGGCTATGAATCCTATCATTAAACCATGGCCATTTAGAGGTTAGGGAATTGATATGATCGGAATGATTAATCCACCATCGAGTAAAGGGCATAAGTTTATATTGGTGGGAACCGATTATTTTACCAAGTGGGTAGAAGCGATTCCTTTGAAGAAAGTTGATTCTGGGATGCTATCCAATTCGTTCAAGAGCATATAATCTATCGGTTTGGTATTCCTCAAACCATTACAACCGATCAAGGTTCAATCTTCGTGTCCGATGAGTTTGTTCAGTTTGCCGATAGCATGGGTATCAAATTGTTGAATTCTTCTCCATATTATGCACAAGCTAATGGGCAGGCCGAGGCATCTAACAAAAGTTTGATCTAATTGATTAAGAGGAAGATTTCTGATTATCCTCGGCAGTGGCATACTCGATTGGCCGAAGCGTTGTGGTCTTATCGGATGGCTTGTCATGATTCGATCCAAGTTCCTTCTTATAAGCTTGTTTATGGACATGAGGCTGTTTTACCATGGGAAGTTCGAATCGGCTCGAGAAGAACGGAGTTGCAAAATGATTTGACAGCCGATGAGTATTATAATCTTATGGCCGATGAAAGGGAGGACTTGGTTCAATCAAGATTGCGAGCCCTTGCAAAGGTTACCAAGGATAAGGAACGTGTTGCTCGACATTATAACAAGAAGGTGGTACCCAAGTCTTTTTCGGAAGGAGAACTTGTATGGAATTTAATTTTGCCGATTGGGACTCAGGATAACAAATTTGGCAAGTGGTCGCCGAATTGGGAAGGACCGTATCAAATCTACAAGGTTGTGTCTAAGGGAGCTTACATGTTGCAAGGACTCGATGGAGAAGTTTATGGACGAGCACTCAATGGAAAATATTTGAAAAGTATTACCCAAGTGTTTGGGTTAATGCATGATCGGCTGGTGTTGCCGATACATGATAGCCGATGTATTCACATCGTCTTGAGATGGCCGATAGTGTTATATCGCCCTTAGTTGTTTTAAATTGTAATCGGTTGTGGTTTGCCGATGTACAATGGCCGATATTGTTATATCGCCCTTAGTTCAACTTATAATTTTAGCAATGTCTTCGTCATTGTAAAATTAGGGGGGCATATATGTGCAAAAGTTGTAAAATTTTTGAGCAAAAACATGGAGTTATATTAATCGGCACAAAGGTTATTAAGACGAGTTAAACAAAGAGCCAGAGTTTCTTAGCCGATTACAAAAATTCCTAGAATCTATTACACATAATGTCATTGAGACAGATAGCGCTAGATAGCCGACAAAGCCCGTTGCCTGATTTGATCTACTTCTTCGATGGCTTGGATGTCTTTGGGCATCGGTTCCAGGGATGACCTTGAGAGATTTAGTCATATCAGCTACATTCTTGATAGCCGATCTCAATCTGGACTTTTGTTCTTCAACGACACTTGGAAGATCGGCTAGCTTTTGTTTTTCAAGATCCAATTCAGCGTTGCATTCCTCGAGTTCAGCTATTAAATCGATCTTGCGAGCTTCGAGCTGATCTATATTTGATTGAATTGGCCCAACAGAGAGTTGATCTAACTTGGCTTTCTCTTCATGCACAAGCTGCCGATTGGCTTGGATAGTGGCTTCAATATTCATCCACTCTCGCCGATCGGCTATACGTTGCTTAGCCTTCTCCAGCTTAAATTGGTGTTGCTCAAGATAAACAGCTGGAGTGATGATGTTTGCTAGTTCATCCGGAATTAAGGCTTGAATTTCAGCAAATCGTGCTCGGATTGAACCACAATCAGCCACCAAATTGTTTAATGAAGATTCTAGCCGAAGGGATATGTCTTCGAGTGTTTTCTTGACAGTGTCATCCAGAGGGGCTATATCCTTGCTTGTGGTTTCTTCCTCTGTCTCATCAAAGTAATCCTTGATATCAAAAGAGAACAGATCGGCTAAGGCCTGCAAGAATAATTCAAAGAGAGATAGATATTAGCTGATCAAGTTAGATGGCAGATAGATATAACCGGTCTAAATTCTTGTGTCAAAAGGAAATTTACTAGGATAGCAGGAGCGGCTGGTTGTTCTTCTTCCTCAACAAGATGACTCCCCGTAGCCGATGGAGTTCGATCACTTGATGGTTGTTGTACAGGAGAAGGAGGAGGAGGCTACAAAAAGACAAGTGTTAAGTAAAATCGGTTATGAACGATTAGTAAAATTTTATGAAACAATCTTACTGGTGGAGCCGGTTTAAGAGTTGTTGCTGCCGATTTCTTCTTCACAGCGATTGTGAGGCACACGATAAGGACGGATGTTGGGTGTGGTTTTCTTCTTCTGCAACTATAAAATTTGTGAGCAATCGGCTATAAATGAAATGGTTGAAAAAAGAAATCAGGAGGAATTGTTTACCCTTGAAAAATGGACTGGAGTAGAAGGAGTTGGGGGAGTTTGTTTGGGTGAAGCCGATGGTGTTCTTTCAGTATCACTTATCCCGGCTGCAGCTTAATCAACATCTTCTCTAATCTCTTCTTCATCTAGGGCTTGTTAAACGGATGGGTCTAGGGCAGGCAGATCATCGGTTGGCTTGGTCTTCTTTGACTTAGCTTTCTTCTTTGGGGCTGGAGCCGATGTGTCTACAACCGATGCTCTGGTTTTTCTCTTTTTGCCAGCATCGGCTGGTTCTCTAATAAGCCCTTAGAGCAGACTTGAAGTCTTGGGGGCATGATAGCCGATGACAGGAGGAGATGGCCCGCCTCCATTGGGAATGAGACCAGGAGCGTACTCTATGTCTTTGCCGCTATTGCTCTGATGAGGAGGGGAGAATTCTGTTGTCTGCAAGTCGAAAGAAAATTGGTCAAGTTCTGAATCGGCTAACACGTATTCAAGCGAGATTAAAGCCAAGATGTACCTGAGGGATGATGTCTAGGAAGAGATCTGTCATGTACATAGAGGTCGATTGATGGAAAAGATGCAGCTTCCATTCACCCCGCTATATGTCAAATGATCTGCTACTAAAGGTTGCCAGTTCTATGTTTTCAATACTGCCCAATGGAGGTCCTTGGAGATTGAGCAGCCTATCCATCATCAGGGCCGATGAAATTTCCCCTCGACATTGAATTTTATCGGCAAAGAATAGGCTGATTGGTAGTTGACCCATTCCAAGTTGTTTGGCAGCACTCATCGGATGATAGAACTCATAAGAGACTTGAATATTCCTTCCTTGATGAATGTCAACAGGAAGGATGCATGGGCTGATTGCAGCCGAGAAAACTTCTTTGGATTTTTGGTATCTCTCATGGTTGATGTCTTTAAATCGAAAGTCCGATGGATGCTCTAGAAGTGCTGAGTCTTCGTAGGGGAACCAAATTCGAGCTTCTTTCCGAAAGCCTTCATAGAAACTGTAGAACCAGTCCTTAAGCAGTTCAGCTGATAGCTTTGCCCCTGCGTCGGCTGGTGTAGAAGCATATTCTCCATAGGATGTGCATCTGTGGTGGGTGCGTTCCTCCCCATCGTCTTCTATGATTGGCTCCAGTCTTGGGAATTCGGCTTCTATCACAGATGGCCGATTGACGAATTTCATGACCATCAGGTTTAGCCAAGTTTGTAGTAGCCACCATGGTCCACCTGCTCCAACCACTGAGCCGACAGCTATCTTGGCCGTTGCATTATTTAACACTTGGTACATGTAGCCGAGAAGGATTTTGCCTAAAGGAAATTGTTTCTTTGATTCTAGGGCTTCGGCTACAAACTGCTAGTTGGTTGTAGGGCCACAGCTTGATCCACAGAAAAGGATTTTTTCCAACCACATCAGCAGAAAAGCCACATGTTCCCGGGGAGTGATAGATCCTTGGCCCATGTATGCTACCAAATAGCCAGACCAACCACCTATGCTTTTGGTTCTGAAATCAAATTAGTTCTTGGTGTTCATACTCATAGGGTTAGACGATGAAGTTACATCTAATCCAGTAATCATGGTGATGTCGATTAAAGTTGGAGTCATCGGCCCTTGGTTGAACAAGAAAGCGTTGATGGTGTTGGACCAGAAATAGGTGGCGGCGGCCATTAAAGGTTCATCTTTAGCTGAATTGGCTATGGTAAGGTCAAGCGCTTGGCCGATTCCAATTTCGTCCCAATGAACTTTCTTGCTAGTCGACATGTGCTTGTACCATGTAATCCAGCTCTTCTCGGGTGAAGTTTTCTCAAGAGATGGCCAAGATTTGAAGGTATTTTTCCAGTGACCTAGAACTGGGTTGGCCAATGATGAACTAATAAGGAATCCTATTGGTCTCGCCAATGATGAACTCAGTAGGACCAAGGTCGCCGACTAGGCCGAGAAAATAATGGTTTTCTTGGGATAGACTTGGAATTGCAACTAGGTTGGAGAGATGCTACAAATCCAAAAGAACAGAGAAAGGGGAAAGCAAGATAAGGAAGAGGAAAACCAATCTGCTGCGGAAAAGGAGGATCTAGCCGATGAGAACTTACCTCTGCGTACACAGCTGATGGCGCGGCAGACAGGCTGGCGGAAGACGACATCGCCGCGAGCGGAAATCTGGCCGGAGATGAGATCGCCTGGAAATCGCCTTGCGCGTCTGGGAAATCGCCGGAGAGAGAAAGGACAAAGTTGGCTTAGGCGGTGAAAACGGAAGTAACGGGGTGAAGTTTTCGGGGACGACGGTTAGTATTTAAAGCACTGTGTAACGGTCAGAAAACAGCAAGTGCGGATTTCTCTTGGAGTCGGCGTATGGAAAATCCGAAACATTATCCAATATTCCGGACTTGGGGGGCATGTGTTAATGACCAAATTTGGTAATCCGAGGATCGGAGATGAGGAAGAAATCAAGATGGAGTTCGAGATGGAGATCGCCCCAGAAACAGAGTAAAGATCGGGTGAAGTCCGAATCGGCTGCGACCAGGATCGGTAGAGTTCAAGTTGAACAGGGTTAGCCGATCGAGCTGAATCTGACAATATGACGTGATATATGTTGTCAGGTTAGGTTGACGTGCTTCATGATGATTGCCACGCATGGATAGAGTCCTGAGAAGGCAATTGTATCTATTAACTAAGATATTTCATGTAATTTCCTTAGAGATATGTTTGAGCAAAAGTCTGCCGCAAAGATTTATGGTATCTTAGAGTTTGTTAGAGATAAGAGTCGTGTCCGATACGGACATATTTTGTAATTCTCGAGTATAAATAGACCCGAACCCTATGTAATCAAATTAACACATGTTCAATACAATCTCGGTGCATCGCCACCCTTTTACTTTCGTTTTGTTTCGACGAGTTCTTGCTTTTGGGTTGAGCTGCATCGGTTTCTGCATCGGTTTTGATCTTCAACAAGAGGTAAAACTTGTTATGGCAGCTTGCGTTCTCGGGATTAATGCTTCCATCTTTATGATACTCTAATCTTGTTTATATAATTCGTCGAGTTATCATATATCTTATATAATCTCTCCCAATATCGCTATCTAACCTCTATTCGGCTAACATCTGTTACTGGAAGGCAGCCGATTAGGTTAAATATCGACGTTGACTTGAAACATCCAACGGCTTGATTGTCTAGATATTGTTCTTCTTTTCATACTTACAGCTGCATCAGTTGAGTTTGATCTTATGAGTTGTGATTAGAATCTCAATCTCTAGCCTGCCTTTGGTTGTCGATTAGGGTAGCATCGGGGTTTCAGCCGATCTTACCTGATTTGACTATATTTGTCTTATGTGCTTATTTGACATGTTAAGTCTGCCCTTTATGTTAAGATCTTGTTGCATTTAAGTATATTAGGCTTTCGTTTGGTATATTTTACTTGCTTTGATATCTTAATATAGAATGGTATCGGAGTATTAGCCGATACATGCTAGATCTATCTGATCGGCTATGCTATGAACATATATAGTCTCGTTATTAGTATCTATTTCGATCTAAGTGATTTTTACTGTCTCGGCATAGCGACCGATCTATCCCAATCACTTGATTCATGTATATATCGATATAAGGATTATATATTGTTAATATCTATAACCGATCGAGTAGATTTAGTTCTTTCTTACTTATTAATGACTGCCGATCGATGCCTATATGACATCGGCTCAAAGATAAATGATATGTCATTGGCACCAAGCCGATCGGCTATCGTTTATGGATTTAACCACGGTTTCTTTGTCTTTGTTTCTTGTTGATTGCAGGATCAAATCAACTGGCACGCTCACACACACAAAGGCAAGTTTTGGATCTGCACTGGAGTTAAGCAGATCTCCCAGGCCTCGTGTTTTTACATCAACAGACCCTGAGCGAAAGTGTTGACAGAAAATACGAGGCCTGGGAGATCTGCTTAACTCCAGTGCAGGTCCAATTCTCGCCTTCGGATGTGTGAGCGTGCCAGTTGATTTGATCCTACAATCAACAAGAAACAAAGACAAAGAAACCGCGATTAAATCCATAAATGATAGCCGATCGGCTAGGTGCCGATGACATATCATTTATTTTAGGCCAATGTCATGTGTACATCGATCGGCAAGTATTAATAGACAAATCAGAACTAAACCTACTCGATCGGCTGTAGATATTAATGATATATAATCCTTATATGAATATATACTTAAATCAAGTGATTGGGATAGATCGGTCACCTTACCGAGACAGTATAAATCACTTAGATCGAAATATATATTAATAGTGAAACTATATATATTCATAGCATAGCCGATCAGATAGGTCTAGCATGTATCGGCTAATACTCCGATACTACTTTATATTAAGATGTTAAAGCAAGTAGAATATATCAAACAGTAGTCTAATATACTTAAATGCAACAAGATCTTAATGTAAAGGGCAGATTTAACATATCGATCAAGCATGTAAGATGAAAGAAGTTAAATCAGGTAAGATCGGCTGAAACTGCGATACTAATCAAATCGGCAACCAGAAGGCAGGCTAGATATTATGGTTCTAAGCACGACTTAATAGCTCAAACTCAACTGATGCAACATTAGGTATGAAAAGAAGAACAATATCTAGACAATCAAGCCGCTGGATGTTTCATAGAGTAGTAGATATATCACCTAATCCAAGTCAACGTCGTTATTTAACCTAATCGGCTGCCTTCTACTAACAGATGTTAGCGGATTGTGGGTTAGATGACGATATTACCGAAGATTATGTGAGATATATGATAACTCGACGAATTACATAAACAAGATTAGAGTATCATAAAGATGGAAGCACTAATCCCGAGAACACAAGTCGTCATAACAAGTTTTACCTCTTGTTGAAGATCGAAACCGATGCAGCTCAACCCGGAAGCAAGAACTCGTCGAAACAAAACAAAAGTAAAAAGGGTGGCGATGCGCCGAAATTGTATTGAACGTGTGTCTTTTTATTACATAGGGCTCGGGGTCTATTTATACCCGAGAATTACAAGATATGTCCATATTGGACACGACTTCTTATCTCTAACAAACTCTAAGATACCATAAGTCTTTGCGGCAGACTTTTGCCCACATTTATCTCTAAGGAATTTACATAAAATATCCTAATTAATAGATACAATTGCCTTTTCAGGACTCTATCCATGCGCGGCAATCATCTTGAAGCTTACCAACTCGAACCCAATATCGTACACAAGTCGTATTGTCAGAATCGGCTGTATCACTTAACCCAGTGTCACGCCCGGAATTTCTATCCAAAATTCCAAACGCTTACATGTGCGCGAACCCTCGTCCAGGAATCAGCCGAGGCACACAATAACAAATTGATAATAGAGTACAATTATTACTCTAATTAATAAGCGAATAAAATGTCATTACAGAGGTAGATAGTCCCTCTCAATCAATAAAGATCTAAGCAGCGGAAAATAAGATAAACGGCGCAGACGATTCCACTCCACAGGCAGCTTGACCAGGGCTACACCTAATCCTCCACACCATCAGCATCACTGTAGAACTCCTCCTCTGATGAATGATTGCAAGGTGAGTATATGACATACTCAGCAAGCCACACAGCAAATATGCAAGTGCACAGGATAACAAAGGATGGCATAATAGGGTTTCATTTGCATAAACAGCATTTAATAAACATTTCAGAATTTAGTAAAACAGTTGAGTAATAATTAAACCATATTAATCCAACGCTATACAACATACCCTGTTGCATAGGCCCAACCATTCTGAACAACCAATCCCGGCTGCACAGTTCTATCTCCAAACCAGGAATATACCATTCCAAACCAGGAGCTAATCAAATTATTACCAGTCATAGTATCTTTTATTATGATGAGAGGTATGAGACTAATCACGAAAGACATTGTTAAACCCGCCCATAACCGCGGGCACGGCTATTCGAATAGTTTTACTCTGACCAGAGGTGTACCACTGTACCCACAAGACACAGCCCCACGACATGTCACCATGCGCCTTGATACCACCACGGTACCTCAGAAAGGAGCTGTGACAGTACCCCTCGCACAACACAATCCACCACAGCGCACCGTTCCTGGATCATAATCACCCCCTTATAAACAAGGCATGGACTCCCCAGCGACCCCCGTGGGCTTATCTCCGCCACTTCTCAGTCTGGTGCCCCGCAATGAACTATGCTATACAAAAGGTAAAGCCGTTGCCCACGCTGGCTTGTGGTTGGCACGGTTAATGTTTCACAACCGAAACTCGTGAACCGGTCCTTAATTGTCATGAGCACGACCATCAAAACCATGTGCTCACAACCCACCATTAACAGGTTTTAGTTGGCAAATTAATTAATTAACCAATCATGATTAACCATCATGAGTTATCATTAAGCCATCATTAAATAATAGTGAGTCATAAGTTATCCCAATAGTGTGCTAATGTTTCTAAGCATGGCTAAGCAATCACATCTAATATCTAGCTGAACCAATATATAAAGCTCAACTAGTCAATTTATAAGAACCCAAGGTATCAAGGAATAAAGTAATCAAGAACAAAAGGGCTATAACAAACAATAGGTTAATTCCACCCAATGACATTCGAAAATAAATGCAATAGTTGAATAGAAACAATAGCTTTAAACGGGATCAACATGTTCAAAGGGTTATTTGGGATCTGTGTGACTTGCCTTGCTGGCCTTGGAACTCTTCAAATTCTTCTCCTGCGAAAACGGACTCTCCAGAAACGTCGGAATCTAAACAGAAAAGAGCAAAACACCAAAACAGCACATAAACAAGCATGAACAGTATATGTAGATATTTTTAACATGTAGATCTCAATTTTAGAAAAATTTAGAGACTTGAACCAACTAAATCCGAGCTAAGATGAATTAGTTATGAATTTTTAAAGATTAAATCGGATTAAAACACTTATATGGATTTTAATTGAATTATGACGCAATAATGAATTATTTTTGAAAAGGAAAAGAGGATTTATTGCGTCAGCGGCTAGGGTTAGCGGTAGACCGGGTGCACGGCGACGGTTCACGGGAACGGACGGCCGAGATCGATCCATCCAAAACGAACGGCCGAGATCGACCGGTCCACGGCCGGACCACGGCGGACGGCATCGATGGCGTCAGCGGTGACGTCACCTCCGGCGGCGACCGAACCGCGCGAGCTCGCCGGCGAACAACGGCGTGGCGGCGCGAACGGAGAGCACCTACGGGTAGCGGACGGCACGGCGAACTCACCGACGACCAAAGCGACGGCGGACGATGACCGGACGACGTCGGCGACGAGGAAGAAACGGCGGCGACCTCCGGCTTGACGACGGCGACGATGTTCCGGCGGTCGACAGCGACGGCGAAGGGGCTGACGAGGACGACGACGCGACGGCGACCACGACGGCGGCCTTCCCGAGCGACGGCGACGACTGGAGCGACGGCGGCGCACGGCTGGAGCGGCGGCGACGACGGCGGCGCGAGGACTCACGGCGCTAGGGCTCTACGGACGACGAGAGGCGAAGGCGAGGGTGGCGACGGGTAGCGGAGACACCGGGGATCCTTTTATAGGGGCAAGAACACGGCGGCGAAGGCCCACGGCGGCCGGCGACGAGAAGGAAAGTCTAGGGTTCGGAGGAGAGAGACCGATCCGATTCGAGATCGAATCCTCCGCTTTCCAAACGATTTTAGCCGAAGTTCCAAAAGGGAAAAGGTAGAGGAGATCGAGAAGATCATTTCCCCTCTATTGATTTCACCGGAAACGGAAAGGATCGGCCGGATTTGGAAAGAGACGGCGGCGGCGCGGCGCTAGGGTTTCGGGCGGCGGCGGCGCGAGGAAGACGACGAGTCTGACAGGTGGGCCCCACCTGTCAGCGAGCGGACGCGCGCGCGAGCGGCGCTGCGGACTGGGCCGACTTGGGCCGGGGAGAGAGAGAGAGGGTTTTGGGCTGACTTTCGGCCCAAAGCCAAAAGAGACTTTTAAAAACCTTTTTCCATTTAAATTATTCATGAAATGCAATTCCATTTATTAAAAATACTTCCTTAGCTCAAATAAATCCCAGAAAAATCTAGGAATTATAGAATTAAGCAAAGTATTTAATAAAATTTTATCTAGCCCCATTTTATATTGGAATTTATTATTTAAAATTAGATCTTCTCTTCTGGGCTTTTAAAATCAATTCTAATAATTCCAATTAAACAACAATTTATATATTTGAAATTTTTAGGGTGTGACAAACCTACCCCCCTTAAACAGAATCTCGTCCTCGAGATTCGGAAGAACTGGCGAACAGATGCGGATGAGCTGACTTCAATTCATCTTCTCGTTCTCAAGTTGATTCTTCTTCTGAGTGATTACTCCATTGAACTTTACAAAAACGGATAACTCGATTCCTGGTTCTTCTCTCATCTGTTTCCAAGATACGGATTGGTTTCTCAATATAGGTCAGGTCCTCTTGGACTTCTATCTGTTCAAGATTAGCTTCTTCGGTTGGTACCCTTAAACACTTTTTCAATTGCGACACATGGAACACATTATGGACTCCTGTTAGAGATTGAGGTAACTCCAACTGATAAGCGACCTCTCCTCTTCTACTGACAATCTTGTAAGGTCCCACGAAACGCGGTGCCAATTTTCCTTTAGTGTGGAAGCGATGAACTCGTCGAAGAGGCGTGACACGAAGGTACACATAATCTCCTTCATCAAAACTTAGATCTCTACGACGACTGTCGGCATAACTCTTATGACGGGACTGGGCCACACGCAATCTTTCTTGAATGATTTTTACCTTTTCTTCTGCTTCCCTTAGAATATCAGTCCCAAAAACCTGACGTTCTCCCGTTTGATCCCACAAAAGCGGAGTGCGGCACTTCCGACCATACAGCGCTTCGTAAGGAGCCATCTGAAGACTAGCTTGATAACTGTTGTTGTACGAGAATTCTGCATAAGGTAAATTCTTATCCCAACTTCCACCGAAGTCTAAAGCACAAGCTCTCAACATGTCCTCCAAAATCTGATTTACCCTTTCGGTTTGTCCGTCTGTCTGCGGATGATAAGCAGTGCTAAAGTTCAGCTTAGAACCCATCTCTTCTTGAAGCTTCTTCCAAAACTGTGAAGTAAACTGACTACCTCGATCAGACACTATTTTCTTAGGGACACCATGCAAGCACACAATCCTTGCCATATACAATTCCGCCAACCGACTTCCGGAATATGTTGTCTTTACTGGAATGAAATGAGCCACTTTGGTAAGTCTGTCGACTATCACCCAAATAGAGTCGTGGCCTGATGATGTTCTGGGTAGACCAGTGATGAAATCCATACCGATTTCCTCCCACTTCCATTCAGGAATCTTCAAAGGCTGCAGCAAACCTGCGGGCTTCTGATGTTCTGCCTTGACTCGCTGACAAACATCACATACTGCTACGTATTCTGCGATTTCACGCTTCATACTTGCCCACCAAAATCTTTCCTTGAGATCCTGGTACATCTTGGTACTACCAGGGTGAATGGAGTACAAAGTATCATGAGCTTCCTTCAGGATTGCATCTTTTAAACCTTTGTTGTCTGGGACGCAGATTCTCTCGCCCAACCATACAGTTCCTTGCTCATCTTCCAAGAAACCGATAGCTTTTCCTCTTCTCATATTCTTCTTAATTTCTTGAATATCGGGGTCATTAATTTGAGCTTCTCTAACTTGATCAATTAGAGTAGGCTTTGCTTCTAAGGCTGCAACAAAACCTCTACTAACAATTCCCAAATTTAATCTTTCAAATTCCTTGCATAACTCCAATGGCAACTGTCGTCCTTCCGTAGCATTACAATAACCTTTCCTGCTAAGAGCATCTGCTACAACATTAGCCTTTCCCGGGTGATAATGAATTCCCATGTCATAATCCTTAATTAATTCCAACCACCTCCGTTGTCTCATGTTCAGATCTGGCTGAGTAAAGATATACTTTAAACTCTTGTGATCGGTGTACACCTCTGTACGAGTACCGAAAAGATAATGACGCCAAATTTTCAACGCATGAACCACTGCAGCCAACTCAAGATCATGAGTAGGGTAGTTCTTCTCATGCGGGCGTAACTGACGAGATGCATAGGCAACCACCTTCCCATCTTGCATCAGAACACAACCTAAGCCAAGCATAGATGCATCGCAATACACTTGGAAACCCTTCTTTGGATCAGGTAAAATTAAAATAGGAGCTGATATTAAGCGATTCTTCAGCTCTTGAAAACTCTGCTCACATTCTTCTGACCACTTGTACTTTACATCCTTCTGAAGCAGTCGTGTCATGGGCTTAGCAATCTTGGAGAAATTCTCTATGAACCTCCGGTAATAACCTGCAAGACCCAGGAAACTGCGAATCTCTGAAACTGTCTTCGGTTGTTTCCAGTTGGTTACGGATTCCACATTACTAGGATCAACGGCAACTCCTCCGGCTGATATGACGTGACCAAGGAACTTTACTTCAGACAACCAAAATTCACATTTGCTAAACTTGGCATACAACTGATGTTCTCGCAGCTTCTCTAGTGCAAGACGAAGATGTTCTTCATGCTCTTCTTTTGTTTGGGAGTAGATAAGAATGTCATCAATAAAGACCACCACGAACTTGTCTAGGTATTCCATAAACACCTTATTCATTAAGTTCATGAAGAAAGCGGGGGCATTGGTAAGTCCAAAAGACATAACAGTACATTCGAACAATCCATACCTAGTGGTAAAAGCCGTCTTAGGTATATCCTCTTCTTTAATCCTCAACTGGTGATACCCTGATCGAAGATCTATCTTGGAGAAAACGGTGGCACCTTTAAGCTGATCGAACAAGTCATCAATTCTGGGCAGCGGGTACTTATTCTTGATAGTCACATCATTTAGTGCACGATAGTCCACACACATCCTCTGGGTATGATCTTTCTTTTCCACAAAAATAACTGGAGCTCCCCATGGAGATGAACTTGGTCTGATGTATCCCTTTTGAAGCAAATCGTCGACTTGCCTTTTGACTTCTGCCAACTCATTGGCTGCCATTCTGTAAGGTCTCTTATGGATCGGAGTTGTTCCGGGTATCAGATCTATTCTGAATTCAATATCTCTCTTAGGCGGCATACCAGGTAAATCGTCCGGGAACACGTCCGGGTATTCCTGTACTACGAGAATCTCTTCCAAAGCTATTTGGTTCAGACTTGACCTTAAAGACTCAGAGGACAGTGCATGAACTGTTACAACTCGACCATCATTGCTGGTGAGAGTTACTTTTCTGTTGGCACAGTCTATCACACCTTTATACCTGACTAACCAGTCCATCCCTAGGATGACATCAAGATCTTTGGATTCTAACAAGATAAGATTGGCCAGGAATGGCACTTCTTGAATTTCTATTCTGACAGAGGGGCTACGTTGCAAAGAGAGTACTTGATTACTCGGGGTACTAACCATCAAAGGACGTCTAAGATCTTCTACTTCCATCCCATGATTTCCCGCAAAACTCGTAGATAAAAATGAATGTGTAGCACCAGAATCAAAAAGCACTGTTGCAGGCACTGAGTTAACAAGAAACGTACCTAAAATCACATCTGGAGCACCTTGAGCTTCTGCAGCAGCAACATGATTGACACGAGCCTTTGGCGTAGGTGCGGTAAAGTTACTCTGGGTAGGGACAACCTTCACGCGTCGGGGCTTCGGACACTTGTCAGAGTAATGTCCTGGTTCACCACAGTTGAAGCATACTCCGGGCTTGCTGCCTTGCTCCTTCTTGGCAGGCTGTTGTTGGGTTGGAGCTGCCACAGGACGTGGAGCTTGATTTCGGATGTTGTTGCCAGCATTGTTGTTGAAGAACTGACGCTGCGGACGAACAACAGACGAAGAACCTCCTTGTGGCATGGACTGGGGTCCTAAAGTAAGACGCGGCCTCTGACTATTCCCTTGTTGTGCCTTGAAGTGAGCAATCCGACGTTTCTTCTGCTCCATGCGGTTGTACTTGTCCTCCTGACGAATAGCCTTATCCACTAACTTCTGGAAATCATGGTAATCCCCAGTCATGAGTGGGTAAGAAAGCTCATCATTAAGTCCTTCCAAGAACCTCTCCTGGCGCTCTTCATCAGTGCGCACATCTTCTGGAGCATAACGAGCCAGACGATTGAACTCGTGCAGATACTCGGTGACCGTGCGAGACCCTTGGGTGAGCGACCTAAATTCTTTCTTCTTGAGAGACACCACTCCCGATGGTATATGCGTCTTCCGAAAAGCAGCGGTGAATTCAAGCCAAGTGATAGGTTCAGCAGTAGTCCTGTTAAGGCGGAAGTGATCCCACCACTCAGAGGCAGGGCCATGCAGTTGGTGTGATGCAAATGAGACCTTCTCCTGATCAGTGCACTGAAGCAAATCCAACTTCTTTTCTATGGCGTGGAGCCAATCACCAGCTTCCACAGGATTAGTGGTGCTAGAGAAAGTGGGCGGCCTCACACGAAGAAATTCTGCTAACTTGTTTTGGGGAGGTGCGTGGTTAATTCCCTGATTCTGCTGGTTCTGGAGTTGCTGCATCATCATGTTCATAAGCTGTGCCTGTTGAGCCAGGACTTGAGCAAGTGTGGGGTTCTCTCCATTGTTGTTGTTGTTGTTGTTGTTGGGGCCATTCCCGTTGCTGCGAGTGAGCACCATCTGGCACAGGCAAGAGCACAGGAAGGGAAACCGGGAAAAACTACTTAGGACAGAGAATTAATTTTTCCACTAACTTAACTTTTATTGATCTTAACTGAGTTTCATTATTACAAAACTGAAGACTCTCTCACACCACTAAACTCACCAACCACCTAACACTCGAAAGCAAACAAACGCATGCACTTACATCCCACCACTGATGTAAACCACATGCAGGACCCACACACACAACCAAACTTAAAACAAGCAAACTAACACAACGATCTAGGACAACGGCTTGACAAGGAACTCTAGATCTTCCGGGCATCGGAGTTGATTGAAGGCTCGTTCAGCTCGTCTTCATCATCTTGAGTGGCTCCCCACTCGACCTTTGAATGGGTGCGCTTCGATTCTTCTCCTTCATCATCACTTATATTGACGACCGGAGGATCTGCTAGGGCTGGGGTAACTTCTTTCTCCACCACACGGACCTTTGGCGCCAATTGGTAGCGAGGGACGAATAGAGCTCTCTTCCTTGCGGTAAGACGAACCCTGGCCTTCTGCGGCGGTGCTTCCCCCTTCAATGCGGCTAGTTCTTTCTCCAAACGATCCACCTTGTCTTCTAGCTTGCAAATCTTTCCACGATTCCGGTCTTCACGATCTTGAGCTGCTAGCACCACCTCCGCGCGGGTCTCATCCATAGCCCACAGCATTTCAACCAAATGCCTTGTGGTAGCATCATTCTCAATCCCCTCAGTCTCAAGGTAGCTGCCACGGTCACTTCCCTGGGGTTGGCGAGGATGGTAGCGATACTCAGTGTCGGCCAACTGATCACTGTAGCGATCACGGAGCTCTCCTATGGCGATCCTTGCCACCTCCTGACATGCATGAATATAATTTCCCCCTCCAGCTTCGAACATCACTGATGGGATATCTTCACTATTACTGTTTAAGGTGACTTTGACTCGACACTTCTCTTCATCCCGATCATGAGGAATCTGGGCATACATAGGGGCAGTCCCAAATCCTATGGCAAAGGACATCGTACGCAACTCCTGGACAAATCCTTCAACACCAAACAAGTACTCAGGCTTGTAGTGCGGCATCAGCCGAGGATTTGTCCAAAATTTCTATCCAAAATTCCAAACGCTTACATGTGCGCGAACCCTCGTCCAGGAATCAGCCGAGGCACACAATAACAAATTGATAATAGAGTACAATTATTACTCTAATTAATAAGCGAATAAAATGTCATTACAGAGGTAGATAGTCCCTCTCAATCAATAAAGATCTAAGCAGCGGAAAATAAGATAAACGGCGCAGACGATTCCACTCCACAGGCAGCTTGACCAGGGCTACACCTAATCCTCCACACCATCAGCATCACTGTAGAACTCCTCCTCTGATGAATGATTGCAAGGTGAGTATATGACATACTCAGCAAGCCACACAGCAAATATGCAAGTGCACAGGATAACAAAGGATGGCATAATAGGGTTTCATTTGCATAAACAGCATTTAATAAACATTTCAGAATTTAGTAAAACAGTTGAGTAATAATTAAACCATATTAATCCAACGCTATACAACATACCCTGTTGCATAGGCCCAACCATTCTGAACAATCAATCCCGGCTGCACAGTTCTATCTCCAAACCAGGAATATACCATTCCAAACCAGGAGCTAATCAAATTATTACCAGTCATAGTATCTTTTATTATGATGAGAGGTATGAGACTAATCACGAAAGACATTGTTAAACCCGCCCATAACCGCGGGCACGGCTATTCGAATAGTTTTACTCTGACCAGAGGTGTACCACTGTACCCACAAGACACAGCCCCACGACATGTCACCATGCGCCTTGATACCACCACGGTACCTCAGAAAGGAGCTGTGACAGTACCCCTCGCACAACACAATCCACCACAGCGCACCGTTCCTGGATCATAATCACCCCCTTATAAACAAGGCATGGACTCCCCAGCGACCCCCGTGGGCTTATCTCCGCCACTTCTCAGTCTGGTGCCCCGCAATGAACTATGCTATACAAAAGGTAAAGCCGTTGCCCACGCTGGCTTGTGGTTGGCACGGTTAATGTTTCACAACCGAAACTCGTGAACCGGTCCTTAATTGTCATGAGCACGACCATCAAAACCATGTGCTCACAACCCACCATTAACAGGTTTTAGTTGGCAAATTAATTAATTAACCAATCATGATTAACCATCATGAGTTATCATTAAGCCATCATTAAATAATAGTGAGTCATAAGTTATCCCAATAGTGTGCTAATGTTTCTAAGCATGGCTAAGCAATCACATCTAATATCTAGCTGAACCAATATATAAAGCTCAACTAGTCAATTTATAAGAACCCAAGGTATCAAGGAATAAAGTAATCAAGAACAAAAGGGCTATAACAAACAATAGGTTAATTCCACCCAATGACATTCGAAAATAAATGCAATAGTTGAATAGAAACAATAGCTTTAAACGGGATCAACATGTTCAAAGGGTTATTTGGGATCTGTGTGACTTGCCTTGCTGGCCTTGGAACTCTTCAAATTCTTCTCCTGTGAAAACGGACTCTCCAGAAACGTCGGAATCTAAACAGAAAAGAGCAAAACACCAAAACAGCACATAAACAAGCATGAACAGTATATGTAGATATTTTTAACATGTAGATCTCAATTTTAGAAAAATTTAGAGACTTGAACCAACTAAATCCGAGCTAAGATGAATTAGTTATGAATTTTTAAAGATTAAATCGGATTAAAACACTTATATGGATTTTAATTGAATTATGACGCAATAATGAATTATTTTTGAAAAGGAAAAGAGGATTTATTGCGTCAGCGGCTAGGGTTAGCGGTAGACCGGGTGCACGGCGACGGTTCACGGGAACGGACGGCCGAGATCGATCCATCCAAAACGAACGGCCGAGATCGACCGGTCCACGGCCGGACCACGGCGGACGGCATCGATGGCGTCAGCGGTGACGTCACCTCCGGCGGCGACCGAACCGCGCGAGCTCACCGGCGAACAACGGCGTGGCGCGAACGGAGAGCACCTACGGGTAGCGGACGGCACGGCGAACTCACCGACGACCAAAGCGACGGCGGACGATGACCGGACGACGTCGGCGACGAGGAAGAAACGGCGGCGACCTCCGGCTTGACGACGGCGACGATGTTCCGGCGGTCGACAGCGACGGCGAAGGGGCTGACGAGGACGACGACGCGACGGCGACCACGACGGCGGCCTTCCCGAGCGACGGCGACGACTGGAGCGACGGCGGCGCACGGCTGGAGCGGCGGCGACGACGGCGGCGCGAGGACTCACGGCGCTAGGGCTCTACGGACGACGAGAGGCGAAGGCGAGGGTGGCGACGGGTAGCGGAGACACCGGGGATCCTTTTATAGGGGCAAGAACACGGCGGCGAAGGCCCACGGCGGCCGGCGACGAGAAGGAAAGTCTAGGGTTCGGAGGAGAGAGACCGATCCGATTCGAGATCGAATCCTCCGCTTTCCAAACGATTTTAGCCGAAGTTCCAAAAGGGAAAAGGTAGAGGAGATCGAGAAGATCATTTCCCCTCTATTGATTTCACCGGAAACGGAAAGGATCGGCCGGATTTGGAAAGAGACGGCGGCGGCGCGGCGCTAGGGTTTCGGGCGGTGGCGGCGCGAGGAAGACGACGAGTCTGACAGGTGGGCCCCACCTGTCAGCGAGCGGACGCGCGCGCGAGCGGCGCTGCGGACTGGGCCGACTTGGGCCGGGGAGAGAGAGAGAGGGTTTTGGGCCGACTTTCGGCCCAAAGCCAAAAGAGACTTTTAAAAACCTTTTTCCATTTAAATTATTCATGAAATGCAATTCCATTTATTAAAAATACTTCCTTAGCTCAAATAAATCCCAGAAAAATCTAGGAATTATAGAATTAAGCAAAGTATTTAATAAAATTTTATCTAGCCCCATTTTATATTGGAATTTATTATTTAAAATTAGATCTTCTCTTCTGGGCTTTTAAAATCAATTCTAATAATTCCAATTAAACAACAATTTATATATTTGAAATTTTTAGGGTGTGACACCCAGTCTGACTCGGACTTAGCCGATCCTAGTCGTAGCCGATCCGGACAATCTTCGTCTTCAATTCCGCTTCAATCTAGTCTTTATCTCCGACACTGATATTACCAAATTTAGTCGTTAACAGAAAGCCAAGCTTGGGGGGAGACATCGCTCCCCCCACTAAGGTAACTTGCATCATATTGTATATTTCTCTTTCCAATTGCATATTTGCTTTCCAAAACTTGAAAACAACATAAAAATTTGCAAAATAGAAAATACCAAAAAGATAGGATAGGTTTGAGTCATGCTAGGTAAGACAAGTTAGTTCTCTTTGTTGAAATGATGAATAGTTGCTCTGTTTTATATTTATGATATATGAGTTCTTGGTAAATGCTCTCTCAAAGATTGAATAAAAGTAGCCAACAATTATCCGGGAACCTGAGGTAAATGGGCTGCACTTGCTAATCTAAGTCTAGGTTGTTGCGAGATATGAGATAATAAATATGAGTTACTATGATCCTGATACTAGCTTGGCTTAAACTCCGGATGATTTGTTTTTTAAAATGATAAATTGAGAGTTCCTCATTTGATATAAATTCCTACCAGAGCCAAATATGTGCTATCATGATTACACCATATACATTTTGGTTGCTTGCCATTCCACTGAACTTTGTCAAACTCTTGTGACTTGTGTAGATACTTCTCATGCTCTATGATCAAGATCATACACCCACATTTATGCACATGCTAAACTCCTACACTGGGAGCTAAGCAATATTCCATTCCATTTCCATATTACCACCAAAATAAATTCTCCATGCGTTCATGTGCTTTCCTCTCCTAAAAAGGAAAAAAATCCTTTTGAAGAAAAAAAAAAGAAAGGGGAGGGAAAGGCATGGTTATGAAATGAAGATATATATATATATATATATATATATATATATATATATATATATATATATATATATATAAAGTTATACTCCATCAAGCATGAGCATGATGTTGAAAAAAAATGTAGCCATGCCCTCTCCCAATAAAAGAAGGATTTTTGGGAGAAGAGAGTAAAGCACAAAGGAGAAGCATTTTCTGTTATTTTTTCCTCATATACCATTTCCACTATATACCACATACATTATGCACGATCTTGATCTTGAGTATTTTTAGTTATCTGCTTTAGTCTAAGTTTTTGACTTAGTAATAAATGTGAATGCAAGTATGCCATGTTTGATCTCTACTGAGCTCCACATATAAACCTTAGAGTAGGAATCAACAAGGCAACAATTTGGTGAGGAATTCATTTTGATACACTTAGAGAGACTGAGTGAATCAATTGAGGAACTTAGTTTTCTTTTTCAAAATCATTTGAAAACTTCCGGAATAAGAGTTGAATAAAGATAGAGTGAATTGGTGCTCTAATTGCGGTTCTGTCTTTCCACCGTCCAAGGCAAGGAGAAGCAGTGTCTCGTGGGAATCAGGGGTAAGGGTAAGTCACCGTGCCAAAGATTATTTAATCTGAGAGAGAGTACATTACCTTACACTTGTATCTTCGAGATATGCAGCATAGTAGCAACTCCTGATCATCAACCAAGTCTTTGTTTTCTTTCGTCCTTCACTCGGGACGAGCAAAGGTTCAAGCCAGGGGGTTTTGTTGACGGTCGTTATCGATCAGTTTCGACCGTCAATATTACTAAAACAGGAGAGAACTACTGATGCTTGCAATGCATAAATATGTTAGAACAATGATATTCCATTAGTATTACGTATACAAACCTTTTGCAGAGAATGATCATAAAGTGGAGGAGAATCGACATCAACACCAACGATAAATCAATCGGACGATGTCGAGAGATAGACTTATGTACAAATGGGCCAAGAACTCAGAAATGACATGACACAATGGGCCAAAATTCATAAGTCTAAGGAGGAGAACAACAGAGGAGGCCACCTGCCGAGTATGGGCTAGGTTGGGCCGACCCCTGGTTCGGCTGAACCTCCCCTGGTGCCGTTGGATCCAGGTTTTGGCTGGACGGCGTGGATCACTCCCCAATGACGGTTGGAGGGCAATTCCGACCATTCCAACTGCCACAACCATCATTGGCAGCCTATTTAAGGAGCTCCTCTCCTCAGTTCACACACACACCTCAAGCAAGAGCTCTGTCATTTCTCTCAAGTTTAGTTTAATAGTATCTAGCTGGTGGCATAGAATTAGAATATTATTCAAGAGTTCGAAAGTCTTCAGAAGAGTTCGGGTATAGCTCTAGCAGCTTTCCTTTCCTCTTTTGTAAGCTTTGTACTTTTATTAGAATACTCTTCTATATACATTTCTGGTATTGAAGTACTTTCCGAGTACATGAGTACCAATTTTACATTATGTTCTTGTTATACTGAATGTACGGCTAGCTTATCTGGGAGATGCTTTGGTGCGGGTATAGTGTTTACTTATGCAATTACTCTATGTCATGACGATGATATTAGAGTAGTATCTGGTAGTTTAGACGTGGTGTTTAGATTACGGGATATCATTATTTGGCGTTATATATTGCGGATGAGAGGTGGGCCGCTGATGGTGACAGCTCAGTACGGGTATTCCTCCACGCCTATATATAATCCTAAGTTAATTTCCTGGGGAGAGTACTCCTCTGTATTTAGCCCCGGTTGGATGGTCATGATAGGCTGTCGTAAGGAACTCGGCAGTCAGGGGTGGCTTCTCGAAGTACCAGGAGGGCATCATATAGAGGGTATTAGCTAGTATATCAGTTAACTAGAATATATGTATACTATGTATATTAGAAGTATAGGAATAGATTCTCTTTCTCTTTTCTTTCCACCTAGCTTAGATTATTTATTATGAGGATAAGTAGTTGAATGCTTGTGTGTCACTCTACCCTTGGATTATCTTAATCCCTGCATAGAATATGATTATCACAAGTAATATATAAATTATTAGTTGAGTCCTCTCCACATGATCTTCCCACGGGATAAAATAAATACGATACCCTTGGAATACTCTAGGGTGAAATGCTACAATGGTATATCCGTGCGCTTGCGGATGAACTCTGTAACCATAATATACCAGAAGTATTTCTGCGCCATTGCTGGGAATTATATTTCTAGTAATGTCGTTAAGAAATACCAACATTACGGCAGCGTCCTCGACCAGTATCTCCCGGCATCCGCTGTTCGCGATTATCGTGTTCGCAGCGATTGTGGCGATTATCACGGTCTTGGTTCTCGCTCGGATGTCCTCCTTGCTCTTCGTTCTTGTGACGTCGCGAAAAGACGCGATGTCGGGAACGATTTTCGTTGTCTCACGTGCGTCGTGCTTCTCGGTGGCCATTCAGATGGTCACGGAGATCACTGGTGCTGCGAGGCAGAGGAGTGGCTTGACGAGGTGATGTCCGCTGCTCAGGTAGTTCACCATTGGCACCGCCGGTTGGCGGTTATTCTAGTGGTACCCTGGCAGCGGCCTCCTCGAACGCGTTACTAAGGTTGGCCACTGATTCCCGTAGTCGTTCTGTTCAGAACGAGGTCATAAGGGGTTTCCTTCAGTATTGCGTTCATGGCCGTGATGTGCTGGGCCGGTGTAACCACTTGCTCCTCTGCTTCTGCGTTAGCGCACGCAGACGTGCTGGTCCCATCGATAACGAATACATCGTGTGGTGTACTCGTTGACGATGAGGCCTGGTCTTCGAGCAAGTGTAGAACAGACGGCTCGTGGGGATCGATGTCGATTACTCCAACGAATCGATCTGAGGTAGCTGTCGCTCCTCGTTCCCTTCTTTCCACACAATGCCGAACCATTTCTCTTTTAACCACCTCCCGTTTTGTGCATCACAGCCACCGGAACGCGACCACGCCGACGACGCTCTGGAGCACGCACCGGAGCACCGCCGCTTCAATCATCGTCGTCATTCTAGCCATCCTCGACCATCTCGGAGCAAACCGCTGCGCCAAGAATCTCACCTCGACCTACTCTTCAAAACGCCTCAAGAACCCTAGCCGAAGACATCAAGAACACGGAGAACGCATCTTTTCTTCCCCGGCACCGATTTGAATCCGCCGCCATCGCCATGGTCGATTCCGCCTTCTCCAGTGAGCCATTGTCTGATTCTTTGCACATGAAGCATCCTTGAGACCTCGCTAACAATGTATGACCTCATGCATGCCAGATGGATTGGTAGATCAAGCCATCGACGTCATCCCGGAGTGAAGCGCCGTCGCCAAGCCATTTTCGTGTGCTACCGCCATCGTCCGGACCTCATCAACTCTGGCCAACACCATGGTATATACCCATGAACCTCAAATACTCACATGCATGCACCCACTTAACCAATACATGACTGTAGATGCACATGCACCATCACCCGAAAACACCTTCCGCTCACACTCGCCATCGGCGCTACTCCGATGTCCCCTAACCAAGAAAACTAGAGGAATGGAATCGCGAGAGCTTGCTCTTCATTTTATCTTTTGACCTCAACCTCAAACAAGCAACCGTTTGCCGCCGGCGAGCTCAGCCATGGCTAGCTCTGCTCTGCCTAGAGTAGAGGGATGTCTCCCGTGAATTAGATTAAAGGCAGGGATCCGTTTACAATTGTAGAAACACACTAACGTATGGGCCTAGGACTGCGGGTTGATTCCTAGAAACCTCAATGGTCTTTTTGCATATTAGTCCCTCACAGCCATGTGGATCCCATCCTTTAGAATCTGGAGAATAATTAAGAAAATGCCCAAACAAATATATGTTTAACAGAAAAATGCACAAACTTGTAAAATCCATAAGAAATCAAATATAGCTTATTTTGAAGTGATTCAAGTTTCTGTTGATTTATGAAGTTATGAACTCTATTTTATAAATATAAAACTTTACACTCACTGTACAAACTTTGCCTCTAAAATTTATCTAAGATAAGTCATACATAAAGCATATACAAATTTATAAAATGCATAGAAAATTCATCTCAACTCATTTTGAAACAAACTCAAATTCTAAAAATTCATCATCATGCACTCTCTGATTAGGTGAAATAAAAGTAATTACTTACTTTGCATCAAAAGCCTCTAAAACTATTATCTTTAAAATGACTAGTTTTAGATAAACTGAACTTAGAAATTCATATAAAATTCAACTGAGCTTCAATTTTAGTAAACTTAAGTTTGGTAGAATCATCGAAATGTGTATTCCCAGATTATATACTTACTGTGTAGTACAAGTCTCTAAATATTCATGTAAGGATTTACCAACATAAAGCAGCCTTTAATTTGTAAGATTTGTAGAAAATTCATTTTTAGTCCAAATGAAATGAACCAAGTTTCTATAGAACCAGCAAATAGTGAGCTTAAACATAGTAAAATAAAGTATGACACCTTTTTTACAAATGATAGCTCTAATCTTTAAATAGACAACCTAGAAGTTAATTACTTAGTATTGGTTAAGCAAAATATATGTGTAGAAGTATTTATAATGCACTCTAGCTATGAATAAACCTAAATAAAACTTGTTAGAACAGTGGAGCCATAGTTCCTTTCCCATCCACCAAAACTTAGAAGAACTTAGCTCATATAATAATTTCTAGGTTAATATAATGTATTGCTAGTCTAGATCAGAGCACCCCTAGTTTACAAAGTATGAACCATAGTAGTAAAACCCATAAACATGTGAACTAAAAATGTTTTAGTTAACCAAATTACTTCTTTTATTCAACTTAAACAGGAGGTAGCATGTTCTGAACCTACAACTCTAGAGTCATGCACATATAAAACACTATACACCTATAACACGTTATAACTTGTAAAATGCATAAAGAATTCATTATAAATCCAAAAATTGTGAAACCAAATGCGTTAGTCTTAGAAAACTCATCTCCACACCCCTGTGAAGTCTAATCTAATAAAAATCACTTTGCAAAAGTATTTTGTGACACTACCTAAGACTATACTACTATAAACCGATAAAACTTCTAAAATTCATAACTCCCAAATGGAATAAGATAAAATAAAAATTCTTTCACCTAAATTCATTTTAAGACCAGTACCTAATCACTGTGCATAAATCATGCATTTTGGAGCATTTTGGATTTTCAGCTCTTTCGGTGTTTAATTGCATAACGTGTCCTTTATCTAGATAATTGCATAATCGGTGAAGGAGTGGATTAGGTGCTAACATTTCTCTGATTAAGGCAAGTTTTCTCCTCCCATCCTTTGAACACATTGAATCCCATGATTTGAGGAATGAAAATGTTTGTTTGCAAAGTTGCATGTGAAATTAGACTATATCGGTATTTGAAATTGGGTTAAGGTAGTTATGACCTATTTGCTGCATACGCCACCTTGAATAATTGATCCTCTTGCTGTTTGAACCCCTAGAAATGGTTAGAGTACACTCTTTATGCTCAAATGGGTTTATATATGCTCTATGTGCAACTACTTGCTTAGCCATGCTTAGAAATATGCAAATGCTCATTCCATCTATAATTAAAATGTGATTTTCATATGTGAACCTTTGCTGGAATAAAATGAATATGATGGGTATTTGCGAACTAAAATGTGTAAAATGTGATTTTAGACTTGGGCGGCAAGTGGTGTGCATATGGTGTTAGTTGCATGCCGATAGGGGGAGTGTTTGCCCAAGTTCGTAAGGACCGAACTTGTGACACTAACTTAAAGTTATTCGTACATCCACATGTGCTAGTATGGGATGGCCTAAGCTGATTAATCTATTTAGGACTAACCTTGCATTCTGGTAGGCCGATGTGTATGAGTTAGTCGATAATTCTGAGGAATTAGTCGATGATTCGGAGAAACTTCCTATTTACCCCGACGTGGTAGTTTAGGTGACTAAGTCTGTCCAATACAACGGTATTGTGCCACGTGGGTGGGTTCCCGTTGTGTCCGCCACCACGGCATTAAGTTTAAGGCGTGGGCCCGTCACTTAACGATTCTAGACATATTTCCAAGTATGCCTAGGATGGAGGAAGACGTATTGTGCTGGTGCAAGGCTAGATTCTATATAGTGTAAAGGCTTCGTTGTGACCTCTAGTCCGCACTCATAATGTAGAGTATGGGGTGCTTGGCCAGCACTGAACCAACTAGAGTTTAGCCTCTGGGCTTCTATTACATCATGTGGGTAAAGGTGTACAAACTCTGCAGAGTTCTTTAAACTAATCGATTAGCCATGCTCACGGTCAAGAGCGCTTTGGTGAAGTGTCAAAGCATCATGAGTATAGACTACGCTTTAAAATGTGAACGTGTGACTTGGTTTAAAATTGATAAAATGTGTTGAGTTGTTGTGAGTGTGATGATATATTATGACTTGTTGTCAAGGATGCCAACAAGAGTTTGATTATGATGGAATTATGATGAACTTAATATTGAAACTTAAAATTTGTTTTGTTAATTGAAGCATCAACTCCTTTACAAAAGAATTGCGAAACAAAACTTGCTTTATGCTGAAATTGAACTACATATTGCCTTCCTTTGAATATACGCCTTACATGTAGTATAATAGGATTGACTTGTGCTTGCCAGTACATTAACTTGTTTAATGTACTAACTTTTGCTGTTGATATAACATTTTATTTGCAGGTTTAGACTTAGTATTTGAGTGAGGCGGGTTCCGATTGCTTCTTCTAGGATGAGAACTTAATGGGGTAAACCCCTAGTCGGTGTGCTTGTGATTGGGTAGTCAAGCTTCTGCTGTTCTCTAATAAGTCTTTTTGGCCGGTCGGCCTATGTAACTATTAAGTTGTTGTAAGTCTTAAGTTTCTTTCATATTAGTTGTGTTTGCTATGTATAATCATGCTTTTGATGAAAGTGTGAATCTAGTGCACATCCTGGGAACTAGATTCACATGAGTATGCGTTAGGAATATTTGAGAGGTTGTAGATCTTTAGCCAATTTTGTCAAGTCTCCTGAATGTGTAACACATCTGGTCACCGCCTTCGAGTGGTTTGGCGGGCACATCTCAGGCTGAAGTTGACTGGTAGGCTATATCTCAGGCTGAAGTTGACTGGTAGGCTACATCTCAGGCTGAAGTTGACTGGCAGGCTAACGGCCCAGCAATGTCTCCAATATTCCTCTCTCAAGGCGTCGGATGTTTCATTATGCTCGTTTGATGACTTGAATTATTCATTTCATCTCTCAAATATAATGGAAGGTCCGAAGAGCCTATGACAATATGATGGAAATCACATATTACAAAGGGAATAATGGAACTCGATGGAATAATGGAACTCGATGATACCGAGGAGACTGTAGTCGAGTTGGTTCGACTAGATCACCCGGCAACTTGGCTCCTGTAGGCTCTGACTTCGTAAGCTGTGGCGGTTGTCTTGGCTATGAGATTCGATGTCTTAGGTCCTCCCGGGCGGTCCCTTTTATATCGCGGGTCAGTTGATCTCTAAGTAGGACTCGGAGATATCGGACCCCTCACGATATAGTAACGACCCAGTCCTGTCCGAGTAGGTTCCCTTCCGTCTGTGGACTCCGTTTCTGCTTCGTGATAAATTTCCTTAATGCATACAGGAAACATCCGTATACGCGCAGGTATATCGTATCGGTATACAACGTATATCCAAGGATAGAGGGTATATCTTATCCGTAACCCTGACAATACCGATGTAGCACTTCACCCGGGAGTATTCCATGGTATCGATTTTCTCAGGTAATGTGTGTGTTCAGCTCCTCTTCAAGTTCATCCAAGGACACAAAGCAAATGTAGGCAAAGGGCAAATAGGATTTCCTAGTGAGAAACAGTATCTACGGAAAGCTTAGTTTAATCTTAATGTGATACTTCAGGCACTGGCAAGCCCGCTGCTCCCAAATGTTGCTCTACTGCATACCCGGACAGGGATGACTGTAGTATATTTGAGGGCTGTCACCACCTCTACACCCACCTCAAACCTACCGTGGGATACGAAGTAATCACCGGAAATTAATTACCCAGACACCGCGTCTACGCAATTAATAACTACTATAGTGTTTATAACTCACTAAAGTAATCACAGTATTTTAATGAACTATAGTGAACAATGATCCCGCATGCTAATTAGGTACTAATAAAGAATAGTTCTCATGAAGTAAATCTTAATTACTCAGAATGATAATTCTATTAAAGCAGAGTAATCAACAAGGTACAAAAAGTAAGAGGAGAATTACCGACAAATCCGGAATTCCTCCGATTTCTTCTGCCTTACTCTCTCCCTAATCTAGTATACAATAAAGTTCAATAGAGCCTCTTGTAATTCAGCTTATGCTTTGGTATGTGTGAGAATGAGGGAGGAGAGGGGTATTTATAGGTGGAAGTGCCTTGGGAGGATAGAGTTTCTTCCAAGCATCTAATGAGCATCTTCATCCTCCTAGTGCCAAGTGTCCCTTCTGATGACGGTTAGAGCGCCGGAAACGGTCACAACCGTCATTGGGAGATCGTTATCTACCGAACTAAACTTGGGCCTGGGCCAATGGGCTCTGTTAGAGTTCGGCCGAACGCTAGCCGGCTACGTTGGCCCCGGTTTTCGGCCTGGACACTCATTTTGGGGCCCTTAATCCATTGCCATGGTAGATGGGCCCATTTGAAGGTGTTTAATTGGGTTTTTGGGTCCAAAACTCTATAAGTTTGATATGAGTTTGATTCTCCTCCTTTTTCATGTCTATTTTCTCTCAACTTTGATAGTTTGTCACCTGCATCCAAATATACACAAACACTTGTGAAGAATGTTAGAAATATACCCTACCATTATGTTGGATGTTTTATGCTTTCCATTTTATGCAGGTATTGACGGCGTGAATTTGATACATAACAGCCGTCAACGACCACACGCTATGATAGGTCGATCCGCTCAACCACACAAATGAGTGGATCTATTGCCTCCTCAATACCTTGCAAGGAAATGCAAGAAATTCCCAATCTATGGCATAACAAGGAAATGCAAGAACAATTGATGCAAAAATTCCCAATCCCTCTCTCTAGTTTACCAGCGGCTGCACAAAACCTTGGAAAATAATAAGAGCAATTTCCGCTGTGTAATTTCAATAGAATAAATTTGGCATATCCTCCTATGAAGAATACGGGTACTAGATACCCAAACAGCCTACATATCCAACTAGAGATACATGCGTAACCCTGCAAATCAAAAGGATTACTTTGAATGGTCGCTTCAAAAAAATGGATAATTTTCAGTTAGCTCTCTATATATCGCAACCATGAACTCCAGTGTTAGGATTGGCAAGTGGATTATATGAGATTTAAAGGTTTATTAAAAATCAATTGGTTCCTTAATAACAAAGTAATCAAAACGAAGGATAAACTGGCTAAAAAAATTGGGGGTAGATAAACATTATTGTTTCTTTCCGTTATGCAGAAGAGACAATCCAACATCTTTTCTTTAGGTGTATTGTTCTTCGTTTTGTTTGGAGATATGTGTTCTTTGCTTTTAATGTCCCCCACCTTGTAATAACATAAATATTTTTGTTAATTTGTTTATAAGAGTACCTAAGTCCATGAAAAATATGATTGTAATTGGAGCTATTGATTTATGTTGGTCAATTTGGCGGTGCCGCAATGATTGTTTTCAATTGTAATTAATTGTCTAGCACGATGCAAGTTATCTTTACATCTTCCTAATAGCTCTCCTTTTGTTTACGATGCTACCGTAGAAAGAGCAGAGTACTATGTACAATGATTCTGTACTCCTGAAATTTGTAGCTAAGGTTCTCTTAGTGTAGTATATATGGGTGTCATTGTTTCGTTAAAATTGTTGGCTGAACTATGTGGTTTAACAGTAGTTAATAATAAGAGGGGGTTGGGGGGGGGGGGGCGAGGGGCTGTCCCATCAAATTATGTCTGTTTTTATTTATTGAACATGTGAAAATAAAGTGTGTTTTTGGCTATTATTTTGTGATGAGCAATTGGCTTTATGAGATGATTAGTTTTATATTTGATGATAATTGGCAAAGTGATGTCTTTGTGTTTGGATAGCCTGGTCTGACTGGGGTGCATGTACCGGTCAGGTTGGTTGGGTTGCGGTGAATAGTATTTCCGACGATGAACAAGTTTTGGCTTAATGGAGCTGGGCAGTATGCACCTATCAAACCGAAGTATTGGTGGCGGTCGGATTGGTCATCCTGATGGTCTGACTAGCTAACTTCTGTTTGGAGTCGGTTTCGAGTTGTTTATTTGGATACTCATGATTACTTCATGATATATATATATATATATATATATATATATATATATATATATATATATATATATATATATATATTGGATTTTTGCACGCGAGTTCACATGTATCCATAATCTACACCCTATATGTAGCTTGCACGAATCTTAGGGCAAGTATATTAGGTGCTAACAAAATGTAGCATGGATGATGTTTACGTTATACTATTTTTTACAAGTGTAAAATGCCTTGTTTATGTAATTTTTGTATTTGTATGCAAAACTTGTTTATGTAGTTTACCTTGTTTATACAAATTACCTTGTTTATGTAGTTTTTGATGGTAGGATATATATCATTTCGGAAGTATCATTTTTGCAAGATGATAATTTGGTGATATAGTAAATATATTGTTTTCTCGTTTTGACTAAATATCATGTTATAAAGAAAATAAGGGTTAGAGAAATACAATGCACTAGATATATAAATGTCATATATGATTATTATTGAAAAAAATTATTTGGTAAAAAATGCAACATACATGTTATACATATTGTGAACCAACCTAATCCTAATCTTTTCTACCTATAGTAAGCATTCATTTGGTTAAGGTTAGTTACATTTTGCAGCACGAATCTTGAAACACATCAACGGTGTAGATTGTAGGTACATGTGAACCCGAGTGTAAATCTGCATTTTCCTTTTATATACATATATATATATATATATGTATATATATATATATATATGTATATGTATATATATATATGTACATATATATATATAGCACAGTAGGAGTCTCCCCTTCTGTTTCACGTAAAAAAAATTACTTCATGTGACATAGATTACCCCGTCAATACCTACGTATATAATGGCATGGTTTAAATTTGACAAAATGCCAATGGCACCGAGCCGACATTACGAATAATAGTGATATTTTCTAATTAGGTAAAGTTGGAATGACATGAATTCAATTAGAAAAATGGTCTATATACGTCCTTGTTGTCCGGCTACCGTGTACGACCACAACCACAATGAAAGGCTCGGTCACTCAGACGATAAATGTCTCACTTTGTTAATAGAATATGATATGTGCTGCTGATGTCGTAACAGAGTCGGACATCAGTCGGACGCTGGGATCGTACGTATAGCAGCGTTCATTGAATTAACCCTGCACTCAAAGTTAGACAAACTGACAAAACATCTTATCTGGAGCAACGAGTCATATAGTAGTCAATTGTATTGCTTCCACTCCTCGAGCGCTCCGGTGAGCTCAGCGCCTCAGCCATTTCAAAATAGTCCCTTGATCATGCTTTGTTCAGTTAGGCTACAACTTTAACAGATTGGCTGGTGATCACGCAGGCATGTAAGAATTTGGAGAAAAACGTTTCTATGAGATGATAGACCCTCTCAAAACGCTTGTTCAGTTATAAAATCAATTGTTTCTAGATAGCAACTATTTAACATGTCATGCTCTGAGAAGGATCTTAAAGCTTATCTCATAGTATTATTTTCTACTAGAATTTTCAAAACTAAGCACAAAGTATGCAGGGGTGGAAATTGAATTGCACGTTAATTTCTATAACAATTTGTTTGTTACTATGCCCTAAGATGGAGAACCCCTGACCCTGCAGTGTTCTCGTTCTAGTCTAATGTTTTCGTCCTACTGAAGAGATTTAGACCTATTATTACGAGTAAGAGATCTAGACTGAGTTCTTTCTAGCAACTCTAAATGGTAGATTCATTGTGTTTATGTAATACCCTGAGTTTCGAATTAGTGTATTTCGGGAAATATTAGAACAAACACGCAAAATTTTATTTAACCCATTGTTCGAATAGGTGATCAGAAGCCCTGGATGCATAGAGCTTGTCGAGTAGTGCGAGTAGACTATAAGTTTATGGCAATCGGAGTCCAAATTATCTCTTGGTGATCGAATTAATGGAGCGTTCGATCTTCGTTGGAGCTCCTCTATTTTTTAACTGAAAGAGAAAAAAAAAGAGGAAGAGATCGATAAATTTCCAGCCACTGCAAGCCATAGCCGCCATGACCCCAATCGATGCTGCGCACCGTCGACGCTGCTGCCGTCGCTGCTGCCACGCAGCCGCAGGACGCGGGCTGCGGCCCCTTCCTGTCGGCCTGCTCCTACTCCTGGTGGTGGCTGATTGTAGAGCAGCAGGTTTGATTTTTGTTTCCTTGATCGGATTTTTGCTGCTGTGTGTTGGATTCCAATTTCTCCTACTGTTGTGTGTGCTGACCAGCTGCTCCCATGGGATTGCTGCTGCAGCCAACGACCGGATGGCAGGAAGAGCAGAGAGGGAACAGAAAGGACACAAGCCAAGGAATTGGGAGGAAGAGGTGGAGGAAAAAAATAAAAGGAAGAGAGGCAAAGTTGTGGATTTTCTAGGATTTCCTAAATTGATCTCAAATTTGATTTTCTCCTCTGCAAGGCTAACTCCTCTTAGTCCTACAAAATTCAATTTTCACGTGGGAATCGAATAAACTACCGATTAAATCGATTAAAGGAATAAGTTCATCTGATGTCCTTAACTTGTCAGCGAATCCGATTTTCGTCCTTCAATCAGAAAACCAGATACAACGGGTCTCTCAACTGTCAAAACCGATGCAATATGGGTCCCATGGCGGTTTGGACGGCGGTTTTCCTGACGTGGCGCCTACATGGCTATTTTGACTCAGTTTTCACATGACAAGGCAATGACGTGGCGTTTACGTGTCAAATTGATTTGGAAAATATTAAAAATAGTGGGACGCACGTGGGCCCCACATGTCATTCTTACCCGCCTCTTCTTCCTCCTCTCTCCCTAAATCCCCTGTGATAATGAAGTTGTCGCAGACCTACCTCCAATATTGGCCCAGTGAGTTCGTTGGGGACGGTGCCGGTGATGGCGACGTTGGGGAGGGACAGTGACATGACACTGCCGGTGTCGCTGCCATCGCAGGACACGTACATCCAGCGGCAGTGCGGCATCACGTCCATCCACGACGAGAGCGCTGCGGGGTCACCCCATGCACGCTTGACATGGAGCAGGAGCTACTTCTCGTCGACGTCGCCCTGCCTACCGTCGCTGCTCTGCCCGCCCCTCTGTTCCGCCAGCGGCTTGCCGCCACCGCCGCCCTACCGCTCCGCCCACCCCTCCGCCCCGCCGCCGCTCTGCTGTCATGCTCCTGCCACCGCTCCATAGCGAGGATGAGGGAGAGCCGAAAGGAAGAAGAGGGAGAACCGAGAGGGACTTGTGGGGCCCATGTGCGTCCCACCATTTTTTATTAATTTATGTGTGAAACTGACATGCTCGAAGTTTATTATTTTCTTGGATCGAATTACCATGTAAGCGCCACGTTATTGCCACATCAGATGAAGACAAGTCAGATTAGCCATGTAGGGACCTCATCTGTACTGGTTTTGACATTTGAGGGACCCGTTGTATCTGGTTTTCTGGTCGAAGCACGAAAATCGGATTCGTTGATAAGTTAAGGGAACTCAGATGAACTTATTCTTTTTTAAAATCCTGTAAATGGGCTCTTGTTATGGCAGATGCTAAGCCCAAGGGCAAAGGCAGGCCCAGTGAAAATCCTGCCGGCAATAGGAAAAAAAAAAAGATACACAGGTCCGCCGCCGACACCGCTCCCTCCGCCGCCGCGAAAACTCCCTGCGGCGTCCGTCCGGCGATTCGGAGACCATGGTGAAGGCTGCGAGAACTGGGCTGCCGCCGCGCCGTCGCGGCCTCCCGGAGGAGATCGTCGTCTGGGAGATCCTGGTACGGCTTCCCCCCAAACCCCTCCTCCGCTGCCGCCAGGTGTGCCGCGCATGGCGCCGTCTCACCTCCACCGGCGACTTCCTCCTCACCCACCACCGCCACCAGCCCTCCCTCCCCCTCGTCGACAGATACAAGTGCAACGAGGAGTTCCTCCTAGGCATCGTTTCGCTCGACCGCCGCGCCGCTGCAGCCCGGCTCCAGCCCGTCGCCCAGCTCGATGACACCTGCTACATGATGAGCGCTGATGCCTCCTGCGATGGCCTCCTCTTGCTCTCCATCGGTGGAATCTGGTGGTTCATCTGCAACCCAATCACGCGTCAATTCGGTGCGCTCCACCTGCTTTGTGGCTTCATGGTCATGGGGTTCTACAAGCATCCCCCTACTGGGGACTACCGCCTGCTACTATACCGAAATCAGGAGCTGATGAGTGAACATCTGATTCCTGGCGATAGGAATACCTGCTATGTATACACATTGGGCTCCAGCGACGTCCCGAGGTGTATCGGGTGGCCGGAGACGTCGGCGAGCGGCGCAACTGTTGTGCTCCATGGTAGCCTGCATTGGTACCAGAGGTCCCAGGATATGATTTTGGTGTTTGACACCACAGCCGAGTCGTTCTGATGGATGCGCGCTCCATCTGACAGGATGAAGTGCTCATTGGATAGCGGGAATCTGTTTGACATGGATGGTAAGCTCGGCATGTACTGCTCTAATGATGGATGCACAACTGTAGATATCTGGGTACTGCAGGATTATAAGAGAGAGATCTGGTCTCTCAAGTACCAGGTGGAATTGCCTGTTCCAGAGATCAGGGGGATGCTTGGTGGGGCTTATCATTGGAGTGCGATGGTCTTATCCCAGGAGGGGGATGTGCTTGTGCTGGTTAGCTGTGATCGATGGCTATTTTACATTGACACTGAGGGCAACTTGTTGGCGAGTTTCCAACATTATGGTGATGGCCTCTTTACTACTGGACTGAAGCTGAAACCAAGCCTTGTTCAACATGCATTCTTTCCATTGCTGGATAGTTATGCCGTGAATGCTTCGCCTTTCATCTGATGTCTGTTCAATGAGGTGGTGCTTCTTTTTAACATTCTGAATTAGATGAAATCCGAACGCACAAGCTTTTTGGTTAAGGTATGCATTATTTATGCAAACTTCTTAATGCAAGCTAAGTGTTATTTCGCTGCATGAATTTTTGTTGTATCTCAGTTTCTATAATGCAAACTCTATTACATCTTGATGAAATTGCCATTTCAGGACATGTTGATAGTCTTCTTTTAATGATCTGATAAATACTTTGATTGATTAGCGATGAATAATACAGCTCATATAGTTTCATCGACATAATTCTGGAAGCCATCTGGAACTGTAATATTGTGTACATAGTATTATCTGGTCATGCTGTTTACTCGGTCAGAAAGTGCTCTAATGCTCTACAGAACACTCTGTAAAATAGTTGCAGACTTGCAGTAGAGAGGGCTGTTCAGTTAAATGAACAGTTCCTATTATATTCTAACAGAGTCATTACATTATGCAAGGAATAAGTATCAAAATCGCTGTTGCAACCAATAGCATGTTTTTCTTCTTCCAGGAAGTTATAATGTTTCACCGTTTTTACACCAATTTTGGAGACAGTGGTTGATATCTTGAGAAAAATAAACTGTTCAAATTGTGCAACAAGAGAATTCAGTACACTTTATGACGATCAATTAATTTGATAAAATGAAACTGGGTTTAGCAAAACTAAATACACTTCATACCTATTTCTGTGAGGTACTGAGTGTCACGAGCAAGGATTATGTGAAGAAGAATCGGGATGAATGGGGATAGATTGGATTATAGTAGATGAAATAACAAGAAACGGTCCTGAACCTAAACGGCGCGACGCTCTCCGTCGCACTGAGAAGGTAGGCCGATGGGCACTAAGATAAATCTTGATCTAATGCCTAATTGACCTGGGATAGGATTCCTCCTTATATAAATGGAGGACTCCTTAATCTAATCCTAACTAACCTTATCTAATCCTAAAAAACCCTAATCCTATCCAATGGACCTAGGACGTCCGGCCCAAAGCCCATGACATTACTCCCCCCTTTTTAAGCAGCTCGTCCTCGAGCTGCAGCACACCCTGCTAGACTCAAATGAAATACCATAACCAAAACGAAGACTCGCAAGCCTTTTACATCTCGGCTTGTTATAGAAAACAAAAGAACTAATACTGTTATAGACAGCCCTACTCACTTGCCCAGCCCAACAACAAAGAAGGCTGTTTACTCGGATAGCCCAAAACATGAGGAAGAACCATCTGTGCTTCATGGGCCAACGTGGAAACCACCCATACCAGACTAGGCAGCCCAACTGGAAGAGAACAAAAACCCTACCCTCTTTTCCTTCACGAGGCCACGCCACCAGGAGCGATGAAGCCGTGATCGAGCCGTGAGCTTCGCAAACCAGCGCGCAGACCCGGCGTGATCTGCGCCATAGCGACGCACGAGTGCCACGCCCACCCGTCGCGCTCGCGACTCGAGCCGCACGCACGCCGCCTGGCTTTTGCTCCAACCGTCGCCAGAATTTGCGCCACCAACTGCGGAAACCGCATCACATCGCCTGGAAATCGCGCCTGAGAACCGGACACCCAAGTCGTGTTGTGTCGCCGTCGTCTTCGCCACCGTTGAGGGCGCCAATGGCGACGGCGCCATCGCCAGTCCCAGCGGCAAGGTTGAGGTTGCGCTGCCACTCTCGGACTTGGCGCCGCCGGAAGAGGAAACATGAGCGCCTCACCACGAGTCACGCCGCCCCCGCGTGGTTGCAGCGTCACCGCCGAGTGTTGCTACCATCTGTGTTGCTTGAAGACATGCCCTCGCGGACGCAAGGCCACCGCATGCCGGTATAATGGTTCGGCCTCCTCAAGGAAAGCCGTCGGCTAGGTTGATTGAGCCGCCAAGGCCCGGAGTTGCGCCGCCAAGTTCACCATCTTCTTCGAGATCTCGGCGAGACCTTCGCTAATGCTGGGAACCGCAGCGATCTCGGCACCCATGGGCACGGAACCGAGGCTCTGATACCAAGTTGTCACGAGCAAGGATTATGTGAAGAAGAATCGGGATGAATGGGGATAGATTGGATTATAGTAGATGAAATAACAAGGAACGGTCCTGAACCTAAACGGCGCGACGCTCTCCGTCGCACTAAGAAGGCAGGCCGATGGGCACTAAGATAATTCTTGATCTAATGCCTAATTGACCTTGGATAGGATCCCTCCTTATATAAATGGGGGACTCCTTAATCTAATCCTAACAAACCTTATCTAATCCTAAAAAACCCTAATCCTATCCAATGGACCTAGGACGTCCGGCCCAAATCCCATGACATGAGGTACACAGTTTATTTTGAAGAAAGCCAAATTAGTTATATAGGACATTATGTTAAAACCTTATTATATTGGAATTTACATATATCATTGTATATAACATACAGAATGGTTTATCCGATGCTCACATTCATTCAGTACATAATCTCACATTAATTTCTCTTTTACATTCTTGAGCACCAATGGTGCGGTCACAACACTATATTCTAGAATTGCACTGAACATGCATTTTGTGTACTGAGACAATAGATATACAAATGGTACAGTTATTTCACTTGACAAATATATATATTATTTCAGGAAAAATGGTGGAAGAAAAGGTTCAAACCGTTGAGATTTTAGTAAATAGTTAATCTCACACCACTAATGCACTGTCTCGAGAGAGGTTCTGATGTAAATTCCAATAAGAAGTCATTGGCAGCGTGGGACAAGGTTTGAAACCTAAGACAAAAGAGGGTCTAGGGTTATCAATCTTACAATTCAGAACCAAGCTCTCCTTCTGAAGTATCTGGACAAGTTCTATAATCGAAAGAATTTGCCTTGGGTCAATCTTATTTGGCCTCTTATTATCGACAAGGGGTCTTTTGGTGGAAGGATGTTTGTAATTTGATGGATTTTTTTAGAGGCATTGCCAGATGTTTAAGGAGATGGAGTTTCATGCTCTTTTTGGAATGATGTTTGGAATGATGTTTCTCCTCTTTCTATCCGTATGCCAAGTCTGTCTTCTTTTGCTTTGAACGAAAAGATCTTAGTTTACAATTTTCTTTCAATTCAGGTGGAAGATAATTTTTACCTGCCCCTGTATCAAGAAGCTTATCTTGAGTTTAAGTCTTAGTCAGTTTTGCCTGAAGAGGTAGGTAAGCTTGTCACATGAAAATGATACATGGGCATATATTTGTGCTTTGTTCATCTCAATCCTTGGAAGATCTTAATCATCTTTTCCAATGCCCTTTCTCGGTGAGATGATAGAATGTCTTAGGTATTGTTTTGGGATACCTCTTTGACACTGGATAGCATGATGGTGGATGCCAGAGATAGATACCATGGTCATTAATTTATGGAGAAATTCTTATTTGGGGCATGGAACATTTGGAAGCAAAGGAATTGTTTTATTTTTGAACATACTCATCCTTCCTTGTTTTCTTGGAGACGACTTGAACAAGAGAGATAAGGATGTAGTTTTGAGCTAGATTAAATTGTTGTATTTTTTTCTTTTTTCCTATACTTGTTTCTTTCATTAATGAAAGTCTATTTAACAGCAGTGGACTTCCTTGCTATGATTTCTTTTAGAAAAAACGTAGCCATAAAGTCTGATTTTCAAAAATAATCTTTACGTCACAAGTATAAATTAACCAGCATTGTGAATTCCAATTCAAAAAATTGATATTGATAATTTGGACAACGGAATTAAACAAGCATACATTAACCATCAAACTGTTTGGGTCAAGTTAGTTCAAAATATGTCTGCCACATTTTTTTTTCATAGAGAATGATTAACAAGTTCACCATTTAATGGAAAATGATTTGTAAAGACACAACACACTTCCTTTGATGATTTCTTTAGTTTGAGCTAGTTCTGATTTTTGGCACCCTCCCACTTGGCCACTTTGGTATAATAGTGATGCTTGTTTTTTGCAATGCAACTTGTTCACTTTCTTGCATTTCCTCGTTTTGGGGGCCTCCCTCTAGGACGACAGAGGTTGAGGCCATTACTTCTTTGCCTTTTAGAGAAGTCTTCATGCGATTGGCCTTCTTTTGTCTCGCCTCCTTTAGTGTAGCTGAATAGTCAGAGTCGCCATCTTCAGCTATGGAAAGAAATAAAAGAATGTTAGGAATCGCCAAAGGTGGGAGAGGCAACATATATTTTTTTTCTAAAAACATAAGAAATTTATTAAAGATAGAGTTAAGGGAATAAATCCCTGGTACATTGCCTGGAGGAAAGCATCATACAGAGCAAAACCATCCTTTTCATGTGAAAGGGTGAGTGCGCTACCTATAACAATGCTGCAACTGAAAACATATGGCAGCAGAAAAGGATAAGATTGACAGGGGGCAGCGGCATTGACGGGATGACTACATCCACATTCAGATGCCTATGCTGCAAGCATGCGCAGACTGCTTGATAATCTAGCATCCCCTTCGGCAGCCTCCACTAGAGCGGCACAATTTGATGTTTTTTTCCCCTTAAGTCGTAGATTTCAAGTAGGCTTCTCCGGACTCAATAACAGATTACTGCACAGTTTCTCGATATATCTGAGCAGCACTAACTGCGAACCTAACAACAAAAGCCGCATGGGCAGACTGCGTTCAACCTGAATGGAGGACCTAGCACAGATACTGCTGTAATCAACGGAATCAAGAGACATCTTTGATGTCCAGCCAACCTGAATCCTGAAAGCCGTAGGATGGTGGTTAGTAAACTTCTGCCTCACTAGACCGACATGGATTGCTAGGCTGAACATAGGCCATTTTTGAGGATAAATTGACTTTGTTCTCTTCCTGGAAGCAACTTCTTAAGGGAGATTTGCTTCTTTTGCTGCACAAGATCAAGATTTAGTCAGGAACTGGATCCGTCTGTTTTAATCTCTTTGTAATTTTTTAATTCTATTAATAAAATTAATCTAACAGTGGGGGCCTCTCCTGCTATGTTCTCTTCAAAAAAAAAAACATAGCAGTGGAGTTAGAGGAAAGGAAGACTTGGAAATGCTTCACAGCTGCCCCCATGACCTTAGATCGTTGTTGCCAAACCAGCCAGCAAAGCAAAGACAAGAGCCACCTTTGCTTGAATGGTCACATAAGACAACCGACACAATGAGGAACAATGCTCACTTCTCCAAACTCGCTGCCCTCGTGAACAATGGCCACTGCCGCCAAGTAAGCCACCAGACAAGGGGGTCGTCCAGCAAGCAAACCACAACCTTGCTGAAGCTGCCGCACTGGGCAAGCATCGCCACGAGGACTGGACAAGGGGAGAACATTTTGGCGTGGAGTATGAAGAAGGGGACAGGGAGACCAAAGAAGTCGATTGAGCCAAGACTGTAATTCCAGGCCTCTAGCAGCACGAGCTAGCAGACCTAGCTTCTACCAGTAACTGCTGTCGTCCGCACTGCCTCAAGCGCCTTGTGGCCAACTCCACCCACAGCTGCCACCACGAGCACAGCCACCAAAGAAACTCCCTCCAACCACAACTGCCCAGACCACCAGCAATCCATCCCTAGTAGAGCTGCCACCCCTCCCCAGCATGGAGACATCAGCAGATCCAAAATAGTACCAGACGCCCGGCATAGGAAACCTAAAAACACTAAACCCAAAGCTAAAGGATACCCAGACCTGTTCTGGCTGTTGTCAGCAGCGAGCCTCTAGAATCGATGGGGTAGAGGGTCGAGAGAGATGGTTTACTGTAGCACTACCTTATCGCCTATCGAGCTCTCATGATGTGTGAGTCTCGTTTTCTTTTGCAAAGTATAATATCAATTATTGCTAAGGGTGCAAACAATAAAACTCTAAATAAACCCATGCTTGAAAAAAAAAGAAGGAAAGAGGTGTCTCAGAGCCACCAGTACAAGTCATAGCAAACAAAACCCAAGTGACCATGTCTATAGACAACTAGTCATTGCCTCCTTTTTGTTTCTGCCATAGCTTCTTATAACTGTGACTTTCCACCATGCTAAAGGTGGTAAAATATTTAGTGTATTATTACTTTGTGCAATGTTTAAGGAAGTCAAATGATTGAGAAACTAATGTTACATGACAATTTTTAAATTATCTTACTACGATGGTACAGGCAACCATCACACCCCCATGAGTCTCCTTTTTGTAAATATTTGGAATACTAGATCTAATTGTAAATAAATTGAAAAATTAAATAAACTAATGGTGTAACGGTGTAATTTAATAGTACTACTTTGTATGGAAAATTGAAAATATTAGCCAAAATGTAGAGTTTAATTGCATGGAAGTAATTGGGGTCATACAGATTGCTTCTTAGGTGCACTATTTAATCAGTTATCAGAGCTTATAGCAAAATTTTCCCCTAAAAAGATATTGGTCTTCTAGCTAGGATTACTCTGTCTTATTTTTGGGCTATATTAATTATAACATAGAGTTTGAATCATATTATTGTGGTAAAATTGTACTGGATAGCACAACCTGAAGAAAGCATTATAAGAACCAAGTAAGTCTGGAAACTAATTTAACACAAGAAACCTGATAAACTTTTGTTCCTTAGGAACTAACTTACCGCTAGATGAACCTTGCTCATCACTAAGTATCTCTTCTTTCAGTGCTAGCTTTTCGAGTTTTGATGATCGTGTGCGCAACTGGTTCGTCCTTCCTAAGTTTAGTCTTTTCTGTAAGCTTTCATGCTGCCATGTGAAACATATGGTAAAGCGCCTTGTAAGAACACGTGGATGCAGCATAATGTATAAGGATTTTATTGGCAGTTCTCGTAGCAACATCATGATAGGGAGCAACTATAGTTAGGTGTGTGTCCTAGATATACCATTTTAAAGTAGATGGCTTAGAACTAATACATTTTTCAGAATATCTACAGATATAAACATGGTTGTTCCTTATAACTACATTGAATTGTGTGATTTATTTTATCCAAAGTAAAACAAGCATGAAGTGTGAGAAATTTTGAAGAACAATTACCAAATGTGTGAACTTTTCAAAAGAGTACACCTCCTGGACACTTGTCTTTTGAACAAAGGCACGTATTGTTACTTTCCCTGTTTCCACGTAGAGTGCGGCAGACCTCATGGTATGGAATACATAATTTTTAATGGGATCGGTGTAGTGCTGCAAAAGACAATGTGAAAAATCCAAGTACTTTCAAAGTGAATAATAATGATTAACTGCAATCACATACCCGGTCTCTTCTAATTCCGCCGGTATTTGTCTTTCCAAAGACCACTTCTTTCACCCATCCTTGTGGCAGCCCTTTAGGGTTAAATTCCAGAATTGCAAGAATCTACAAATCAATCAACAATACTGTCATTCAGGAAACTACCCAAACGTTAGTTCTGCAAAGTGAGAAATCATCTAATAGATACTCCCTTTATCCCAAGATATAGTAACCTAGTACTTAATTAGACATATCCTACTACTACAAATCTAGACAGACTCCATGACTAGATTTATAGTACTTGAGGATGTTTAATACTGTACTGTGTTGATACATTTTAAGAAAGAAGGAGTAATTATTATTCAAATAAGTGAAATAGTTCCAACAAGAAACATACATTCTCTTGAGTACTTGTGTTGCATTGTCCATCTGTATCAAACCCAGAAATCTTCATTTCTTTAATGTAGAGTAGTACATCATCTTTTGAGAACAGTCGAACTCTATGTGGTGGGTAGACATAGAACTGCGAAACAGGAAAAAAGATGATCAGATTCACTCACTTGGGGGAGCAGCCTCAAGCTCTTCCAATAATATCATTGCAGATGAGCAGCCAACATGGTAAAGATGGTGAGCAAACCCTACATGTGCACATGTTTTGCAGTATCTCTTCGTTGATCATCCTCATCAGTAATGATTCATAAGATCAGAGTAATCAGTTGATGGTGATACACTCTTATGGCACAGTTCAACCATTACAAGTGACTTAACAACTACTAAATTGTTAACCAACAGTAGAAGATGGCATCCCCTCATTGCTAACCAATAAACTCTGTAGGTTCAACAGATGGGGTACCCTGTATTCTGTATTGTAGTGGCTATGAAATTTATCTTTTGCTTCGTTACAATATATTGGAATAAACAAATTTATAATATGTAAAAGGTAGGTCCTCAATTTAGCACCAAGCTTATCTGTGCTGAAGCGATCTGTGGACTACGCCCTACTGGCGTATTGCATAGGCAATTTACCTTAGGGACCACTTGAGCAATACAAGGGAGACATTTACAAAAATAGTTTTTTCATATTATTTTTAACCTCCTAGTAACGTTGCATTCAACAGTTGAATTTTTCATAATAAATTCACACTTGAGCACTACTGGTAGACATAGACAAACTAGCATAGAGTTAATATGGAATACAATCAAAAGCTACCTTGTACATCTTGTCCATGTTGTCTCCACCGGCTCTAATCTCGACCAGCCAGCCCTTTGGAAGCCATTCATGTGTCCTCTACATAAATCATGGTAGAACTCAGATGTACTAATTGTAAACACAAATAAAATGTTGAATGATATGGTCATATATATAACTCACCATAAGGATGCAGCCTACAGCACAGTTCTTTGATTCCATGAAGCGCTGATCCATCTCTGAGAAAAGATAATGCAGCACCTCTGACTTCATTGTGAAAGTGCTTCCGCACACGGGACATATGTAATACTGTACAAAGACAAAGAAAATTAACATTGCAACAAAAATCTTGTAGAACAAACGGTAAATTTTAAGTTCTACAAAAGAAATAGATGGCTATCTATAGATATTAATACCTGGTAGATGGTGCCATCATCACCACGATAGACCACCATTATCCAGCCATCTGGAAGCCAACCTGGTCGGTCATCGACATCATCGTCGACACTTTGCAAATTCTTTGTTGCTTCCTCCGAGGATTCGACCTCATCACAATCGTTGTCATCTAAGATCCCAAAAGATGGTGACTTGCCCATGGTTAAACCAAGATCAAAGAACTCTCTCCATTCTCCTGCCCTCCCTCCCTCGCCCTCTCCCCCCTCTCTCTCCCCTCCTCCACTCCCTCTCCCTCTCCCTCTCTCTCTTTCTCTCTCCTCTCCTCCATTCCCCCTCTCTCTTTCGCCCTCCTCTGCTCCCTCCCTCTCTTTCTCTACCTCTCTCAACTTTGCACTTGTTTGGGTATGTGCAGAACAGGATGTTTAGCTGGCGTATTAATAGCTGCGGTTTTTAGTAAATAGTGTGTGTTTATACCTTTGAGGGACAACCCACATGGCGTACTAGACAGCTAATGTTTAATATAATGCATTTAATGTGGTGAGTTATATATGTTTGGTTCATATATGTTCTAGATAGTATCATATCGGATGCCAAATGGCATATATTTTCCAAATTAATTTATACTATTTATCACACTGTAGCCATCCATCCTACTGTAAACAATCAAATGAATCAAATTAATTAAATCCGATGCCACCTCCAAAATTGAATAAATTTAAGAGTCATATTCCTGTATGATCCATATACAGCATGGAATCCCATGAACTGGATGAACAACACATTGCCCGTGCAACACACCTTCCACCATGAATTCGTGAAACCACATGCTATGATAGGTCGATTCACTCGACCTACAAACAAGTGGATCTATTACCCCCTCAATTCCTTGCAATGAAATGCAAGAAATTCCCAATCAATGGCATAACATGGAAATGCAAGAACAATCAATGGCAAAAATTCCCAATCCCTCTCTCTAGTTTAGCAGCGGCTGCACAAAACCTAGGAAAGGAATACGAGCAATTTCCGCTCACTAGTACAGAACCTTCCATCTGTGATAGCCTCTAACATGCCTGGAATTAGCAGGCCGTCACAAGGAAGTCATCTCAATCGGGCCAGAAAAGCGCCCGATTGAGATATGGTCTCACAAATATGTTAGATGGGCATAAAACTCAGGCCCGTCACAGATGACACCTATCAGTGACAGGCATTGTCGAAACAATATTTCACCAATATAAAGGGGGTAGCGCACGAGACCTAAAAGTGGATGGATGCGGAGACAAAGGATTTAGACAGATTCAGACCCTCTTAATGAGAGGTAATACCCTACTCCTGTTTGGGGATTTGAATCCACCGAGTGTATTATAGATCTAACGATCTGGTTTTGAATCTGTGTTCTCATGCCCCTGGAGGGGGCTCCCTGCCCACCTTATATAGGTTGGGGGGCAGGGTTACAAGATAGAAATCTTAACCAATACGGTATCGGTTTTCTAAATCTACTTTACAATATTATCAAACCAGGACTTTAGGCCGTTCCGTAATATACAAGGAAACGTAATACCCAAGTCATGATCTATACATATTCCATAGATATAAGTTATCCCTTATAACTAGTCGGATAACCATGCCGGGTGGGTATGGGGTACCCATAATCTCCACAGGCATGTTGATAGTCTTCTTTTAATGATCTGACAACTACTTTGATATATTAGCGATGAATAATACAGCTCGTATAGTTTCATCGACATAATTCTGGAAGCCATCTGGTTACTATGAACTTTTTACAGGTTAAACTCTCTTTTGCTTCTATTTTCAGGTACTGTAATATTGTCTACATAGTATTATCTGGTTATGTTGTTTACTCGGTCAGAAAGTGCTCTAATGCTCTACAAAACACTCTGTAAAATAGTTGCAGACTTGCAGTAGAGAGGGCTGTTCAGTAAAATGATCAGTTCCTACTATATTCGAACAGAGTCATTACATTAAGCAAGGAATTGTTGGGAAAATTGATCTCTCGGTTTGGAAAACTGGGAGGAGATCGCGCTAGGCCGTTTTCCACCCGTTGTCTACGCGAAATTACAGCGATCGAATTCGTTTTAATTCCTGATTAACTAATGCGCCGTGATCGGTGGCGCCCAATTTATTTCCTATTGAGTCGCCCCCCGATTCCCTACAACGCTAAATATAAAAGGGGAGGCCGGCCCAAGAGGGATGACGATCTCTCTGTCTCAATCTCCCCGACAACGAAACCCGAAACCCCGATCAACATTGGCGCTGGAGGGGAAATGTGTGGCGGTTCAAGGATAGTGCAGGTGGCGACCGGAAGGCCGCCGCTACCCCGCAAGTGATCGCCGGTGACCCCTTCGGGATCAAGCCGGCGTTCCCACTGCCACTGCTACAACTACTTGCTCTACACCGACAAGAACAAGGAAAACCGCATCGATGGCTTCAAATAATGGTCATTAATCCTAAAATTCCGTATTAGGGTGATCATGTATGGGCTTAGCAAATTATGTTTAGTAGATCGCATAATCTACAGGAATAAGTATTAAACTCACTGTTGCAACCAAGAGCATGTTTTTCTTTTTCCAGGAAGTTATAATGTTTCAACGTTTTTACATCAATTTTGCAGACAGTGGTTGATATCTTGAAAAAAAAAACTGTTCAAATTGAGCAACAAGAGAATACAGTACACTTTATGATGATCAATTAATTTGATAAAATGAAACTTGGTTTAGCAAAACTAAATACACTTCACACCTATTTGTGTGAGGTACACAGTTTATTTTGAAGAAAGCCAAATTAGTTATATAGGACATTATGTGAAAACCTTATTATATTGGAATTTACATATATCATTGTATATAAGATACATAATGGTTTATCCGATGCTCACATTCATTCAGTACATAATCTCACATTAATTTCTCTTTTTACATTCTTGAGCACCAATGGTGCGGTCACAACACTATATTCTAGAATTGCACTGAACATGCATTTTGTGTACTGAGACAATAGATATACAAATGGTACAGTTAGTTCACTTGACAAAAATATATATTATTTCAGGAAAATGGAGGAAGAAAAGGTTCAAACCGTTGAGATTTTCTCATTGTAGGACTCTTGATGGCCTGACTATATTAATAGTTCATGAGAACTATTTTATCTATAAATCTAGAACTTTAGTTAAAGAATTTATAAGCATGCTATATATCAGCTGGTGAAACTGATCTTAGTGTAACATGATCATGAGGTATTGGAATTTGTAGAACTGTGCATCAGCATGTATTGATAACCTGAATTTGTGAAAATTACTTTAACCATAATCTTTTATGGTCACTGGTGACTGAAAATTACTTTGGCATCTATGTTGTTCTACTGGAGGTAGAGAAGCCTGCGTTTCATTTGCCCTTATATAGGAGCAAAGGAAGAAAAAGAATTGAAAAGACTACATACCTGCTCATTCATCATTGGGGTTGAGCTCCCTGAAGACGCTGAGCACCCAGGGCGAGGAGGATGATGGAGGCGATGGTCCGGTGAGGGAGGAGCCTGGAAGCTGAGGCGGCGGCGGCGAGGGCGGGTGAGGAGGCCGGGCAGAGGAAGGCGGTGGCTCCGAGTTGGAGCGCGGCGAGGGCGCCGCCTCGCTCACCTGCAAGAAGAGAAGATGAAGAGAGGGGAGAGGGAAGGAGGTGTGAGGATGACATGTGGGGCCCACGTGGGCCCAACCATTTTCAAATAATTTTTTTGCGTGTATCTGACATGTGGACCCATAGTTTTTATTTTTTTTCCTTGTCGAATTGCCACGTATGCACCACGTTAATGCCACATGGAACGAAGACCTAGTCAAACCGGCCACGTAGAGCCACGTCAGCTAAAACTGCCTTCCAAACCACCGAGGGACCTCATTTGCACTGGTTTTGATAGTTCAGGGATCGAATGTATCTGGTTTTTGGGTTTAAGGACGAAAATCAGATTCGCTGTAAAGTTAAGGTACCTCAAATGAACTTATTCCTTTTCTTAATCCTTGACCACTTAGCCAAGCCGATCTCTGGGTCTTGATCTTCTTCTGAATCAGAGGCATAACTATATATTATTGACCTTTTTAAAAAATTTCCTAGCCTCCTGGAACCTTTACTCATGAGCCGATACCTTCCGGACCAAATGTGCTAAACTTTAAAATTCATGTGAAGAAAATCTCTCTCTTACCGGCCCAAGTAATCCTTAGAAAGCTAGATCGGCCAATTGTGAATCTGTCAGGTTTATACTATGGAGATAAATCCGCAAGCGCACGAAATACCGCTGTAGCACTTCACCTTCGGGTGACCCCAAAAGGATATCGAACTCAGGGAATGTGTGTAATCTACCTAAGACTAAGACTATCCAAAGATAACAACTAATGATAGGCATGCTAGAGAGGACTCTCTATGTGTTTTAATTATCTACGCCAAGCAAGGTAATTCCCTATCTGTTGCTTCGGGCACCGCCCCTGCGGGTCTGCCAGTGTCGTTCCGGCTATAGCTCTATGATGTATCCAAACGTGGAGGATTACTAGGACGGGATTCAAGGCTGTCATCACCTGCCGCCTACCTTTAACAAATCCGTGGGATACTCAACAAACAAAGTTAATCTCTAACCTAAACACCACGTCTATGTTATTAATTACTACTCTAATACTTGCGCAGGAACTTCCTTCTCTATCCGGAGTCCTAGTACTAGAGCACTTAGTATGAATACTAAACAATGAACCCACAAAGATAGAAATATATCTTACTTAGACAAAGTAATTAAATAAAAAAAGAAAGGATCACGAATGCTTACTTAATAGAAGAAAATTCTCCTAACCCGGTGCAGAGTGTACCGACAGCTCCAGTACTCCTCCAGAATTCTACCTAGGAAGCTACACTCGTCGAGGTAGAAGTCGGAAGAATGCCAAACTTCCGGGCACTCCTCCAGAGCTTCCCCTCACTCTCTACCTTATTCTAATGTACAAAAGATACAATAGAGCCTCTTGTAATTCAGCTCAAAGTTGTGTGTGCTTGAAGTGAGATGAGGACCTGCTTATATAGGCTCCAAATGACGGTTAGGGGTATGGGAAATGACCAAAACACCTTGCAACTGCTATATGGGAGGAATCCAAGCCGTCCACGTGGAAGCAGATGGCGGAAGGCGCCAGGAATGGTTCGACCGAACTGATGGGTTCGGCCGAACCCAAAAACACACCTCCCGGCCTCTTCTTTGGCCAGTAGGTTGCTTAATGGGCCCCCAATAATCTGCACTGTGTTTTGGCCCAATTCTAAAAGGGTTTTCATTGACTTATGGGGCGTCCAATCCGTGTAAACATGTCCCGAATGTGCATTTTGTTGCATGACGGATGTGTTTTCTCCTCAAATTACCTGCATACACATATTTCACCAACACTAGTGAAAATGATTAGTAATAATACCTACCACTAAGTTGGATACCATGTTTTATTTCATTATATGCAGGTATTGACGGTTAGATATTATGATTTAAGGACCGTCAACAGTTATGTACTATGGAAAAACATGATTTGGTACCATCTACCACCGATTTGATAACATTTCTCATTGTGTTGACCAAGACACCAGATTGATTAATCAGTGCATGGCTGCATCCATATAATCTTGCAAAGTTGGTTTGATGTCATTCGTCTTACTCTCTTCTTGACCATTGCCAGGTTCCTTGTCTGTTTCTTCTTTAGTAACCTTTGGAAACTCAATCTTGCCCTTTTGAATCAGATTTCCTTGCCGAGTTATGCTATAGGAATCAAGTACATCTGTTTCATTTATTGAGCAAGCTTTTCCATCTCTTCCTTCTGATCGTCCGACAAATTTTCAACAGTGACTGGGATGTTCTTATCCTTCTTGATGTCAGTTGAGATGAAGACATGATGAATCGTGAACTGGTCCCAGGACTCCCACCGGGCGTGCCAAAAGCGTGTTCATGGAAAACACAGTGGCTTGAGAGATTTGCTTCACTCCAGTACATGTCCAAGGCTTGCCTCGAGTGTCAAGAGCGTGCTGGCTGGTTTGATCCTACAACCAGCAAGAAAAGACAAAACATAATTAGATGAACGATAGCCGATCCGCCGATAGGGCCGATGACGTATCGTTAGGACCCAACCGATATGGGTAAACCTAATCAGCTGCAGCTTTATGATAATCAATCGGAGTAAAACCCTAAATATGCCCTATTGGCTGTAATACCATCTCTTTGGGTTTTATTGATTATTTTAAGACAACACTATAGAAATAGCCGATATATCATTATTTAGAGCAAAGATAGATAATGTCCTGGCTAATATTCCAATACAATATAAACAAATCAATGTATATAAATATACCAAATAGCAATTGATCATCAGATATGAAGTTTAAACGAGATCAATCTAACTTGATGCTAGTCGTTCGACCGAACCAGGGGTTCAGCCGAACCCTGGCCGGGCCCAATCAGCCCACAACTCGGCAGGTGCACTCCTCATTGATTCCTCAGCCTAGTAGTGTAGTGGTTGGGCCCAATTGATTTCATTTTAATGGGTTTAGAGGCCCATCCACCTGTAAGTCTTCCTCTTAACGGATTTCGATTAATTGTATGGTTATGTTCCATTGATTCTCTTCCATTTATGAATGCTTCTCCTGCATATATGTTAGTAGCATAGCACATAGGGGAAGTAGATATTTTATTTGGAAATTATGCATTGCAAGCATAGCTAGTGTTTAATAATTGGGGAATATTGACGGTGGAAAGTGCTCGATAATTACCATCAACACAGGGACTGCCATGTGGGCCCCTATGATGGTTGAGGGTGGTTTGGTCTGACTTGTGGGCCACTCAATCCATGTTCTCGCACATGATTCGCCGTAAGTGTGTTTCCTTGCATCGCGGCTTCATTTATCCTTCACTTTAACGTATCTTCTCTACATCCATGTTAATTCTGCTAGTCTAGTACAACTACATTATTTATTATTGATATACCCAAGCTAAACCTTTGCTCATCCCTAGTAAAGATTAAACTTAGGTTGTTGATCAGGGGTTGCTACCCATGTTTTATTTCACAGCAGTACTATGTCTACAACATATCCTTCTACCTAGAATTTGAATAAGTTGCCAATTGTACTTTACCTTTATTACCTTGCTCCTCATGGGGCTTATAGCTGCTCCTCGCCTTGGGTAGTAGCTTTAGACTAGCCTTTGCAAGCTTGCAGGAAAATTTACACTAGCCGGACAGTCATAAGAACTTACCTGTTGGACCATTAAGTGGCCAATAATGTAACCGAGGTAGGATTGTCTGGCCTTAATTTGTATGCGTCGAACAGTTTGTTCACGCCCTGGACTGTTCAGTCCATACAAACTTTAGGTCCATTTTGTGATTTCACTTGACTGTCTAGTCCATGCATTCAGCGCTGTCCCCGAGGGTGGTGCAACCTGCACGCTCGCGCAGGGCCGCCATTTTCCAGCGGCCCCCTAGACCCATATACGTTGGCCTATACGTTCTTGCACATCGGCCTATTAGACAAGGACCAGAAGCAGGAAGGCTGGCCTGGTGTGCTGTTGGGAGCGTTTGCTCAAGCAATGAGAGACGACCCTGCACGCGCCGCCCACATGTGTTGTGAAAAGCGGAAAAAACTGAATAGAAGGTCTAACTCAATTTCCTAAAGTATAATTGCATAGGTCGGGGAGTATAAATTGTTATCATTTTATTTCATCAGTTATGCTTAGGCCATTTCAGATTTCGCACAGGGCCACAAAATTTCACTGGAGGGCCCTGCATACATTGTCTTACTCTGGACAAACACATTTATCCGGCCGCATGATCTATTTGCCGGATGATCCAACATACAGTCGGATTGTCCAATCCGTGTACAGAACACGGTCTAGACCAACACATGGTCCAGACAGACGGCCCGTCCAATGAGCAGTCTGACACACGATCCAATTGTCTAGTCTATAAACATACTGTGGCTCATACCAAGACACGGTATGGTTGAACAAAACATGCCAGTTTGTCTGATCAACACAGGACTATCTGGTATGCCGGGCTGTCTAGTCTATTGAGCTTATAGGACAAATTGTTGAACTTGCAACCCAAGCTTTGCTGTAGCTAAACTCCTCTTCTCTTCTTTGGGATATAGAATTGATTTGGTACTAGAAAATACCTGGTATGCATCAAACCTAGCTTCGTAGCAACACAAGAGTCAAACTACTTGCTTCATTCCCATTATAATATGATCAACATAAAAGAAACTCTCTATTCTATGTCCACATCACCTCAACCCCATTGATATGGTAAACTAGTGAACATGGGACCATTAATCTTCACTTTGTTTGTTGAATACCACACAAATACCTTCATGGATGAATTAGTGAAGCACATTCATTCACAAACCTCCTTCATGGATGAGCCATTCTAGCGCATTTTGAAATATGGGTAGTGCTCCTTTCATACATAGCAAATATGGTTAGTCCTAATGATCATGTTATTACTAGTTACGAAAACCTTGATCAAGGGAGGGCCTATGTGATTATAGTTAGTTTGTAACATTTGTTGTCAGGAACAGTTGGTTTGGTATATGGGTATGCAAGTACTTGAGGTCAGCCTTGATAAACAGAAGACTAGGACTAAACTCAGGTGAGTTGTGGTCCAGCATGGCAAAGATACTGCGTGATAAATTTTAGGAATGTATAGCCATATATGTATAGGATTCTTTTGTATCCTTAGCTTCTTGTATCACTGATGGAGAAACCATCTTTGGTCGGTCGGCCGAAATCCACAATAGTCCCGGATCCATTTAAAACCGGGACTAAAGATCATCTTTAGTCCCGGTTGGTGGCTACAACGGGCATATGTGATCTTTAGTCCCGGTTGTAGAGATGTCGGACGTTGTCAGGGCCCCCAGGATCTTTAGTCCCGGTTGGTGTTACCAACCGGGGCTAAAGATCGCCGGGACTAAAGATCCCCCTTCTTTATATATGCCTTCTTCCTCCTCCAGCCCGAGAGTAAGCTTCAAAATTTCTCAAAGAAAGAGGGGAGGTCATGCCAAAATTTCTTGTGAAATTTTTTTAGTGATTATATACAAATCGGAAATCTGAAAGGTTAGTAACTTCATCCTTCAATGTTTTTTTGTTGTTATATTACTTTTGGAGCTATGTTTCACACATTTTTTTTTCTCCAAAACTTTGTTGTAAGTTGATGAGAGAGAAAATTTGTGTGGGGAAGAAGAATATATAGAAATTTTATTCTCATAGTTTAAAATATGATGAAAATTAATCTTAAAAAAAAGAAAACAAACTAAATTGAAAATTAAGAGAAGTACAACATTAATATTAGTTTATGTTGGCGGATGGCATGAGGCCCTTCGACCAAATCTGCCGAAACCCATGGCGAAGGCTATGGAGCAAGAACGGCGTGAGGCGAAGAGTCGTGCGAGTGCCTTGCCAGGCCAGAGGCGTCTCAGGCGAAGGGTGCAAGGCGAAGACTATCTGCCGAAGGAAGACGACTTCGCCTTGGCAAGTTCGCCCCCGCAAGGGCCAAAGAAGCCTTTCCGGCCCATCAAGTCTAGGGGCAATAGGGCCGGCGATCGCCAGACGGCCCATCAGGGGCCCATGAGCCCCTATATCATCATGTACCCCTGTAAATGTCCCTTTCATAAGGGTAATCATGTAAGTTCCCCTGTATAACCTAAACCCTAGTAGTAAGAACCTGCAATGGGGCTATAAATAGCCCCCTAGGGCCATATAACAGGGGGATCCCCGAAAAAAAACTCAAAATTTAATACACTTCGTTTTTCCAACCACTGTTGAGTAACCACGTCTTTCGACGTATGCGGTTGTCGTTTCCACAACAGCTGGCGCCGTCCGTGGGGACCGCCGAGCGAAACCACTGAGAGCGAACCACCGAAGAAGGTCGTGAAGGAGAAGGTTGCAAGGCGGAAGGAAAGCAACGCCGCACCGGACATGACCGCCGAGGAGGGAGCAAAGCCTTCGGCGCCAGTGGCCGAAGATGGAGGAGGACCATCTGCTTCCACATCTGCGCCATCACAAACGCCTTCGGCCCCTGCCGCCTCTGTGCAAGTGCCGAACGCGGCCGACGTGGTGAAGGCAGTTGCGGTGGCAAGGGCACTCCAGACCAGGGTGGAGATCCTTTCGACAAGCCAACTGGTGGTGCCCCAAACCGCTCCATCGCAGCCGGCAGCAGCCCCGACCGCGCTCACCACTATGCAGGCCCAAGTCAGCCCTGACCCCGAGACACAAGCCGAAGCCGACATGGAAGCCATGCGACAGAACATGACACGGCTCCAAGACATGCTTCGCCAAATGCAAGAACAACAACAAGCATACGAGGCGGCAAGGCGAACCAAGGTCACGTCGGCTCCAATCCTTCAGTATTCGGCAGGTTATGTCCCGCCTCAAGTCTATCTGCAAGTGACGACCCAGCCCTTTCTGCCTCAAGTCGCACAAGCGCCAATATACTTTGCCGGGCAGCAATCGGCCGCAGTCGCTGCCCAAGTACACTATCAACCACCCGGCCAAGCGCCACAAACAGTGGCGGAAGGGGCTTCGGCTCTGCAGGCGCAACTCCAAGCTTTCCTTCAGCAACTCAACCAACCCCACTGCATTTCAAGTACAACCCCATCGGCTCACCCGGAAGGGAATACAAGTCAAGGTACGCCTAATTGGTTGCCATCGATTCAGCCGGGCCTAGGAGTTTCGCTGTGGAATCAAGGACTGCAGTTCAACTTCGTCAACGCTGCCCAGGCGCCAACCGTTCGGCAGAAAGCTCCAACTCCAGGCTTCGGAACAAACCAAGCACCAATCCAAGCTGCCATGACGTGGTCACAGCCAATTTTTGACCCATCCATGGCGACTCAGCAAGTACCTCTAGTTGTAGCCGGGCAGCCGAATGCCATGGCCCAACCTCGCGTACAAGCTGCGATTTCACCCTTCGCCACATCGTACCCGCAGCAGGGTGCGGTAAACAGGGCGGGAGGTGAAAAGGGGCTACCGCTGAGTGGGGTAATCAAGACTCGTCCAATCCCACCCCAGTTCTTGGTAATTCAATTTACCAGCCAATAGCATTTACTCATGGGAGCAATTGCGCGATGTTTTTGTCCTTAACTTTCGAGGCACCTATGGTGAGCCGAAGACGCAACAACACCTACTCGGCATTCACCAAAGGCAGGGGGAGTCGATAAGAGAGTACATGCTTCGCTTCTCGCAAGCCCGGTGCCAAGTTCAAGACATAACCGAGGCGTCGGTTATAAACGCCGCTTTGGCCGGTCTGCTCGAGGGCGAACTCACAAGAAAAATCGCCAACAAGGAGCCTCAGATGCTCGTGCACCTACTTCGCATCATTGACGGGTTCGCAAGGGGCGAGGAGGATTCCAAGCGACGGCAAGCTATACAAGCTGAGTACGACAAAGCCTCTGTCGCCGTTGCTCAAGCTCAAGCACAAGTTCAAGTAGCCGAACCACCTCCCCTCTTTGTTCGCCAGTCTCAGCCTGCGATCCAAGGATAGCCGCCGAGGCAAGGCCAAGCCCCCATAACTTGGAGAAAGTTCAGAACAGACCGTGCGGGCAAAGCTGTGATGGCGGTCGAAGAAGTGCAAGCCCTTCGCAAGGAGTTCGATGCTGAGCAAGCGAGCAACCATCAGCAGCCAGCCCGCTAGAAGGTCCGAAAAGACCTCTACTGCGCCTTTCACGGACGCTCTTCGCACACCACGGAACAATACCGAAACATTAGGCAACGTGGCAACGCGCAAGACCCAAGGCCGCAGCAGGGAACAACTGTCGAAGCACCCCGCGAAGCAGTTCAGGAGCAAACACCCCCAGCTGAACAACGCCAAGATGTATAGCGAAGGGTAATCCAAGTGATTACAAGGGCTGACCCGCCAAGCCAGTTGTCCAAACGGCAGAAGAAGATGCAGATCCGTATGGTCCACAGCATCACTTCGGCGGGTGAAGGGGCGCCGCAGTATCTGAACCAGCTAATTTCTTTTGGACCGGAAGACGCAGAAGGAGTTATGTTCCCGCATCAAGATCCCCTGGTAATCTCAGCTGAGATAGCTGGTTTCGAAGTCCGACGAATCCTGGTCGACGGAGGAAGTTCGGCCGATGTTATCTTCGCCGAAGCATATGCCAAAATGGGGTTGCCTACCCAAGCCCTTACCCCAGCACCAGCATCGCTCCGCGGTTTCGGCGGAGAAGCAGTTCAAGTTCTCAGCCAAGCACTTTTGCTGATAGCCTTTGGCTCGGGGGAGAACAGACGCGAAGAGCAAATACTGTTCGACGTCGTCGACATCCCGTACAACTACAACGCCATCTTCGGCCGTGCAACCCTGAACAAGTTCGAAGCCATTTCCCACCACAATTATCTCAAGCTCAAGATGCCCGGCCCGACAGGGATGATAGTAGTCAAGGGGCTTCAGCCTTCGGCCGCTTCAAAAGGCAATCTAGCCATAATCAACAGAGCAGTGCACAGTGTTGAGACCGAACCGCATGAATGGCCGAAGCACACGCCAAAACCCACACCTCATGGCAAGATAACAAAAGTGCAGATTGATGATGCCGACCCCACAAAGCTCGTATCACTGGGGGGTGACATGGGCGAAGAAGAAGTTGAGAGTATCCTAGAGGTGCTCAAAAAGAACATCGATATCTTCGCCTGGAGCCCTGACGAGGTGGGGGGTGTCCCGGCGGATCTCATTATGCATCACCTAGCAGTCAAGCCGGACATTAAGCCAAGAAAACAAAAGTTGCGCAAGATGTCTGCCAATCGCCAAGAAGCGGCGAAAGCCGAAGTACAAAAATTGCTCAAGGCGGGGGTTATCCAAGAGATTGACCATCCGGAGTGGTTGGCGAATCCAGTGCTGGTGTGGAAGTCAAACGGCAAATGGCGCATGTGTGTCGATTTCACAGACCTGAACAAAGCATGTCCGAAAGATGACTTCCCCTTGCCGCGAATTGACCAGCTCATGGATTCAACAGCTGGATGCGAGCTCATGAGTTTCTTGGATGCATATTCCGGTTACCACCAGATTCACATGAACCCGCTCGACATCCCCAAAACATCCTTCATCACTCCATTCGTCACATTTTGTCACCTCAGGATGCCTTTCGGCTTGAGGAACGCAGGAGCAACTTTCGCTAGGCTGGTGTACAAGGTCCTTGGCAAGCAGTTGGGGCGGAATGTGGAAGCTTACGTCGATGACATCGTCGTAAAAAGCCGCAAGGCTTTCGACCATGCGATCGACCTGCAGGAGACATTCGACAGCTTGCGCACAGCAGGCAAAAGGCTGAATCCGGAGAAGTGCGTTTTCGACGTCCGCGCAGGCAAGTTGTTGGGTTTCCTTGTTTCCGAAAGAGGCATCGAGGCGAATCCCGAGAAAATCGATGCCATCCAGCAAATGAAGCCTCCGTCAAGCGTGCATGAAGTACAAAAGCTCGCAAGGCCGAATTGCGGCACTCAGTCGATTCCTCTCAAAGGCAGCCGAAGAGGTTTGCCCTTCTTCAAGACCCTCCGGGGCGCAGGAAAGTTTAATTGGACACTAGAGTGCCAAGCAGCATTCGATGAGCTAAAGCAATACATGCAAAGCCCGCCAGCTCTGATAAGCCCACCCCCAGGAAGCGAACTGCTATTATACTTAGCAGCTTCGCCGGTGGCAGTCAGTGCTGCCCTCGTGCAAGAAACAGAGTTCGGACAAAAACCGGTCTACTTCGTCTCCGAAGCATTGCAAGGAGCGAAGACAAGGTACATTGAAATGGAAAAGCTCGCTTACGCCCTAGTGATGGCTTCGCGCAAGCTTAAGCACTACTTCTAGGCCCACAAAGTCATAGTGCCATCACAGTACCCCTTGGGCGAAATACTCCGAGGCAAGGAAGTCACTGGCCGGCTCAGCAAGTGGGCGGCAGAGCTATCCCCGTTCGACTTACATTTTGTTGCACGCTCTGCTATCAAGTCTCAAGTGCTAGCCGACTTCGTAGCTGAATGGACACCGGTACTTGCCCCCGACCCCGAGCCCGCCGAACAATTCTAGGTGATGTGCTCTGATGGCTCGTGGTCGCACAAGGGAGCAGGCATTGCGGCAGTCCTATTGTCGCCGAATGGTGTGCCGATTCGGTACGCAGCAAGACTGCAGTTCGACACAACCAACACTGCAGCAGAATACGAAGCTGTTCTCCTGGGCCTAAGAAAGGCGAAAGCACTGGGAGTCCGGCGCCTGCTAATTCGAACTGACCCCAAGTTGGTAGCAGGCCATGTTGACAAATCCTTCGAGGCAAAAGAAGAGGGGATGAAGAGGTATCTGGAGGCTGTTCGCTCCATGGAAAAATGCTTCACCGGCATAACGGTCGAACACTTGCCTAGAGACCAGAACGAGGAAGCAGACGCCTTGGTGAAATCCGCTGCTTGTGGTGGCCCACATTCGCCTGGCATCTTTATCGAAGTCCTACATGCTCCAAGTGTGCCCATAGACAGCTCGGAAGTCATGGCAATCGACCAGGAGAAGCTGGGGGAAGACCCATATGACTGGCGAATCCCATTTGTGAAACACCTTGAAACTGGCTGGCTTCCGGTAGACGAAGCAGAAGCGAAGCGTTTGCAACTCAGAGCCATGAAGTATAAGATGGTTTCGGGTCAGCTTTACCGCTCCGGGGTACTTCAACCCTTATTTCGTTGCATCTCTTTTGCCGAAGGCGATGAAATGGCAAAGGAGATACACCAGGGGCTATGTGGCGCGCACCAGGCTGCAAGAACAGTGGCCTCCAAAGTATTTAGACAAGGAGTTTATTGGCCCACTGTGTTGAAAGTCTGTGTTGAGCAAATCAAGAAGTGCGAAAGTTGCTAGTGTCATGGCCGAAGCCAAGCCGCGCCCCAGTATGATCTGCAGCCCATTGCGCCAATATGCCCCTTCGCCAGATGGGGACTGGACATCATTGGGTCGTTCCCGGTGGCGCGCAACGGGTATAAATTCGCAATTGTAGCTGTGGAATATTTTTCTCGATGGATTGAAGCCGAACCCCTTGGGGCAATAACTTCGGCAGCAGTACAAAAGTTTGTATGGAAAAACATTGTTTGCCATTTCGGAGTGCCAAAAGAGTTCATTACTGACAATGGCAAGCAGTTTGACTCTGATAAGTTCAGAGAAATGTGCGAAGGGCTTAACCTGGAAATCAGGTTCGCGTCGGTCGCACACCCGCAGTCAAATGGGGCGGCCGAACGTACAAATGGCAAGATCCTAGAAGCACTAAAGAAAAGACTCGAGGGGGCAGCGAAAGGCAAATGGCCAGAGGAATTGCTATCGGTTCTCTGGGCCCTTCGGAAAATAACTAGCCGAACGACGTTACGTTCGATCGACATAAAAGCAAAAGCGTCTCTTTCAACACAGAACGCTACAGATCGAAAATGAACGACGAAAAGTTAAAAAGTCAGTACACCTATTTCGCTAATATACGCAAAGGGGCCGACATGTTCCGACCTAACAAAGGCACGAAATGTGACGATGCGAAAGAATAACGAAAAGGAAATAAAACACATCTTTATTAACTTCGAAAAAATAATCAAAGAATAGAAGGTTCACAACACGATACAATTCACCTTACAAGTAAATTACATCTTCGCCCCCATAATCACTATCCCTCCCTAAGGAATGGTCAGGCGAACTAGGTTCGTCTTCACTACTAATATCATACACAACCTTAAGAGGAGTAGGGGGCGAAACACAGACTAAACTGTAACGACGCTGAAAGATCGTTTCCTGACGTTTAGTCTTCTGATGGTTTCGCCAAAAGTGAGCCATATCCTCCAAACGTCTTGAATGGACAAGATCGTAATCTTCTAAGGTCCGCCCGGGGTGCGCCCGCAGCCAGTCGGCAACCTTGAAAACCTTGTAGCTGCGCCGTTTATCTCCATTTCGCGATAAACAGGCCGAAATGGACATCGCACCTTCGGCAGACCCTTCAATGCCACAAATTTCTCGTTTTGACTTCGCCAGCTCCCGGAAGGGGGCCGAATGCACGACTTTCGATGAACCCCCTGGTAGACAGTGCAGAAAAGGCAAAACACGATTTACATAGTAAGAATAGGTGAAGGAAAGGGAAGGTGTGGCATAAAGCGAAATGGGCAAGATAATAATACACCAAAGACTTTGACCATCCAAAAGTGGCTAAGCTTGTCATACATTCCAAAGCATACCAAAGGCCTTCTTCGGCTACAATAAGGAGGGTTACCGACGGCCTGCCAAATATACATCATTTGCCTCTCCAGGCAAATGCAAAAAAGAGGAAGGAAAACTACCAAAATCTAAGGAAAGGGCGGAGGGCCTCACACCTCTGGGTGATCCTAGGCATTGCCTCCACCCTCTTCGCCCGTTGTGTCCTCTCCTTCGCCCCGGTCTGCCGCCTCCGCCTTCGCCAGTTGCTCCAGAAGGCGCGCCTTGGCAGCGGACCGGCCATCCTTCTGCCAAAACTCTTTTCGCCACGCGCGAAGAGCGGGCGAAATGTTCTGCGCACTAATCTCCCAGTCCCCCTTCGCATAGGTAGGGAACTCAGCGACGTTCTCGCAGCCGAACTGTTGCAAAAGCCCTAAGGTGAAGGCCGCCGATACACGCGCACAGCAATCGCCATACGCGCTGGCGCAGTCCGAAACCGATCCGCCAGCATGCTGGGTCCACTCGGAGAAGTCGAAGGCTGATGCATCCTCGGCAGGAACCCCCCGCACTTTCGCGCCCATGTCGGTAAGGGCGAGGCGGAGCGTTTGGCAGGCCGTTCTCGCGGATTCGGTGGTATTCGCCATCTCCTGTGAAAACCGCTGCGACTCCTCCGCGGCGCTCGCTTCGGCCCTACTAGCCTTCAGGCGAAGAGCCTCCATCTTCGGCTCAGTAAGGTTGTAGTAGTCAGTCAGCACCGCCGAATGGGCCTTCTCCTTCTCCAGTTCGGCCTTGAGGCGATCAACCACGACCCTGGCCTCTTTCCCCTTATCCAGCTCAGACTGAAGGCGTTTGACTTCAGTTTTCGCCTCCTTGAGGGTGTTGGCCAGGGCCTCCACCTCCAGGTTCTTGTGGCTTATTTCGTCGTCCTTGGCCCAAAGACGGCTCTTAAAACCGTCAAAACGGGCCCGTACGGTTCGCTCCGTCGAACAGTGAGCCGCAAGAATCTAGATGAAAGATAGGAGCGGGCCAAAAGAACAAAAGGTTAATTGTCAGACGTAAAAAAAGGGGGACGAAGAGGAAAACGAAGAAGGAAGAAAAGGCATACCCGAACCGCCGGGCTTTTAATGGCGGAACACCCCTCGTCGAACTCATTAAGTTCGGTGAACAAGCTCGGGGTGCCGGCGGGCAAGACAAGGTTGCTCACTCCCTCCACAAAGGGAACAAGGTCCGCCCGAGTCTCGAAATCACCAGGGGTGAAGTGGGGCACCGCAAGGGAATACTCAGAGGCAGATGCTTCGGCGGCCGCACACTTCCCCTTCGCCTTGACTAGCGGCGAAATAGCTGGCTCACGCAGAGGGCTCCCGAAAACACTCATCTCGGGACCCTCAAAGCCACCAGGAGTCTGCTGCACGAGACAAAAGAGCTTGCTAGGAAAAATGAGCATGATCTGAGGAATCGAATTGCTGAGCTCCAGTAATCCAATTTTGAACTGAGTGGCTCATCAAAAGGTTTGCGCAGACTATGCCCAACTGACTTATACCATTATCTTTGTAATCCTGATTAACCGAAGTTAATGTAGTGCAAGCTGCCAAGATATCTCAACTAGAGAAGCAGATCCAAATTCTGTAAAATGACAAGGCAGAACTGGCAAGACAAAGAGACCTGGCTTCAAAGGAAGTTGAAGGTATCAACAATCAATACCTCAAAAGCCATTATCCTCCATATGCTGACTTATTAATGTGAATCTGTCGATGCAGACCGCAAGATCAAATCTCAAGCTCAATTCGACGTCCTGGTTGGCAAGATCAAAAAACTTGAAGGAGCCCGAGATGAGGTTGCTAACGCTGCTGCCCCAATTGTTCAAGCGATGTTTCTCAATAACAACGGCCCGAGTGCACATGATGCTTCTGAAATTTTCGACAAGCTGAGAGTTGCTCCGGATATATATTTCAAGAACATCAAAGAAGCTGGAAGTATGGGAGCAAGCATGGCGTTGGCGATGACTAAATCCCTTTATCCGAGAGTTGATATTGATGGCTTTGCAGACGGGACGAGCGAAGAAGCTGCTCTTGACCTCATCAGTAATGCGCAGAAAGCGGCTGACAAAATTGCTGCTGATGTAGTTGAGAGATTTCAGGACACCGATCTCCGACCGACTGGTCCTGATATTTCTGATGATGAAAAGACTGATACTGATTAATGTACCGATAGTCTTGATGATTAATGATGATGGAGGTAAAATTTGTACAATACTGATGAATTTATGCTGTGCTTAATATCTGAACTTAGCTCCTGATTTCTTAAAAGTTTTTGTCAAACCTTGTTGAGCCTAAAACCCGCACAAGTTGTTAAAAAACTTTCAGTCCTCATTGACTAAGCCAAGGAATCAAACAGGGCAATGATACATCAAGTAAGCAAATTGAATTGATAAAAATCACACTCCATTATTATTATAGTAGCCCCCTGACTGAAAACTTCGAGGAAAAACTTGAAGTTAGCAGTCAAAGAGGAAAGATACAAACGAAATGCTTAAGCATAAAATCGACGAAGGTGTTCAATATTCCAAGAATTGTTGATGATAGTACCATCTTCGCGCTTGAGTCGATAAGAACCTGGCCGAGTGACTTCAGAAATTATGAACGGTCCTTCCCATAAGGGAGATAATTTATGCCAATCCTGTGTTGTTTGAATTTTCCTCAGAACCAGGTCACCGACTAAAAAGGCTCGCGATCAAACATTCCGATTATGATAACGACGCAACCCTTGCAAATATCGAGTCGATTGAATTAAAGCTACTTCTCGGGCTTCTTCTAGTCGGTTGATGTCGTCTACTCGGCCCTCTTCATAGCCCTCCTCGTTGAAGTTCCGAAATTGTAGTGATTCAAATTCTACTTCACTCGGCAACATTGCTTCTGCGCCATAAACCAAAAAGAACGGCGACTGGCCGGTAGCCCGACTAGGAGTAGTGCGTAAAGACCAAAGTACGGACGGCAGCTGATCTACCCACTTGCCAGCATAGGGGCATAGTCGGTTGAAAACTCGATCTCATCTGGTCATCGCCGTGTTCGTCGACACCATCCTGTGGTCAGATCAATCTTAAAAAAGAAATATCAGTCGAGATGTTGCATGAACACGCCCGAAGGTTTGCGTCGTTGCATGCCCTGCCATCTGAGATCAATCTCTGGGAGTTCGACGATTTAGTTTTCGACATCACCGGTTCAAGATCATCCATTAAATACATGCCCTGCCATCGGAGGAACCTGATCACTATCAAGCCAAGTCCCACGCGACCGTCGCGACAATTATTTCCAAAATCTTCTCCGACTTGGGATCTGATCAACCATGACTAATTAAAGCAACTCAGCCATCAGCACCGACTCGTGATTGGATTTGCATGTCCGACTGCCACTACACATCGCCATTATATTGATGCAAGCAGTCGGCATCTGTTGGATCTTGCCCAGATGGCTGGCAGACTCACGCACGCATAGCACGCAGCATGCAAGCACAAGCCATACTGCACATACAGATGGTTTTCAATTCGGTGCAATCCGGCATGTTCCACATACAGTGCATGTCTGTCACAAGCTGCCGATATGATCCCATGTCCATCCATTAACACATATACGGAGGAGGACACTGAGAACAAAGCTAAGTGTCTTTATTTTCCTTTTTATGTAATATTTTCCATTGAGCAATTTTTTATATCTGCTCGTGCTAACTACTCGTCTACGCCGGACGCCTAGTTTTATCACTATTTATCATATTGATTTTTAATCTCTTGCTATTTTTTGTTGTTGTCATTCGCATATAATTACACGGCACTATTGAGGCGATTGATGCTGGTCATGGACTCGAGGCGTCTCAGCTTTCCGGTCGATCGGCCGCGAGTCCACTCCGCCGGCTTGTCCTCACCATCGCCATTGCTGATGGCAACAACATTCTCAACGACCGGCCGCCTCGTTGCCGCCTACCGGTGTCCTCGCCTACACGGTTGGTTACACCACCGTTGTTGGGCATCTACGTCTTCACCAACCGGCCGCCTCGTCTGCCGCCGACCGGTATTTCCGCCTGCACGGCTAGCCTATTATGTCGCCGTTGATGGGTGTCCACTTCTTCACCGACCGGCCTGCTTCTGTCGCCGCCGACTGGTGTCCTCGCCTATACGGTTGGTTGGTCACACCACCGTTCATGGGCGTCCACTTCTTCACCGACCAGCCTGCCTCTGTCGCCGCCGACTGGTGTCCTCGCCTATACGGTTGGTTGGTCACACCACCGTTCATGGGCGTCTACTTCTTCACCGACCGGCCTGCCTCTGTCGCCGCCGACTAGTGTCCTCGCCTATACGGTTGGTTGGTCACAACACCGTTCATGGGCGTTCACGTCTTCACCGACTGGCTGGCCTTCGCCGCTGCCGACTGGTGTCTCTACCTACACGGCTAGCCTATTATGCCGCCGTTGGTAGGCATCTTCGACCGCCTTCATCGCCGCCGACTAGTGTCTTCATTGCCATTGATGGACGGCTTTGTTCCCACATCGGCTACTTCTGCCATCACCAAGGGAATATTAAAAAGCTAAATCATCATTAATATTTTTCTTTATATGATATTTTCCTTTTCCTCTGCCTCACTACACCAATTGGTCTTCCATTGAGTAGTGAGTCGGGGGCTACAGATGTTATATCATATTTTTTAAACAATTTTCATAATATTTATCTTGATTGCTTGCGACATATTCTGAGTACAAAAGTGCCTATCGAGTTATGGAGTTCCATCTTCCTACGCTTTCCGTTTGGTTTGCCAATGGATAGTTGCCTTTGGGCCGATTCCTAGCACCCGGGGGCTTGTTGGATGGACCGAATAACGCAAGGTGCTAAGTATTATTTGGAATAAATCAAAGGCATAGAGATAAGATAATTTATTTTCTGCTCTTAATAATTGCAAAAGTACCCGAGTAGTAAACTCCGACCCGTGAAACTTTGTTCTATTAATGACGAACTCATGTCACTCATATGCATGTTTGGGAAGTGCTTAGGCCAACTCCCGGTACTTGGTGGCTATGACTAGTCGGGCAGAGTGTTGAAACGTAATGAGTCATCTGCTCGGGGAAATCAAAATTGACGAGAGGAGAAATACATATTTACAAATATTTTAAAATACTTGAATCTTTCTCAAGTACTGTATTTACATCAGATACTACTCATTCTATATGTTTGTTTTGCAGGATCCAGATCCAGATATGCATAAAAGGGATCCATGGCTTTAAGCTTATCTCTTACGCTCCAGGAATGGATCAGTCAGAACATCACCGACCGGCCGCCTCGTCTGCCGCCGACTGGTGTCAACGCCTGCACGGCTGGCTTACTGTGCTGCTGTTGTTGGGCGTCTACGTCTTCACCGACCGGCTTGCCTTCGCCGCCGCCGACTGGTGTCTCCACCTACACGGCTGGCCTATTATGCCGCCGTTTGTTGGGCGTCTACTTCTTCACCGACCGGCCGCCTCGTCTGCCGCCGACTGGTGTCTCCGCCTGCACGGCTGGCCTATTATGCCGCCGTTTGCTGGGCGTCTACGTCTTCACCGACCGGCTTGCCTTCGCCCCCGCCGACTGGTGTCTCCGCCTACACGGCTGGCCTATTATGCCGCCGTTGTCGGGCGTCTATGTCTTCACCGACCGGCCGCCTTGTCTACCGCCGACTGGTGTCTCCGCCTACACGGCTGGCCTATTATGCCGCCGTTGTTGGGCGTCTACGTCTTCACTGACCGGCCGCCTTGTTCGCCGCCGACTGGTGTTTCCGCCTGCACGGCTGGCCTTTTATGCCGCCGTTGTTGGGTGTCTACGTCTTCACCGACCGGCCGCCTCATCTGCCGCCGACTGGTGTTTCTGCCTGCACGGCTGGCCTATTATGCCGCCGTTGTTGGGCGTCTACGTCTTCACCGACCGGCCGCCTCGTCCGCCGCCGACTGGTGTTTCCGCCTACACGGCTGGCCTTTTATGCTGCCGTTGTTGGGTGTCTACGTCTTCACCGACCGGTCGCCTCATCCGCCGCCGACTGGTGTTTCCGCCTGCACGGCTGGCCTATTATTGCGCCGTTGTTGGGCGTCTACGTCTTCACTGACCGGCCGCCTCATCCGCCGCCAACTGATGCTATCTTCTTCACGGCTGGCTACGTCACCATCACCGCTAATAGGCGTCATCATGTTCAACACAAGCTATCTACGTCTGCTGCCGACTGGTTTCTTCACTCCCATGGCTGCATGATTCTGCCAGTGTTGATTGGCCTTATCGTCTTCATCGCCGGTCGTTTCGTCTGTTGCTGACTAGTGCCCTCGCCTCTACATCTGGTTTATACTGTTACCACTACTGATGGACATCATCATCTTTCGTCGCCGACTGGTTATGCCGCCGCCGACTGGAGTATCTATCTTCACAACTACACGGCTTTGCAACTTTGTTACCATGGTGGAGCAACTTCATTTTTATTATCTTCGGCATCGGCAAACTCTATTGCCTCTACTTCGCAAACTGTGCTACTTCACCAACCATGACGACTACAAGAGTTTCGACACCTCGGCATACGTCACCAAATATGATGCCGTATTATTTTATTACAACAAGTCGTGTTCCAATCTTCAATATTTATCTTAACTCAAGCAATGACTACTCGACTCTATGTTCAGTTGTTTCCCAACTAACCAAAGAGTCGGGGGCTACACAAATACAAGACTCTCAAAATTCGACAAGCTTTATGTCAAGATGAAGCAATCAATCAATCAATGAGTCAACTCCAGGAGTCATTATCTTCGTCTTTGCTTCGGAGCAGACATTCTACTTCAGCAACTTCATTATTTCACTGACAATTTTGGATGCCCCATGCTGCCATAATCTACTTCAAGTATCAAGTGTGAGATTTAATCTACATATTCGGGAGATTAGAGTTATCAACCAATTAATTCAGATTCAACAAGTTGGACAACAGCATCTACTTTCTTTCAAGTGAAGCATCTGCAACGCTATAACACTAAGTTCTGCAGTCATCTTCATAAATCAAGGGGCATTGCATCACCTTCGTTATGCACATGCTCGCATCAAGGAAATTACTCGAGCTTTGATATCTTCTCAACAGTTTGATGGATTATTGTCACTGACATCATCACCAGCACCTCTATTTCATCGGTCCTGACGTCTCTACCGTTGCTAATGGGTGACTACGTCTTCGCCTCTGGCTACTTCCGTCATTGCCGACTTGTTATTTCGCCTTCATGGTTGACCTACTATGCAAACGCTGATGAGCATCTTCGTCATTATCATTGGCTGTTACACCGCTGCTGACTGGATCACCGACATCGTCATCTTCATCAATAACCTGTCAAGCCTCTTCAACATTGCCCACTCTACTGCTATTGGTGGGCAACTTCGTCATCATATTTGATCATCTCTGTTGCTGCTTATCATCATTACTGTCGGTTGTGTTTGTCGTCGCCGACTATTTTCTTCATGATTGGTGGTTTTCGTCATCGTCTTTGGTGCGTGTCTAAATCTTCACCGTCGGCTTGCTTTCGTCACCACTGACTGGTATCCTCGTCTTCATCTTCTTCATTAGCTGTCTCGTCGTCTCCGACTGATTATTTCGTCACCAAGGCTACAAAACTCTGTCGCTATTGACTGGGTCACCGACATCATCATCATCATCAACATCCTGTCAAGCTTATTTAACATAGCCAACCCTACTGCTATTGAAGGACAAGCTATATGCTCAGGGGCTTACTAGCTCAAACACAAGTATCATACCTTCAATTTGGACTTGTTTCGGATACATGCAACATGAATTCATGATCATGGGTCTATTTTCTGTGCTCAAAGACTGGACTATTTATTATTCCCGTAAGGGTTATCAACCGAATACTTGCACCAGTCGGGATTCAATTATTATATATATTTTGGAGTATCCCATAAGGGATAATCACTCAGATCAGAAGCTATTCATATGAGCTACACTTGGTCTACATTACCTAGAAGATTTATTACTCGAGAGCATGTTACATGCGTCATCCTTTAAAGGGTGTCGAAGGCATATTTTTTTGGCCTAGGCCTAATATATCTGCAGCCCATATTTTCAGGTGTGGCCTGTCACGTTCTTTTAGGGACTTAGGCACTTTTTGCTTAGGCCAAAGTGCGCGTGATCAAGTACCCAATACCTTAAAATCCTTTTATACCGCAGTTACTCAACTTTTTAAGAGTTGGTACAATGCATCTTAAAAGGTGTCAAACAGTAAAGCTTTATATCGCTGCCCCGCTGACTTTTTTATATAAGTCAAGGTGCTATTTGGGTTTTTAAGCAATTGATTGGATACAATATCGTTGCTTTTTGCCACGTAAGTGTGCATTTTTATTGACCAATATTATGGCTTAGGCTGATTATATATCTTGGTCATTTTCCAGACGATTGATAAATCCTTATGAGTTTATTTACTCGGATTTTATACCACATGTGCCATATATTTCCAGGTGTGGTGAAACCATGTGTCTTTTAGGGACTCAAGCACATCTGTTAAAGCAGTGTGCGCATGGTGTATGCCCAATACTTTGGAAATTTATTTATTCACAACATACAAACTTCTTTATAGCTGTTTTGCTATGTGTATTCAATGATGTAGTCAGCTTAAGGTTGCACGCATCATATTTTACAAAGCAGTCGGTATATCACTCGGTTCATGTTATTCAGGGATTCACACCGCATATGCTATATATTAATATTAAGTCACTTGGTTGACTACAATTATCAAAACCACTCAGTTGGTGCATCTATTAGGTGCATCTATTCGATGCACCTGACTTTATTTTTCAGCCCTCCACAGTCTTCATATTTGGTAAAAGTACTCGGGAGATCATGGCGAAGATGATTGAAGCACTCGGCTTTGGAGTAATCTAGTTCGAGAGAAGATTATCTTTCCGACTGTGAAGGTCTCAGGGGCTACTGTGGAGATTATGGGTACCCCATACCTACACGGCATGGTTATCCGACTAGTCATAGGGGATAGTTTATATCTATGGAATATGTAACCGATCATGAATTTGGTATTACGTTTCCTTTTATATTATGGAGCGGCCTAAAGTCCTGATTTGATAATATTGTAAAATAGATTTAGGAAACCGATACCGTATTGGTTAAGGTTTCTATCTTGTAATCCTGCCCCCTATCCTATATAAGGTGGGCAGGAGGGCCTCTAGGGGCCATGACACAACTAGATCGTCAGATCTATAATACACCCGGCGGATTCAAATCCCCAAACAGGAGTAGGGTATTACCTCTCATTGAGAGGGCCTGAACCTGTCTAAATCCTTGTCTCCGCATCCATCCACTTTTAGGTCTCGTGCGCTACCCCCTTTTCATATTGCTGAAAATTTGTTTCGACAGGCACTGTCGCCGGCCTCATCTTTCTCATCTCATCGCCCTCTTCCTCGCGCCTTCTTACGCGTTGGCCGCCAGCCTCCACTCCATTTTTAGCCGCCGGATCCAGCGGCCACGAGCTCGAAGTCGTCAGATCTGGCGACCCAAAGCTCTTGATCACCTTATCTAGCTGTTCCGACGGCGGTGAGCCGTGCGGCCGACGAGATTTGCGAGGCTGCTTCATGTCAGGCGAGCTGCGATGCTGCTTCTCTATTCTTTTTTTTGGGCAACCAGAGTAATTGTAGCCACTAGTATATGATGATCATGATGAATTGATGGCCGGCTCGTTGTTTAACCGGTGTGATTATATCCACTAATATATGTTGATGACCGGCATTTACTTTGTGTCCACTCATAAGGAATCTTTTTTTTAATATAGCAGGTATTTTTTGCCATATATGTCAGAAATTAGTCTTCATATGAATTTAAAATTTAAAATTAAATTCAATCTAAGTACTCAATTAAATTTAAAATTCAATCTAAGTACTCAATTAAATTTAAAATTTCTTCATATGAATTTGTTGAGATAATCTCACCCAACTAAAGTAAAGAGGTAACCACACTCATATCATACAACCAGCCAAACAATCTCTCTTCCAAACAGTATCCTTCATGCACGCAACTGTCACCCCTAGAAATTCATTAGTAATTTCCAAACTAATTTGTGCATAAAATCCTCGTCCAGGAATCAGCCGAGATACACAAATTGACATTTTAATATACAAATTCATCATAATAATAACATTACAAAAACTTTCAAAAGAAAAGAAAAACACAGCAGCGGATAAACGGTCTAGCAATGCCTTCAGCTCCTCTCCCACAGGCAAGGTATAAGCTAAACGTCTTGTCCTTCACAACTTTTCTTCAACTCAGGTTCGATTGATTATTGCAAGGTGAATACATGGAATACTCAGCAAGCCACACAACAAATATGCAAGTGCACATGGATAACAAAGGATGGCATAATAGAGGGTTCATTTTACAAAAGCAACATTTATCAAAACATTTAAGAGTAGTAAAACAATAGAATAATTAATCATTAATATTAATCAACACTGAACAGCACTCCAATGCTGCACTGGCCCAACCAAATCTGAACAACCAACCCCGGTCGTACAGATCAAACCTCCAAACTAGGAATTATCCATTCCAAACCAGGAGTTAAACTAATTATCATCAACTATCACATTATTATTATTATTAATGAGTAGTGTGGGACTAATCACGAAAAACATTGTTAGACCCACCCATAACCACAGGCACGCTATTCGAATAGTTTTACTCTGGCCAGAGATGTAGCGCACTGTACCCACAAGACACAACTCCACAATATGTCACCATGTCATGATATGCCCATGTGTTGGTATTTCTTACGACCACAGATAAATCCGCAAGCGCACGGAATACCGCAGTAGCACTTCACCTTCAGGTGACCCCAAAAGGATATCGAACTCAGGGAACGTGTGTAATCTACCTAAGGCTAAGACTATCCAAGTACAACAACTGATGAAAGGTAGGCTAGGCTAGAGAGGACTTTTTATGTGTTTTAACTATCTACGCTAAGCAAGGTAATTCTCTATCTGTTGCTTCGTGTACCGACCCCTGCTGGTCTGCTAGCGTGGTTCTGGCTATAGCTCTATGATTTATCCCAACGTGGAGGATTACTACGACGGGATTCAGGGCTGTCACCACCTGCCGCCTACCTCTAACAAATCCGTGGGATACACAAGAAACAAAGGTAATCTCTAACCTAGACACCACGTCTAAGTTATTAATTACTACTCTAATACTCGCGCAGGAACTTCCTTCTCTATCCAGAATCCTAGTACTAGAGCACTTAGTATAAAAAACTAAACAATGAACCCGCAAAGATGGAAATCTATCTTACTTAAACAAAGTAATTAAATAACTTAAGAAAGAAACACGAATGCTTACTTTATAGAAGAAGTTCTCCGAACCCGAAGCAGAGTGTAATGACAGCTCCGGTACTCCTCCCGAATTCCTCCTACGAAGCTACACTCGTCTGCCAAACTTCCGGGCACTCCTCCAGAGCTTCCCCTCACTCTCTACCTTATTCTAATGTACAAAAAATACAATAGAGCCTCTTGTAATTCAGCTCAAAGTTGTGTGTTCTTGAAGTGAGATGGAGGCCACCTTATATAGGCTCCAAATGACGGTTAGGGGCATGGGAAATGACCAAAACACCCTACAACCGCCATAGAAGAGAAATCCGAGCCGTCCATGTGAAGCCAGATGGCGGGAGGTGCCAGGATTGGTTTGGCCGAACTGGCGGTTCGGCCGAACCAAAAATCCGTCCTCCTGGCCTCTTCTTTGGCCGGTAGGTTGCTTATTGGGCCCCCAACATCTTGCACAATGTTTTGGCCCAGTTCTAAGTAGTTTTGGTTGACATATGGTCCTCCAATCCGTGTAAACGCATCCTGAATGCGCGGAGGTCTATTTTGTCGCATGACGGATGTGTTTTCTCCTCAAAATACCTGCATACACATATTTTACCAACACTAGTGAAAATGATTAGTAATACTACCTACCACTAAGTTGGATACCATGTTTTATTTCATTATATGCAGGTATTGACGGTCAGATATTATGATTTAAGGATCGTCAACACCATGCTGAACACGTCTCCATTTGTGTAGTTGTGACAAGACCCCTCGCATAACTCAACTCAGAGAGGCGCAACTTTCCTGGATCATAATCACCCCGTTTTAGCCAAGGTATGGACTCCCCAGCAACCCCCATGGGTTTATCTCTGGCACTTCATAGTATGGCACACCACAATGAGCCTTGCTATACAAAGTGTCCAGTTGTTGCCCATGCTGGCTTGTGGTTGGCACGGTTAATGTTTCACAACAGTAGCTCATGAACCGGTCCTTAATTCCCATGAGCACAACTATCCAAACTTCAAACCATCTACTCACAACCCACCATTAATCAAGTTTTAGTTGGCAACTAATTATCCAATCACGATTGACCATCGTGATCGACCATTAAATATCCATCATTAGGTTATAGTGAAGCTTTAGTTATCCCAATAGTTTGCTAATATTTCTAAGCATAGCTAAGAAATTATATCTAATATCTAGCTGAACCAATATATAAGGCCCAGACTAGTCAAATTATAACCCATTGGAAAATAAAGTTGTCGATTTCTAGGATCGGTAATTGTTGGCAGTATGTCATGAGACCCTTCGACCAGACCTGCCGAAACCATGCGACCAGTCAGGATTCAGGCTTAAGGTGTTAAGTTCAACGGGGCGAAGCCCCACGGCGAAGACACCGAAGCCACATGGCGAAGACAATGGAGCGAGGACGGCAAGAGATGGACCCCCATGGCGAAGACTGTACATTCTGGACGAAGGGTGCCTGCCGAAGGAGGGTGGCTTCGCCATCCCGGCTGCTCTGGCCGGCCCTTGGGTCGGCATTCGCCAACCAGGCCCATTAGAGGCCCATGAATGCAAATGACACTGTGTACCCATGTAAATGTCCCCTTCATAAGGGCAACTATGTAAATTCTCCTGTAAAACCTAAACCCTAAAAGGAGGACCTGTAACAGGGTTATAAATGGACCCTTAAGGCCATGTAATGGGGGGATCCCGAAGAAAAATTCTCAATTTAATACACTACTGTTTTCCAACCACTGTTGAGTGACCACGTCTTTCGATGTATGCAGTTGTCGCTTCGACAACAGTAATATATTTTATAGGGTACGCTAGATCAAAGAAAGTGATGGTGACACAAACGTTTATCCTGGTTCAGGCCCTCAGAGTGAGGTAACACCCTACATTCAGTGTGGTGGAATATCTGTATCCGGCGGAAAATGGAGATGATGTATGCCCGGTTGTGGAGATGATCATACCTCTGTCCTCTCGGGACCCCCGCCCCCTCTTATATAAGATGAGGGGTGTTGACGGTCCTTAAATCATAATATCTGACCATCAATACCTACATATAATGAAATAAAACATGGTATCCAAATTAGTGGTAGGTATTATTACTAATCATTTCCACTAGTGTTGGTAAAATATGATTATGCACGTAGTTTGAGGAGAAAACACATCCGTCATGTGACAAAATGCACCTCCGCGCATTGAGGACGCGTTTTCACGGATTAGAGGCCCAATAAGTCAACAAAAACCATTTAGAATTGGTCCAAAACATAGCCCAGGTTGTTGAGGAGAGTTTTTGGGTTCAGCCGAACACACCAGTTCGGCCGAACCGATCCTGGCTCTTCCCGCCATCTGCTTTCACCTGGACGGCTCAGATTTCTCCCCTAACGCGGTTGCAGGGTGTTTTGGTCATTTCCCATACCCCTAACCATCATTTGGAGCTTATATAAGGAGGCCACCTTCACATTTCCAAGACACACAACTTTGAGCTGAATTACAAGAGGCTCTATTGTATCTTTTGTACATTAGAATAAGTTAGAGAGTGAGGGGAAACTCTGGAGGAGTGCCCGGAAGTTTGGCGCTCATCTGACTTCTTCCTCGACGAGTGTAGCTTTCTAGGAGGAATTCGGGAGGAGTACCGTAGCTGTCGGTACACTCTGCTCCGGGTTCGGAGAACTTCTTCTATTAAGTAAGCATTCATGTTCCTTCCTTATGTTATTTAATTACTTTGTTTAAGTAAGATAGATTTCCATCTTTGCGGGTTCATTATTTAGTATTCGTACAATGTGCTCTAGTACTAGGACTCTGGATAAAGTAGGAAGTTCCCGTACAAGTATTAGAGTAGTAATTAATAACTTAGACATGGTGTCTAGGTTAGAGATTACCTTTGTTTGTTGTGTATCCCACGGATTTGTCAGAGGTAGGCGGCAGGTGGTGACAGCCCTGAATTCCGTCCTAGTAATCCTTCATGTTCAGATAGATCATAGAGCTATAGACGGAACCACGCTGTCAGACCAGCAGGGGTCGGTGCCCGAATCACCAGATAGGGAATTACCTTGCTTAGCGCAGATAATTAAAACACATAAAAAGTCCTCTCTAGCCTAGCATACCTATCATCAGTTGTTGTCCTTGGATAGTCTTAGCCTTAGGTAGTCTACACACGTTCCCTGAGTTCGATATTCTTTTGGGGTCACCCGAAGGTGAAGTGCTATAGCGGTATTCCGTGCGCTTGCGGATTTATCTGTGGTCGTAAGAAATACCAACAAGCATTTCTAGCGCCGTTGCTAATTTATCCGAGTCGAGGTCATCCTCGTGTCTTTATTTTTTATTTCTCTTCTTTTATTCCTTTCCTTGATGGAGCAACCCAAAATTCAAAACCTTTCTGCTCCTCGGGTTGATCTTTCTGAGCCATCCTATTCTTCAAAATCAATCCTATCCGATGGCTATGAAATCGGTCCTGGCTTTATAGCCATGATTTGAGAGCAAACCTTCTCTGGTGGTATTGGTGAAAATCCATACCTCCATCTTCGAGACTTTGAGCTAGTCTGTTCATGTTTATCCATCGTAGGCATGACACATGAAACTCTAAAGTGGAAGTTGTTTCCTTTTTCTCTTAGAGATGAAGCGAAGCAATGGTACACTCTGTCTGTCAAGAAATTCCACGGTGAATAGGAGGAGCTTAAGTGCAAATTCTGCCTTGCTTTCTTTCCATTAACCCGTGTAATTAATCTTCGATTAGACATCCTTTCTTTCCGACAGAATGAGAAGGAATCTCTCGGTGCAGCCTGGGCCAGGTTCTCGCTGTTAACTCAGTCTGGCCCAGACTTGTCTTTACCCGACCATGTGTTGTTACAACATTTTCGGTACGGGTTACACAAGGAGTCTGCTACAAATCTCGATATTTCTGCCGGAGGATCGTTCACACACAAGACAACAAAAGAAGGAAGAGAGCTCTTAGATCTGATCTTAGAGAACAATTCTTTCGGTCGAAGCGAAGCCATCCTGGAGGTCGAGGTTATCCATGAGGATCCTCTGCATGTGGAGTCGGAACCCGACTCAACTGCCAAATCCTCATTCCAGTTGCTGGAGCCGGAAGAAGAAGAAATTCATCCTCCGGAAATTCCATTCCAATTCAGGGATGAACTTTATGAAGATTATGGAAACACCCTGAATTATTCTAGCAAAATGAAGGCTCATCCCAAGCATAAGTAGTTCGAGGAGGTGATGTTTGTATCTTCGTTCGTTTCTTCTGAACCTATTGACCATCTTCATGAAACTGAACGACACTCATCACTCTCGATCAAGCCTAAGCCTTGTCCCTCTGGCCCTCATAATGTTGATCTTGTTTATCACCAAGAAACAACCCGGTTCTTGCATGATGCATTTCTTGAGAAGGAAAACCTTTAGGCCACATATGAGCATGAAAGTTTTTCTTTCAAAATTCCCCTGAATTCATGCTCGCTTAAGGATTCCCCAAAGTACTGTTCGATTAGTGTCGCGTCCCTATGCGAGGACTACAACCCCCTCTCGATCCTCATTTCTAACATGTTTAGAAGGATGGTTGTGGATGCTTATATTTATCATAAATACTGTAAATCTCGTATTTGTTTGTGGCACTAATCTTGCAGAGCGATGTCCCATTGGTCAAGCTTGTGACCATAAACAAAGCACTGCTGGGAGATACCCCGGATTATCATGGTAAGCTTTCTTTCCAATAAAAGCAAGAACCAGTTTTTAGGATAATATGCAGCTTCGGGTATTCTTGGTCGCTAACCATTTCAGGTTGATATTAAGAATGAGGGTCATGCGATTCCCAAGAACACGGTAGCTACATCAACTGTACACTTTGGTGATCCTTGTTATTGGAACACACTCTATAGGAGAATCCGACATCACACACTTGGTTTTGGATGTCTTGCGACAAAAAGTCCAAGTGTGGGGGGAAGGTCGACGAGCAAAATGACGAGTTCCATCAACCAAGGCCATCTTGGTTTGAAGTTGGTGTTAGTCCTAGCTTTCTAAAAAAAAGAAAAAAAAGAAGATAAAAAAAGAGGAGAAAGTGAGACATAAGAAAAGAAGAAAAAAAATGGGAGAACAAAAGAGCAAGAGAGCTGACGAGCTACATTTGGATCAAACACCGCATTATGTGCATGTCTTTGAAATATGGCTATGCACCTCGCTTGTAGCAATCATGCTGCCTGGCTACACCTAGCCCCTCTCTCGAGCTCATGTGCCACCTTGGTTTAGCCTTTGTCAACTCCTAGCCGTGCACAGCTTCTTGCTCCTGCAACACCTACACGCATACAAGCAAGAGGAGATGCCCTCTTCTTTTCTAGGTGTTTGCTGCTCCGCTCCAATTGGCACTTGCATATTTGCTCGGAAATAGATGCACCCTACTTCTCTGTGCCAACGGAACGGGCCTTTAAGGAATAAAGTTCGTGCACCAGAGGTGTGTGCATAACCAACCCACTCGCCTGAGTTGGCATGGTTAAAGTGCCTTCCTCTGCTACAATCCACATCAAGACGAAGGAGAGATCACCAATCATATGTGACCATGACACTGTTCCAGAGATTCCAATATATCTATCATGCTGGCAGGTAAGTACACTCAGGTATGTGAAAGATAAAACAAGGTTCACCAAACCTTTACTCATACTTATCTCTATGTGAATATGGCTTGATCATATAGGTTATGCTTCTTATATCCATTTTTTTTGTATGACATGGTTTGGGTGTATTATCGATGTACATCCATAGGCTTTTTAAATTAAGCATGGTGCTTAGGTTAAAATAAGTCTGCTTTAATCAAGTTAGACATGGTGTCAAATTTGATTAATGAACCATTTGAGCTAGTACTTCCATGGATATTAGATGTATATCTTGTATGGACTAACCCCTGCAGGGGAAAGTTTTCAAATTGACGGGTGAGTCCTCGTGTTTAATTCACACTGGAGATAAGTCAGGGTCCGACAAACAAATCAATAAATTGCAAACATGCAAAGGAGTAAAACATCGCATGCCAAGGTGCACGGTGCATTTATTACTAATCGCTCCTTCAGCATGTTCATGCAAATTTACCTCAGCTCTGTATGAGTTGTGCTAAAACGAAAATTTGGTGAATAATAAAAATTTGAAAAAAAATGTTTCAGAATAAAATGTTGGCAACCTTGTGGGATCCACGCTTCTTAAGTTTTTGTAGGAAATAAAATGTTGGCAACCTTGTGGGATCCACGCTTCTTAAGTTTTGAATGCAATTTCATTTTAGCGTGGATTTGAACAACTAATTTCGAGGCTACGATAAAATCTTTTCAAATCTTTATAGTCCCTCGGGTATTTGTTGTCCACTAACCTTTTGCCTGAAATAAAAAGGCAATCAAGGAGCAGTGAACAATAACTTCAAACACTTATATCATGCTCCTTATCCACGAGAAAAGATATGCACATTGAACCAAGTAGAACAAATGCAAAACTTGTTGCATTCTTGCATTCGGCTCAAATCTTGGTAAGACCTATCTGGTAAGAATCTCATACACCATGTGCATCCTCATCTCATGTGTCCATCCTGCCAGGATACCCACCATATCCATTGTTGCCATAAAGAGATAAAATAAAAAAAGAGAATAAAAAAATAAAATAAAGTTGGCTCCTTGGTCTTCCAACCAAGTGAGTCATTTTTGCTTCACTCGTGTCTTTGTTTTTCTTTTTGTGTCCAATAAAGAGCCAATGTACAAAGACAAGTGTGGGGGTGATCTTGCACATCAACGCCATAACCAAAGCAAGATCACCCAGAAGTGATGAGCCATGACGAGCCACACAAGGGAAATTGATGCAGTCAGACCCAATGAATCATCCTGTGTTTTATACAGAGCCAGGTTTGCACAATTTTTCCTTTGGACATCCATTCTATCTTGAGTTTAATTTGATTATCAATTCTAAAATATCGAAGATAATTAAACTCGAGCTAGGGATGGTGCAATTAGAGTTCATGATCTCCTTGAAAATGGCATGCATGCCTATTATTCTTTGCTCATCACTTGTTGCTTGTGGTGATATATCCAATAGGGACCCCATGCTATCTGGGTAATTGATGAATGAGATATAGTCTGATGATAGAAATCCTACTCTTCATGTTGCACACATGGGAATTTTATAAAAAGAAAAAAATATAACGATGCTAAACTCCTCATTGATATTTTGAATTCCCACTAGAGCCATAGGTTGATCATTCATGATTAGCTTGCTACATATGCTACTTGTCATTTCATTGAGCGTTGTCAAGTTTTGTAACCCTAGTGAAATGCTTTTCATACTTTCATGGTCAAGATCACATACACTCCGCATACACCCACCAATGCTTAACTTCTACACTGGAAATTAGCATTTCTCATTTACCATTCACTTCATGCATAGTCCATCAAATAAATATTCCATGTCATTTATGCCTCTTCCTCCAATGTTCTTTCAAAAAAAAAATGAGAGGCATGGCTATGCAAAAAGAAAGAAAAAAAGTGCTCATACGAGTATGGAGCATGATGATGAGAAAAAAAAGGAGAAAAAAAAAGATAGCCATGCACTCTCCAAAATTTCAAAAGAAACAAAAATAATAAATGGAGGAGGAGATATACAAAAGGAGTTATTCTTATTTTCCTTTTTCCACCCACAAATTCACCATACACATACACATGCACATTCTTGACCAGAAAGTATGTCTTGTATTTCCGTGGATCCATTATTTGACTTTGTGATACATGTGATGCAAGTAATGCTCTACTGTTTTCCATACCCTGAGCTCCACATAAGCCTTACTAGATGGTAGGAAAAGAAAAGGCACAATCATATGCCTTTGTGAGGAATCGTACACCTTGAGTGATCGAGAGAATCAATGGAGGAGTAAAGCAAAGTTATAATTTTGTGTTACATGAAAAACCCCAAGTTGTTCTTCATTAAAAGTTAGTGTGACTTGAGTCAAGATTGTTCCATTTCTCAATTGCTCAGGATTGCATGATAGACACTACAAAGATCCACAAGTACAGGTATGGCTTTGAATAATTTGTTTGCATGATTATTAGTAAGGAAGTCATAACTCTATTGTAAAGTCCATAACCTTCACTCGGGACGAGCAAAGGTTAAGTGTGGGGGTGTTGTTGACGATCCTTCAATCATAATATTTGACCATCAATACCTGCATATAATAAAATAAAACATGGTATCCAACTTAGTGGTAGGTATTATTACTAATCATTTCCACTAGTGTTGGTGAAATATGATTATGCAGGTAATTTGAGGAGAAAACACATCCATCATGTGACAAAATGCACCTCCGCGCATTCAGGACGCGTTTAGACGGATTAGAGGCCCAATAAGTCAATAAAAACCATTTAGAATTGGGCGAAAACATAGTCTAGGTTGTTGGGCACCCAATAAGCAACCTCCCGGCCGAAGGAGAGGCCGGGAGGAGAGTTTTTGGGTTCGGCCGAACCCACCAATTCGGCCGAACCAATCCTAGCGCTTCCCGCCATCTGCTTTCACCTGGACAGCTCGGATTTCTCCACTAAGGCGATTGCAGGGTGTTTTGGTCATTTCCCATACCCCTAACTGTCACAGCCTGATTTTCGTTTAAGGATTTATAAATCATTTAATAAATTATTAATAGAATTTATATTAAATGTTCATTAATTTACAAGTGAAGTTAAATGTGGGAAATAAAATTTCCTAAATATAAAGCATGGATGGATTTAATTTTTATTAAATTCTCCATGATTAATTATACTCTATGGAATTTCCTCAGATTTTTCAGAGCTCAATTCCTAATTTTAATAATACAAAGAATATTTCAGCAATTATTTAATTAATAAATAAATCATTAAATGGTCTGGTTTTAATATTGTTAAATACTTTGAGTGTCCAAGTATGTTCAAGATTTTTCTTGGAATTATTTGAGCATTGAAAGTATTTTTAACAATTGAAAGATCATCTCATTGGTTAATTTATTTGGAAAAGTAATAAAAATCCTCCTCCTCAGCCTAGGCCGAATTCAGCCCATTCTCTCATTTCCTCCCAGCCCAGCCAAAGTCTGATTTACCTCCCTGGCGCTACAGTACTCCATCTTCCTCCTCCAGAGAGAGCCGAGCCAGCCGTGCTCGTGCACAATGCCGCCGCCTCCTCCCACCAATCTGACCTCCCCGTTGCTCCTCTTTCCAAATTAGTTGCGGGAATGGAATCCCCTCAATCTCCTCTTCCTTTTCCCCGAGAAATCCCCAAAATTTTCTATGGAAATTCTTTCCAATTTCGCGGATAAAATCCTTCCTTTTTCCGGCGAGAACCCTAGACTTTCCCGATTTTTTTTCTCGTCGATTTGGGCCCGGACCCGAGCTCCCGTGCCTATATAAAGGACCCCCTAGTCGTCCTCTCCCTATCCTCTCATGTCCCGTCCGCCGCCGTCGCCGGAAACGCTCTCCCCGCGCTCTCCTTCTCTCTCCAAGCGTCGACGCCGCTCCAGCCGTCCCTAGCCGCCGCCTCATCTGCCTCCTTCCTGCGCCGCCACCTCCATCGGCTCCGCAAGGTCGAGCTCCACCCCGGCCGCCGTTCCCCTTGCGCTGAAACTTCGCCGGAAGCCATCCTCGCCATGAACCAGTGGGTTGCCATCATGTTCCGATCTCCAGCCGCAGCTAGTAGCCGCCTTAGCCGCCGCTTTTGGTCGCCGCTGCCGCCATTGGGTTCGCAAGAAGGAGAGGGAGCCCGGCAGCCATCTCCCCGAAGCCGAAATCCACCGGAGCTCCATTGTCGCCGTCAACCCGAAGCTCGCTGTCGCGTTTTGATCTCCGGCGAAGCCCTGCTGCTCCTCCCGTCATCGCCAAGCTTCGCCGCTGCCTCCATTGGATTCGCAGCTGCGAAGTGAAACCCGGCCACCCCTCCGTTGTCGCCGCCCATCGCCGGAAAGTCGTCGCCTCCGTGGACAGTACCTCGCCGCCCTTCGAAGCTCGTCGCCGGCCATCTTCCGTTGCCGTTCATCATCGCATAAGTGGTGGTAAGGGTCACTTTGATCCCCTCTCGCTCCCGGTGCCCTCCGTTTGCGTTATTGTGCCGTGGTTCGCCGGCAACCGCTCCCATGCTGTTCCCAGTGTAGTTTATCCCTAGGGTCTTAATCCCATCTAATCTAATCTAATCTTGTTTGGCCCTAGTGTCGTCGTCGTCTCCATGTGTTGCCGCCGGTTCATCGTCGTCATCTATCTCTCCCCGATTGGTTCGGTGGGACGTCTATCCGTGTCTCCTTGGTTTAGATTTCAACCCATCGGCCGCACTTGCCAAGCCGCTTTGTCGCAGCCGCAGCCGTGCCTGTTGTGTTGTTGTTCGCCGCGCTACTGCCCTAGCCCGTGCACCGTCGCTACCAGTTGTGCCGCTGTTGCTTGCCGTCACCGCTGCGCTAGTCGTCTAGCTGCCGTTGTGCCGCTCCCTGCCACAGTCGTGTTGCTGCTGCTGTGCGTAACCGCTTGCCGCTAGCTGCTGTCTGGCCGCTGTGCTGTGCCGTGCCATTGCTGCTGTACCGTGTCGCAGCCGTGCGTCGCTTAAACCTAGCCGACGCTTTAGCCCGTTGCTCGGTAGTTGAGTTGTCTAGCTGTAGGTGCATCCCTAAATTCCTGCCGGCCTATCGTTTGCCGTACCGAGGCTTTACCGTGAATTGTGTCTAGCTCACTGGTTTAGTTGCAGCCGTTGCTGAGTTGTTCGCTCGTTCGTTCGAACGAGGTGTTCCCCGTGCTTCGTTCGTTCGTCCGTGTTGAGTCGTCCTTTAGTTCAGAGCCGCCGGTTCCGTTCGCCGGTTTCGGTTGATCATTTGGGTGATCCCATGTCATGTAGAGTTGACTCGTTGAGTCAGTATCTCGTGAGGCTCGCTTGCCAGATCAATCTAAGTCATCCGATCTTGGTCGACTCGGTCAAGATTAATCTCAGCCGCCCAAAATCAATATAAATCCTTTCCACTCTTTCCAATGGCATATTAGTTTTTTTATCATATGTCATCTACCAAATATAATCTAATCTTTTTCCGAATGTTGTTTTAATCTTTCATCTCCGTTATAAATCATTTGTAAATGGTTTAATTAATGTGGAATAGTCTTTTTCTTTAATAGGTTTAATTGGAATTAAATCTTGTAAAAATCATAATTAATTCATACGAAATCAGAATGAGACCGTTCAAGTCTCTAAATTTATCTAAAATCATGATCTACATGTTTGTTTACTTTTATGTACTATTTATTTGGTTTTTATTAGTCTTTTTCCTCGTTTTGCGTGTTAGCTTGTCGTTTCCGTCATTTCGAAGGATTCGTGAGGCGTTGGAAGTATTCAAGAAGACTAATTGAAGACCGAATATTACAAGGCAAGTCACACAGATCCCAAACACAATTCCTTTGAGCATGTTGATCCTATATTTAAATTCTCTATTTATTTCAACTGTGCATTTATTTTCGAATGTCACCGGGTGGTGAGCCTTTCCCATTTAATTATGGCCAAAGATGACTTTATTTTCCTATGGGTTATAATTTGATTAGCTAGAACCTTATATATTGGTTTGGTTCAGCTAGATGCTTATAATAGATGCTTAGCCATGTTTAGAAACAATAGCTCACTAATGGGATAAATCATGCTTCACTATCACTTATGGATATTTAATGGAAGCTCACGATGGTTGATCGTGATTGGTTAATTAATTAATTTGCCAACTAAAACTTGATAATGGTGGGTTGTGAGCACATGGTTTTGATGGTCGTGCTCATGACAATTAAGGACCGGTTCACGAGTTTCGGTTGTGAAACATTAACCGTGCCAACCACAAGCCAGCGTAGGCAACGGCTTTATCTTTTGTATAGCATGGTTCATTGCGGAGCACCAGACTGAGAAGTGGTGGAGATAAGCCCACGGGGGTCGCTGGGGAGTCCATGCCTTGTTTATAAGGGGGTGATTATGATCCAAGAACGGTGCGCTGTGGTGGATTGTGTTGTGCGAGGGGTACTGTCACAGCTCCTTTCTGAGGTACCATGGTGGTATTGAGGCGCATGGTGACATGTTGTGGGGCTGTGTCTTGTGGGTACAGTGGTACACCTCTGTCCAAAGTAAAACTATTCGAATAGCCATGCCCGCGGTTATGGGCGAGTCTAACAATGTCTTTCGTGATTAGTCTCACACTTCTCACCATAATAAATGATGCTATAATTGGTAATAATTTGATTAGCTCCTGGTTTGGAATGGTATATTCCTGGTTTGGAGATAGATCTGTACAGCCGGGTATGGTTGTTCAGGATGGTTCGGCCTGAGCAGCATGGGTGTGCTGTTTAGTGTTGATTAAAATTGATGATTAATTACTCTACTGTTTTATAATTCTCAAATGTTTGCTAAATGCTGCTTTTGCAAATGGGCCCTATATTATGCCATTTTTTGGTATCCTTGTGCACTTGCATATTTGCTGTGTGGCTTGTTGAGTATGTCATATGCTCACCTTGCAATAATCAATCAAACCTCAGCTGAAGACAAGTTGCGAAGGAGAAAACGTTTGGCTTATACCCAGTTGAGCTGCCTGTGGGAGTGGAGCCGGAGCTTCGCTAGATCGTAATTCCGCTGCTGTTTTTCTTTTCTTTTGTAAGTATTTACGTTATTATTATGATGAATCTGTATATTAAATTGTCAGTTTGTGTACCTTGGTTGATTCCTGGACGAGGATTTAATGCACAAATAAGTTCGGAAATTACTAGTGAATTTCTGGGCGTGACACTAACCGTCATTTGGAGCCTATATAAGGAGGTCACCTTCTCATTTCCAAGACACACAACTTTGAGCTGAATTACAAGAGGCTCTATTGTATCTTTTGTACATTAGAATAAGGTAGAGAGTGAGGGGAAGCTCTGGAGCAGTGCCCGGAAGTTAGGCGCTCATCCGACTTCTACCTCGACGAGTGTAGCTTTCTAGGAGGAATTCGGGAGGAGTACCGTAGCTGTCAGTACACTCTGCTCCGGGTTCGGAGAACTTCTTCTATTAAGTAAGCATTCGTGTTCCTTTCTTATGTTATTTAATTACTTTGTTTAAGTAAGATAGATTTCCATCTTTGCGGATTCATTGTTTAGTATTCGTACTAAGTGCTCTAGTACTAGGACTCTGGATAAAGAAGGAAGTTCCCGTACAAGTATTAGAGTAGTAATTAATAACTTAGACATGGTGTCTACGTTAGAGATTACCTTTATTTGTTGTGTATCCCATGGATTTGTTAGAGGTAGGCGGCAGGTGTTGATAGCCTAGAATTCCGTCCCAGTAATCCTCCACGTTCGGATACAACATAGACCTATAGCCAGAACCACGCTGGCAGACCAGCAGGGGTCGGTGCTCGAAGCAATAGATAGGGAATTACCTTGCTTAGCGTAGATAACTAAAACACATAAAATGTCCTCTCTAGCCTAGCCAACCTATCATCAGTTGTTGTCCTTGGATAGTCTTAGCCTTAGGTAGATTACACACGTTCCCTGAGTTCGATATCCTTTTGGGGTCACCCGAAGGTGAAGTACTATAGCGGTATTCCGTGCGCTTGCAGATTTATCTGTGGTCGTAAGAAATACCAACAAGGGGGGAGGGTTACAAGGATAGTATCTACTAGATCTCTCTATTCAATCTATAAAAGATATCCATGATCGCCGAAGTTTATATCTTATCTCGGAAATGTCTTTTTCTTTATTTACAAGATAGACACGTGAGCCTAGACTGCTAGCCCACCCTATGCCCCATGGCCCGAAGGCCTCTCCTTGGATACCCAGGTACCATGTAACCCACAAAAGTCATCTTCGGCCATAATATAGGGAAAAGGCTCACCACCCGATGTCATTCGAAAATAAATGCATATTTAAAATAAATAGAGAATTCAAATATCGGATCAAAATGATCAAAGGAATTGTGTTTGGGATCTGTGTGACTTGCCTTGCAATAATCGGACTTCAATTAATCTTCTGGAACACTTCCGACACTCTCACGAACCTCCGAAACAATGGAAATGACAGCTAACACGCAAAACGAGGAAAAAGACTAAGAAACTCCAAACAAACAGTACATACAAAGTAAACAAACATGTAGATCATGATTTTAGATTAATTTAGAGCGTTGAACAGCCTCATTCCAACTTCATATGAATTAGTTACAAATTTTACAAGATTTAATTCAATTGAACCTATTAAAGAAAAGACTATTCAAATTAATTAAACAATTTACAAATAATTTATAATTGAGATAAAAGATTAAAAGCAACCTCCGGAAAAGATTATATCATATTTGGTAGATAACATATAGTAAAAAGGACTAATATGCCATTGAAAAGAGAGAAAAGGATTTATATTGATTTTGGACGGCTGCGATTAATCTTGACCAAGAGTTGACGAGATCTAACAGATTAGCTCGATCTGATATAGGTGGGATTAGTTTTTCCGTTTCTATTTTCATAATCTTCTTAGTACAGCTCTTGGAGAATTTATCCCCTCATATGCCAGCTAACACTGGCCCCACACATCACATGGCACTCACACCTACTCCTTTTACAAAGTATGCTTTCTCTTCCGTATCGCGCCTTTACACTTTACGCCTTCCCCTGTTCCTCTTCTGTTGTCGCCGCCATTGTGTCCATCAGAGTGTCTGGCGTGACATTTGCCCCCCCACCCTCCCCCCTCCGAGCAGGAGCTTGTCCCCAAGCGATTGGCTCAGGAAACCTGGCACGGACCACTTCATAATCTTCCCATGTAGCCCACTCTGGTGCCAGAGAGCCCCAACGAACAAGCTCTTGAACCACCAAGGCATTACCTTTTTTTGAACATACGGCGATCCAAAATTGCAGAGGGAACCAATTCAGTAATGTCCAGCTGCAATGGAGAGGGCAACGAAGAAAAGACAGGCTTGGCATCAGGGACAAATTGTTTGAGCTGCTACTCATGGAACACTGGATGAAACCCACTGTGATCAGGAAGTTGCAATCGATATGCCACAGAACCAATCTTATCCACAATTGGGAAAGGACCAAAGTACTTAAACACCAGCTTAGGAAAAGGTTGAGAAACAACAGACTTCTGGGCATACGGTTGAAGTTTCAGGAGAACCAGATCACCAATCTGAAATGAGCGACGAGTACGCTTCAGATCAGCTGTTTTTTTCATCCTATTTTGAGCACAGGTGAGATGATGCTTCAGCAAAGAAGAAAACATAGCACGTTCTCTGAGCAAAGCATCAGCTACAGGAGAATCAGAGTCAGTAGATTCAAAGGCATTAACTGACATGGCAGCAGTGGCGGATCCAGAAAATCGATTAGTTGGTATCGTAACGTGTCTATCAATGTCATAGTATGCTAATTATGCTTAGATCATGGTGTTATAACATATAGATAAGTAGTTTTGCTATAGATTTTGCCGAAAGTCGTCGGTGTCGCCTGACACTGGCCTTAGTACTGTAGATCCGCCCCTACATGGCAGGAAGAAGACCATACGAAGGATCAGTGCCAAACAGTGATTTTTAAGGAGAGCATTGTAAGGCAGAGTGGTAATTTGTATTATACCAAAACTGTGCTAAAGGGAGCCAAGCACACCACTAATGTGGGGAAGAGGAGACCGCACACCTCAAAGACATCTACAAGCATTTGTTAACACGTTCGGTATGGCCATCAGACTATGGATGGTATGCAGTAGAGAGATGTAATGGCACTTCAAACCTCTTAAACAAAGTCTGCCCAGAAATTACTTGTAAATACCTTATCGCGATCTGAAACAATGGACTTGGGTATACCATAGAGAGAAGCCATATTGTTCAGAAATAACTCAGCCACCTACAAAGCTGAAAAGGGATGTTTAAGAGGCAGAAAATGAGCAAATTTAGTGTATCTGTCAACCACCACCAAGATAACACTGCTCCCCTTAGAAGTGGGCAAACCCTCCACAAAATCCATAGAGATATCTAGCCATGCACCAGATGGAATTGTTAATGGTTGCAGCAACCCAGGATAAGAACAATGCTCATGTTTAGCTTGCTGACACACTGCACATTGCTAGACAAATTCTTCCATGGATTTCTTTAAACCCTTCCACACAAACAATTTCTTCACTCGCTGGTATGTAGCTTGAATCCCACAGTGACGTCCTATTGCAAAAGAGTGGAAGGCTGCAATTAGTTTGGTCTGCAAAGCAGAATTAACTCCAATCCAGATTTTATCTGCTTTCCTTATCAACCCATGCGACAAGGTAAAACCTTGAGAATTCGGAGAGGTAATGGCCAATTATTGCAATAATTATTCAGCAAAAGGATCTACCACATAGGAATTAGGGACCTCCTGATCCCAAGCAGGTTGAACAACTGAAATAGGAAAAAGATGCCCCACTCTAGACAAAGCATCAGCAGACTTATTATCCACCCCCTTCTTATACTGAAATTTGTACTGCAGACCAATCAGTTTAGTCATGGCCTTCTTCTGCAAATCTGTACTGCGAGTCGCCCCCATTACTAGTTCGGCGTGCTGTCAGTATCTAAACTCTGATCATCCAAATGATAAAGGGCTTTATGATCAGTTTTAATAACAAAAGGACTAATGAGTAAATAAGATCTTTACTTATCCACAACCATTATAATAGCCAAAAATTCCTTCTCATAAATGGATAATTTCTGATTAGCAATGCCCAATGCTTTCCTGTAAAAGCCACAGGATGCCCTTCTTGAGATAGCACAGCTCCAATGCCAGTAGCACAAGCATCGATTTCCAGAACAAAAGGTTTGGAAAAGTCAGGGAGAGTAAGGACAGGTGTAGTACACATAGCAGTTTTTAGAGCTGCAAAAGCTTCCTGAGCTTCAGGAGTCCATACAAACTTAGTGTTCTTCTGAAGCAACATGGTGAGAGGTTTAGCCAAAATGCCATAGTGTTGCACAAACTTTCTATAATACCCAGTGAGACAAAAAACCATCTTAGTTCAGTGACATTAGTAGGAATAGGCCAAGAAGCCATAGCTTGAGTTTTCTCAGGATCTGTGGCTACACCTTCAGCAAAGATAATGTGGCCCATGTATTCCAATTGAGAAGTGGCAAATGAACACTTGGACAACTTAGCACATAACTGATGCTGCTGTAACAACTAGGGGTGAAAACGGTCGGAAACAATCGGGGAACACCCTAAACCATTACCGCAACCATATTATTTTTCGGAAACAGAATCGATAACGGTAAGCCGGTAGCGGAAATGATATTGGAAATATCTAAATCGAAAACGGAATTATTCAATCGGAAATGTGTCGGTATCGATCGGAAGCCGATAATTCCTGTCGGAAACATCAAACAATAACATCGCACATTTAGCTAGCAATCTAGAACTCGAACTTGGCTGTCCAACTTGGAAAACTATAAAAAATTAGGATTCAGAGACTCGTCTAATATATGAAATTTATTAATTACAAAATAGGAAAATTGATTTGATCAAGTAGAAGGATCATTGAGGGCTAGTATGAAAATAAATATGAAACTTAGGGCTTATATGGAAGAAATCAACTAAATGAAGAAGTTCTCGTAATATTTACAAAGTCCAGGGGCTAAAATAGAAGATGACAGGAGATATTTATCCACCCATCCCATTGATGGAAGAGGACCCCATTGACCCTATCTCGTTCCCATCGCTATCTCCACTCTCCAGTCGATCCAGCGTGTCTCCACCGCCGATCCAGAGTCTCCACCGCCGGCGCTCCAGATCCGCCTCTTCCCCTGCTCCGGCTGCTCCACCTCTTCCCATGCACGCCTGCCGTTGCTGCTGGGTGGATTCGGGGACGCTGACAGCCTACGAATGCCGGTGGCCGGGGATGACAACGACGACGACAGTGCTGTCCCTGGTCAGCTGTTTCAAAACCCCTTCCGCTGCTCCTTGCTATCGATCTCCCATCTACTTTGGACTCTCCTAGCCGCGTCGACGCGGGGATTGGGGAGCCAGGAGTAGCCGACCAGCTCTAGGGTTAGGGATTTAGGGTTATTATTGGGCTGAGAAAATGGGCCAAAGAAAAATAACTGGGGCCAGCCGGCCAGATGTTTATAAAAAGGATAATTTACCGGAATATATAAACGGTAATTACCGGTATAATACGGTAACCACACAAAACGGTTGGTAAATTACCAAACTATTTCCGATATTGTTTCCGTATTTTTTACCGTTTTCGTTTTCGATTACGATATTTACCATTTCCGGAACGTCCGATTGGTCAAATTCGAAAAAGGTAGCCCGGTCGGCCGGTAATTACCGCTACTATTTTCATCCGTGGTAACAACTACAACACCAGCTCTAAGTGGTGACCATGCTCCTCCAAAGATTTGTTGCATATCAATATGTCATCCATGAACACTAAAACAAATTTTCTCAAGAAGGGAGCAAAGATAGAATTCATGAGACACTGAAAGGTTGCAGGGGCATTAGTTAACCCAAATGGCATCACCCTGAATTGGACATGACCATGATGGGTTTTGAAAGCAGTTTTATACTCATCAGCCTCCAACTTTCTAATCTGGTGATATCCACTTTTAAGATCAAGTTTGGAGAAAAACTTAGTACCAGCTAGCTCATCCAAAAGTTCCTCCACTATGGGCAAAGGAATTTGTTCTTAATTGTTAAAGAACTCAACCTGCGGTATTCCACACAAAATCTCCAGCTGTTGTCCTTCCTTTTAACCAGCGACACAGGAGATGCAAAAGGGCTACAACTGGGAGTAATGAGTCCAGCGGTCAACATTTCGAAAACTTGTTTCTCAATCTCACCTTTCTGAGCAGGAGAATATCTGTAAGGTCATGAATTAACTGGCACAGAATTAGGTAACAAGGTAATTGAATGATTCAGCACCCTATCAGGGGGCAGGGTACTATACTGCTGCAGTAGCTGCGTATAGCAGGATATTCAGAAGAAGAACTAGACAGTGCAGCAACAGGTTCAAGCACAGCCATAGCCCATATATCATTACCCTGATCCCATTTAACCACCTGAGTTGCTGAGACTTCAGTTACTTCAATTACAATAGGAGAGGCAACTCCTTGCAAAATAATTTCAGCCCCCTGATAGGAAAACTGAATTGTCTTTGCAGCCTAGTCACAGGTCATAGGACTATATTGTGTTAACCAATCCATGCCTAGCACCACATCATATCCTCCCATGGGTAGAAGACGCATAGTAAAAGAGAAATGATATCCCTGCACCCACCAAGTAAATTGGGGAATCTTGGCATCACAAGACAGTACCTCTCCATTGGCCACTTTAACTGAAATAGGTAGAGTTGCAGTAGTAGGAAGCTGTAACTTGGCACACAAATCAGAATTCACAAAGCTGTGGGAACTCCCAGAATCCACAAAAATCAGAATAACCTGATTACCCACCAGCGCTCTCAGCTGAACAGTAGCCGAAGAACAGGTACCAGCTAGAGCATGCAAGGAGAGATTAAAATCCTCTTCTACCAATTCAGGAGCAGTGACAGCATCCAAAATATCATCAAACAAGATCACTGGCTCTTCCTGCACAGCAACTTTAACTGAGCCTCTTGTTTGACACAGACTTGACCAGAAACATACTTATCACCACATTTGAAACACAGACCCTGAGCCCTTCTATATTCCTTCAGCTGCTGTGCTTTCCACAACTCACCACGAGCCAACTTAGGTTTCTCATTGCCTCTACCAACAGCATTATCTCGGCGTTGATTAAACCTCTTCCTTGGTTGTCCAATATGAGCACCCTCCTGAGCCAAAGCAACAAGACAATCCTGGGTAACAGTAGTAGGCTGAGCTGCCTGAACGAAAGACCTCAAGTCATCCTTCAGTCCCAACATAAAGTGAGAAACCAAAACAGAACCACACAAGAGCGGGTCATACAGACGAATCTGATAGACAAGTTCACTGAATTTTGAACAATATTCTATCACTGTGCTAGTTTGTTTGAGTAACAGTAACTCATCCATTTTCACAGACCTAAGGTGCACATCAAATTCCCTAGAAATAGCAGTTTTCAACATCTCCCAATCATGCCAACCCACTTCTAACTTCCATGTCTGATACCAATTTGCGGCATCACCCACGAGATTCATAGATGCTGCTGAAACTAGAAATGCTTCCGTGATTTGATAGAAAGCAAAATAAGTCTCACAATTATCAATCCACACTTTAACCCCATTTCCATCAAACTTCGGAAAATCCATTTTAGGAGTCCACTGACGATGACCCATGTCACAATGCTCACGATCACCCGGAGAGTAATGAGGTGAAGGTACCCAATGGAGGAGGTGGTGGTGGTTGTGGTTCAGACGAGGTTGAAGCCGTGGAACCCGAATAAGGAGTCAACAACAACGGCGCTTGATGTGGTGTTTCCGGCGGCAACGGTGGCGGTGGTGATGGTGCCACAATGACCGCCTTCAGAGCCCGTTCGACCCAAGTTTGCTCTTGCTGCACCTGGTCGAGGGAGGTCAAGGAGAGATCCACCTTGGTTTTTACCCGACCCAACCGCTCGCCCTGCTGCTCGAGCTTGAGGTCGATCTACATCAAGTGCGTGGCGATGTCGTCCTTGGCAGCCATTGCATTCATGGCATCCAACAAGCACTCCTCCATGGATTCCATCGCTGCGATCGTCTGCCGAACCTGCAAACTTGGTTTGGCTGGTGCCGTGCCGTCGTCTCCTCCAAACCCGATCAACCTAGCCTTGATTTACCGCAAATCAACCTGAAGGAAGACCACGAACGAAACACCGGATTTACTGATCAAGAGTTGAGAGAGTGCGAGAGATAGCCCGGGATCGAAAAGCGACTGATACCAACTTGGCATGGCCCTAATCACGGCGACGGAGCTCGCCGGAGTTGGGGGAATAGCAGAGGAAGAACAGAGGAAGGAGAAGGATACAGAGTAGGTGGGATTAGTTTTTCCATTTCTATTTTCATAATCTTCTCAGTACAACTCATGGAGAATTTATCCCCTCACATGCCAGCTAACACTGGCCCCACACACGACATGGCACTCACACCTACTCCTTTTACAAAGTACGCTTTCTCTTTCATATCGCGCCTTTACACTTTACGCCTTCCCCTGTTGCTCTTCTGTTGTCGCCGCCGATGTGTCCGTCAGAGTATCTAGCGACTAGCGTGACATGACAGCACGTTGCGGCTGGGGTCGGCGGCAGCGGCGGAGAGAGATGGAGCTCGCGGGGAAGAGTGGCTTGGGCATGGGAGCTCCGGGAAAGGAGGGGAAAGCGAAGGGGAGACCCAGTGCATCCTTTATATAGGCGGAGGAGGTAGAGATCGATGCGGATGTGGTGGGATTTGGTGGCCGAAAATTAGGGTTTATCCCGATTTGTTAGGATAAGAACGGGGCCGAAATTCATGGGATTAAGCACGAATTTGATGGGTCTTTCTTGGGGAAAAGGTAGAGGAGATTGAGAGGGTTCTATTTCCGCGATCAATTTTAGATTGGGAGCAACGGCATGGCCGGATTTGGTGGAGGATGCGGCGCTACTGTGAGCAGGCACGTGAGAGAAACGGCTGAAGGTTGAAGACAACACTGTAGTAATAGGGGAGCAAAGTAGACTTCTGTCGGGGCTAAAAGAAAAGAAGGGACAAGAAACAGGCTTTCTCCGAGAATAGAGAAGAGGGCACAGAGGAAGGATGGGTTATGAGGGAAAAATGACTTTTTCCAGTTTCAACCCGAAAAGGATAAGGGAATTTTAATTACTTTTCCAATTTAAATTAATCATTGAAATGATCTTTGAATTGTTAAAAATATTTTCAATGCTCAAATAATTTCAAGAAGAATCCTGAAAAATACTTGGACACTCTAAGTGTTTAGCAAAACTATATCCAGATCCTTTAATGATTAATTTATTATGTTAATAATTACTGAAATGTTCTTCGTATTATTAAAATTAGGAATTAAGCTATGAAAAATCTGAGAAAATTCTAGAGAGTGTAATTAATCATGGAGAATTTAATAAGACTTAAATCCAGCCATACTTTATACTTATGAAATTTTATTTACCACATTTTACTTTATATTAATGAACATTTAATATAAATTCTAAGAATAATTTATTAAATAATTTATAAATCCTGAAACGAAAATCAGGATGTGACAGCAACCAAACATGACCTCATGCTAGTCAGGCTAGCCTGATACAAGAAACCAACACTTGCATGTGTCTCTCCACATTTAGGCTAGGTTTAGCCTAGATGAGGGAGATGTGCCAGGCTAAAGGGATACGAGCAACCAATCACACCCATAAATGCATGGGTGAGATGACAATTAATCTAGCTGGTGGCTGTCTTCCTTTCTCCGAATCTATCCCCATTCCCAGCTGTTTTTTAAGACATTTGTGAATTTTGAGTGAAACCTATAGGTTGGTACCATTTTTCCAATCCCACGCGTCAATAGTAAAAAATGTCCAATTAAGGTCACTACCACCGTCTTCTCCGAATTCTTGCAAGCCATCCAATTATTTTCTTCTAAACCATGCAGAGGTCCTAGACTAAAGGAAGATGACTACATACCCATTGTCTGATTCTAGGATCTACGAAGCCATCATGATGTCTGATTTTCAAAAATAATCTTTATGCCACAAGTATAAATTAATCAACATTGTCAATTCCAGTAAAAAAATAGATATTGATAATTTTGACAGCAGAATAAAACAAGCATACATTAACCATCAAACTTTTTGGGTCACGAGAATCATCATAATATTAGCTAGATCAAAATACGTCTGCCACAATTTTTTTTCATGGAGAATGATTAATCAGTTCACCATTTAATGGAAATGTTTTGTAAAGACACAAAATAGTTCCTTTGATGATTTCTTCGGTTTGAGCTAGTTATGATTTTTGGCACCCTCCATTTGGCCACTTTGGTCTCATAGTGGTACTTGCTTTTTGCAATGCAACTTGTTCACTTTCTTGCATTTCCTTGTTTTGGGGGCCTCCCTCTAGGATGCTTGACAGTGGTTGAGGCCAAGTGACTGACCTTGTTTTGTCCTGCCCCATGTGCTGTGTCTGAATTGTCAGAGTCGCAATCTTCGGCTATGGAAAGAAATAAAACAATATCAGGAATAGCCAAAGGTGGGAGAGGCAACATATCATAATTTTTTTCTGGAAACATAGGAAATTTATTAAAGAAAGAGTGAAGGGAATAAATCCCTGGTACATCGCCTGAAGCAAAGCATCATATAGAGCACAACCATCCTTTTGACATGAAAGGGTGAATGAACTACCGATAACAACACTACAACTGAAAACATATAGCAGCAGAAAAGGATGAGATCGATAAGGGGCAACGGAAAACATCCTTTGGCGGCCTCCACTGGAGCGGCACAATTTGAGGTTTTTCTCTTAAGTCTTAGATTTTGAGTAGGCTTCACCAGACTCGACAACAGATTACTTCGGAGTTCCCCGATAAATCTGAGCAGCACTAATTGCGAAGCTAATGACAAATGCCGCATGGGCAGACTACGTTCAGCCTGAATGGAGGACCTAACACAGATACTGCTGCAATCAACGGAAGCAAGAGAAATCTTCGAAGTCCAGCCAACCTTAATGAACAAAGCTTAGGATGCTGGTTAGTAAACGTCTGCCTTACTACACCGACAACATGGATTGCTAGCCTGAATATAGCAGAGTAGTTAGACGAACGGGTGACCTGGGAGTGCTACACATCTGCTTCACACATGCTGCCCCATGACCGTAGATCGTTGTTGCCAAACCAGCCAGCAAAGCAAAGACAAGAGCCAACTTTGCTTAAATGGTCACAGTAGACAACCGACACAACGAGGAACAACACTCACTTCTCTAGACTCGCTACCTCGTGAACAATGGCCACTGCCACTGAGCAAGCCACCAGACAAGGGGGTTGTCCAGCAACCAAACCACAATCTTACTAAACAAGCCGCACCGGGCAAGCACCACGTTGAGGAGTGGAGAAAGGGGAGAACAAGGTGGAGTGGAGACCAAAGAATGGGACGGGGAGACCAAAGTAGTCGACTGAGCAAAGACCGCAAATCTAGGCCTATAGCAGCACGAGCTAGCAGATCTAGCTTTTTTACCAGTAACAGCTGCCGTCCGCGCCACCACCAGCACTGCCACCAAAGAGCCCCCCCCCCTCCAAGCCACAGCTGCCAGACCACCACCACCAGCAGTTCCACGCCTCCACACCATGGAGATGACACCAGCAGATCAAAAATAATACAAGTTGCCCAACAAAGGAAACCTGACAACGCTAAACCTGAAGCTAAGGGCACCCAAACCCGTTCTAGCTGTTATCAGCAGTGAGCCGCTAGAATCGATGGGGGAAGAGGGCCGAGAGGGATCATTTACTATAGCACTACCTTATCGCCGATCAAGCTCTCCAGATGTGTGAGTCTCATTTTCTTTTGTAAAATATAATATCAATTATTTCTAAGGGTGCAAACAGTAAAACTCTAAATAAACCCTTGCTTCAGAAAAAGAAAGAAAGAGGTGTCTCAAAGCCACCAGTACAAGTCATAGCAAACAAAAACCATGTGACCATGTCTATAGATAACTTGTCACTGCCTCCTTTTATTTCTGCCACAGCTTCTAATCACTGTGATTTTGCATGATGATTAAGGAGGTAAAATATATAATGTATTTTTACTTTGCACAATGCTTAAGGAAGTCAAAAGATTGAGAAACTAATGTTACATGACAATGTTTAAATTATTTTAGTACGATGGTACAGGCAACCATCTCACCCCCATGACTCTCCTTTTTTGTAAAAACATGGAATGCTAGATCTAATTGTAAAAAAATTGGACCTAATCTTAATAGTACTACTTTGTAAGAAAAATTGAAAATATTAGCCAAAATGTCGAGTTAAATTGCATGGAAGTTAGGATGTCAAAGTTAAATAAACTAATGGTGTAATTGGGGTCATATGGATTTGCTTCTTAGGTGCACTATTTAACCAGTTAGTAGAGCTTATAGCAAAATTATCCCCCAAAAAAGATATTGGTCTTCTAGCTAGGATCAATCTGTCTTATTTTGGGGCTATATTAATTATTATCGTATTTTATAACATAGAGTTTGAAGCATATTATTGTGGTAAAATTGTACTGGATAGCACAACCTGAAGAAAGCATTATGAGAACTAAATATTCCTAGAAACTGATTTAACACAAGAAACCTCATGAACTTTTGTTCCTCGGGAACTAACTTACCGCTAGTTGAACCTTGCTCGTCACTAAGTATCTCTTCTTTCAGTGATAGTTTTCGGAGTTTCGACGATCTTGTGCGCAGCTGGTTTGTCCCACCTAACTCTAGTCTTTTCCATAAGCTTTCATGCTGCCATGTGAAACATATTGTAAAGCATATTGTAATAGCACGTTGATGCAGCATATTGTAGAAGGATTTTATTGGGAGTATTGGTAGTAACATCATTATAGAGAGCAACTATAGTTAGGTTTGTGTCCTAGATATACCTTTTTAAAGTAGATGGGTTAGAACTAATACATTTTTCAGAATATCTACAGATATGAACATGATTGTTCGATATAACTACACTCAATTGTGTGATTTGTTTTATCGAAAGTAAAACAAGCATGAAGTTAAGATGAATTAGTTATAGATTTTTGAAGTTTTCCTAGTTCTCATATATGTTTTCAATTATTCTTTTGGACTGTACTTTTTCATGTCGAACCCTGGGATTTGTAAAACTTGCAACCAGGTCCAGGTTCTTCTACACTCGAGCAGGAAGCAGCGACAGCCATGGCTGAGCTCGATCTCAAGCTCGCCGGCGCAAACGGCGGCTCTCATTAGTCCTTTTTCATTGTTTCTTTTAACGGAAACTTTTTTATATGAATTATTTCCTTTATACATGTAAAGTTTCTATGTGTAGATTTTATATATGTAAAGATTGTATATGTAGATTTTATGTATATAAACTTTCTATGTGTAGACTTTATTTATATAAACTTTATATAGAATTTATATCTCTGGAATTAGAAAGTTTAGTGTATTAATTTTAATAGAAATATAAATGTTGATCATCACAGGATATTTTTTAAAAATAAAATAGCTACAGTCCAATCCAAACAAACCTCGTAAGTCGTAACAAGAAAACATAAAGCATGTGTGGACTTATTTTAACCGAAGAAACAAACTACCAGTGTTGAGTTGTGATCCAAATTCATTTGCACTTAATAAAGGCCAGCTTCTGCCGTACGGATCATCATCCCTTTTAGGGTTCCACTATATATATACCTCTTGTAAGCCGCCGTACGGCGATGAAACCTCACCTCAGATATAGTGAAGATATTTTGCTGGCTGGCGCCCGTGGTTTTTTTCTCTCCTGTTTAGGGAGGGTTTTCCACGTTAAATCTCGTGTCTTTTGTGATTGATCTATTGTTCTTTATCGTTTGTTCGCCTATCGTTTCCTAACAAGTGGTATCAGAGCTGGTTCCCAGATTAGGGTTTCGCGATGGCGTCGATGAAGTATGATCTACCGCTGCTAGACTACAAGACGAGATTCTCGCTGTGGCAAGTCAAGATGCGGGCTGTTCTGGCGCAAACTTCGGATCTTGATGAGGCGCTGGAAAGCTTCGGGAAGAAGAAAACGACTGAGTGGACCGCTGAGGAGAAGCGGAAAGATCGTAAGGCTCTGTCACTAATCCAACTTCATCTATCTAATGATATTTTGCAAGAAGTGTTACAGGAAAAGACTGCTGCAGAACTTTGGCTCAAACTGGAATCGATCTGCATGTCTAAAGATCTATCTAATGATTTAAGCACGTAATTAGGCATGTAATTAGCTATGAGGAATAAAAGATGAAAAGGTATCGCAAAATTCGCGAGATTCCTGGCTCGTATACTAGACCTACCAATCCGTTCGCGTCTGGCGCACGTTCGCGCGATAGACTTACCCGAGAGCAAGGGGGCGAAGAAGGATAAGCTGTCACGATGTTCCAACGTGTCGGTATTTCTCTCTATATTCAAGGTGGGTCCCACGCGATAAAATGGTGGAACACAAGTGTGAGCAAGCCAAAGGCACTGCCATGTGGGTCCAGGTCGTGGTAGGCTAGGTAAGGGTGACGAGAATGGCTAGGAACACAGGTAAACACATGTTTTATTCAGTTTACAGGATTTTCAGAGATTTTTCTGTTTCTCTTTCTTTGAAGTTCAAATTAACCAAGTTAGAATGATGTTAACAATTTGGTGATTTTTGTGGTTATAACCTATGCTACCTAGATTCCATTTCTCAAAGTTTCACTCAAAAATTTGAAACATTTTAATTCTGACAAAAAGATGAAAAGGGGTATGCTGAGAACTAAATTGAATTTTTAGGAGGTCAAAACTAAGGGTAACAATTCTTGAAAAATTATATTAACTCCTGATAAATACTGTAGCATTTGAATAAATTATAAAACCTATATCCTTCTGTTCAACTTAGGCACATTTAGAAGTTGCTTTATTTTGCCAATTAGGTTTCTAATTAATTTAGTTTGAGTACCTTGACTATTTTACTTGAGGTAGTAAAAAGTTTGATACAATCACAAAACCTTCATAGTGGTCGTCTTAGGTTGGCTAAGTGACAAGAGGATATTCATTGATTTTATGTTGCTTAGATTTGTTACATAGTCTCTAGGTTTATTTAACATGCATCAACCAATTATGAACGACATAAAAATCACTCAAGCCAATAAATTGGACTTCACTACAAACAACTACACAAGCACACAATTACTAGTTACTAATTCTACTAACCAATTACTAAGCATGATTGGGTAGATTATCAAAGAGCGAAAGATTAATGACTATACTACAACGTTTCTTAACTACCGTTTGACCATTTAATTTGGTTATATACAAAGAGGCTTGGACAAAGCTTGGAAGCTACAAAGTAGAAGACACTAAACGCTAGAGCTTCATGGATTATCTAGTATTGAGTCAGCTTGGTCTCTTGAAACATTGTTCCCCTCGTGGAAGGGAAAACACAAATTAGTCGAGCTACACCTAGAATGTGTTGGTAGATTTTATTAGCGCCAAAACACTCTCTGAATGTTGGATGAGTCTTTAAAAATAGTTTTCATTTATCTACCATAAGGTTGTAGGGTCATTAGTCTACCTATAATGATCACTAAAGTTTCATAATAACTCAAACCAACAGTTATGGAAAATTGTTTCAATTTCTACCCATTTTTTCATATATACACAAATTAACCGGATGAGGTTTTGAACCGAAATAGCTTTAAAACTTCCAACTTTTACTAAGGATATACTCCGATTTCCACTTAAGTTGATTAATAAAAACTGCAGGATGTTACAATTTTGTGCGATCGTTATTTCATTAACGACCGTGGCATCGTGCCATCGTTATTTCATTAACGACCATGGATTTGTGTCATCGTTATTTTCTTTAACGATGACAACACTGGGTGGTCGTTATTTTATTGGCGGCAGTATTATCGTTTACTAATGACAGTGGTATATTTAGATTCATGATCACATTCACAGGAATAAGATGTTAACAGACTAATAACTGAAAATTATTAACAAATCTTTATTGATCAAATGCAAATAAGTTAACTCATTTGTTACATAATTGGAAATGTATGTACATAATCTAATTAAATTTCCGTACAACTACAAGAGAGCTATATAGTTTTATAGTAGTCTTCAACTAAAGGTTGTACAGCTCTTGGCTTGTTTCATGCTTGTTGTGAGCCCTGCAAAATACAAGATTTCAACAATCAATACATAAATGAGCTGTGATAGCAATATAGAGTTACAACAGAGCATATAGCTCAGCCTGAATAAGAGAGCAGTCTGCATGCTTCTGCTGTGAATAAGATACTGATCTAACAGCAAACTATGATAAATGTAACCCTAACATGTAAGTTAGGGTCAACTTTAGTGGTCCATCATCTGTTTATTATTCTTTTTTCATTCCACCAAAGCATAATGAGCTGGGACCATATATGATATCCTTGTTACAAAACTAGGGGAAAAAAAAGACACCGAAGTGACAAGAGATATATCGGAATATCAGGACATATCATATTGATGCATTACTTAGCTAGTATAAGAATGCATACCAACATATAACTAATCCTGGATGGACTATTGGAACTAACATCTTGACACACAAAACAAGTTTCATGGCATGTTAACCATGTCAAACAGGAATCTCTGTCCATTAAGAGAAGGAAATTATGATATGAGAAATTAAAAACACATTTTAATAAATCTAAAAGGTTGCAAGTGTCCTCAGATGGTGATACTTTACATTGAGCAGAAAAAGATAGTGAAAAATTCATCTAGCTATAAGTCCAATATGTTAAAGAAATTATCAGGTGCCTACAAGATTATACTTAACATACCTGAAACTTTGCTTAAGGAATGTGGAATGCTTTGCCACCATCTCAATTATCAGGATTGAACCCCATCCATTTCTTCTAGATCCTACAAAAGCTTTGCTAACTCCCCTTTGCGTGCTTGCTGAGCTGGTCACTGTCAGTAAAATCTATAGCATATCTATACAGATTTTTGAAAAGAAAAGAGAAACTGCTTGTGAACCACCAGAGGGACGAGTTAACAAGCATGTGACCATTGTACCCAGTGGGGCACTGGGCGGCGCTGCTGCACCTACAAGGGAAATGTCAAGGAGTGTCGTGCCACGGCGAGGGTTCACAGATATATAAAATCTAGTGTTCTCATCATTCCACTCAGCAGCTTCTGGCATCTGCACTAATAAAATGGATTATATTCTGCACTTTAACATCATATAGTCATGATGTACCATTTGTGTCAGCAAGAAGCAGTAGAACTCAACACGAAAACAAAGATTGAATCCATACACTATGTTTCAGCTTTTCAGGTTTCTCCCTGAATGACAAAAACAAGAAATTGAAGGAGATGGAAGGTCTTCCTAGGCCACATTTTCAAACCTGTACACTCTTGGAACCAAAGGAAAGAAGAACCAAACAACTGTAACTAAAAAATGCAGGTATTTCCTGTTCAGATCAATTGAGAACAACTATCAGAACTTCATTCCTTTAACACCATAATCTGATCTCTATCGACAAAGGTAATTGAGCCAACTACGAGACTATCATATAAGCTAGGAAAGAAAACACATGAGAAATGTAAATGTTAAACTAAATCCAAAAGGAAAATCGTGAAAGTAATCAGCATTTACTCTTTGAAACTGAATCCAAAAGGCATGGACTGTAATAATTCTAACCTACTAGCATCGCTACATGCAAGCAACATCAAGCACATAGACGAAGCATCCAGTACATAGGCAAATCTTTTCTTTTGTTAGAAACAAAGTAGTACTAGCACAAAAATTATCTTCCTGTTATGCTAGAAATTTAGGGTGTGACTCAAACGAGGGGAATTTAGGTGTGGGATGAATAGATGGATACCTTCCGTTCTTGGTGATGAGGAGGTATTGCGCGCTGCAGATCGAGGCGGCAGCCGAGGAGCCGGTGCAGCGCTGCGAAGGGGGAGGTCGTCATGGTGGCGGCCGGCGGCGCTAGGTCAGGAGGAGCGATGGACACCTGCAGCGGCAATAGGTCGGGACCCAGCAGGTGTTGGGCTTTTTCACTTTGTTACCATTTTCAACCTTACCTTTTTTTTGGCAAAGTTACCAAAAAAAATAGCTACATTTAGTTTGTTGCCAAATTTTAGTAAGTACATACGAAATCTTGCCAAAATTTTGGCAACCTTACCAAAATTTGGCACTGCAAAAACTTGATAAGGTTTATCGAGGAGTGATCCTCTCTATCGGGAGATCGTGGGATTCCCCTTTCGTGAGTTCGGCCGGGGGCAACGGGTGAGATCCGAGGTCGTCGATTATCCGCGGTTAAAGCTCCTGAATCTTACACGAGCACAAGGATTATAAAGGTTCGGGCCGCTATCAAGCGTAATACCCTACTCCTGTGTGTGGGAATATCGATCAGTATTACAAGAGTCCCTCAAACTTCAGAGAGATTTTTTCTTGTTAGTGTTGTCTCCTCCTTTCTCAGTGGGCAAGGTCCTCCTTTTATAGTTGAAGGGGATACCACATGCACGGCCTCTACCTACTCTTCCATGAAAAAGGGAGGGGGGCACCCTCTCGTGGCCAATCCGCGGCCCGTGCCTTTGCCCGGAAGTTAAGCCACGGTTGGCCCTTTGGTGGGGCCCAGCGCCGTCCCCCGCCTGACACGGGGGACAGCCCTGTCATTCGCTCTTAAATGAGCGAATGCCTTTGCCCAGAAGTTAAGCCGCGGTTGGCCCTTTAGTGGGGCCCAGCGCCGTCCTTCACCTGACACGGGGGCAGCCCTGTCATTCGCTCTTAAATGAGCGAAGACCGGTGGCTGCCCTCCTCTTGTGGAGAGGAGTCCAGATGATGCCCCTGATGTGACAATACATACCTACCTCCACTCCGCCGGGGACAAAGGAGACGTGGGGTATGGCCGAGCATCAATCGGATGTGACCGGTGACAGGCCGGTCACAGACCGGTTACGCCCGATTTGACGCGGGCCAGTGGTGGGGCTCCACATGTCTGCCCCGACCGCACTAAATGCTTCGAGGGACGGTTGGAGCGCCGCCCATTAATGACCGCCTAGCCTGGTTTCCTCTCTCCACATGGCAGCTGAGCAAGGGCCTCGGGTCCAGGCAGGGCGAGGGCCCGAGGGGCCTGACGTGGCACCCCGAGGGGCTGACATAGCACCCCGAGGGGCCTGACACGGCACCCCGAGGCCCCCTGAACGTGTCCGCGCTTTGCGCGGTGCGAGGAGCGGGGGATAGGCCAGGCTGTAGAGCCACGTATGAGGAAGTGAAGGGAACTTCCCCTTACTTTGCATTCCCCCGGGCCCATATCTCCGACATTCGGCGTTAAGCATAGCCTTAGCCATGCATATATGTGCAACAATCAGATTATGTGTCAACGGCCTTGGCTGATCAATACCACAGTGGACTCCAAAATTAGCATGGTGTAATCCGTAATTCATCTTTATCTTGATCATTTGTGTGTCAACCTAAGCAAAAGTAAAGTGCAAGACTTAGGTAGTATGTAATGCTTGTCAATATCGAGATATTGTTCACCTAGGAGCAAGTTCACCTCTAGTTGTTATTTCTTGGCTCTGGTACGTGTAATTGGTCATTGGAAAGGTGTAACTAGTCCTTGGTCCTCCTTAGCAAACTCTTGGGTCAGTGTAATCATTTCTGAATTATGCCTAACCTCATCATTTGATGATTTGTTTCTGTAGCATTTGTGTTGGCTTGGTAATCCATATCACATGAAGTAATCACAAGTATCCAAATAAACAACCAGAAACCAACTCCAAACAGGAGCAAGCTGGTCAGACAATCAGGTTGGCCAATCTGACCATCACCACTACTTCGGTCTAATAGGTGCATACGACTCGGTCTGACCGGCTCCATCAAGTCAAAACTTGTTCATCATCAGAAACACTATTCACCACAACCACCAAGTTTGACCGTTACAAGCATCCCGGTCAGATCGGCCGATCCAAAGACAAAACCAACACTTCGCCAATTATCACCAAATATCAAACCAATCATCGCATAAGCCAATTGTTTATCACAAAATAATAATCAAAACACACTTTGATTTCACATGTTCAACACATAGAAAAAACATAATGTGATGGTACAGACCCCCCCCCCCCCAACTCCATGTTATTATTAACTAGTGTTAAACCACATAATTCAGCCAACAATGTTAATGAAACTATGCCACCCATACTGCATTAAGAGAACCTTGGCTACCAATTTCAAAAGTATAGCACTTTGCTCTTTCTATGGTAGCATCGTAAACCAAAAGGAGAGCTACTAGGAAGACATAAAGATAACTTGCATAGGGTTAGACAATTGTTTACAATTGAAAACTATCATTGCGGCACCGTCAAATTGACTAACATAAAGCTCTAGCTCATTTTAATATCATATTTTTCATGGCCTAGGTACTTTTCTAAACCAATTACCAAAAATATTTATGGCATTACGAGGTGGGGGACATTAAAAGCAAACAACACATATCTCCAAATAGAACGCGTAACAAGACAGCTAAAGAAAAGATGTTGGATTCTTTGTTGTGCATAGCTGAAAGAAACAATAGTTTTTGTCTACCCCCAATTTTTTTAGCCAGGTTATCCTTCGTCAGGGTTACTTTGCTATTAAGGAGCCACATAACTTTTAGTAAATCTTTAAATCTCATGTAATCCACTTGTGGATCCTAACTCTGGAGTTCATGATCGCGATATACATAGAGCAAACTGAAAATTGTGCATTTTCTGAAGCGATCATCCAAATTAATCTTTTTAATTTGCAGGGTTACGTATGGATCTAGCCCACCTTGTATTTCTAGTTGGATATGTAGGCTGTTTGACTATCTAATACATGTATTGTTCACAAGAGGGTAGACCACATTTATTATATTAAAATTACACAACGGAAATTGCTCTTGTTCTTCTCCTAGATTTTGTACAGCCATTGCCAAACGAGAGAGAGGGATTGGGAATTTCTGTCGTAGATTGTTCTTGCATTTCCTTGTTTATGCCATAGTTTGGGAATTTCTTGCATTCTTTTATTTGTTTGCAAGGAATTGAGGGGGCAATAGATCTACTCTTTTGTGTGGTTGAGTGGATCGCGTGTGGTTTCACGAATTCATGGTGCTGCACAGGCACTGTGTTTGTCATCAAGTTTATGGGATTTCATGGTGTATCCGGATCCTACATCGAGAAGGTTGGGCATCCCAGTATCAATAATATTACTCTTAGATTTGTTAAATTTTGGAGGTGACATTGGATTTAATTAATTTGATTGTTCATAGTACGATGCATGGTTACAATGTTATGATAAATTGTATAAATTAATTTTTTATTTAAATTACTACCAGGTCAGGCCTAGTAGTAGTATAAATTAATTTGGAAAATATATGACAGTTGGCATCAGATATTATTCTATCTAGAACATATCTTAACCAAACATATATAACTCACCACATTAAATGCATTGCATTAAACATTAGCTGTCCAATACGCAATATGGGCTGTCCCTCAAAGGTATAAACACACACTATTTAATTACTAAAAACCGCAGTTATTAAAATGCCAGCTGAACATCCTTTGCTACATATATCTAAGCAAGTGCGATGTTCAAAGAGATAGATAAAGAGAGGGAGGAAGCGAAGGAGGGTGAGAGAGAAAGGGGGAGTGGAGGAGGGATACAGAGATAGAGGGCAAGGAGGCAGCAAGGGAGGGAGGGCGGGAGAGGGGAGAGAGTTCTTCGATCTTGGCTTAATTATGGGCAAGTCACCATCTGTTGGTGTCTTACATGAAGATGATTGTGATGAAGTCAAATTCTTTGAGGAACCAAGAAAGAATTTGCAAAGTGATGATGAGAATGTGGATGAGCGACCAGGTTGGCTTCCAGTGGATGGATAATGGAGGTCTATCGTGGTGATGATGGCACCATCTGCCGGGTATAAAAATATGTAGATGGCCATCTATTTCTTTTGTTGAACTTAAATTTTTTTGTTTGTTCTAAAAGATTTTTGTTGCAATGTTAATTTTCTATGTGTTTTTACAGTATTACATATGTCCCTTTTCCGGAATCACTTTCACAATGAAGTCAGAGGTGTTGTATTATCTTTTCTCAGAGATGGATCAGAGCTTCTTGGAATCAAAGAACTGTGCTGTAGGCAACAACCTTACGGTGAGTTATATATATATGACCATATTATTCAAGATTTTAGTTGTGTTTAGAATTAGTACATGTGAGTTCTACCACGATTTATGTAGAGGACACATGAATGGCTTCCAAAGGGCTGGCGGGTTGAGATTAGAGCTGGTGGAGACAACATGGACAAGATGTACAAGGTAGCTTTTGATTGTATTCCATATTAACTCTATGCTAATTTATTATGAAAGCTTCGACTGTTGAATGCAACGGTACTAGGAAATCATAAACACTGTGACATAAAATTGTTTTTGCAAATGGCCCCCTTGTACTGCACAAGTGGTGTATAAGGTAAACCGCCCTATGCAGTACGCCAGAAGGGCCTAGTTCACGAACCGCCTCCGCACTGATAAGCTCAATGCTAAAATGACATTGGCAAAATTTGCTACAGGACACTCAAAATTTGTGGCATTTGCTGTGAGACATCCAAAGAACGTGAATCTTCTCGTGGATACTGTAAAAATATGGTAATTAGCTATTGGACACTTGCGGGATTATTTTATTATTTTCCATGAAAACGGAGAGAGAAACATAGGTTAAAGACAAGTTTGCCCATGGGCCCACTTGTCAATCTCCCATACTCTCTTGTTCTTTCTCCCATCCTCTTCTTCCTCTTTCTTTCGTTGCCGCTGAAGGCATCGTCGGTGAGCTCCCACAGCGAAGATGGAGTCGACGCACGGGGTGTGCGTGCGCACCGCTCTAGCCTCTCCTGCTCTGCCTGCCTCGGCGTTGGCATGTTGTTCTCCTTCTCCTGCCGCTGTCACTGTGGCTCGTGCCGGTGGCGTGGGTTTGCAGCGGCGCCATCTCCGGCCGCCACCACCGTCCATGTCACTCCAACGCGGCCTGGACAATACACGGAGCAGCGGCGACCATCGCCGGCTCGGACGCGCCACCGACATTGTCCGCGATGCCACCGAAGCCCACCGCCCGCTTGATGCGGTCGCGGGCGTGGTGACCATGCTCACCGACCTGCGGAGCAGCTTGGTCAGCGGCAAGGACATGGCCGGCTGCAGCAACGGCCCGGTCCGCAAGGTCAGCACGACAGACGGGGCAGGTGACATGCGCGGCGAGCCACACGTCGATGCAGGCGGTGTGGAACACATGGCAGCACCCGGGGAGGAGGCAGAGCTTCTCGCCGTCGTCCACGAACTCGGCGAGGCAGACTGCGCACTCGAGCGCCCCATGCCCGGCCTTCACCGCCCTCGCTATCGCGTACGTCGAGCCCCACGTGCCTCCTCCGATGTTCCCCACCGACGACGCGAACGGCCGCGCTGGCGTGCACAGCACCGCCCCCACGGCAACGATGCGCGGCAGTGGTGGCCTCGGAGCAGCGTGGGCAATGGAGAGGAGGATGACGTGGGCGACGAATGCGTAGTGACGCCCCATCGGACGCGCCACACTCCGTCTGCCTCGCATTGAACAAATAGCAGAGAGGAAGAGAAAAAAGAACAAGAGAGAGAAAAGAATAAGGAAGAATAAAGTAAAAAATATTCGAAGGGTAGAACCGTACTTACGCAGCTGTTTCTCTCTCCAATTCCTTCGGATATAATAAAATAATCCCGCCAGTGTCCAGCAGCTAATTACCACATTTTTGCAGTATCTATGAGAAAATTCACGTTCTTTGGCTGTCTCACAGCAAAGGTCATAAATATTGAGTGTCATGTAGCAAATTTTGCCAATGACATTTGAACTAGCACCTACCGCTTACATGTTATTAATTTGTTTATTCCAACATATTGTAACAAAGCAAAGAATTAATTTTATAGTCACTGCAGCATCTTTAACTGTTGGTTAACAATTTATTCATTAAGTCACTTATAGCGGCGAACCGTGACATAATATGAGTGTGTCACAATCAACTGATTACACTAATCTTATGAATCATTACCATTGAGAATGTTCAGCGAAAATATACCGCAAAACATTTGCATATGAAGGATTTGCTCACCATTGTTGCCATGTTGGCTGCTCATTTCCAAACATTGTTGGAAGAGAGCTTGAGGCTGCTCCTCCATGTGAGTGAATTTGATCATTCATTTTGCTATTTCACAGTTCTATGTGTACCCACCAGATAGAGTTCGACTGTTTTCAAAAGATGATGTACTACTCTACATTAAAGAAATGAAGATTTCTGAATTTGATACAGATGGACAATGAAACACAAGTACTCAAGAGAAGGTATGTTTCTTGTTGGAACTATTTCTCTTATTTGAATAGTAATAATTATTCCCTCCGTCTTAAAATGTATCAACAAAGTACCAGATTAGATATATTGTATTACTATAAATCTAGTCATAGAGTCTGTCCAGATTTATATTACTAGAATATGTCTAATTAAGTACTAGGTTGCTATATATTGGGATAGAAGGAGTGTCGACTAGATGATTTCTCACTTTGCAGTACTAATGTTTGGGTAGTTTCCTAAATGATAAGGTAGTTTCCTAAATGAAATTATCGTTGATTTATTTTTAGATTCTTGCTATTCTTGAATTTAATCCTGAAGGGGTGCCACAAGGATGGGTAAAAGAAGTGGTCTTTAGAAAGACAAATACCAGCAGAATTAGAAGAGACCGGGTATGTGATTGCAATTAATTATTCTTATTCACTTTGAATGCACTTGGGTTTTAAACATTGTCTTTTGCAGCACTACACCGATCCCATTAAAAATTATATATTCCGTACTATTAGGTCAGCAGCACTATACCTTGAAACAGGGAAAGTAACAATACGTGCCTTTATTCAAAAGACAAGTGTCCACGAGGTGTACTCTTTTGAAAAGTTCACACATTTGGTAATTGTTCTTCACAATTTCTTACACTTCATGCTTGTTTTACTTTCGATAAAAAAATCACACAATTGAGTGTAATTATATGGAATTACCATGTTTTATATCTTTAGATATTCTGAAAAACGTATAAGTTCTAAGCCATCTACTTTAAAAAGGTATATCCAGGACACTCCTAACTATAGTTGGTCTCTATCATGATATTACGACCAATATTCTTAATAGAATCCTTCTACAATATACTGCTTCCATGTGTTATTACAATATGCTTTTCAATGAGTTGAGAAGTAAAACTATAACTTAAGAGGGACGAACCAGCTGTGCACACAGTCGTCAAAACTCCAAAAGCTTTCACTGAAAGAAGAGATTCTTAGTGATGAGCAAGGTTCATCTAGCGGTAAGTTTGTTCCTGAGGAACAAAAGTTCATCAGGTTTCTTGTGTTAAATCAATTTTTAGACATATTTGCTTCTTATAATGCTCTCTTCAGGTTGTGCTATCCAGTACAATTTTACTACAATAATATGCTTCAAATTCTATGTTATAAAAAATGATAATAATTAATATAGCCCAAAAAATAAGACATATTGATCCTAGCTAGAAGGCCAATATCATTTTAGGTGACAATTTTGCTATAAGCTCTGATAACTGATTAAATAGTGCACCTAAGAAGCAAATCCGTATGACCCCAATCATACACCATTAGTTTAATTAATTTTCACATCCTAACTTCCACGCAACTAAACTCTACATTTTGGCTAATATTTTCATTTTTTTATTATAACGTAGTACTATTAAAACTAGGTCCAATTTATTTACAATTAGATCTAGCATTCCAAATATTTGCAAAAAGGAGAGTCTTGGGGGTGTTATGGTTGTCTATATCATCGTACTAAAATAATTTAAAAATTGTCATGTAACATTAGTTTCTCAATCTTTTGACTTCCTTAAACATTGCGCAAAATAAAAATACGATATATATTTTACGACCTTAATCGTTGTGCAAAGTGACAGTTATTAGAAGCTATGACCGGAAGAAAAAGGAGACAATGACTAGTTGTCTGTAGACATGGTCACATGGGTTATGTTTCCTATGACTGATACTGGTGGCTCGGTGACACCTCTTTTTTTTTTGAGGCATGGGTTTATTTAGAGTTTTACTATCAGCATCTTTGGCAATAATTGATATTATATTTTGTAAAAGAAAACGAGACTCAAACATCTAGAGAGCTCGATAGGCTATAAGGTAGCACTACAGTAAACCCTCCCTCTCGACCCCTCTTCCCCCCTTTATTCTGGCATATCATTGCCAATGATGGCTAGAAGGGGTTTGGGTGTCCTCCTCTATCTAGTAATATTGTGTACTTTAGCTTCAGGTTTAGTGTTGTACTGTGTCGGGCGCCTAGTCCTATTTTGGATCTGCTGGTGTCATCTCCATGGTGTGGAGGGGTGGTGGTGCTGCTGGAGGTGGCGATTGCTGGTGGTCGTCTGGGCAGCTGTGGCTTTGGTGGCAGTGCTAGTGACGGCATTTGTGGGTGGATTTGGCTACACGGTGCTGGAGGCCACACTAACTGTAGCAGTTGCTGGTAGAGGGTAGATATGCTAGCCCATGCTGCTAGAGGCCTGGATTTGTAGTCTTGGCTCAGTTTTCTTCTTCAGTCTCCAGTCTATCTTCTTCTCCCCTTCAATCCCCGTGGCAGGACTTGTCCAATGCGGCAGTTTCAGCAAGGTTGTGTTTTGATTGCTGGCCAACCCCCTTGTTTAGTGGCTTGCTCGGCGGTAGTGACCATCATTCACGAGGACAGCGAGTTTGGAGAAGCAAATGTTGTTCCTCATTGCGTCGGTTGTCTGATGTGACCATTCAAGGAAAGCTGGCTCTTCTCTTTGCTTTGCTGGCTGGTTGCCGGCCATAGGTGCAGCATGTGTGAAGCAGCTGTGAAGCACTCCTAGGTCATACACTGCTATGTTTAGGCTAGCAATACATGTAGTTGGTCTAGTAAGGCAGAAGTTTACTAACCACCAACCTAAGGCTTTGAAAGTTAAGGTTGGCTGGACTTCAGAGAAGTCTCTTGCTTTTGTTGATTGCAACAATATCCATGCTAGGTCCTCCATTCGGGTTGAGTGCAGACTGCCCTTGCAGCTTTTGTCGTTAGGTTCGCAGTTAGTGCTATTCAGATTTATCAGAAAACTCTACAGTAATCCGTTGTTTTATCTGGTGAAACCTACTCAAAATCTATGACTTAAGGAAAACTAAATCAAATTGTGCTGCTCCAATGGAGGCCGACGGATGCGATGCCAGATTATCAAGCATGCAGTCTGCTGGCTTACAGTAGAGGCATATGAATGTGGATGTAGTCATCACAGCAATGCCACTGCCCCCTGTCGATCTCATCCTTTCTGCTGCTATATGTTTTCAGTTGCAAGGTTGTTCTGCGAAATTCATTAACCCTTCCATGTCAAAAGGATGGTATGCTATATATGATGCTTTGCTTCAGGCAATGTACCGAGGATTTATTCCCTTGACCATCTTTAATAAATTTCTTATGTTTTCAGAAAACAAGTTATTATATACTGCCTCTAGCATCTTTTGCGATTCCTAATATACTTTTATTTCTTTTCATAGGTGAAGATAGCGACTCTGATTGTTCAGATAAACTACATGAGCCAGGACAAAACAAGGTCAATCATGTGAAGACTACTCTAAAAGGCAAAGAAGTAATGGCCTCAACCACTGTCAAGCGCCCTAGAGGGAGGCCCCCAAAACGAGGAAAGGCTAGAAAGTGAACAAGCTGCATGGCATAAAACAAATCAAACTATGAGACCAAAGTGGCCAAGAGGGAGGGTGCCAAAAATTATAACTAGCTCAAACTAAAGAAATCATCAAAGGAAGTATGTTGTGTCTTTACAAAACATTTTCCATTAAATGGTGAACTCGTTAATCATTCTCCAAGAAAATATTTTCTAGTAGACATATTTTGAACTAGCTAATACATTGTCGATTCTCGTAACCCAAAAGTTTGATGGTTAATGTGTGCTTATTTTATTCTGTGGTCCAAATTATCGATATCTATTTTTTGAACTGGAATTGACTATGCTGGTTATTTTTGAAAAACTTTATGCCTACATAGATTCTAGAATCAGACGGCGGGTATGTAGTCATCTTCCTTTAGTCCAGGTTCTCTATATGGTGTAGAATAAAATAACTGGATGACTTGCAGGAAATCAGAGAAGACGGCGGTAGTGACCTTAATTGGATGTTTTTACAATTGATGTGCGGGATTGGAAAAGTGGAACCAACCTGTTAGATTTTACTCAAAATTCACAGAACTCTAGAATAAATAGCAGGGAATGGGGATAGATTCCGAGATAGGAAGACAGCCGCCAGCTAGCTTAATTGTCATCTCAACCGAGCATTTATGCATCCCTTCATGCATAGGCACCAGTCTCAGGCTTTGAGCCCATGCACTATCCATTCTTTTTGTCTTTCCTATTGCAATTTGTCTTGTGATGTTACAACAATCATGTCACACAGTGGCGTCCGTCCACCGTGTACTTTTCATCCCATTTTATCGCCTTGTATCTTTGACCGTGCTACACCACATCCCCTGAGTTTGGTCCTAGTCTGCCATCTATCAAGGTTGACGTCAAGTACTTGCGTAGTCATAGACAGACAATTGTTTCCATGAACAAATGTTACAAACTAAAAAAAAAAAGCATATAGGCCCTCCCTTGATCAAGGTTTTGGTGAATAACCGTATTTACTAAGTCTGAAAGGAGCACCATCCATATTAGGAAATGCGCTATAATGGCTCATCCATAAAGGATGTTGGTGAATGAATGGCTTCAACAATTCATCCATAAAGAAGTATTTCATCTCGGCGATTAAACGTCCATAAAGGTATTTGTGTGGTATTCAACAAATAAAGCAAAGATTAGAGGGCCCGTGTTCACTAGTTTACCACATCAAAGGGGTTGAGGTGATGTGGAGATAGAATATGGGAAGGAATTGGACTAGAACTTACCGAGGTGAGAGTTCCCAAATCAAATGCACAGAGGCGTTCGGTCAGCACCAAGAAAAGAAGATCAGGCAGTGACAAGTTGTACCATGGAGGAGGAGGAAAACGGATTAACGTGGGAGAGAAACACATGGTGAAGCTTGTTGGATACCGAGATACTTACCGGGGATAGAGTTTAGCGCTTGTTAGGTCATGGTGGTGCCAGGTCGGCGTGGGAGTACACGATGGTGCTGCGGTTGTGCTCGCTATCAACTGAGTGCAAAAATGGAATCAGTGGGTAAAGGGACACGAGGTGACATGGCTGGGACGAGAAGATAGACAACGGTGGTGTTGGAACGGCGGAGGCATGCTAGCCGGCGCCGCAGGTGGCACCTCTTGTTCCTGGCGAACCAAGGGGAAATCCCTTGGTCCTTGGCTGCCTGAGAACAAGGGGGAGATAGGGAGATAGGAGGACAAGGTCTCAGTTAAGGCGGAAGCCAGGGAAGGAAGGGGAGAGATGGGGCCGGTGCTTACTCTACACCCTCAGTCTCGAGATGGTATGTGTGCGGGCAAGCATGCGGCAAACAAATGGGACAGGGCAGGGTGTTGCAGAGGCTCGTAGAGGGAATCTCGCGAGGTCCTGAGGCAGGAGGCCTCTCTCTCGTGCACACTCGAGTAAATGAGGAGGTGCTGTTGGCAGCAATAAATTATGGTGGAGAAGGACAGATCAGCCAATATCGCCTAGGGCGAGTGCAATGCGACTGAACGGCGTAGTGGAGTGCCATTCAGTGGTAGGATGTTGGGGAGGAGCTGCAGCGTGGCGTGTGGTCTCCAGGGCGGTCTGGTGGGACATGGCCCAGCCGAGACGCACAGTCGCGCACAAGGGCTAGCCTAGCTTGCGCAACCCTGCGCAGGAGGAAACAGCTCGTGTTTGGCTGTGCTGTGGCGCCCGAATTGGAGGTGGGGACCAACAGGTCAACGAAACAAGAGAAAACGAGAAGAAGAGAGAAAGGACTCCAATTTCGGCTGAGCGTTTGACTAAATGGTTAGATGGGCAGACTTGCTTCAATCTGAGTGTAACTTGGAGTCAAGGTTGGTAGTAAGGTATGGAAGTTTTAGGAATTTAACCATAACTTTTGGAGAAGTTTCAAAACTGAAGGTTGGTTAGGGCAGTGGGAACCGTTTAGAGCGATCGTACAAACATTAATCTGCTCAGCTATGATTTTTCATGCACGAAATTAGGCATGCGGTGCAATGCACATGAAAAAAGTTTTTATGCAACAAAGAACTAAAGTGGGTTGTTACAGAGTGCATTGATCAGCCTTTTCTGTGTAAGTTGTTTATGAGGGGATGACTGTAATGTTCTACCTCACATTTATTTATGATTTGTTAGGGGACGACTGTATTGTTCTGCTTGAGGGGACGCCTCACTGTTCCACCTCACGTCGTGGTTACGACCCCGGACAGCTCTATGTCGAAGGATCCTCCCGCGGACGTGGAGAGCGGAACATCGACGACGTTTGAGCCCGAGAAGGATCCTAATGCAGCCAAATCTTGTCCTTCCGACGAGAATCACGAGCCAACAAGGAGAACTTCCGAGGCAACAAGGTCCTGGTATCGTATTTACAAAACCAGGAAACACACCTTGCAAGCGTGCTGGGTTTTTCTCGATGTACAAGCTAAGATCCGTGCCTGCAAAGAGCGTGGAATTCAACGTACTTCTCCAACCCGTGATGTCTATTGCCCTATTCACAAGACAAAGAATCACGACCTCTCAAGCTGCAAGGTTCTTCTCAGCGCCATGAGGACGTCACCTCCTAAGGTCCAGCAGTCACAAATCTCTCTTAAAGATGTGGACAAGGAACGAGGAGCGACAGTTATCTCAGATCGATTCGTTGGGGTAATCGACATCGATCCCCACGAGCTGTCAGTTCTACACTTGCTTGAAGACCAGGGCACATCGTCGACGAGTACACCACGCGATGTGTTTGCTATCGATGGGACCAGCACGTCTGCGCGCTAACACAGAAGCGGAGGATCAAGTGATTACACCGGCCCAGCACATCAGGGCCATCAACGCGATATTGAGGGAAACCTCTTATGATCCCGTTCTGAACGATGATCTCACACAATGGACAGAACGACTACGGGAATCAGTGGCTAACCTCAGCAACGCGTTCGAGGAGGCCGCCGCTGGAGTACCGCTAGAACAACCGCCAATTGGCAGTGCCAATGGCGAACTACCTGAGCAGAATCACATCGTCAAGCCACTCCTCCACCTCGCGGCACCAGCGATCTCCGTGACCATTTGAATGGCCGCCGAGAAGCACGACGCGCACGAGACAACGAAAATCGTTCCCGGCATCGCGTCTCTTCACGACGTCGAGAGAACGAAGAGCGAGGAGGACACCCGAGCAAGAACCAACACCGTGATAACCGCCACAACCGCCACGAACGCGATGATCGCGAACAACGGATGCCAGGCGATAATGGTCGAGGACGCCGCCATAACGATGACGACGACGGAGATCGGCGTCGGGACAACAACGGTGGGCGACGACAGGATTCTCGAGAACCCGGACGTCATCCTCGTAATCGTACCCCGGAACCAAGTGACTCATTGTCATCGTCATCATCCTCATCATCCTCGTCGTCATACAGACATCCACGGAGGACATACGATCGCCGACAACCCACCGCCCCCGGTGGTGGGTGTAAAGCTTTCAGTCGTGCTCTACGAGATGTTTGATGGCCTGAGAGATTCTGACCGGGAGCAATAGAGAAGTACGATGGGAGCACCGACCCTGAGGAGTTCCTTCAGGTCTATTCCATAGTACTCTACGCTGCCGAAGCAGACGACAACGCGTTAGCGAATTATTTGCCGGCGGCGTTGAAAGGATCTGCACGTTCATGGCTAGTCCACCTCCCACCATACTTGATTTCTTCATGGGTAGATTTGTGGCAGCAGTTCGTCGCTAACTTCCAAGGAACATACAAGCGCCACGCGATCGAAGACGACCTACACGCGTTGACACAGAATCCGGGCGAATCATTGAGGGACTACATTCGGCGCTTTAATGAGTGCAGAAATACGATCCCCGAGATCACCGACGCTTCCATGATCCGCGCTTTTAAGACTGGTGTCAGAGATCGCTACACCACCCAGGAGTTGGTGACAAGACAGATCACAACTGCTCGAAAGCTATTCGAGATTGTCGATCGATGCGCTCACGCGGACGACGCACTGAGACGCAATAACGACAAGCCAAAGACGGGGGCAGAGAAGAAACCAGCCAAGGACACACCTGAGTCAAGCAAGAAGAAGAGTTGCAAGAGTGGGAAAAGGAAAGCTCAAACGGAAGACCTCGCAGCAGAATATGCGGACCCACCCAAGTACCCAGACCCACAAGGCGACGATACGAAGAAAATATGGTGCCCTATACACAAGTCGGACAAGCACTCCCTAGAAGCTTGTTTCGTTTTCAAAAAGTCACTCGCAAAGCAACTTGCATTGGAGAAGGGCAAGCGAGTACATGTAGTCGAGAAGGCCGCTGAAGCAGCTACTCAGGACTCGGACTCAGCATACCCAAATTCCGATCTCCATGTTTCGCACATCTTCGGAGGTTCCACGGCGTACTCCTCGAAGCGAGAGTACAAGAAAGTGGAGCGGGAAGTTTGTTCGACATGGCAAGGGGCTGAGTCCAAGATGAAGTGGTCTGAGCAGAAGATCGAATTCTCAGAGGAAGACCACCCCAAGACTGCTGTCACCCTAGGACGATATCTGATCGTGGTCGACCCACTATTCGGAATATCAAGGTCGCACGAGTTCTCATCGATGGCGGCAGCTCCATCAACCTACTCTTCGCCAGCACCTTGGACGTGATGGGGATCCCACGAAGTGAGTTGATGCCCACTGATCAACCCTTCCATGGAATTACTCCTCAGTCATCATCCAAGCCATTGGGCAAGATTACGTTGCCTGTGACTTTCGGCCAAGCAAACAACTTCCGAACAGAGCAGATCACCTTTGATGTCGCTGAATTTGATACAACATACAATGCTATCATCGGGAGAACTGCACTCGCGAAGTTCATGGCCGCATCTCATTACGCGTACCAAGTGCTCAAGATGCCCGGGCCAAAGGGAACAATCACTATTCAAGGGAACGCAAAGCTGGCGGTGTAGTGCGACATGCGGAGCCTCGACATGGTCGAACACACGCCCAACCCACCTGCCACAGCCGAGCCACCCAAGAAAGTGAGCAAAACAAACAAGACGCCGAAGCCAGACAGCGCAATCAAGATCGTTCCACTCTCCAGCGCCAACCTCGACAAGACCGTCAAGATCGGGGCGTCACTGGACGTGAAATAGGAACTCGCGCTCATCACCTTCCTCCGCGACAGTGCAGACATGTTCGCTTGGCAGCCGTCCGACATGCCCGGGGTCCCCAAGGAGGTGATTGAGCACAAACTCATGGTGCGACCCGATGCCAAGCCAGTAAAACAAAAACTGCGCAGATTTGCACCAAACCGGAAACAAGCCATACGAGAAGAACTCGACAAGCTTCTCAAAGCTAGCTTCATCAGAGAGGTTATCCATCCAGAGTGGCTAGCCAATCTAGTCATGGTGCACAAGGCCAACGGGAAGTGGAGGATGTGTGTCGACTTCACCGACCTCAACAAGGCGTGTCCCAAGGATCACTTCCCTCTTCCTCGAATAGACCAATTGGTGGACTCAACAGCTGGTTGTGTGTTGTTAAGCTTTCTTGACGCCTACTCTGGCTACCACCAGATCAGCATGGCAAAAGAGGACGAGGAGAAGACAGCATTCATCATGCCGTTCGGTGTATTCTGTTACGTTAAGATGCCGTTTGGACTGATAACCGCAGGAAATACTTTCCAACGCACGGTCCAAGGGGCACTTAACGATCAGCCTGGGAACAATGTCGAGGCCTACGTCGATGACATTGTTGTCAAGACCAAGACAAGCGACTCATTGATTGATGATCTCCGGGAAACGTTCGACAACCTCCGACGATATCGCCTCATGCTCAATCCAGAGAAGTGCACGTTCGGAGTACCATCGGGCAAGCTGCTCGGGTTCCTCGTCTCTGGAAGAGGGATCGAGGCAAATCCGGAGAAGATCGAGGCAAATCCTAACTGGATGCATAGCGGCACTGAGCAGGTTCGTCACTAGGATGGGAGAGCGCGGACAACCTTTCTTCGCTCTGCTGAAGAAACAAGACAAATTTGTATGGACACAGAAAGCCAAAGAGGCATTCATCGCACTCAAGCGCTACTTGTCAAATCCCCCTGTACTTGTTGCTCCCCAACCTGATGAAGAATTATTCCTCTATATTGCCGCCACACCATATTCTGTGAGTACCGTCATTGTTGTCGAGAGAGAAGGTGCAAAGACCAGTTTACTACGTTAGCGAAGCTCTCCACGACGCAAATACAAGATACTCACAGATCGAAAAGCTACTTTACGCAGTAATCATGACATCAAGAAAGCTACACCACTACTTCCAAACCCACAGGGTCACAGTTGTTTCCTCCTTCCCTCTTGGTGAAGTCGTGAGAAACAAAGATGTTGTCGGCCGCATCGTGAAATGGGTAGTCGAGCTAAGCCAGTTTGATGTCCACTTTGTGCCACGAACAGCCATCAAGTCCCAGGTCCTCGCCGATTTTGTAGCTGACTGGACTATGCCTGAAAATAGGTCGGACAGTCAAACCGACAGCGAAACATGGACAATGGAGTTCGATGGCGCACTCAACAGCCAAGGAGCAGGGGCAGGGTTCATCTTGTCATGCCCGGAAATTCACTAATAATTTCCGAACTAATTTGTGCATAAAATCCTCGTCCAGGAATCAGCCGAGGTACACAAAATGAAAATTTAATATACAAATCCATCATAATAATAACGTTACATACTTACAAAAGAAAAGAAAAACAACAGCAGCGGAATAACGGTCTAGCGATGGCTTCAGCTCCACTCCCACAGGCAACTCAACTGGGGTATAAGCCAAATGTCTTCTCCTTCTGTATCCTTTTTCTTCAACTGAGGTTTGATTATTGCAAGAATGAGCATATGACATACTCAACAAGCCACACAGCAAATATGCAAGTGCACAAGGATACCAAAGGATGGCATAATATAGGCTCATTTGCAAAAGCAGCATTTAGCAAAGATTTAAGAGTAATAAAACAGTAGAGTAATTAATCAGAAATTTATATCAACACTGAACAGCACACCCATGCTGCACAGGCCCAACCATCCTGAACAACCATACCCGGCTGTACAGACCTAACTCCAAACCAAGAGCTACACAAATTATTACCAGTTATAGCATCAATAATTATGGTGAGAGGTGTGAGACTAATCACGAAAAACATTGCTCAACTCGCCCATAACCGCGAGCATGGCTATTCGAATAGTTTTACTCTGGCCAGAGGTGTACCACTGTACCCACAAGACACAGCCTCAACATCATGTCTACCATGTGTCACGATACTGGAAAGTACCCGAATAGAGGCTATGACAATACCCTCTGCACAACACAACTCACCACAGTGCACCATACCTGGATCATAATCACCCCCTCTATAAATATAACCAGAGGCATGGACTCCCCAGCGACCCACACGGATTTCTCGCCGCTTCTCAGTCTGGTGCCCCGCAATGAATCATGCTATACAAAAGGTAAAGCCATTGCCCACGCTAGCTTGTGGTTGGCACGGTTAATGTTTCACAACAGTAGCTCGCGAACCGGTCCTTAATTGCCATGAGCACGACCTTCACAACCATGTGCTCACAACCCACCATTGACAAATTTTAATTGGCAATAATTAATTAACCAATCACAATTGACCATCGTGAGCTACCATTAAATATAACCATAAGTGATAGTGTAACATTAGTTATGCCAATCATGTGCTAATGTTTCTAAGCATGGCTAAGCAATTATATATATAGCATTTAGCTGAACCCAAACGAATATATAAGGTTCTAGCTAATCAAATTATAACCCATAGGAAAATAAAGTCATCTTCGGCCATTAATTAATTGGGAAAGGCACACCACCCGATGACATTCGAAAATAATGCATAAGTTGAAATAAAACAATAGCTTTAAATGGGTTTAACATGCTCAAAGGGTTGTTTGGGATCTGTGTGACTTGCCTTGAGCTTCCGCAAACACTTCCGAACCTTCCTCAACGAAAACGCTCTCTTCGGAACGTCGGAAACTAAAACGAAAGAACAAAATCAACAAAACAGTAAAAAACAAGCAAAAACAGTACATGTGGATATTTTTAACATGTAGATCTTGATTTTAGAAAAATTTAGCAACTTGAACCACTCGAATCCGAGTTACGATGATTTAGTTATGAATTTCCGAAGTTTAATCGATTTTCATCTAATAGAGAAAACTAAGAAATAGGGATTAATGACGTCATCGCTGACATCATCAATGTCGACTCGACATCAGCGACGACCTCGCCGGCGCTAGAAGACTCGGCCGGACTTTTGGAGGGTACCTACGTGTAGAGGAGCACAAAGCGAACTCACCGGTGCAAAGAACAACGATGGACGACGACGAACGACGGCCGGCGACGAGGTTCGACGGCGGCTCGGCTCGGGTCAACAATGGCGACGGCGCTCCGGCGGTCTTCGGCGGCTGCGAAGGGGAGGCCGGGGTTCCTCTCCTCCGTGCGCACCCAACGGCGGCGACGGCTGGCAACGGCCACAGCTACCGCCGCGGCGCGACGCGGCTGGAAGGTCACCGGCGACGGCGGCGGCTAGGGCAACGTGGCGGCGGCGCTACGGGCGACGAGGGAGCTCGGGACTTGGGGCAAACAGAAGAGAACGACTAGGGGATGCTATTTATAGGCTTGGATTGAAGAGATCGGACTCCAACCGAGAGGATTTGAGCCGGAAAAACCGAGGGTTAGTTGGAGAGATAAACTCGAAAACGAATTCGATTCCGCGTTGATTTCTTCGGGATAAAGTCCGATTCTTGGGGGAAAGGATAGAGGAGGATAAGAGAAATATTTCCCCTCAACTAATTTTGCAAACGGAGCACGGGATGCGGTGGATTTGGTGGAGGAAGCGGCGTCGGCTACAGGGCACAGGACGGCAGCTCGGGCTTCTGTCCAAGCTTGAAGACGACACTGTAGCAGGGAGGCGAATTAGACTTTTCGTCTTGGGCTGGCTGAAAACAAAGCAAAGAAAGAAAGAGGAGGAGCTCGGCTGGGCCGACTTGGGCTGCACAGCACGCGCGCGAGGGAGAGAGATGTTGGGCTGAAATCAGCCCAATGGCTTAGGAGAGGATTTAAAAAGTTTTTCCAATTAAAATAATCACTGAAATGATCTTTGAATTGTTAAAAATACTTCCAATGCTCAACTAGTTTCAAGAAAAATCCTGAAAATACTTGGACACTCAAAGTACTTAACAAAAGTATAATCAGACCATTTAATGATTAATTTAATATGTGGATAATTACTGAAATGTTCTTTGTATGGTTAAAATTAGGAATTGAGCTCCGAAAAATCCGAGAAAATTCCAGAGAGTATAATTAACCATGGAGAATTTAATAAAAAATAAATCCATCCATGCTTTATATTTAGGAAATTTTATTTCCCACATTTAACTTCTCTTGTAAATTAATGAACATTTAATATAAATTCTAATAATAATTTATTAAATAATTTATAAATCCTAAAACGAAAATCAGGATGTGACACATCTTGATATCACCTTCGGGCGATCAGTTTAAGCATGCAATTCACCTCAACTTCAGGGCGACCAACAACACAGCCGAGTACGAAGGACTACTCGCTAGGATAAGAGCAGCAGCCGTACTTGGAGTCAAGCGATTGATCGTGAAAGGGGATTCCGAACTAGTCGCAAACCAGGTGCACAAAGACTACAAGTGCTCTAGCCCTGAGTTATCCAAGTACCTCGCAGAAGTCAGGAAGCTGGAAAAAAGGTTTGATGGAATCGAGGTCCAACACGTATACCGCAAGGACAACATCAAACCAGACGACCTAGCACGGCGTGCGTCCAGACGAGAGCCACTCGAACCCGGCACCTTCCTGGACGTCCTGACAAAGCCATTGGTGAAAGTGGCAAATGACGAAGATAGCATGGTCGTCCCCGACATCAGCTCAGGGGCTACAGAGGCAGAACGCGCCGTTGCCGACATCGAGACCACAGATGACTGGCGGATCCCACTCATTAAATTCCTAAGTAGCGACGAGTTGCCCGAGGATGATGCAGAAGCCGAGAAGATATCCAGACAAGTCAAGATCTACTGTATGATCGGCAACGATCTATACAAAAAGGCGCCAAACGGGGTACTTCTCAAATGCATCTTGTCCGACGACGGCAAACATCTCCTCCTGGACATACACGAAGGGATTTGTGGGTCACACACCGCTGGCCAGACCTTAGTCGAAAAAGCTTTCCAACAGGGGTTCTTCTGGCCGACCGCCCTCAAAGACTCTTGCGACATGGTTCAGCGGTGGGAAGCCTGCCAATTCCACAGTAAAAACACAAGGCTATCAGCACAAGCGCTCCTGACTATCCCTCTTACTTGGCCGTTCTCGTGCTGGGGGCTCGACATACTCGGACCATTCCCACGAGGACAGGGCGGATATAGGTTCCTATTCGTGGCGATCGACAAGTTCACCAAGTGGATCGAAGCGACGCCCACGGGGGAAATCAAGGCCGACAACGCCATCAAATTCATTAAAGGGATATTCTGCAGATATGGATTGCCTCACCGCATCATAACAGACAATGTCTCCCAGTTCATCAATGCCGACTTCCAGGATTACTGCATTGGGCTGGGAGTCAAGATCTGCTTTGCCTCGGTCTCTCACCCTCAGAGTAATGGACAGGTCAAAAGGGCTAACGGCATAATACTACAAGGAATCAAGACCCGTGTCTATGACAGACTCATGTCACATGACAAGAAGTGGTTTGAAGAACTCCCCTCTGTACTATGGGCCGTGTGTACCACACCGACGACATCCAACAAGGACACACCCTTCTTCCACATGTATGGTTCAAAAGCCATGCTCTGACATCGAGAGCACACGAGTACAAAAGTACTCTGACGAGGATCAAGAGGAGCAGCGAAGCGACGATGTGAATCTACTCGAGGAGCATCGAGAAAGAGTTGCCGTCAGAGTAACCAGCTACCAATAGGCCCTTCGCCAATACCACGAGAAGCACATCAGAGCACACACGCTTTCGATCGGCGATTACGTCCTCCGACGGGTTCAAAGCCAAGCAGGGCGTAACGAGCTCTCACCCAAGTGGGAAGGACCATACACGATCACGCAAGTCTTGCGGCCAGGTGCATTCAAGATTGCAGACGGCGATGGTCGCGAGTTAGCAAATTCCTGGAACATTGATCAATTACATAAATTTTATGTATAAATCAATAGCATCCATACTTGCAAGACATCTTACAGCTTCAATAAAGTTGATTTTCAGGTAAAGATTACAATCAAAGTGTTCCTTCCCGACGATCCCTTACCACGACGACACCTAGCGTTGAAACCTACCCTCATGTCCCTTTACGCCGTCTTGACAAGGCCTCTAAGGAACCTCAGGGAACTTCGGCTGGGGATACCCAGAGCAGATAAAGCCTTGTCGGATCATGTAGAGACAAACGACCATGTAAAATCTGGTCATGTAAGAGCTCTCGTCGTGCGTATTAACCAACCCGTGTAATCGGAAACCGAGTATTCCAACTTCACGGCTGGGGGCTAGGTTCAGTGCTTTTTCAACCGAGGCAGGTCAAGGGTCAAGGAGCCTTATCCTCCGAGAACGTTTCTCCGACAACAAGGCTGGGGGCTAGGAAGAGTGTATGACTCAAGCGATTGATCGAAGTCACAAAATGAGAAAACACTCACACACAGCATATCCAGAGTAAGAAAACTCAGTTAGATAGATTCCTTGTCTATTTCACAAGTACTTCTTACAATTCATAATTGCTCCAAAATATATTACATGTCTCCTTGAGATAATTTTTACAGGATACAAAGACTACCAGGACGGCAAACGCCAGTCCATGGACTGAAAGACATTCTCGGCAAGCGGCACCATCGACTTCGCCAGATTCTCTATCTCTGCGGGAGTCCTCCGAGAACGTGAAAACCCTTCGTGGAGGAACTCGAGGTGCAACTGCGGGCGGTGATCTCAGATACAGGCCAGCACGTGCCCTCCGGCATATCGGCTCGACCGACGACACTCCTGCTTCAGCGCCTCGTTGATACGCTTGCCGATGCCATCAAGCTGAGCACAGGCCCTATTCAACCATGAGATATATCCAGCCACCGACTCCTCGGGATTCCCGCGAGGTACTCGGCGTTCCCTACAGACTCCAGCCATCACCGTACAACAGCTCCTGAGGTACGAGTTAAACTACACCTCGCGACCTCGGAGTGCTTCCACAGCTTGGTCTTTTTTCACTTCCACCATGGTCCTCTCGAGTTCGGCCACCTCGAACTTCGTCCTCCAGTATTGGATCCGACGATCTCGGTCGGCCAACGCGCTCTCGAGGTCTGCTTAAACACGGAAATGACTAAGTCAAGTTGTTCTTCTCTCTCGAGAACATAGCAAATTAAGTCAATCCGAACAAAAGAGTGAAGGAAGTAAAGCCCAAGGTGCAAACCTAAAGACGTCATCGCCATGTTCACCTCCGCGGACAGGCTCTGATCGACGTCATCCTGCGGCACGTACGGCCGAAGCGCTAGTGCCGGGATGACCACCGGCGTCTCAGGCTGCCCGCGCTGCTGGACATCCTCGATGTTGACATCTCTACAACGACAACAAGGTACTCGGAATCACATGCTAAGAAAACAAAGGAAAACGGCTGCATACATAAAAGAGGTCCGGGCCGATAGAAGTTTTTACAGTGTGTTGATTAAGGGGTACAAGGGAAACAGAATCCTACTCTTCAAAAAGGGGGAGAACAGACCTCCTGATCCAGAACCCTCTTGAGGTCGAGGTCAGGGTACGCCAGCTTCACGCATGCGAGGACATGGCACGCCCCGGTGTAGATCCCGTTAGACGTCTCCTCGCCGATTCTGGCCGCATGCTTGGAGGGGATCTCCTCCATCGCCACAGCCAGGTCCGCGAGCGAGGACGTCAGCGAGAACTCGTCAGGGGTCGCCGGGATGGTGGTCGTCACGCCGCACTCCCCGGCGAGTTGGTGTAGGCCGGTGTAAGACACCCGCAGCGAGCTGCGGATCTCCGACAAGTTCTCGAGCTCCGACATCCGGTGCTCGAGCCCTTGTTGCTGCCTTTCATTACCGGCCACCAACTCCCTCATCTTCAGGAGGTCCTCGCGGGCCTCCGCCAGACCACGCGCCAGCTGCTCGGCACTGTGGTTTGCCGACGACCCCGCCGCCCTGGCTTCCTTGATCTCGCGGCCCACGCCGCGAGCACCAGCCTGGAGGATGCGCTCCATCTCGGCTTGGAGCTCCCCCTAGGTGAGGGCATCAACGGGCGGGCCCCGAGCGGGCACAAGGCCGCCGGCGGGCCCACTCGGCGTCGCCTCCCAGTCCCTAGTCACGACCACGACATCTGTCGAGGCCGCCACAGGGGACACGCTGGAGGCCGCACCAGACCCGTCTTGCGCCGCCTTCGCCCGCAACGCCCTGCGAAGGATTTCCACGATTTTCATAAAGTCCGGCGGCCAAGGTTTTGCGAATGAAAGGACCTCAAAATCATCTACTTACTTTTCGCTGAGCGTCACCAGCCTTTGCCGTCGCTAAGGCGGGGGAGACGCGTCCGAGGCCTAAGTATGATAAGCATGGTGTGAGGTCAAGATCTTCCGACTACGTGTTAAAGGACAAGAGAGGCTTACCGATGGGTTAGGCGCCTTCCAGCGGGTCCCGGGCACGGAGGAGAACTTCCTCCCCTTCTTCGGAACGTTGCTGCCACTCGTCGTGGCAGCAGCAGCAACGTCGGACGCCTCTTTGGCGACGCCCTCTTTCAATGACGCCGCCGCCTGATGGTCCGCAAGCGGCCCGATGACATCCGTCAGAGGGAGAGCCTGCATACATGAAGTCACGACGCGATCCTAGGATGACAGAAATAAAGGAGTCATCAAGTATACTCACGTTGATCACAGCCTCGCATTCGGCCGCCCCCTTCTCGCAAAAGGGGACGGGGATGTTGCTCGCCATCGTAGGGCCGCTGATCATCACTTTACCGATGCGGCGCTCCACGGTTTCGCTGTTCAAACCTGTGAGATCAAGAACCAGAACTCGATAAGTCAGGAGGAACGTGCACATAAGAAATGAAATCTGAAACACGAGAAAAATACCCTGAGGAGAAACCCGGGTCGCGTCCTCCGACCCAGAATAGTCAAAAGCCGGGTGGGCTCGAGCCTGGAGCAGTTGGATCCGCCTACTGATGAAGTCGGCAGCAACTTCATACCCCGACAACCCTCGTACTCGGAGGTCATCAATGACATCGATGAAAGACTGAAGGGAGGGAGTTAGGGCGGGTTTGGCGGTCCATTCCAGAATCTTGTCTGGTTGCTCCTTAGGGACAACAAAGACTGGATCCGAGTTTTCTATCTGAAGATAAAACCACCTCGCCCGCCATTTGCTACGAGAAGAGGGGCATTGGAAGGGGATGCCCGCCATCCCGAAATCGGAATCCGACGCATCCAGATATCCTATTGGATTCCATCCAGCGCAACTCGTAGTAAAAACGAAAGAAATCAAGGAATGGCTCTACCCCAATGTAGGCCTCACAAAGATAAGAGAAGATACTGAGGAATGCGATGGAATTGGGGTTCAGATGGAGCAAGGAAAGGCCATAAAAATTCAAGACGAGAAGAAGAAATTCGGAGGGCGGAGGAAGAAAACCGCAAGAAATATAATCCTCAACCGCAACCATGCAGCCCAGGAGGGGTTCAGGTTCAATACCTCCTGCTTCCCTCTCCATGGTCCCGCGACCAGGGAGGGCGCCATCGTCCTGCAGCTTCTTCAAGGACGCGGTAGTGGAGGTAGACTTATCAAGATCCAACACCACTAGAGATCGCCGGAGAACAAACTGAGATGAGCAAACTAGGGTATTTTCTGTGGGAGCGGAGAAGACGAGGGGCGCTTGAAAGCTGGAGAGTTCTGTGGCAAACGGACTTCAAAATAGATCCCCAAAACTCCTTTAAATAAGCGCATTACCGACGGTGCGTAGTCCAAGGAAAGGAGAGAGATGGCCGCTGGAAATTTCTGGGTCCGTTACGCGCAGCAGTTTTCAGACTTCAATTTAAATTCACTCATGACCGTTGAACTTCGTACAATGTTATCGATAACTCTATGTCTCTAAGGGACCCCTGGGAGGTCCTAAGGCATCGAATCTCACCGCCAACACATCCACCTCGGCCTACAAAGTCGGAGCCTATAGGAGCCAAGTCGTTGGGTGATCTAGTCGAACCAACTCGATTACGGTCTCGTCGGTATCATCGAGTTCCGCAACCTTTGTAATCTGTGGTTTCCATCATATAATCCCATATCTACTGGATTAGGGCTATTACCTATCAAGGGGCCTGAACCAGTATAATCTTGGTCTTCTACTTGTTTGATGTCGTACTACGTAAATCCTCGTACCAGCATACCCCGATACCCTCTATATCCGGTCTACGGGTATCCACCGTCGACATTCATGCTATCATCGGCTAGAACCAAAATATGTATGATCATCAATATGAGCGGATGCAACACTTAGAAATAGTAACATGATAACTCATCAGCTAAAACTTCGATGAAACATCACATAAAAACTTATTAGCTTAATAGAAATAAACTTATTAGCAGCAATATGATAGATCAAACCTAACCAAGACACTATAAGATTGAAGATAATAAGAAAAACCTATTTAGCCGACAGATCTATATCGATCAATCAAAAACAACAATTTAATTAGAGAAATATCAACTTATTCAGAATATCGAACCTAACCATGAAAGTCCTAACCGTGGAAGATAGACTCAATATATCATATAGGCAAGACTTGCATTAACTTGAATAGAATATCGAACCTAACCGTGGAAGTTCTAGCCACGCTAATACAGGCGAACTAGATGGAACTTACCTCTTGCCGGAGTCAAACTTAACCGATGCAACCCCGCTCGAAACTAACAACTCGTCGGAATAAAAGGTGGCGATGCACCAAAAGTTGTATATTGATCAAGAGATAGTTTACAAAAACCCCGGGTGTACATATTTATACCCTTGGATTGATACAAGTCCTGATTGGACACGAGATAAGACTCCTAACAAGAAAACGAAAATAACTAATCTTGCCTATTTAAGATATATACTAAAAATATGAAACAGCCTTGTCACGGTCTTCACGATTCTTATTTGAATTCAGCTTGATCTGGATAAAGTTTCATCTACCAATCAATTTCCATCATTAACCGAATCCACTAGAGAATCATACCAAATTTTGGCATTAAAAAGGGGACAACTGTACCAGTTCGCCTACAGCGTTATGTTGGTACCCTCCCCCTCCCCCCCCCCCCCCCCAACCTAACGGCATTAAGATTCTACATTTAGTGTGGAATAACACTCGTCATGCTCATGCAAGGAGTAGATAATAAATAATATAAAGATTTCTTTTTTACTTTTTTTATTTTTGAGTCTTTGTGCTTTTTTATTTTTCTTTTTTCTTTTCAAAAACACAAATTGCATTTTCAAAATATGGCCAATGTGTTCATCAAGGGGGCGGTTGTGAAATCAAGGTGGTAATTTAATCTATGTGATTAACAAACTGTCAAAGGTAAGTGTTTATTGAAAATACGGTGGATAGTGTTTTCGGTCGGTGAACAGTGCAATCGGCACTGGATGGCCAATCAGACCGAGCGGGTGCCACCGGTCATACTAGAGGTATGTGGGCGATCTGACCAGGTAGCTCGCCGGTCAGACCGGTAGACTATTGACGGTCGTTATAGACCAATTTTGACCTTCAATATAATCGGAATAATAGAGAACTAGCTATGCTTGCAATGCATATTTGTTTTAGAATAATCTATCTCCACTTGTACTTGGATTTTATTTGTTTGTAGAGATTAACACAAATAGAGGACAATCGACGGAAATCAACAGAACAATCAATCGAAATCCGTCGAGAGGTAGACTTATGGTGGATAGGACCCTAAACCCATTAAAATAATATTAAAGGGCCCAATCACTACACAACTAGACCGAGGAATCAACGAGGAGCGCACTGACCAATTTCTGGGCCATTTGGGCCAGGCCAGGGTCGGCCGAACCCCCCCCCCCCCCCCCCCAAGCGCCGTTGATCTCCCCCTTTGGCACGGATGTCTAGGATGCATTATCAATGAAGGTTGGAGGGCGTTTCCGGCATTTCAAACCGTCGTAACCGTCATTGAAAAGCTATATAGAAGGGTCACCTCACTCACTCCCTCACGCACTCCAAGAAGAAGATCATTGTTGGTATTTCTTACGACCACAGATAAATCCACAAGTGCACGGAATACCGCTGTAGCACTTTACCTTCGGGTGACCCTAAAAGGATATCAAACTCAGGGAACGTGTGTAATCTACCTAAGGCTAAGACCATCCAAGGACAACTATTGGTAGTCTAGCTAGGCTAAAGAGGACTTTCTATGTGTTTTAATTATCTAAGGTAAGTTGAAGGTAATTTCCTATCTATTGCTTAGGGCATCGACCCCTGCTGGTCTGCTAGCATGGTTCCAGCTATAGCTCTATGATGTACGCGAACGTGGAGGATTACTAGGACAGGGTTCAGGGCTGTCACCACCTGCCGTCTACCTCTAACAAATCCGTGGGATACGTAACAAACAAAGGTAATCTCTAACCTAGACATCACGCCTAAGTTATTAATTACTACTCTAATACTTGTGCAGTAACTTCCTTGTTTATCCAGAGTCCTATTACTGGAGCACTTACTATGAATACTCAACAATGAACCCGCAAAGATAGAAATATATCTTACTTGAACTAAGTAATTAAATAACATAAGAAAGGATCCCGAATGCTTACTTTATAGAAAAAGTTTCTCCGAACCTTGAGCAAAGTGTACCGACAGCTCCAGTACTCCTCCAGAATTCCTCCTAGAGAGCTACACTCGTCGAGGTGGAATTCAGAGAGAGCGCCAAACTTCCGGGCACTCCTCCAGAGCTTCCCCTCACCCTCTACCTATTTCTAATGTATAAAATATACAATAGAGCCTCTTATAATTCAGCTCAAAGTTGAGTGTGGGTGTCTGGGTGAAGTAGGGGAGATGAGCTCTATTTATAGGTGGAGGTGCCTTGGGAGTGTGGAGATCCTCCATAGCATCCAAAGAGCATATTTCTTCTCCTCTTGTCAAGTGTCTAGCTGATGACGGTTTCCACCGGTGAAAACGGCCATAATCGTCATTGGGGAGCGGTTTGCTACCGAACTGGACTTGGGCCTGAGCTAGCGGCCTCTGTCAGGGTTTGGCCGAACTCATGGACATTGATTTTGAGGCCCTCAGTCCATTGGCATGGTGGTTAGACCCATTTGAAGGTGTTTAATTGGGTTTTTGGGTCCAAAACTCCATAAGTTTGGATATGAGTTTGATTCTCCTCCTTCTTCATGTATATTTCCTTTCAACTTTGGTAGTCACCTGCATCCAAATATATACCAACACTAGTAGAAATGATTAGTAATAAACCCTACCACTAAGTTGAATATCATATTTTATTCCATTATATGCAGGTATTGACAGTCAGATATTATGATTTAAGGACCGTCAACAATCAAGCTCTCTTCAAAGTTTAGTTTAGTGTTCTAGTGCCAGTGGAGTAGAATTATAATAGTTTTCTTAGTCCTCGAGTATTCTTTGTTCAACTTTCTTTCCGGATGTTTTAAAGAATTTTGCAAATAAAATCTAAGTTTCTCAAATGGTACTCTCAGATCACTTAATGTGTATAATTCCTCACGAATGCATTATGTTGCCTCGTTTTCATCCTACCTATAAAAGGATCATATGTCGAGCTCAAGGTGGAAAAAAACATGAGGCAATACCTGTATCACACATATATTGCAAAATCAAAAAGAGGATCCATGAAGAACACAAATACCATGTGATCAAGATGTGCAACTGTGTGGCTATATGGTGGAAAGTGTTTGGTGGTAATCCTTGTCATAGACTCTCTTTTATTCCTAATCGGAGACATGGCTATTCTTCTTCTATTTTTTGTCCCATGCTGCTCAAGAACAATCGTGCGCATACACTCCTTTTTCTTATTTTTTTTTCTTTCTCATAATGCTTGAGAACATTTTCTATTTTCTATCTCCTCTTTTTTTTCCTCTTCTATCACAGTCATCTCTTTTGCAAACTACCATGTGAGACATTTTTTACTGACATAAATGGAGCATTTATTTGGTAGATGGAATGTTGCTAATCCCCAGTGTAGAGGCAAAACAACTATGGTGGGTGTATGACATTTTTTGCTAACCTCCAATGTAGAGGTCAAGCATATATGGTGGGTGCGCATGTGTGATCTTGATTAATAAAGTACGAAAACAATCTCACAAGGGTCACAACAATTTCAAAAAACTCAATGCAATAACAAGTAGCATATTTGTAAAGGTTTTTTCATTGTACTCATCATATGGTTTTGGTAGGAATTTTTCATCATTGAGGAACTTACAAATTTTTCATTCTTTTGAAAATAAGGACTCCGGAGTTCAAGTATCGCTTGGAGAAATATCATAGAGTCTCTATTTCACCATCTCATATCCCGTAACAATTTAGACATAGATCATGCGTATGCAACCCACAAGTTTCAAGTTCAAGACAAAGATTGTTATCCAACAAACTCAAAAACTTAAGCAAAGACTAAGTTATAAACTAAGCACTGGAGGAAACAAAATAGAGCAACTATTCATTATTTCAACTATTAGAACTAGAGCATTCTTAGGCTGAGTTCTTTCCCCCGCTTTCCCAACTCACATTTCTCATTTTTCGCGCGTATGCTTTTCAAATTGCTAAACGGTGCATTTTTTGCAAAAATTCTTTATATGAATGTTGCTTTAAAAAATCAAATTAATCCAGTTTTGAAAAAAAAATTGCTAATACTTAATTAATCACGCACTAATGCACCGTTCCATTTTTTGTGTGGTAGAGATGGTTCCCAACCCGAAGGAGCAAACACAGCCTTACTGAATATGGAAAGCACATATTTTTGGTATTTTTATCTTTTGCAAATTTTTATAGGTTTTTCTTTTTAAACGCAATGCATTGAAATATATATCCAAATTACCTTAGTGTGGGGATCCTCCTCCAAGCTAGGGATTGAATCCCTGTGACTGGAAAGGCCAACATGTTAGCCTGACTTTGCTGTACGGTGGCGCTGATGTTCACCGACTGGCCATCGGTATGCTGCTGCCATGTGTGGGTCTCATGGACATGCTGGTTCGGTGGGTTCTGCTTCTGGTCGGTTCAGAGATGTATCAGAGCTAACAGTACAACTCACTTCCTACTATTAGCTTATTTTAAAGTTAACATATATAATATATTAGCTATAAGGTTGGCTATAATTCTTTTCTCTTCTTTCTATCTCTTTCTTATACATTTAATGTAATTGTCTTGAAGTTTATGATAAGCTCCAACACTCTTGATTTTTCACTATCTCTCCTCCACCTAAATTTATAGTAGGCTTATAGCTCACTATTATACTCGCTCTCAGCTGTTGGGTGATGTCCGCAAACCCTTGATTCGAGGTCATGATAACCTCTACCTGAGAAAGAGCAGCATGCACCAAACGACGGGGGTATTCCATTATAGTTAGAGGAGTGGTCTGCACTGGGAATGTTGTCCTAGCGTCTGCTAGGCTGCCCCCAGTGGCCACGACTCGCGCTTTGCTAAGGAGAGCCTCCTTCTTTATATGTTTGCGGTGGTTGGTCCCAAACGGTTGTGTGCACAGCTACTGCGGCTGCTGCTAAGACTGCTTATCACACCCTAATTTTTATTTCGGTGATTTATAAATTATTTATAGAATTTATATTGAAGTGTACATTAATTTGCATGTAAAGTAAAACTTCCTAAACAAAACGTGGCTGGATTTAATTTTTATTACATTCTCCGAGGTTAATTACACGCTGGAATTTGCTCGGATTTTTCATAGCTCAATTCCTAATTTTTAAAATACAATCATCAATAAAGCAAATATTTAAAAGGAAAAGTAACTAAGAGCATGCTAAGATTGTAGCCAAAATAAACCTTACCAAATTTTGGTAGGATTTCTTATATATTTTCCAAATTTAACAATAAATAAAACGTAGACTTTTCCAAAAAATGGTGAACAGTCACTAAAAATATCCACCGAAGCTTTGGGCCATTTTTGGTCATCTTCTTTTGTAATAAGTTCACTATAGGTCCCTCAATTTGTTGTCGAGTATGAAATCCGTCCCTAACCGTAATCCTATATCGATAGAGTTTATTCCCACTTAGTGCATTTAATATGATTTTCCTGCAATGTGGTTGTTCCACGTCACCTTGATTGCTTTTGAACTGTTGGTTTGAACTTGTATGGTAGGATTAGATCGTTTTTTATTGGTCTGCTGCTGGAAAATGAACCATGGTCGAGGCCCACCAGGCGAAGCATCGAAATACTTACCTAGTAGTCACCGATCAGGTTCCGATTTTCCTGGTTTTTTGAAATTTTTTTAGTCTCTTCCATTGCTTGCCGCGTGTCCTGCTGATTTTTTTTTACAATTTTCTACTGATTTGGTGACCGGTTGATTTCCTATTGGGGTGACGTATCCGGTCTATGTTACTGGTGGCCAACTTTCTTCACATGGTGCCCACGTACGTGTCGGTGATTTTTTCCATTTTATTTTACGTTGTGTTTTACTTAGCCGGTAACGGCCGGTTATATCTAACGTGCCCTTCCTGACTCGTTATTTCTTACAGTACACGCAGTAGTATGTTCTTGTCGTTTGTTTTAGCTTGTGAGCTAAGGATTGTTTCTCTCTCCTTATCTTCTTACAGTCCATACATGGCAAGCTACAATGTTGCACACATCTAGCTAGCTGCTTCTGCTTGCCTCGTGCCGACATGCGCGTGCTGCGTGCTCTCATGCTGCTCATGTGTGTTGTCATGTGTTCTCTTCTTTCCAATGTTTATGCTCCTCCTTGCTCCTTAAGTATGTGGTATTTTTTCTCTCACTTTATTGGCTCTTTCTTTTGCTATTTAAGTCCGACCATCTCGTTGTTTTCCCATACATTCTTCACATCAATATATATTCTTTCTTTATTTCTTCAGTGCTACTTGAGTTGTTTCCTATGTGTTGTCATACCTTTTTCCGCTGCCATGCATAATTCTTGTTTGGTTGGTGTCTTATGTTTTGTTGTGTTCGATAGGTGTACGTGAGAAATGCGATGGCGGGATACTGGGGTAATGTGAGTGTGCGACCCGGACAGTGAAGGGGACGGACCGTAGGTGCGGTATGAGGCAACGTTGGCGTACCTGGTGCAGTCACAGGGGTGACGATCGAGGAACCAGCCACCCGGACATCATCATGGTTTCCTTCTACGTACGTACTCGACATGGGGTTCGTCCACCACACCATACTGCCCATGCCTGCCTTCTACGGTGAGCGTCATGCCTACCTTGCCCCCTGCAGCATCGATATCGTTAAGGTTGATATGCAGAACATCATTGAGACATTCGGTGTCGGGCATGGACGCATGCCCGCGCCGCTGTGTTCGTTTCAGCCCAGTCCCTCGTTTTCCGCGTGTACGCTTTTCGAATTGCTAAACGGTACATTTTTTGCAAAAAATTTCTATATGAAAGTTGCTTAAAAATTCAAATTAATCTATTTTTTAAAAAAATTACTTAATATTTAATTAATCATGTGCTAATGGACCACTCTGTTTTTCGTGTGGGAGAGGGTTCCTAACCCCAGTAACCGAACACAGCCATATTGCAGGCAGCTTCGCCAAGCATGAGCAGATGTGTGCTATGCTGCCATAGCACCAACGAGGTTCCTACGACCACATTTGAGGATTTAAATGAAGCACATTCTGTAAGGCTCGGAAATCAATAGAAGAATAGAGGGTGTGTTTAGTTCACGTCAAAATTGAAAGTTTAGTTGAAATTGGAACAATGTGATAGAAAAGTTGGAAGTTTATGTGTGTAGAAAAGCTTTGATGTGATGGAAAAGTTGAAAGTTTGAAGAAAAAAAATTGGAACTAAACAAGACCAGAACAAGGTAGTAGGTGCGTGAGTCGGGTCACATGCGAGGAGGAGCAGGGACGTGAAGCGTGAGTGGCAGGAAGAGATGGCGCTGGTGTCGAGGTCTCCAACGGTATTACTCGAACGAGCAGTTGGGGCCCTGGGAGATGCGGGGTAATTGCCGCGAAAATGGTGCTTTTCCTTGTGTTATTGCCGTGGGGTTATTGGATTTGGATTTTGGAGTTAGTCTTTAGTATTTTCAAATTCCTAATTGTATCTAATTATCTCTGTGGTTGGGATTGTTTTCTCTGCAGAAGGATAAAATAGTGTGCTAGCGTCATAGTTGAGCACTAAACCTTAACTTCACACTGATACTTTTTGCTCAATTGTTGTATGTCATTTTATACAAATGTTTAGGATATATATTTGGCATTTAGTAGTGAACTTTGCGAGTTAAGCGAATTTTGCTATTTGATTTACACATGTTAATCCTTTCTGTCTTGATGTATGGAGCTACTGCACAAGAAATAGCCTACAGATGTTTCTCTGTCATTTATGTTTTGTCTATTAATATACTTAGTTTTGGATGTTGGATGAATTACTCTTTTCTTGAATATCGGGATATTACTATTTTTTGTCCCCGTGTTCAAATGCTAAGTGCAGATATCAACTTTGATATATATTTGCTCGGTATTATTTACACTTGTGTGTGACTTTCCTTGGGCAATAATATTATTGGTTTAATTTTCTTTATGTATTGCGTAAGAAGGTTTCGTATATAGACGCAGGGGTTCTTCTAAAAATAGCACTGGATACACACACATTCTAGCATTCAGTCTAAGTGCCTTCTCCAACACAAAAATATGAAATTGTAGTCGTAGCGCACATAAACCTGCTCAAGTTGCCGCGTATGTGACCATGTGTAATATTTAACAGATATTGAGCCACCGTATAAAAAGCAAAACGGTGCACGACAGCTACCGCGCGGCGTTACGCCGTGCTTACCTGTCTAGTATGTCCAGTGCATGTGTGTTTCGGGACCGCCTATTGATCACTCGGGTCCAGATTTTTTCTTCCCTTAGATTTGTATCTAACGGACTATAAAATAAAATAACTAATACAAATTTACTTACACAACATTTTTATCAAAATTACAGTACATTTACATGTCATATCAACTAAATTTACAATGTAATTTTAGTTATATAGGACTGTAATTTTATATTTGAAATAAAATAACCAATGCAAATTTACTTACACAATATTTTTATCAAAATTACAGTGCACTTATATGTCATATCAACTGAATTTACATATATAATTTTAGTTATATAGGACTGTAATTTTATATTTGAAATAAAATAACTAATACAAATTTACTTACACAATATTTTTATCAAAATTATAGTGCACTTACATATCGTATCAACTGAATTTACAAGTGTAATTTTAGTTATATAGGACTGTAATTTTATATTTTCATTTTTTATTTTAGTTTCAATTGTCTTAATTTTTCAATGGTTAAAGAAATCGATTTTTACGGAGAAAATCGAGAAAACAACTCACCGGGAAGGAGATTTATTTTGCGAGAGCTCTCACTCTCTCCGGAGCGAACGAGAAAAGAAAGGGAGAGAGAGAACGAGAAAAGAAAGCGCAGGCGAGAGAGCGAGAAAACGGCTAGGACGACACGAGCTCGGACCAGATCGGCCCACGTGGCTCCCCATGCGAAATCCACCACCAATCTAGCGCACCATCCGACGGCCAGAAAAACGTCAAATTTTCGATGAGAAATCACGCGACAAACGTTTAGCAAAATCGGTGCGTTTCTGTGTCTTCCGATCCAAGGGGGGAGGCTAATGGGCGATGGATCGCCACCCCTTATACTCCTCCCTCTTCTCCTACTTCCTCCTCCCCTTCTTCTCTTTCTACTACAGTATACCACACAAATTTTTTTAAAAAAAAGTTAGAAAAATTTATGTATAGATATACTATATATAAAAAATTTGAATTCAAATTAAAATTTGAATCGGGTATGTAAACTTTTGACTTATAAACTTTGGGTTTATAAACTTTAGGTGTATAAACTTTAGATGTATAGAAATACTATATATAGAAAATATTTAAATTCAAATTCAAATTTGAATCAGATGTAATTCAAATTCAAATTTGAATCGGGTATGTAAACTTTTGACTTATAAACTTTGAATCTATAAACTTTAGGTGTATAAACTTTAGATGTATAGAAATACTATATATAGAAAATATTTAAATTCAAATTCAAATTTGAATCAGATATAATTCAAATTCAAATTTGAAACGGGTATATAAACTTTTGACTTATAAACTTTAGATCTATAAACTTTATGTCTATAAACTTTAGATGTACAGAAATACTGTATATAAAAAAATATTTGAATTCAAATTCAAATTTGAATCGGATATATAAACTTTTGGTCTCTAAACTTTAGATGTGTAAACTTGAGGTGTATAAACTTTAGGTGTATAAATTTACTAAAATAGGAAAAGTAATGCGGTGCTAAAAAAGGAAACCAGGTGAAGGGAGGGATAGGGGAGGGGATCGATCGCTGCCCCATCCCCAGAGTGATCAATCGCGGAACAGCATTTTCGAGATCCAAGCGCCTCATCTTCGGAAACCATTGATCTAGCTCGCCCCACTATAAATTCTTCATTGACATGGTTTACTTTTCCACTTCTCCAGTTCTTGCTTTGCCTCTTCCGATCAACTGTCCATGTTCTTCTTTTTATTTGCTTTCTTAAACTGCCACGTGTTATATTCAATCTTTGTTTCTTTTGGGATTATGTTTCCCCATTATTGCATCATATATCATGTAAAATTATGCTAATTATACTCTTCTCATATTAATATTATAATATAGCTTTGTCATCATATATTTTCCCCCACACTTCTTAAAAAAACGATTTTTCCCTGACGTCGAAAAGGGTTTTCGCGGCAGATCTCCCGCCCATCTGCACCCATGTCAGAAAAATTCCGATTTTTTCGTGCGAAACTAGTATTCACAGAATAAGTCGTGGGCGGACACGACAAAATGAAGCCATCAAAAATAGAAGCGGAGCTGGGTAGAGTGCTCTCATAAAATAAACTAGATGAATGGAGCTAGGATTATGCAGCTTCACAACTCCACTCCAGACCCAACTTTTGAAGCTAAATTTAGGAGTTGGAGCTCTACCAAACATGCACTAAATTATTATATTTTGGGAGAGAGAGTATATCATATATGGCATGAAAGACACTTTCCTTACATTGAATTTAGCTACAGGAGTTGGGTCTGAAGTGGAATTGTGTAGCAGTCTAAACCCAGCTCCATTCATCTAGTTTATTTTGTGAGAGAACTCCACCCAACTCTGCTTCTATTTTTCGTGGAGTTGAAACTATTTGACATGGAGCTAGAACTGTGCTAAACTAGCCCTCAACACGAAAATCACCATTTAATTAGTGGAATAAGTTCATATGAGGTCCCTTAACTGTCGACGAATCCGACATGTCATTCTCACCCCTCTTCTTCCTCCTCTCTCCCCAACTCCCATGTATTCATCTCTCCCATCTGCTTTGTCCTCTCTCCAAGCGTGAGTGAGGAGGGGTGGTGCACAGCGGCTGCCATCTAAATGAGACCACCGGTTTTAACAGTTGAGGGACCCGTTGTATCTGGTTTTTCGGTTAAAAGACGAAAATCGGATTCGTTGACAAGTTAAGAGACCTGAGATGAACTTATTCCTTAATTAGTCACATAGCTCCGCTGGCCCATAAATGAAAAGGCCCAAGGCTCATTCAAAGCTCCTACCCAACCCAAGTCACCTCGCCTTTCCCCTCTCAAAAAAGGGGAAAAGGTCGCCTCGCCTCACCTCCTTCCACGGCTCCACCGCCGCTGCCGCGACGGCGACCATGGCGGAGGCGGCAACGCGAGGGCTGCCGCCGGTGAGCCCTGGCCTCCCGCTCCCGGAGGAGCTCGTGGTCTGGGAGATCCTGGTACGCCTACCCCCCAAGCCCCTCCTCCGCTGCCGCTTGGTCTGCCGCGCATGGCGCCGCCTCACCTCCACCCGCGACTTCCTCCTCGCCCACCACCGCCACCAGCCCTCCCTCCCCCTCATCGCCACCTGCGACTACGCCGATATTATGTACCTCATCGACGTCCTCACCCTCACCCTCGGCCGCCGCAGGGGCGCCGCCGCGCGGCTCCATCCGGTCGCCCGGTACGCCAGCACCGCCGACTACCTGGATTCGTCCTGCGATGGCCTCCTTCTCATCTCCTGGAACACCGGCCCCCCGCAGTACTCCATCTGTAACCCGACCACGCGCCAATTCGGTGACCTCCCGCTGATCTCCGGATTCATGTTCTTGGGGTTGTACCAGCACAGCCCCACCGGCGACTACCGGATTCTGCTCTACCGAGCTGAGAAGGTGGTGTTGGAAGATCTGATTCCTGGGCATGTCGAGAGAGATGCCAGCTACGTCTACACATTGGGTTCCAACGACATGCCCAGGCGCATCGGTTGCGCAGAGCCAGAGATGTCCATGTTAGCCGGCCACAGCAGACGCTGCAGACCTGCCCAGCTTCATGGCAGCCTGCTGCATTGGTACCATAGCATCAAACACATGATTCTGGTGTTCGATACCACGGCCGAGTCGTTCCGGTGGATGCGCGCGCCCATTGACAAGACGGAGAATGAATTGAACCGGGAACTCTGGGCAGATGTGCTTGAGATGGATTCTACACTTGGCTTGTACTGCTGTAATCATGACAAGACGATTGTAAATATCTGGGTTCTGCAGGATTACGAGCAAGAGGTCTGGTCCATCAAGTACCAGGTTGAATTGCCGGTTACATGTATCAGGGGGGAACTTGACGTGGGTGATTCTTGGAGTGTGATGGTTTCGTCCGAGGATGGGGATGAGGTTGTGGTTGTGCTGGTTGATTGCGGACAATCGGTGCTTTGCTTTGATACTGACGGCAAGCTGTTGGCGCGTCTTGAACATGATGGTAATGACATCATGGTTACTCGTATGAAGCTTAAACAAAGCCTTGTTCCACATGCATTCTTTCCGTTGCTAAAAAGTTATGTCGTGAATGATTTTCCTTTCATCTGATGTCTGCTAAATGAAGTTTGAGCACACAAATTTATTATTTTCTGAATTGTGCATTTATGTATGAAAACTTCTTAGCTGAACTTATTTTAGATGAATGTGCAACCAGGATACAATAATTGTATTTGGCCACATGAATAGTTGGTTCATTGTGACTTATAATGCATAACCTACTACGTCTTGATTGAATTACCAATACGACATGTCGATAGTCTTTTGGTCCAAGGTGGAAACAACTCTCACTGATTAATGATGAACAATACTGCTCACATGGTTTCATCTAAAAAAAATGAAACTTATTTGGTGTTGCACTATAAACATTAACCTGGTTTTTTGCTTGTATTTTCCTGAACCGGGATGTTGTGCACATTTGATTTGCTATGTTTTTTACACTCAAGGGAGTGCTCTAATGCTCTACAAATTCTTAATAAAATGGTTACGGTAGAGCCCAGTGTTCAATGAAATGAACAGTTCGCGGTAGTTACTGACAGTGTCCATTGCATTCTGCAATTGTTGGGCATGTTTGTCTTCTTCCAGGAAGTTATATTGTTTAGCGATTTTTATAATTAGTTGGAAACAATAGTTGATATCTTGAAAAAAATTAAACTGTTAAATGGTTGAAGCACGCATTCACAGCAGGGCTGTTTACATTTGGCGCAGTAAAGCAGTCATGCCAGCACCTGCAATTACAACTACCGTCATTCTTATCCAAAAGTTTTCCTTTCAATTTCTTTACTTCCATGGATCCTACCAAAAAAGGATTCGCCTGGCAAAGAGGTTCTGTGCCATCGAAACTAGTGTTTGCAAACATTTATTAATCTATCTCCAGGAATGTTGGCATAAGTTCATCAATACTATCAAATATGTTTACTAAATCAATTAAGCCATTAAGGTCTTCATCGGAGAAAAAATTGCATTTGAGAATATAAGAAGAATGTGTAACTGTTGAGTTTGAGCTGCTATTAGCGACGGAAGTGGTGGTGATGATGGTGGTCATCATGGAATAGGGAGAACAGGCAGCTGAAGAATGAACAAATTCATTGGTCACCTTGTCCATGGCTTCACATATAGCTTCAAGGATTGGATAAGCAAGTAAGTACGGAACATATTCAACTAGATAAGTACTTTTCCAGTTTGCTATGCTTGAATTCTTGTTTTGACATCTCTCAGCTGCACGCACGGTTGCTTTAATCTCCTGCATAAGAGCATACTGCACAAGCTGTACTGTAGCATTTTTTTTAGTCTATCTGTCGCATCATCCCTCTGGTAGTAATACTGATATCCTGCATAGGGGCAGGCAGACTCTGTCAAATGAGGCTTCCATCCTGATTGTCTAAGGAGCAGACATGGGCTGGTTTCTAGTTATGTTTCATACATGTAAAAGTACTGCAATTTAGCTAAGTGGGCATGGTTAAGACTCAAAGAAACAATCTGAATAGGCGAAAGAAGGTACTATTGTCGTCTGAAACTTCCCCCAAGGTGTATTGTCGTAGCTAGTAATATTCATATTCTATTAATTTTTAATTGGAAATCACAATGGTATACTGTTGTTTCATGATGTGATTGCTGTTGCCATTTTGTTTACTGCATCGTTATACATAAAATTCAGCTATTCAAAGTTTTGTGCATATATAGTAACTCATAATTTCAATTAGATTATGTTTAATAATGCAACATGGATGTTTAATTGTTGAGGTTGAGCTGCTTGGTTGACTAGCCATCATGGAAAGAGGGATTGAATCAACAAATTCAGTGTTCCATGGCTTCAGATGTAGCTTTCATGGATTCGGTAATCAAATAAGTCAACATCTTCAGCTTGATAAGTAGTTTGCCAGTCTTCCATGCTTGAATTCTTGTTTCGACATCTCTCAGCTGCACGGTTGCACCTGCACCTAAGGTTGCTTTGATCTCCTGCACAAGAGCATACTGGCATAGCTCACTCGACCTCCAGAATTGTTACGTGTTCCTTTGGAATAAATTCAATTTCACGCTCGCAGACCTAGTGATGGTGACATGGTGTTGCCGAAATCTTAGTAACCTGATCATGTGGTGCTTGAATTTTTAGAACTGTGCATCAGCTTGTACTGTACTGTTGATAACTTGAATTTGTGAAATCTTAACTGTAACCATGGTCGTGTACGTGGTGACTGAATTTGTGAATGTTTTTGCCCTGTATCTTGATGTAATGGAGGTAGAGAGCAGAGGCCAACTTTTCATTTTGAAGCAAAACAACGAGTCATTTTTCTGCTGTGAGCTGTGGCCGCATGTTTTTGGAAGCACAGCTGTTGAGTAAAAAAAAAACTTGATCCACCCCTTTTCCCCTTTTCATCTCTCATACCTTTCCCCTTTTCCTCTCTCGATCCACTCGGATCAAGGGTAAACCTAGGCACCTAGCTCCCATGCCACCATTCCCCTACATCTCGAACACATTTCATCATCTGAGGAGGGTTGTGCCGGATTTTCGTAACGGTCTGTTTGGTTGGAGGGAGTTTTTAAGAGGGATTGGGAGTTTAAAGGGATGAGGCTATTAAGTGTTTTGTTTGGTTAGGAGATATAGGAATTTTGGTGGGATGGGGATGGGGAATTGAGGAAGGAACTCCCTCCTTTTCAATACCTGGGTAGGGGCAGGTAATTGGGAGAGAATTCCTCCTTTACTTTGTCTAAGCAAATCTCAGCCATTTGTTTTTATTAATGACCTAATCTCCAACTAAACTCCTTATCAAATTCCATCACCTCTACCAAACAAGAAATTAGGATTAAAAATCAAATTCCCATCTTAATCTCATCATCAATTCCCTCGTGTAAACTCCCAATCTTCTTCCCTCGAGTTACCAAACAAGCCGTAAGGGATTTGGCGGCGGGATGGAGAATATTGGCGAGTAGTGGAAGAAAGTGGCCGAGGGAGGGCATCGGTGGGAGGGGTGGGATCTGGAAGGGGACAAAATCCGGTGATTCAAGGGATTTCGTCTCGGCGGTGAAGACAGCACGAGGAGAGCTGATGGGAGAGAAACTCAGGCCGAATAGGTGGCAACCATGTCACCCACCATACCAAGGCAATGGCTATTGAGGTGCAGCAGAAGCAAAATGGAGGGGGTTGCTCAAGCACATCAAGAGAAGCTGATGCAGGGGCACATATAGGCTGCGGATTCATAAACAAACGAATCCGCGACAGTGGCATCCTGATCGGAGTCGCAAGCGGAGACCCAAAGATCGGGCAAAGCAAATCTAGAAGGAAAAGAGCAGGCGACAGATGAGCTGACTCAACAGGTAAAGTCACAAGCCGATCCCAAAGGTTTTTGCAGTAGGTGTAAGATTCATGGTCATACAATTAGAGATTGCAATGTTCAAGTTTCTTTGTGTCATATGTGGGAGGAACAATCATCGTACCTTAGAATGCTATTTGGAGAGTAAGAAATAAAGAGCATGCCAATCCAACGGGGATAGTGTCAATCCTTTTTGGTGGTGTACTAGTAGAGAAACAAGTGGAAGAGGGGTTTAGGCTGTGTTCTTCCTCCACTTTTCCCAACTCACTTCTCTCGTTTTTCGCACGCACGCTTTTTAAACCGCTAAACATTGTGTTTTTTGCAAAAAAATTCTATACGAAAGTTGTTTTGAAAAATCATATTAATCCATTTTTTTTAAAAAAATAATACTTAATTAATCCTGTAATAATACGTGCTTCGTTTTGCGTGCCGGGAGGCAACCCCTCCTCCTGAACACAACCTTAATATGCAATTCAAATCGAATTGGAATTGGAAAGCCAAAGCACAATCCAATGGGACTTCCTATCGAAGGGAAGCTAGGTGAACTAGCAGATTTTGAGGATTTTTAGCTAAAAAGGACTGAAATGAGAATTTTTTATCAAGAAATGGACTCAAGGGGCTGCTGCTGCCGGCAAATTACACACTGTGCGGGTGGATGTGCATGATTGGTCTGCCTTGAAATGAAGAATCATTTGGCACTTTATGAAGTTGGGTCATGTTTGGGGCTGTACAAGATCGAGAGCCTGTTTGGCACAGCTCCAAATATGGTGAGGATCAAAGTGGGCGTTATGAACCCCATTGCTCTACCCTTAATATTTGTTTTGACTACCCCTGAAATGCTTATGTATGAAGTCACATTTGAGTTACAAGAAATGGTTCTATAGTAAAGTACAAGGGAAAAGGCAAAAAGGAGGATGATGATAAGGAGATGTATGAAGTCACACTTCAGTTAGAAGAATTTTTAGAAATGAAATTGAAATTTTAAGGTGATTGAAATTTAATGCCTTGAACGTAAGAAATTGTCTCTGATGTTCAAGATGAAAATAAACATTTAATGAGTCGTGGTTCTACCGGCCCAAAAAAGAGATAGTTCGATCCATAGAGAAAAAAAACCAGTAAAAAAATAGCACAAGGAATTTTCCACTTTGACTATAAGCACATGTCATCGATTTTACTTCAATATATAGCACTTCCGTTAACTCAAAATTAATTACTACATGATAAATTTTTCTACTTTAATCTAACACAGTTAGGTCAAAATGTGATGAAAGTGTTATGTATCGTAGGAAAACTGATGATCTGTGCTTCCAATCGAAGTGAGAAATTTGTTAACGGGGTTTCTCTGTGGAGAAAATTCGATCATAGCATAGAAAAGAAAGCGGTACCAAAGACACAAAAGGGGTTTCTCTGTGCTACTGATCGATTTTTTTTTTTAAAAAAAAAGAAAAAGAAAAAGAAAAAGAAAAAGAAAAAGAAAAAGCCAAAGGCCCAAAAGGGTATCTCCGCCGTCAGCCCGTCTCTGGCCTCGTCACTCACTTCACTCCACTGGCGGCGGCGGCAACCATGGCGGCGGCGGCGGCGACAGGACTCCCGCCGCCGCTCAGCTCCGGCGTCGCCCTCCCGGAGGTCCTCGTCGTCTGGGACATCCTGGTACGGCTTCCCCCCAAACCCCTCCTCCGCTGCCGCCTGGTGTGCCGCGCATGGCGCCGCCTCACCTCCACCCGCGACTTCCTCCTCGCCCACCACCACCACCAGCCCTCCCTCCCCGTCTTCACCGGCTGCAGAAACTGCGACGTCCTCACCGTCGACCGCCGGCGCCGGCTCCTCCACCCCGTCGCCCGGTTCGACAGCTCCGTCTTCTGCGTGGAGGAGGCCTCCTGCGACGGCATCCTTGTCCTCTGGAGGAAGAGGGCCATCGGTGCCCATTCCAGTGTCCGCTTCTCGATCTGTAACCCGACCACGCGTCAGTCCGGTGACATCCCGCTGCCGCTGCTCACCGGGTTCATGCTCATGGGCTTGTACCGGCACCGCCCCACCGGCGAGTATCGGCTTCTGCTCTACAGGATAGAGCTACCTGCTTCGGAGCGGCTCGTTGATGTTCTGATCCCCGGCGATAGAAACGCCTGCTACGTCTACACATTGGGCTCTGGCGATTTGCCGAGGTGCATTGGGTGGCCAGAGGCGGAGGCAAACGGCGCATCTGTGCTGCTGCATGGGAGCCTGCATTGGTATAAGAGAATTGAAGATATGATTTTGGCGTTTGACATTACAGCCGAGTCGTTCCGGTGGATGCGGTCTCCATTCGGCAAGGCGGTGTGGAGAGCGTTTCATGGCCTGTTTGAGATTAATTGTATGCTCGGCATGTACTGCTGTGACGATGGTGCAACATTTGTAGATATCTGGGTGCTGGAGGATTATGAGAGAGAGGTCTGGTCTCTCAATTACCGGGTTGAATTGCCAGTTCTAGAGATCAGGAGAGAGCTTGATGTGAAGCGTGATCTTTACAGTGTGATGGTTTCTTCCGAGGATGGGGATGTGCTTGTGCTGGTTAACTGCAAACGAGCCATGCTCTACATTGGTACTGATGGCAAGCTGTTGGCGAGTTTGCCACATGATAATGACGGCCTCAGTATTACTCCAGTGAAGCTTAGAGCAAGCCTTGTTCTGCATGCATTCTTTCCATCTCTGCTGGACTATGTCGTGAATGCTTCGCCTTTCGTGTGATGCCTGCTGAATGAGGTGGTTCCTCTTTTTAAGACTTCTTTCTATTGCCCTTGCCTGCTTCTGAATTATATATGGTGCAATCTCTATGTATTGGATGAGGTTTAAGCTTACAAACTTCTCAATTGCAGTATGCATTATGTATGCAATTAAACTTCTTGCCTGAAAACTGATGGTACATGAATTTGTATTCAGGAAGCTACAAGTGTTATTTTGCTGCATGAATTGTTTCTTCATAGTGTCCTATGGTCTTATAATGCATACTCTCCTACATCTCGATGAAATTACCACTTCAGGACATGTTGATAGCCTCTTTTTTTTTTTCTTTTTCTTTTGCTGATGTGACTGATCTGAGGTTGAAGGATATTTGATCAGCTCCTTTCTCCATGAAAATGAAACATTTTCTCTGGTTGGCTTATAAAGATAGAATCCAATCTGCAGTCCAGTTGAGAAAAGGAACTGCAATGGCTCTGAATTTTATTAGTTGTGTTGGGAATTTGAAACTGCTAATCATATCCTTTTCAAATTTCCAATTGCTGTTGGCCTGTTGCTTTGTGGTGCATTTGCAGAGATGCTCTGAACTGGAGCAGAATTTCTTCAAATTTTGACTTTTTTCTTTTGGTTATTGGTTTGGGTCCAAAAGTGCTAGAGTTGACTTTATGCTATTTATTGTTGTTTGCTGGCAACTCTTGTTGACCAGAAATGGTACAATCTTCAGAAATAAACTTGCCTCATCCCCTCTGATTATCTCCTTTTGAATTGTCTTTACGTTTGCAGTGTAAGACCCATCTGTTATCTGATGAAGTCAGTTGGGTGGAACTCTTGTCTTCAGCGCTACATGATGCCATGAAAAGCTTGGCGATTACCACGTTCTGGAGTTGGCTGACCTGATACTAGTCTTGCTGGATGTAGCTGCTTGGTGTTTTATCTTTGCTGGAGTTGTACAGTGTGTCTATTAGGTATGTGCTATCACTTTGACTAGGTGAAGCCAGGGGAAGGTTTATAGTCCTAGTTTACTGTCTTTAGGATGTTCTGTTAAAACTTGTTGAGTTATGTCTGTTAGATGACTGGGTTCTGACCAGAAAACCTGATATTATCCTGTATGTTGGAAATACCTGCAGTTCCTTGCTTTGCTTTCAATGAAAAGCAAGGTCCTATGACCTTTATCTAAAAGGACTACTCTGAGTGATTTGTGATGGACAATACCGCTCCTATGGTTTCATCTACAAAATTTTGAAATTCATTTGGTGCTGCAGCATGAACTTTTGACAAGACACAATCTCACTTTTGCATCTATTTTCTTGAACTGGTTGTTTAACTGTTGAGGTTGAGCTGCTTGTAGTGGTGGAAGTGGTAATGATGATGGTCATCATGGAAGAGGGATAACCAGCAGTTGAAGAATCAACAAATTCAGGTGTCACCTTGTCCATGGTTTCAGATATGGCTTCATGGATTCTGTAATCAAGTAAGTTCAGAGCATCTTCAGTGCTTGATGAAATTTTCTTCAAGATGGTGTTGTCCTAGCTAGGACTAGAAGTAGTCATATATTCTATAAGGTGTTCTAATTGGAAGCTGCTCTTTTGATGCTCTTCGTCCTAGTCAGATCATCTTTGTCAAAACCTCAAAGAAGACAAGGCCTCCCTCACCGGTGATGTCTACTGTCTGGATGAGAGAAGGGAGTCTGCAGTGGTGGCGGAGATGCCCCGATGTTTCTGGTTTCTGGACTCGCCATCTTCATCTAAGTAAAAGCCTTCTCTCCGCCAGCGGCCAATTAATATTCTTTCATTTGGTGATGCATTTCTACATTTTCTTTGGTGAAATTTTTTTGTTTGTGTTCTTGTGAATGATTGTGGTCCTAAGTCCTACCCCCAGTTTCAATTTTTTTTGGTTGGTTCCAATCCGGATGAATTCTTTTCCCTTGGATCTCATAACAGATGAGACAATCAGGGAGGTTGGGGCTCAGATCGGGGTTTCTGAGACATAGCTTGGAGCCCCAGATACATGATATTCACATATCAGGGGTGGGGCCACAGTAATATCACCGGGGTCAGATGACCCCGATGGCATTCAACCAACCAAATGAATTGCTCAGTATTTTATAGCTAATGACCCCAGCAAACAAAGTTTGATGACCTCGGTCAGCCCGCTAATCTGCTGGAGCTCATGAAAGCTAAAACAATATAGTAGTAGCTTATTTGTTATGCTACTGTCAATCCACCACAGCACCACTAATGCCTCAATTAAACATATTTGGGCTGTTAATGATCTAATTTAGCTACGTGGCATGCATATCAATGCATTAGGCCAGTAGTTCTGCTAATCGAATAACTAGATGTTAGGTGTGTTTCTTTAAGCTATTTACTCCATCTCGAAATATAGCTATCTCTAGGATTTAAATTTATTTTAAAATATAACTACTTTCCATATACCTCTTCATCTCAACCAATCTCTTAAAAAAGAAGGGCATTTTGAGATGGAGGGGGCAGTAAGCTACATCCATAACTTGCCTTTATGTCCGAAAGAAAACATTGTTGTTAGGGCTGATTTATATGGTTCTAACTTTTAAATTTTTAGACCTTTTAAAAATCCATAGATTCTTGTATAATATAGAGTTTATGTATTTATTTTTAGTAAAATGAAATAATTCCAACTTGCTCACAGTTCTAGCTACAAAAGACTTTTGAGCTAAAGATACTTAAAGTTGGAGTCCCCTCAAAAACGACACTATTGCAAGTGAAAGCCATGACTCCAGTGACTCAAAATCCTGGCTCCGTCCGTGGGGGCCTACTAATTCTTTTTGTAACTACATATGATTGCACAAATATGGCTTCATTGCATTTCCATTTAGTTAGCATATTGTTTGTGTTTTGTGTTGGACAATAGGGCGTTGAAGCTTTTGTCGTCCAAGAATTACTTTGTTACAGAGTACCAGATTGTTGTAATCTTGAGATGCAGATATTTTGAATGATTACCGGAGCCTTGGATATCTCCCTATTCTTTGAAAAATAATCCTTTATGGTACTAGCATGGAAAAGTAAATAAATTGTAATGTGTGATATCACCGAATTATGCTGTATAAGTGTCAAATTGAGAAAAATAACAAAACATCATCTAGATGAAACAATATTCTTTTTGGACGAAAGTTCTCCTTCACCTCTACATCCTCACTGAAATTGACAGCCAAAAATGGAAGAACATTTTGGACAAGTAGAAATAAGATTATGAATGGTGAAACTTTATGGAAAGGTGAATCAACTTCAAATAAAGAAGTGGAAGGATGAAAAGGCTTGGAAATTGTGCTCTCAAATGTCCTCCACATTCTATCGTGTGAAGTACTATTGTTGGACAAGTAGAAATAAGATTATGAATGGTGAAACTTTATGGAAAGGTGAATCAACTTCAAATAAAGAAGTGGAAGGATGAAAAGGCTTGGAAATTGTGCTCTCAAATGTCCTCCACATTCTATCGTGTGAAGTACTATTGTTCATGTGAACTTTTAGGGAAAACACAAATGACTTGCATATCATGGCATAAAGAAGAAGCCGATAACGAACAGGGAAAATTTAGATGACTCCGTTCACATAAAAATAACAAGCACTGTGAAGATTGTTCATGTGAACCGAATCATCTAAATCCTGAGTTGTTTGAGATGTTCCTGCATGTTGGCCTAGTGAGTTTCACAACTTAGCAGCTAAATTATTTACAATTTAGCTTTTGCACATGACACATATTATCAAGGACCATGGTCTACCTTCAATTTTCCTGTAGCTGCCGTAGCTCAACCTATCTGCTCTCGATGTACTGATGTCTCCGGCTCCTTAAGTTTAATTGCAATGACAATGTCTCACCATGTTAGCAGTTGAAAACATGTCGTTTCCTTTTTAGAAATAACACGGTGCCTGCAAGATAGAAAACACAATTAGTTATTTATTCACGATATATATTCTTCTTAGAGTATCATGTGCAACTGAGAGTGAAAAAACTGATTTCTTCGTTACATACAGTATGAACTTTTTTCTGGTGTGAGGTTCCTGGTCTGACTAGTTTTTTGCAGTGACCCAGTTGTCCATAAAAGGCGAGTGCACGCATATGCATTCTTGATTGCTGTAATAGAATCAGAAGAGAAGTATTAGCCAAAATCAAATGATATGATGCAATTTTAGAACAGTGGTTAGACGTTATATGTAGTGACCTGCATAATCCTCAGTTAACTAATTGAATTTTTATGTATGTTTGTCATAACCAGAGCATGAAGTTGTTTCCCGATCTTCTGTTATATGTAATCATAATATCGGGGTATTAGGAATTCGACCACCTACTAAATTAATTGCATGACGATTTACAACTACTAACCACTTGTGTACCATTGTGCCTCTCACAGAAGATTTTTTGTTACAACTATATACATTGTACCCACAAACTAGACATGATTCATTTGCTTATAGATTTTTCTTTAATCCATAATTCATGATTAAGGAGGGAATTCACTTGTCATACTTACAGTTTTTCTATAATGATGCTGTTCTTTTTCTTTTCTTTGCATTGCCATGGTTGAATTCCTGGAGGAATGTGAGCTTGCCAATCAATTTTATGCCTGAAATTATTCCTGGTGGAGCATCTAAGTATCTTAACTGGGTCAACCTGCTGATGCCATTTTCGAGTCCTATTTTTAGCCTATTCACATACCGAGACTGCAGACTCAATGCTTGCAAGTGGTAGAGTCCAAATAACGATGTAGGCAGAAAGGTAAATTCTCTGCTTTCTTTGATGTCCAGATACCTAAGGTGGACCATATGCTGGATGTTGTTTGGCAGAACACCAGCAGGATGGCGGAGCACTAATACCCGTAAGCTTCCTAACTCTTTCAGTGTTTCTTCCAGAGCATAGTTGAAATTAGATGTGCGGGTCCAGCTCCAGGAGGCAACATCTGCCTTGCATATTATTAAGCTTCTCAAATTTTTCTTTATTTCTATGTTTTCTTCAAGGCTTGCATACACAGTAGATATGTTGCTTGCATTGACATATAGGTGGCGAACATTTGTCGGAATACTGACATGGAAATCATCTTCTATACGGAAGTGTTCACCATTTGAGATTGACTCAGCAAAATCATGTAGCAAGTCATGAACAACATAATGATCCTCTATATTGGCTACCTTATGGATGAATGAAATCTGTAAAAGATCATTGATGTAACGATATGCGGTTTCATCTGGTGTTTCCTTGTTAACGAAACCATGAGCTCTCCACATCCTTAATAGTGCATCACCTCGAAGTTGGTAATTCTTAGGGAATAAGGCAAAATAAATAATGCACTGCTTCAAATGATTAGGAAGACGCACATAGCTCAACCTCAGTGCTGGCATAATACCATCTTCCTTCTGTTCTATCTGCCACAATTTTCTTCCATTGACTGTCTCCCAGTGTTTTTCATCTAGTTTGAACTTTAATAAGTTCCCTACTGTCTGAGCTGCTAAAGGTGAACCAGCCAACTTCTTTACCAATTCTTGACCAATACTGCTACCTTTCAGTTTGTCCTTAAGTATCCTCTGAGCTTGATCTAAACTACTGATGCTGCTCAACTCAGCAGCTGTACAAAGGTGAACTGACTGTACCAACTCTTTTATTAGGCGTTCAACGTCGAATTTATTTGAAACATGGAGCCATGCCATAAAATCAAAGTGTTTCTCTTTATCATAAAAAATGCTATACACCTTTTGTGCAAGCGCAGTCTTACCGACACCAGCAATGCCAACAATTGATATAACATCATAAGGTTGACTGGACTTTTCATTTTTCTGAATAAGTAACTTCTTTAGGTGTTTACCTTCACTAACCCGTCCGAAAAACTTTGTGGTGTCCAGCATCGAGGTTGTTGTGCGCCACTGAACTGGATGTTCTGGTGCCCTGTTTTCTAGCTTCAGTAACTCCAGGAGTGTTTTCATCCGACTATCAATCTCATTAAATATAGTCACTGCAGCAGCTAACTTAGTGAGATCTTCATCACAGAAAAGGAATCGTTTGAGAGCACGAACTGACCGTTTTACTGTTGAATCACTGCTAAGGGTGGTTATGGAGGATGATGAAGAGGAACAGGATGAAGAAGAACCAGCTATGGCAGATGAAATTGAGTTAGTGGTCACCTTGCCCATGACTTGAGCTTTAGTGGTCACCTTGTCCATGACTTCAGCCTGTGCTTCTAGAACTCGGTAATCAAATAAATCCAGAACATCCTCAGCCTGATAAGCAGCATCTTTAATTCCCCTTAACTGATTTGCGATGTTTGTTTCCTTACCTTGCAATCTCTCAGCTCTGCATACCAATTCTTGGACTGTCAGTAGACTCTCCTTAAGGCTTCTCAGTTTGTCCTTTGTGTCTTCCCGTTGGTATTCGTACTGATCTCCTGCATAAGAACACACCTTATCAACCAGCTTTGATATGCAGGCTGAGGCGATCCATCCCCCCTATTGCTGTAGTCGCCATTGTTCCCCAAGGAGTTGTTCGATGCAGGTTCAATCTCTCAGCTCTGTCTACCAATTCTTGGACTTCCAGTACTCTCCTTAAAGCTTCTCAGGTTGTCCTTTGTGTCTTCATTAATACTGATCAATCAATGAGCTTTGAGAATTGAGATGCAGGCTGAGGTGATCCACCCCCCTTATTTCTGTAGCTGTGATTTTTAACTTTGAGAAGTTGTTCAATGCTGGTTCCAAGTTGCTGCATAAAGAGCAAAGATTGGTGATGTGGAGAGCTTGTATGTAGATGTAGTCAAGAAAGAGAAAGAATCATTATAATACAAAAAAAGCTGTCTTACTTCTCCGAGCAGCTTCATACACTACATATTCTAATGTCCTATGGTAGAATAGAAAAAGTATTGCTTGTTTTTACTGTAATTTCGTTGTTTAGTTTTCTGTGTATGCTCACTACACTGATTGTGGTTTTCTTCACAAAGTTACTGCAATTTTTTTTTAAAAATATTGAGCTGCCACATAGTCTCTTATGCTTAATTATGTGTATTGAAACATAGTTGTTGCATGTAAAAAAAGTTTTGGTGATTCATTACAAGGGGACCATTTTTTAATGCTCAGGTGACTAATATCTTTGTGAAAATTTTTTATGAATTTCTGACTTCTGGTGCTCACATTCGTTCTAATAACTAGGTACTTTTGGAGTGGCAGTATTGTCGTGGTTGAATTGCAGATACCCTCTGTATGAACCAATGATAGTTCGATGTGGAAACTACTTGGAAGCTGGAACATGCCTAAAAAATTGCAGGTAGTGTCTCCCAAGACTCATTTTCGTTTTGGGTTTCTTGTAGTTGCTTGCTGCATAGTATATTCACAACAAGAGTAGAAGCAAAATGGTCTCTTGTTCTTGTTTATTGTTTCATGTAATCCTGTCGTTTTCCAGGACCTTTGTTGCTCTGCGTAGTTTTGCCGCTTAAATCCCAGGTATAGCAGCCCATGATTTCAGCCTGTCCTTTTAGAACTCGGTAACCATATAACTCCAGAACATCCTCAGCCTGATAAGTATAAGTAGCATCTGTTATTTCCAATGTTTGTTTCCTTATTAGCTTGTAATATCCCAGCTTTGTGTCTCACTTCTTGGATTGTCAGTAGACTCTCCTTAAGGCATCTCAGTTTGTTCTTTGCGTCTTCTCGGTGGTATTCATGCTCATCTCCTGCATAAGAGCGTATCCTGTCAACTAGATTTGGCTATCCATCCCCGTATTTTTTATGCTGCCATTTTTAGCTCGATGGAGTTCGTCAGTGCTGGTTCCAAGTTGCTGCATAAAGAGGAAGGATTGTTATTTTTGATAATGAAAGTGGAAGGGTTGCTGATTTAGAGAAAACTTGTATTTTAGAGATAGTTAAAGAAAGAGTCATTATGATTTAAACTAAAAAGCTATATTCTCCGAGCAGCTTCATTTGTCAGTACAGTGGAAAAATCATTAATTGATTCTTTTTAATTTGATTTGGTTGCCTAGTTTTCTAGGATTTTTCACATTTTTTATCCTTTTAGAAAACTTATTTTAGAAATGATCATTTTCACAGAGCCAACGTCATTGGCGCCGTGGTCCAACATGACGGTGCCAATGACGTTTGCGTCATCCCCATATCCCCTTGGTGGATGCCCCTTGGTGGAAGCTAAGTCACTAATATAAAAGGGACGGCACTGATATTGTTGGCGCTGATGACCAATTTGTATTTTTTTTAAAAAGGCTCTAGTTGTAATAAAAAAATATTTACAAATAGGTCCTCGGTGCTAGCATCATTAGAGTTGAGAATCTATTTGTTAATACAAATAGGTCCTTTTGTGCTAAAAGTAGGTTATTTTATTTTTTTTACAAATAGGTACTCGGCTCCAACGATATTGGCGCTGTCCTCCTTCACATTAATGATGCGAGGGGGACGGCGTAAACATTATTGGCGCCGTTATGTTGTACCACGGTGCTAAGGTGCTAAGGACTTAGGCTGTGTTCGTTTGGGTGGGTTGGGAACAAATCTTTTGTGCACGAAAAACAGAGTAGTCCATCAGCGCATGATTAATTAAGTATTTATCAAATTATTTTTGAAAAAGGATCAATATGATTTTTTAAAGCAACTTCCGTATAGAAAATTTTTGCAAAAAAACACACCGGTTAACAGTTTGAAAAACGTACGCGCGAAAAAGCGCATGATTAATTAAGTATTTATCAAATTATTTTTGAAAAGTATCAATATGATTTTTTAAAGCAACTTTCGTATAGAATTTTTTTTAAAAAAATACACCGTTTAATAGTTTGAAAAGCGTGCGCGTGAAAAACGAGGGATGTGAGTTGGAAAAGTTGGGGAAAGAACTCAGCCTCAAAGGTTAAAATCCAGCCTAGTTTTCCATGCCTGATCACTGCACGTCTGCGCGGTTTTCAGCTTGTTCTTCAAAGATATTAACATCTTAAAAATTGTATTCAGCTGCCCACAAAGGTATTAATTTTAAACATAGTTGTAACATCTAAGACATAGTTTCTGGCGACCCATTCCAGGCAGATCATTTTTATTATGCTCTGGTGAATCAGCTTATGTGAAAACCTATGCCTTTCTGGATGCTACTGCTCAGGTTGGTTCTAGGCAGAATTGCAGATACCCTCTGAACCAATTATAGCTCGCCGAGGAAATTACTTGGAACATGCCTAATTTAATGGCAGGTATTGTCTTCTAGACCAAGAAGGGTCATTCATGAGTAATGATGCAAGATTATATTTTTCCTTGTAGTTTAGTTGTACTGCTTACTATATTCCACAGCAAAGGTAGAAGCAAAATGGTGTCTTACATCTTCTTGTTTATTGCTACATGTCGTTTTCCAGGACGACCTTCCTTGCTCTGCGTGTTTTTGCCGCTTAAATACCATGACAGTATAATTCATGTTTGCTAGCTCGATACGCTAGCTGTGTCCTTTCATTAAACCTGGATTGTAGCGTTCGTTTTCTGTACAATAAGAGCATGTTTAGTTTGCGAAATAAAAATTTTTATATCACACCGGATATCAGAAGTAGTTTTTGGACACGAATCAAAAAACTAATTTCATAACTCGTCTGGAAACCGCGAGACGAATCTTTTGAGCTTAATTATTCCGTCACTAGCAAATGTAGGTTACTGGTTAATTATGGACTAATTAGGCTTAAAAGATTCGTCTCGCGATTTCCCTCCTTAACTATGTAATTAGTTTTTCTTTTAATCTATATTTAATGCTCCATGCATGTGTCCAAAGATTCGATGTGATGTTTTTGGAAAAACTTTTGGGGAACTAAAACAGGGCCTAAACATTGCCAGGTAATGGTCTAATTGTTTGCTCAAAATGGAGTTTTCATGCATATATCTGCTAATGATAGAAAAAGGTAGAAAAGTATATGTCAAGTAGCGCAAGATCCTATATAAACGTATTAACAGTTTTTAGCCAGTTAGGAATAACAAAATATTCGATCGGCCAGTCGATTGACCCAGTCAAGCTATCTTAATCAGCCTGTGAATAAGGCTGAGTTATAAGCTTCAACTCTAAACAACTTCCTCAGTTTTCTATTAAGACTCATATCTAACTACTAAACGGTGTATTATGTGCAAAAGAAAAATATATATTAAAGCTTTATAAAAGCCCATATTAATCTAGTTTTTCAGTTTATAATAATTAATACTTAATCATGTGGTAATGACTTCTCTCTTTTCTGGTATCGCTTAAACTGCTTCTGGTAGCGCTTAAACTGCTAGCCGAAGTGCTAGCTCGAACGCAGCCGTACGAGACAGCTGGGACTGATGAGCCGATTCTAGCATATACATATCAATGATGGATTATTAGTATATAATTAATTGAGTATTAACCACTATAAACTTAAAAAAATGATTTGTTTGAGTTTCTTTAAAGAAATTTCTATAGTTATTTTTGTCATAAAACATCCCATTTTTTGTCATAACAGTGAGCTCTAGCACGGCCTCGTACTCCCATCACCCGAAGGCCGCCGCAACAACGTTGTCCGCGTCGCCCCTTCCTCCATCAAGCTGAAGCCCTTGCAGCCATCAGGCTTTGTCGTCATCATCGCCAGCTTCACGTTGTCAAGCCCTACGCGTCGCTAACATTACTTCGTCTTCGCCCAAAAGTCACCACCGAAGTTGTCTCCCAATTACCGACCCATTTGTCTATGTCCCCCAAGCCATCCTCTCCATGCCAAGTTCGTCGCCGCTCTCTTCTAGCCATGCTAGTTCCTCTCCTCTCGTCGTGGCTTCTCTCTTTGTGGCATCGCTATTCACCACCGTTTTCTAGAGGGCTTTGATCCCCGTGCTGCTGGCATCGGTTGCCACCCGTGTCATCATGGTGTGCACGAGTGGAGGCCACGTCAGTGCCACGTGGTTGTGCGCATTGCATCTAGTGGGGCCCGCTTGTGGGCAACTGGCTTCGGTTGACACGCGGGTCCACTTCCATAGACCCGTGAGCATTTTCTGTGCACTTGGTCTACCATGGTCTCGAGGTTGACATTCTAGGAGCAATAAACATGTTTTATATTGCAAAATTAATTCAATAATTTGTAGATCTCCATTAAACAACAAATAAGCTTTGGATGACTATATTTTGGTCATACGAACTCTGAATCTATCTGTTCAAGCCTCTTAATTATAACCTAAAGAATCCATGGTTGTGCTTCTTATGTACTGATCTTTGCTTTTTGAATAGGGTTTTATCTTTTTTTTTTGTGTGCTTCATGTAGTTCATGTCATTCCGAAGGATCCTAAAGTGCGGTTCGTTTCTGCGCTGAAGTTTCAGAAGATCGTTTCTTTGAGCAAAGGCATGTCGCATGGGAATTTGCAAAACTGTTTTAATTTAAAGTATTGCATTACACTTTATTAAATTCTCGCGTATAATTGTTTTACTTAGGCATGCCTATCATTCCTTGTTATGGTCTTACTATTTGTTATTGCTTCATTACTCCTCAACAATTGTAGGTAACAAATACAAGCTAGTGAGAACTGATGCTTACTTGACCTTTTAGGATAATGCTTACCCATGCTTAGTGAGAAACTCATATATGTTTTACAATATTAGATTTCGGGAATTATTTCACATCTCACATAGTAACTTCGGACTGTTGGCGGGTTCGCTTGGACATGATGAGCTTCTCCCTTTAAAATTCCCAAAACCATTTTTTCGATAGGGTTCGAGGTGTGTGGTTTTTTTACAGGAAATAGTAGGAGAGGCTCCTACTGCAAAATATCATAGAGATAGAGTAATATTTACAGAAGACTATAAAAAAACGAAGGGGGAAGTGAAATTTACAAATTGTCAATCCATGATTGCCAAAAGAGTCTACCTTGCTCCTTTACCCTAAACAAAAGTAGAGTAAAATCCTCCCAGAAACGACATTTACACAGGTTGAAGCCCGGTGCAATGCTGTTGAAGATCAAATCATTTCTGATTTACTAAATGTTCCAGATTGAGATTGCAAAGACTTCAATGAAGAACGGGAACCCAAAGCTCTGTTTTGCTGAAATCACCATGTTCATAAATTCCATATCTGTATCCCCACATAACTCCAGCATTGTGTGGCAAATGAATATGTGAAGAATAGGTGCAACATATCTTCTGTATAGATGTAATATTACATACAGCAGAGTTGGAGCAGAGTTGGAGCTTGAAATGGTTTGAAAGTATTTCATTTTCTCAGTCCTTCTCGTACAGGCGGACCGGCCGTCCGACTAGAAAGACTGATTTTGTCCGCCTAGAAAAATGTTTTTTTCTATTAGTGACCACTGCTGTTCAACCTGAACCACTGTTGCCGAAAGGTCGCTGGGACACCGTTGTTCTCTATGGTGGCACTTGGGAGAGGGTTTGACTGGTTCGATCAATTACCTTATTTAATTACCTCAGATCAGTACAGCAGTACAGCTGACCTACTAAGCCCTCGAATATTCACTACGCTAGATCGGCCCACCTGTGATGGCCCACCAGTGACATGCTGAAGTGCACATCACATATGGTCCATTAGAAGGTCATAACAGGTGAAGCCATCGGCTGAGGCCCATTACAGGTATTTGGTCACGTGTGATGGGTTGGAATTTGCACTCGACATAGGTCTACCTTTGTCGGGTGCAAATTTTGGCCCGTCACAGGTGGCAAAATACCTGTGATGGTCCTTATTGTTCCAGCCCATCATAGATGCGAGGTATCTCACCTGTGACATGTGTAAAATTTGTGTGCCCATCAAAGATGACAAAAAAAATCGCTTTTTTTCCCTTCTCTTCCCGGCTCCGAAGCTTCTCCTTATCCTCTTCTTCTTTCTCACTCCTCTACTCCTCTCTCTCTCTCTATTCTTCCACCCAGAGGTGCCTCCCTCTTCGACCAACTGCGGCCGGATGCGGTAATGGTTGCTGGACACTGCCTCCCCCTCCAACCGATGAGCGTCGGGCGCTTCCTCCCCCTTCGACTGACTGTGGCCAGATGCAGCAACGATTGTTGGGCGTCGTCCCCTCCTCCGACCGACGAGCACCTAGCGACTCCTCCAACCGCTGGGCGTTGTCTTCCCCGGGTCCCTTGCCTTTATCCCTGTCGGATGCGCCTCCGACTAACGGGCACCGCATCCTACGAGCCCTCCTTCCCTCTCGGCCTAGTTAGATGCGCCTTCGACCGATGGGTGCCACCTCCCGCGAGTCCTCCTTCCCCTTCGGCCCAACCGGATGCTACTCTAATCGCTGGTTGCCATAGCCGCTCTCTCTCGACTGCAGGTCATCATAGCCTCTTTCCCATGACCACTAGCCATCGGAATTGGCCTCCATGAGGTCGGGGGACATGGATCTAAACTCCAGGCACCGCCTCCTTGATCCTCGTGTGGCGACTGAGGCTATCCCTTGACCGCCGGTCCCAGATCCATCGTCCACGTGGTTGGGCGACACGAATCTAACCACCAGACACTAGATCCTCTATCTCTAGGCGCTGCGATATCCACCCCGACCGTCGTATTCTTCATCCCTGACTGTCAGGTATTGTCTCCTCCGAACCTAAGCACCGGCCACCTCCTCATGGACAAGCATGGCGTGGTGCCATGGTGATGAAGATGAAGGGCTTTGTCGGCCGGCAACTCCAGGCATCGTCAAGTATTACCCCCCCTCCCCCCTCCTTCTATTGCGCTGAGATGATATTGCTGTCTATTGATTGACAAAATCTTATCATCCCCTTCTGTGAATGTAACAGTTTTTCTGATCTAAAATTTCATCTGTTTGAATGTTGAAGTTCTTGTGATCTAAAATTTCATCCTTTTTTTGTTTTTGCAATTTCATCAGTGTTGACAGCGAGCACCACAATGGCACTGGTTGCCATTTTTTCTCGTTTTTTCACACCGGGTTGTAAGCTGTTTTTCTTAATTTATTTTTCTGGGTTATAGATACCACTGACGGGTACATCACCAACCTATGGACCATTTGAGATGTGGTCATTTGCGACGGGTTCTGTAAGCAGCCCATCATAGGGGTTGGTCACCAGCGACGGGCCTTCACCCGTCAGATGTGAGGTGGAGTCATCACTGGTCACTGATCTCTGACGAGAGCCAAACCCGTTAGAGGTGATAGTATGAGTCCGTCAGTTAGCGTAGTGATTAAAAGTTCATTTCCTCTAGATAAAATATTTCCTAGTTCTTGAAAGACAACCGAGCCACTCGTTGTGTCATTATCTGCATAGCAAGATTGCCCACAAAATGCTAATTCTCATACTTTAGAGCAATATAATTAATACTTTATTAGTTTAATATTATAAGATGCTTTGTTAAACTTTCTTAAATTTAACTAAATTTATAGAGAAACATAGCAACTCTTATAACACCTAACTTGTTCCATTGAAACTAACATTGAAAATAGTTTGATAGTATATGTTTGGTGTTAAAAATGTTACTATATTTCTCTATAAATTTGTAACTTATAAAAGTTTGACTTAAAAACGTCAAAGCGTCTTATAATATAAAAAGATGAAGTACCCAGTTTTATATCACTGGTGGAGAAACCATCTTTCGTCGGTCGGCCTAATTCCACAATAGTCCCAGTTGCACAATAGTACCCAGTTAAAAAGGGTAACGAGCATATTTGATCTTTAGTCCCGGTTGGTAACACCAACCGGGACTAAAGATCATCTTTTGTCCCGGTTCAAATGCTGTCAGGTCTTGGCAGGCCCCCCGGGATCTTTAGTCCCGGTTGGTAACATCAACCGGGACTAAAGACCCCGACGATCTTTAGCCCCGGTTCATAACACCAACTGGGACTAAAGTCCCGCCCCTATATATATGTCTTCTTCCTCCTCCAGCCCGATCAAGCTTCAAAATTTCTTCAAAAAAGAGGGGAGGTCATGCCAAAATTTCTAGTGAATTTCTTTTGGTGATTATATACAAATCGGAGGTGCCTAAAAGGTTAGCAACTTCATCCTCCAATGTTTTTTTTTGTCATATTACATTTGGAGCTATGTTTTGCACATTTTTTTGTCTCCAAAATTTTGTTGTTAGTTGATGAGAGAGAAAATTTGTGTGGGGAAGAAAGAATATATAGAAATTTAGTTTATTTGCTAAAGAAGGTTTTATAAAATAGTTGAGAAGGAAAATATAGTGAAAGTTAATCTTGAATAATAGAAAACAAACTAAAATGAAAAATTAAAATAAGTACAACACATTAATAGTAGTTTAAAACTTTATAAATAGTAAATAAGAATTATTTGGTGTAATATTTCATAATTTTTGTATGAATAATGATATGTCATTATTGTGTGACTGTTGAAAGAGTTTGTAATTATTTTATAATTATTGTATTACTGTCATTATTGTACGAACAATTATTTGTGTACGATTTTTTTTCATGTCATGTAGATGGATCGGCAATGGATGTACGCTGACCGGCGGTCCAAAGAGTTTATTGACGGTGTGCATTATTTTTTGAGAGTGGCCGAAGCTAACAGGCAAAAGGGTTTTATTTGTTGTCCATGCAATAAGTGTAAGAATCAGAAGGAGTATTCTGCATCCAGGACTATTCATTTCTACTTGTTTGAGTCGGGGTTCATGCCAAGCTATAATTGTTGGACATCCCACGGAGAGCAAGGTGTTGAAATGGAAGAAGATGAAGTGGAAGACGACAATATTCCGGACTTTGCTCAGTACGCTGGATTTGAAGGAAATCAAACAGGCGAGGAGGAAAGGGATGCTGATGGTAACAACGTTACGGATGATCTTGGTCAGATGTTGCAGGACACCAAGGAGGATTGCGAAAGTGAAAAGGGGGCCCATAAATTGGACAAGATGTTAGAGGACCACAGAACGTCATTGTACCCAGGTTGCGAGCAGGGGCACAAAAAGTTGGATACCACTCTGGAGTTCTTGCAATGGAAGGCACAAAATGGTGTTAGTGACAAGGCATTTGGCGATTTATTGAAACTCGTCAAGAACATTCTTCCGGAGGGAAACAAATTGCCCGAGACAACGTACGAGGCTAAGAAGATAGTCTGCCCTCTAGGACTGGAAGTTCCAAGATTCACACATGTCCGAATGATTGTATCCTATATCGCGGTGAAGAGTACGAGAACCTAGAAGCATGCCCTGTTTGCAAAGCACTACGATACAAGATTAGACGAGATGATCCAGGAGAAGTTGACGGGCAGCTAACGAAGAAGAGAATTCCTGCTAAGGTGATGTGGTATTTCCCTATAATACCACGGCTAAGGCGTTTGTTCAGGAACAAGGGGAATGCTAGAATGATGCAATGGCATGCTGAAGAGCGTCAACAGGACGGGATGCTGAGACACCCCGCCGATGGTTTACAGTGGCGAAACATCGACAGAAAATTTAAAGACTTTGGAAAGGACGCACGAAACATACGGTTTGGTTTAAGTACGGATGGCATGAATCCTTTTGGAGAGATGAGCAGCGGCCATAGCACTTGGCCCGTTACGATGTGTATCTACAACCTCCCCCCATGGCTATGCGTGAAGAGGAAGTACATAATGATGCCGATTATAATTCAAGGCCCCAAGCAACCTGGTAACGACATCGATGTGTACCTAAGACCACTGGTCGAAGATCTTAAACTGTTGTGGAAGAAGGAAGGTGTCCCCGTGTGGGACGAGGACAAACAGGAGGAGTTTAACCTATGAGCGCTGCTGTTCGCAACCATCAACGATTGGCCTGCACTTAGCAACCTATCCGGGCAGTCCAACAAGGGGTACAAGGCTTGCACTCACTGTATGGATGAAACAGAAAGTACGTATCTTAAGCACTGTAGGAAGGTTGTGTACATGGGTCATCGTCGATTCCTTCCAGCAAACCACCCGGTACGGAAGAAAGGCAAGCACTTTGAACATAAGGCGGACCACCGTACGAAGCCTAAATATCGCAGCGGGAAAACAGTGTTTGCTATGGTTAAAGATCTTAAAGTACTGTTTGGAAAGGGGCCTGGCAGCCAGCCTATAGAGAGCGAAGATGGTCACGCGGCGATGTGGAAAAAGAACTCTATATTTTGGGAGTTACCCTATTGGGAATTCTTGGACATCCGCCATGCAATCGACATGATGCACCTCACTAAGAACCTTTGCGTAAACCTTCTTGGCTTCCTAGGTGTATATGGAAAGTCGAAAGATACACTGGAAGCACGTAATGATCTGAAGCATATGGAACAACACGGTGACCTTCACCCGGAACCAAAGGAGAAAGGAAGCCATTACTTGAGTCCAGCCAGCTACACTCTTAGCAAGGCAGATAAGGAAAGTATGTTTGAATGCTTGGAGAGCATCAAGGTACCGTCTAGATACTCCATGAATATAAAGCGAATAATAAGCACGAAGGAGAAGAAGTTCACAAATCTAAAGTCTCATGACTGTCACGTGTTGATGACACAGCTGTTACCAGTTGTAATAAGGGGTATCCTCTCAGACAATGTCCGGGCAACAATAACAAAGCTATGTGCTTTCATGAACGCAATTTCGCAGAAGGTCATCGATCCTGATAGATTAGAAGCCCTGCAGAATGATGTGGTGCAATGTCTTGTCAGCTTTGAGTTGATATTTCCACCTTCATTTTTCAATATAATGACGCATCTGCTTTGTCACCTTGTCAAAGAGATCGATATTCTCGGTACTGTGTACCTACACAACATGTTTCCTTTCGAGAGGTACATGGGCGTTCTGAAGAAGTATGTTCGTAACCGTACTCGTCCAGAGGCAAGCATCGCCAATGGGTATGGAACAGAGGAGGTCATTGAATTCTGCGTAGAATTTATCGAAGACCTTCGCCCAATCGGGGTACCTGAATCACGCCATGAAGGGAGACTACGGGGAAAGGGGACTCTCGGAAGGAAAGCAATAATGACGGTAGACAACAATTTATTCCGTAAAGCCCATTTCACGGTTCTGCAACAATCTTCATTGGTGGCTCCCTACATCGAGGAGTACTTGGCTTTAGTTCGCGCCAGAAACATCGGTAAGTCCGATGCATGGATTACATGGCATCACATTGATACTTTCTCTACGTGGCTGCGACAACATCTCGTGGGTAACGAGACGATTAACCAACAACTGGCCTTCCTGGCGAGGGGACCATCTGGCTCGATCGCGACATTCCAGGGATTTGAAATCAATGGGTACACATTCTACACGAGGGCCCAAGACATGAAGAGCACGAACCAGAACAGTGTTGTTCGTATCGATGCCATGGGACACGATGGTACAACTGGCACATATTACGGTGCCATCGAGGACATATGGGAACTTGACTATGGACCTCTTAAGGTCCCTCTGTTCCGGTGCCAATGGGTTAGGTTGACTGGTGGAGGCGAAACGATTGATGACAGTGGGATGACAACGGTTGACCTTAACAAGGTTGGATACTCGGACGAACCTTTTGTCCTTGCCAATGATGTAACCCAAGTTTTTTACGTCAAGGACATGTCTAGCAAAGGAAAAAAGGGCAAAGGGCCTGACGAGCCGAAGCGCCACGTGGTTCTCCCAGGAAAAAGAAAAATTGTCGGAGTAGAGGACAAGACTGACGAGGATTACGATCAGTTTGATGGGCAACCCCCTTTCACGGTGACGATTGACCCTAGCATCCTCCTATCAAATGAAGACACCCCTTACTCACGTAGCGATCACAAGGAAGGAACAATAGTGAGGAGAAAGTACGTGCGGTCAACCGTCACCGCCGATGTATTGCCGTAATTGTTCTGTACACGATGTAAACTATGTTGGATGTACTGAATATCCATACAAATCAATTGTTGTATGGCATATGTTAATTATGTATGATTATTAGAATTTTTATCAAATTGAAATCATCCATATGCTAGTTATATATGATTATTAGACTTTTTATTAATTATGTATGATTATTAGAATTTTAATCAAATTGAAATCATCCATATGCTAGTTATATATGATTATTAGAATTTTTAAAGGTTTTAAATCATGCACGTGGTATTTACATATGTTAATTAGAATTTTCAACAATTTAATATCATGATATGCTAATTATATATGATTATTAGATTTTTTATTAAAATCATGCATGTGGTATTTACATATGTTAATTAGAATTTTCAACAATTTAATATCATGATATGCTAATTATATATGATTATTAGATTTTGTATTAATTTTAAATCATGCATGTGCTATTTACATATGTTAATTAGAATTTTTAACAATTTAATATCATGCATATGCTAATTATATATGATTATTAGAATTTTTAACAATTTTAAATCATTTATGTGCTTATTATATATTATCCACGTATTCTACTACATACAACAATAATTTTTCGAAGGTTTTGTCATTAATTATTCGACATTAAATAATTGTAATGCATTATTTACTATTTTAGAAACACATATGCAATGAAATTCAAGACACAACTGCTATTATCTTTAGTCCCGGTTCTTAACCCTAACCGGGTTTAAAAAGAATTTGGAAATAGCGGGAAAAGATCTTTAGTCCCGGTTGGTGAGAACATCCGGGAGTAAAGATCTTTACTCCCGGATGTTCTCACCAACCGGGACTAAAGATCTGGGGTATATATATATTCTCGGTGCACCCTCGTCTTCTCCACCAACACTTAGACGTTTTTCGATCTTGGCTTCTCCTTCGCCGCCACCGTGCCAAGGGCAACCCCGTGCCGTCTCCACCGCCGACGACCGACTTCGACGCGGCCGCCACCGCCGACGACGCCGTCGCCACTGCCACTCCGCCGCCCCCGCCTCGAGCTCGCCACGCCGCTGCGTCACGCCGGCGGGCCGCTACGCCATGCCGCCGCCGCGGCACGCCAACGCCGCGCCCCCACGCTGCCGGGCCCCGACGCCGCCGCCGCGGCACGCCGCCGCCGCGCCCGCACGCCGCCGGGCCGGCCCACGGCGCCCCGACACCGCCGCCGCGCCACTGCCACGCACGCCCAACATTGCCGAACGTGAACGAACGTGATTGAGACGTGACCGAATGCGAACGAACGTGAACGATACGTGGACGACCTTGAACGAATGCTTAACGAACGTGAACGAAACGTTAACGAACGCGAACGAACGTGAATGAAACGTTAACGAACACGAACGAACGTGCACGAAACGTTAACGAACTCGAACGAGCATGAACGAAATGCTTATGAATGTGAATGAAACGCTTACGAACGTGAACGAAACGGTTACGAACGAACGTGAATGAAACGCTTACGAATGTGAATGAAACGCGTTTAGACTAATACATTTTACTGGTAATACATATATGATTATATATGTAACTTGGCCTGTTTAGACTAATACATTTTCCTGGTAATGTTGCAGAGAAGACGTCGTCGTCGTCCCTCAAGCCGAAGTGGTAGCTAGCCATCGAAGGAATTCGCGTAGGCAAGTGATGTAAAGAAGTGATTGTTAGAGATTTAATATAAGATTGTTAGACTTAGCATATATGATTATTACAATTTTAATATAAGATTTGTAGCGAATTAATATAAGTTTGTTAGACTTAGCATATATGATTGTTAGAGATTTAATATAAGATTGTTAGACTTGGCATATATATATATGATTATTACAATTTTAATATAAGATTAGTAGCGATTTAATATGAGATTAGTAGAGATTTAATATAAGATTAGTAGCGATTTAATATAAGATTGTTATACTTAGCATATATATATGATTATTACAATTTTAATATGAGATTAGTAGCGATTTAATATAAGATTGTTAGACTTAGCATATATGATTATTACAATTTTAATATAAGATTATTAGAGATTTAATATAAGATTGTTAGAGATTTAATATAAGATTGTTAGACTTAGCATATATATATATGATTATTACAATTTTAATATAATATTAGTAGCGATTTAATATGAGATTAGTAGAGATTTAATATAAGATTAGTAGCGATTTAATATAAGATTGTTATACTTAGCATATATATATATATATATATGATTATTACAATTTTAATATGAGATTAGTAGCGATTTAATATAAGATTATTAGAGATTTAATATAAGATTAGTAGAATTTTAATATTACGGTTAGCAAATACATCCTATATACCTAACAAATATTTTTTGTATGCACAGATGGCTGATCGCGATGAGGAACAGATACTATACGATACAATCGCAGAGGGAAGCAGCCAGTACTGGAACGAAGAAGAGGGGAACGAGGATCCAAACCAGTACTTGAACGAGGAGAGGAACGTGGAGAGGGATGCGGAGGGGAACGAGGAGGGGAACGATGAGGAGGAGGCTAGTGGAAGTCATCCCTCCGCTGGACAGAAGAGGGCACGCGGACAACGAGGTGCCGCGAAGAAGATAGAGGGTCGGCACATCATAACTAAGGTGGACGAAGACGGCCGACCTAGTGCCCCGGCAAAAGCAGCCAAGAATTTTGTACGCCACAGCGGTTGGGTTGGGTTGTGAGGGACAACGTGCTTGTCAGCACGGTGTACTGGCGCAGAACAAGGGCACGCGGGGATAATGACAGCTTTGTCCTGGACTCAGAGAAAGAGATGCTGTGGACCACAATGCTCGAGACGTTCACGCTACCCGCGGGTACGGAGAACATAGTGAAATAGTGAACTCTGAAGAAAATAGCAAAACAGTTCTAGAGCTTCAAGGGAGATCTCTACAAGAAATACATCCTGAAGGGACTAACACCGAACTTCGACGCATTCCCAAAGCTAAGGGATCATTGGGACGAGTTCGTTGCTTACAAGACAGGGCAACAAGGGCAAGCGATGATGGCCAGAAACAAAGAAAATGCCGCCAAGAAGAAGTACCATCACCACTTGGGGTTAGGCGGATATAGCATCGCAATGCTGAAGTGGGAGGAGATGGAGGCAAGTTTGATTGAGAGGGGTATCGAACCGGCCACCGCTAAATGGCCGGATTGTCACGTCCCAAAACGACCCTAAAATATATCCTTTAAATTATGCCTAGAATAATTAAAATCCGTGTGAAAGCCTCCAAAAATTAAAATGTGCACAGTAAAAGTCAAATAAGGCTTAGAGGATTTTTGTATATTTCCTAAAAGCCTAAAATGTGTAAATAAATTTTAGTGGAATTTTCAGAGCACAAATAATAATTGTTAAGAAATAAACAAAGTTAAAAAGGTTTTATAAAAAGAAAAACCCTAAAAAAGTCCCCCTTCCCTCCCTTGGGCCGGCTCGGCCCATCTTCCTCTCTCCCCCCCTCTCTCTCTCTCCTCTCCCCCGCGGCCCACTCGGCCCCTCCCCGCGCGCGCGCCGCTTATGGGCAGGCCCGCCCGCCACCCTCGCTGACGGGTGGGGCCCACCCGTCATCCCCGTCCTCCCGCCGCTCCCGCCGCTCCCGCCGCCCCGCCCGCGCCAAGCGCCGCCATCGCCGCCAAATCCGCCGCATCCCGCCGTCCCCGCGTGCAATAAAGTGGGGGGAAATACTCCCCGTGATCCCCTCTCCCTTTCCCCCCATTTTCCCTCTCTCTCTCGCGTTCAAACGGGCGGATTTGGCCCCGCAAATCTCGCCGGCGCCATTGATGGCGGCCGGACCTCCCGCGCCGGTTTCCTTCCCCTCCGGCCGCCCTCTCCCCCTTCCAACCCTATTTAAACCCTCCCCGCACTTCCTTCGCCCGTTTCCACCCTTTGCCGCGCCTTCTCCTCGCCGGAATCGAGCTCGCGCCGTCGCTCTCTCTCTACGCCGTCGCCGCCGAGCTCCGGTCCGCCGCCGCCGTCGCCCCAGACCGCCTCCCACCTCGGCGCCGCCTCCTTCGGCTTCGCCGCATCCCCGCCGACCTCGTCCACCTCTCCATTTCGGTAGCCGACCGCCGGAGCGTCGCCGTCCCCGTCGACCTGAGCCGCGTCACCGCCTCCCTCCGCTCCGGCCGCCTCCTCCGTCACCGCCGTCGCCCCGGGGTGAGCCGTGGACCGCCGCCTCATCTCCCCCTTTCCCTCCCCTCTCTCGGCCGCCGCTCCACCGTGACTATGGCCGCCGCCGGCGACCATAGGGGCGCGGGCGCCGCCTCCCGCCGGCCGCGCCGGCATGGCCGCTTTCGGGCGCGCCGAGTGGCTGACGCGTGGGGCCCGGCCGTCAGCCGCCCGCGCCCTTGGGTGCGGCTAACGTGTGGGGCCCACGGCGCCGGCCGGTGCGAGCAGGTGCGCCCGGTCCACCGTGGACCGTGAGGCTGCCGCGTGGGCCCCACTCTCGTGGACCCGGTCCGCGCGCCCCCTCCCCTCGGCTGACGTAATAAACCCTTTTTAAATTAAAATTTAAATGAACAAATTCGCAAATATTTATTTAAAGAGCATATAAACTTCAAATGGCCATAACTTGGCCATTTGAACTGGGAATTGGACCGTTCAAGTCTCTAATTTTTCCTTAAGAAGTCAAGAACCCATTTTTGTGCTTTGTTCCTGCTTTTTATATGGAGTTTATTAGAGTAAAAGCCTTTTTCTTTTCTGTTGGTCGTGTAGACGCTGCAGCTTCGGAAGATCCGCTCTTCGTGGAGGTTGAAGCCGACATTTGGGAAAGCGAGCAAGGCAAGTCACACCATCCTTGAACATATTGAATCCCAATTTATAAAATTATTTTGATTTAAATTATTGCATTATCGCTTTATTTAAATTCCCGCGTTATCACTGTTTTATCTAGCCATGCCTAATTACATTTGTTATGACCTTATTATTGTTATTGCTATTATTACCTTGTTCACCCTAGAATAAACAAAACCCCAAATAGTGGACACTCTACTCATGGTACCACTAGTACGAATTTAGGTAGATGCTTCGCCGCTTAATTAGGTAACATTAGGTGGTTTTACAACTCTAGACTTTGGGAGTATTCATATCACCTGGACACTATGGAATGGTTGGATTATTGTGGAATTGGATTCACACCTCCCCCTCTATTCAAAACCCTCAAAATAGTTTTAGACTGGGCTCGGGGTGCGTGGTTTTGATAGTAGCACCTCAGCCATATAAGGACCGGTCTTCGGGCCTCTGTTGCAAAGCACTACCGTACTTCCACATGTCTAGTGGGTAAGGCTTAGTTTGTGGCTCAGTCTGGTTATAAACAAAAGTACACGGATGGAGATGGACGAAGTCGGGGGTCGATGGACATCTCTAGGGCAAATGAAGGCTACACGAGCTGCGGCCCGGTAGTCGAGATGTCATTGCACAGGGCCGGTGTCCTGCTGCTAGGGGCTCAGTCCTGCCTACCTGTCCCGGAGGTTCCGGCCGTAGGTGGGGTTGGGTCGGTACTCTTGTCTATGGCTAGGATGGGTTGGAAACTATGTCACGTCTTCCGTCCGTATGCCGTGGTGGTATGTGGCACGTGGTTACACGTGAGGAAGATGTGTCTTGTGGGTAAAGATGTACACCTCTGATCAGAGTATAACCTATTCGAATAGCTGCGCCCTCAGTTATGGGCAAGCCGAGCAATGTACCCAAGTTGGTGTTTTAATTCTTAAAACCTGCTTAACAACTAAACTGTGGAATGGTTGGCCTGGGTTGGCTTGGGACGGGTTGCCAGTTCGGTCTGAATCATCGTAGGCCTTGGGTTAAGGCAGGTTCGTGTGGGTTCACGGCCTTGATTAATAATCTTGTATAGCTCTAGAATCGTGTTTACAAAATAGCTTTGAGCAACTAAGTGTCTTTTAATGCTGTTTACTGCAAACCCTAACCCTTTATATTATAACCCCCTTGTGCTCCCTTGCATTTATTCTGCACTTATGGGTGTGTCTTGTTGAGTACGGTGGTTGTACTCAGTCTTACTCAATTTTTCCCAAACCCAGAAGAGGAGCCCCTGGATGATGAAGGCTTTGGTGTTTAGCTCGTGCCTGCCGTCAAGCGCCTGTGGTCGTCGCCCTAGTCTTCCGCTGTTTTTCGTTTGTCTTCTTGTGTGCTGGGCCTTCGCCGCCCATGTAATAAAGTAACCATTTACGCTTCCGCTTGATAAACTGGAATGTATCAACTTTTGGTGTACCTTGCCTCCTGGGACAAGGAATAATACACGCACGTAAGGAACGGCCGTTGGGTTATTTCCGGTCGTGACACGGATCGATCGAAGTTCTGGTACTATGCTCACGGTGGAACGCTTAACCCAGTTGATGGCTCCCTTGTCTTTAGCGATCAGATACGGGAGGCTGCCAGTCGACTAACGGACGCAGTGGTAGCCTCTTCTTAGGGCACGTTCCGACCCGATAGAGAGAAGGATGAGCTGTCACTCGCCCTACAGACTCCCGAGCATCCAGGATGAACACGAGGGAAAGGCATGATTCCCTGGAAGATTGGATTTAAGGAGGACATCCACACGTACAGGAGTCGGATGAGGAGCAAGAGAGATACCGAGCGTGAAGAACTTCTTCAAGGGAATGTCCACAACAAACAAGGAGGCGTTACAGATATCGGACTATGACCGAACAGTTCAGAGAGCCTATCACAAGAAGTCCAAACCAGTCCCTCAGCTTGGAGAACAACCAAACCAAGAGGTCGAGCCGTTGGTGACCGGCTAAGATTTTGGCATAACGGAATTCATTTCAGACACCGGTCTAACTGTGGATCAGCTGATTCGAGGTGCACCAATCTCGAAGGCGGAAGTGGCATACAAGTTTGAACTCGGTAAACCGCTTGTCAAACCTGAACAGCTGCAGTCCCTACCGACATAGATGTACAAATTCCATGAACGGTACATGGAAATGAGCGCCAAGGGTAGAGAGATGTTCGGAGCGAGGATCAGAAACCCCGACTTCTTGCAAGGAGAAGATGTTCTCTGGATCCATTTCAAGGATCTCTTCGATCTGTACCAGTTGGACGCCCTCGACGTCTCTCTTCTGAGCGCATGGATTTTGTGAGTATCTTTGAGTTCGATTTGTTTCGTTCAATAATTAGCTCCTGGCATATATGTAAGCAATAATACTTTCCTTTCATCGTTGTAGAATGGAGATTCAAAGGGCCCGACGGCGGAGGGTCTACGATACTGGGTTCATCGACCCTCGGAAAATCAACACCGAAATGATTGACAAGTACGAGAAAGACACAGAGGACAATCTTGTCCATCTCCTAACGCAGCAGCATTTCAAGACGTACATACTACTGCCGTACAACACAGAGTGAGTTTTTATTGTCGTTCGAACAAATTTCGTTCCCATATATATAGCATGTACATTTTCATATATATCTCATCTCACGCATATTCCAGATTCCACTGGGTCCTGTTATTCTTCGACTTGGACGCATGCAAAGTCACTGTGTACGACTCAATGAATAAATAGGAGAAGATTTTTGACAAGGTCTTCAAACTGATAGACAGGTAATATAATGCCATCTATTCCAAAGTCGCGGGGAATCTATTGCTATTATGTTGATCTCAGGTAATAATTAATTAATCATAGCTTGCAGCTGGATATGTAGGGCTTGGGATCGGTTCCGTCAATTGGTTCGCGGTACTTGGAAAGAAAAACTTGGACGGAGGTTTCATTTTCCAGTGAATACATGCATGATCCAAAATTATATTGAATTGAATCTCTAATTACAGTTAATATAAAGAGTATATTAAATCTCTCATCATTTCTTATGTAGTGTGCAAAGCAGGACCAGGGAACTAACTTATGCGGCTAATACGTATGCGAGTATGCCCACTACCTATCAAACCAAATATGCACAACACGAGAGCTCGATGTACGTATACATAAACCATTCAAAATTTCATTGCGTATCGATTTGTTAAGTTGTTTATTAATTTCATATATTGATACGTCATTATTTTTCGAATGATAGCGTATTCACATGAGGGATAATCTCCCACACAAGGATTTTATCACGGCTGTTCAAGAACAACTGATAGGATTCATCAACGAAGAAGTCCTTAATCCCGATGGTGAATTCTACTATGACGGATCGACAATTCATAACGTCGGTCCTTCCTCTTCTGACATAACGCCGGCGTCGAAGTCGTAGCTATAGCTACCGAGCAAATGAATTGTACTATATATGCATGTATATATATATATTTATATATGTACACATTTACTTTAGTGTTAATATATATTTTGGTAACATATATGCACATAAAATGTCAAGTGCTTTAAATTATACATATGTGTGTGTAATATATGATTTATACATATACACATATGCATATATATATATATATATATGCTTATATATTATGCATATATATGTATTGTAACATATGTATGTATGTATATATATATATATATATATATATATATACATATATATATAAAATCAACCATGCAGCAAACAGGGCCATGCAAATAAAAAAAAATGGTGCACCGATCTTTAGTCCCGGTTGGTAACACAAACCGGGACTAAAGATGGTTTGGCCGGCCACGTGGCTGACCGATCTTTAGTCCCGGTTGGTAACACGAACCGGGACTAAAGATAGATCTTTAGTCCCGGTTATTTCACCCGAGACTACTATCTTTAGTCCCGGATTCGTAGCCCCGGTTGGACAACCGGGACTAAAGGGGGGTTACCAACAGGGACTACAGACGGTTTCTCCACCACCAGTGTATATCAAGAACATGCACACTTTTTTATTTAGTAAAATATAAATAGATGCATATTTCTCAGTTTCACTTTATTATGTTTATGGAGCATATTTCTAGTCACATCTTAAAAATTATTCCCCACTATTTTCTCGATACATAATGCGCTAACAGCCACTACTATGTGGATTTAAGGCTTCCTCCATTTGCTCAACTTAACAAGATTTATGAGTGCCCTATGCCCCTATCAAGATTGATATTTCCTTCTCTTTCAATACATGCATGGCTATAAATATCAAGCCTCTTCCGCATTCTTAACATCAACAAATGTGCCCTGAGCTCAAAGTAAGTCAGGTCAGTATCTATTCACCTTCGAAGCAATAATAAGTCATGAAAGTCCTCTCAATACAATTAGAATTGATTCACAATTAATTTCTTGATTGTGATCCAACCCTTCTGTACATTCATGCAGATTTGCAGACCATACAAAGATGAAGGTCTCGACGGTGGCGGTGCTCGTTATGGTGGCGATGCTGATGATGTCGGTGGCTGTTTATTCTGACGATGCAAGTTCTCATGGAGTTACTGAAAAACAAGTTGCAGCTGCTGCAAACGCTCATGGAAGTAATGGAGGAAGCGTCGTCACAGAGGCAGCTAGTACTGATTCAACAGCTGGTGCCTCTGGTACTTCATCAGCTGGTGCCTCCGGTACTAATATTGATTCAAACTATTACGTGACTATGAAAGGGTACATGGAGTACATGAGGAAGTATGGCGGTAAACAACCCTGAGTTCGTGTTTCTTCTGGGGCCTGCATATATATGTGTGTGCTTTCTATGTGTGTAAACCTTGGTACCTAAATGTGCAAACAAAATGCGCATAGATGTATGCATTTCAGTATGGGGATGTGTTGAAGAGTGAGGTACCAAGTTTTTACTGGTTGAAATAGTAAACAACCTAAGTATTTCTCACATCTAAATAATCTCCAGCAGCCAACTGTCATCATGTAATAATGCAGTGTAATGGTATTCTATGTTGTTGAATTAATATTATGCTTATATATGTCAGTTTTGCATGTTCATGGGGAAGTTAATTAAAGACCGATATATTTATTAGCAGTTAAAATTAAAAAAAAATATACTGCCGAGGACATCCTGTTTAAAAGTATATTCAAATTGCCAAGCAATAAATGGAACTACATGTGATAGTATCAATTAACTATATATCACATAGCTGTGTTAATTGGACTACTCGTTCCTATTGAAAAAAGGTTAAAATCCTGTAAATATATCAGTTGTAACATTGTAATGCCATATGCCATCTGCTCACTTTTGTCAGCAAAACCCATGCTAGCTTGTCACACATATCACATGTTGCACATCGACCTCCGTGCTGACCATTCTTGTATGCTTGATCTGACGAACAAAGCTTCCATCCTCCATGCTTTCGGCACTAGTATTTTCTGCTCTATTCTGCTGGTCTTAACATTCACTTTAATTGTGTATGACATCCTATGCTGTTCCCCTGGCATGCCAGAGCTTGTAGCTATCCTACTCTTGTCTACTTTCAATTGTATGCAAGTAAAGACCGACATGAAACGTGATCATTGCAATCAGAGTCATTGGAGCTTCTGTATATGTGAAGATAGAAAATTGATCTTGCAGAGTTGCATTGTTCTTAGCATATTCTCTCAGTCTCATAAAAAACCAACCTAGTACTGGATGTGACACATTCTAATACTACAAATATGGACATATCTCTGTCCAGATTCATTGTAATAGAATGTGTACGGTGCAGGCCGTGCCTAGATATTTTTTTTTTAAAAAAAAGGAACTGTATTGTGTGCTGTGTAACTGCCATGTGTGTAGTTATATGCTTTAATTTGGATATCTTATGGTAGTACTCCAGAGATATCTCATACAGGGAAAGAGGAGCTATTGTCCCTAGGGTTGGTGATCATTTGAACATACAATGAAAAAGGAGTTGTATTGAGAAGATCGATTTTGCCATTATCCCTTGGAAACAATTATATCCATGAATGCACATTTGCGTATACTGACAACAACGACAGGTTCTTCAAGGGGGAGGAATTAATAAACATTTACGCTTTTCAAATGCAAATTGTCTTCTCATAGGATTTGTAGACCATGTTGAGTTCCTACGATGTGTGATGCAACATTTCATGAACACGATCGATTATTGGCTGCAATTTTATGAGTTAACATATGCTATGCAACTTGATTCGACAAGGATATTTATAGAATAGTGCGTTCGGTAAATGTGCCCTTCACTTGTTTTCCGTGTTATTGACGGCAAAATTATTATCATTCACTTTATCTTGTATGTGACATGTCATGATTTATTCGCTGTGTGCTAGCGGCTCTTATCCCTTAAGAATTAATGCGCGTGATCTTCACCCACTACCCTAGTTGTGTTATGGTTGTCTTCTTTGAATGACAACGATGATTCTTTTCAGCTACTTTTCAACCTTATAAGTACTTATATGTTTTTACTCGTCCTTCTTGGTATTCTTGTAATATGGTTTAGGTGTGCTTGACGTTCTTCAAAGTTCAAACAATATTACTTTCCATAGTTTCTTCTTAACATTCAAAGCGAGATCATATGTGTAACTATATAAAGTTCGAACGAGGATATAATAAAGATCACATGCATCTACTTCACTTTAATCACACAGGTAGTAATACATTTGATTGAAAGTGTGTATTGTATAGTTTTACCCAGAGGTTTGTCCTTTGGGTGAATTAAATTGTATTGTCCAACTTTCCTTAACAAGTACATTTGACGAATTACATGATAAATTCTCTTTATTTTTTGTAGGGTGCTCCCTCAATCCCAGGCTTGTGCTATGGACTAAAGATTATCACAAGAAGCATATTATATATGACGAAGTAGTACAAGTGCATGTGTTGGTCATGGTGCCATTGATCTGTTCTATTTGCTGGAACATCGACCTGTACATGGCAAGCTTATGTTAATTAAAAAACATTTCACTAATTCCTATTTTTCCTTAACTCCTAATTTTTCACTTTAGTTTAATTTGTCACAAAGATTCAATGAATTGGCAAAAAAAAAAGGTTTCACAAAATATATTGAACCAGTCTACTCTCCTATGTGTTTTTCCCTTAATTAACTCCCTGATCAGTTGCTCATATCAATTCGTCCCTCCCATTTTATGTTGCTGTTCCTGGGTGATGATTTCACAAATTTTGGCTCTAGTAAGATATATATTTATATAACTTGTTTGAAACTGATTCGACGAAAGTGTCTAAGATCAAAGATTATAGTAGGTAAACCTACAAAAACTTTTGCACAACTTCCAGTAATTATTGTTGCCATGACATACATAGAAATAATTACTCTTTCAAAATACAAGAACTTCTAGCATTTTAATCTTGTTTTAAAATGTAGAAATTTCTACCACTACTATTCACAGTACTATGTATATATTTGTCCAATTAATCACCCCCATTCAAATTTTATTCCATTTTATCCCACCTACGTACCCTCCACCCCTACGCATTCCTTATTAAAGTGTACTCAAGTTTTTTTTTCTCAACCTTAACCTATGCTAAACAATCTAGAAATACTTACATTTTGAAACAGAGGTAGTAATAGTTGTCATTGTGGTCTGTTATATCTTCATGTCCCGTCAGTCTAAAACATAATGTTTATTAGCTAGACTATATGATACCAAATTATGACCTTCAGTGGAGTAGAACGGCTGATCTTTCTTCAGGTGGAATATTTCACAATAAGAAGTACTATCTTTTTGTACCCCCATTACTGCATGGCATGCAATAGCTCTTGGTAGGTCTGCAAATTAAAAGCCGTGATTTTTGGATATTTATATAATATTCAGCATCGTAATTATCTTACTTCCCATATATAGGAAAAAGCAAAGATTTCTCACACAAAAGTTACCTAGAATATGCAAGTGCCAAGCATGCACTAGTAAATGATAAGGTCTATCCTGCTAAGAAGCATAAGTGAAGTTATACGGAAAGAAATGTTATAGGCTGGTGTGTGGAGTGATTAGGGAGATGATTTTGTCTCATTAGCTTTTTAGCTGGAAGGTAAGGTAAGGCCTAGCTTAGCTGAATTCGGTGATGTATCTTCAATCGATCTGTACCAATCAGGAAACGGTGGTATTTGATGTAACTTCTCATGATGCTGATCATCCTCCAGAGTACTAGTAGTACTATTGTTTTCGAATTCCATGTCGATCAGCGCCAAAAACTCTGCCAGCTCCTTGGAACAAGAGAAATATGTCCATTCATCTCAGAAGGCGAAAATCCAGTGCATACAATGACAAAACTATACTGACAATCCTGATGATATAAATGATGATGTCTGAAGAATAAAACTTCCGTTCTGCATCGATCAATCTCTAGCACGGTCTCATGAATTCATGTTACCTAGACCATCAGATCAGTCACGTACCAGCCTCGCTGCAAAGCCTGCAGCTTGTCAACAAATGTCCAACAGACAAACAGTACATGCATGTCGTCTGAATATTTTCATAGACAAGAAATTCCATGCAGCAGACAAAGCCATGGTCTGCAACAGATCTGCAGCTTCCTAATCAACTTTAGTGCTGAAATAAAGAGCACGGTATCTAGCTAGCTTAAGCTTTTTGCTGTTGATTTGCGGCCTGCATTATTCCCTTAACAAAATCATTTAGTGTGTTGTGAATAAAGTTTAGTCTAACCTCTATTCTGCAAGACTGAGTACTTTGTAGCATTATGATATTGGCACCGATAAGGCCGGTGACATTTAGTGGTGAGGAAGTGATCCATCTACATTATTCAGCATATACTGGTACCGTAGGCGGTATCATAAAGAAAAAAAAATGTAGGCAGTGGGTAAAGCAGACTTACATATAGGCTATATATCTTCCCTGGTCGACTAATCCTTTTAAGTAAGAATTTATAATTGTGCCATAAAAAAAGAATTTATAATTGTAGTTTCATATTCACTATGTATGAACTATACTGGAATGCACAGATAAGTATAGAAGATACATCAACATTTAACAATCTTTATGCTATTTATGGGATATCATAATAATCTAAAACAAAATATGTTCTCCACTTGTCAATAGGCATAAAGATGTCAATCATATATATTCATAATTGTAGTTTGATATGTACTATGTAGGAACTATACTGGAATGCATACAGATATATAGAAGATACATCAACATTTAACAATCTTTATGTTATTTATGGGATCGACCATAATCTAAAACAAAATGTGTTCTCCACTTGTCAATAGGCATAAAGATGTCTATCTGATAGTGAAAATGAAGCATACCGACAAGAACATTTTTTCCTGGTTGCCACTGTTACAAAATGCGATATATTCTTCTCAATTGATGAAATTGGTTTTAAAACATGCATGCATGAGATATATTAATTCGTACTACATTCTAAAAAAAGATTCGATATATGTCATTTTGTATACTTATAGATGTTTGAAGTTTTTTTTTTGGTGAAGAAAGTTTTAGGTTGGAAAGAGCTAGAAACATTAATGGTTAATGGCCATGGTGTTACGCAATGACTAAAGGTGATATAAAAAGTTATAACCTAGGACTGGAGGACCTATTCACAGGCTGCGTTGGCAGATCATGATTTCTATCATGCATAATCAGTGGAGTACAGGCAAAACGTGATTTTAATTTCTTCAGTAACATTTAAATACATATAGCTAGGTTAGCTATAGAAAAGATCAGAAAAAGTTAGTCATATACATCAATGCTTTAGAATAAGAGTAACTTATTTTGACATAAATCAAGCTGATAAGTCCATACCCTAATATCAGCCTCTCCTCGAAAAACCGGCCATCCAAAGTGGGGTGTTTGGAACACGTGTCATTCGTCTTTTTCATGTCTTTGGCGACACAATTATTTCATTCTCCACTTTATAACATGTCGGGCGTGTCAAGAAATTATTCGACATATGCGCTTTATAATTATTATTCCTATCAAAGTGCGCGTGCCGAACATCCACTACGTACCTAGCTTATGCGACATGGTTATCCTCATTGTGTGGCAATGGCAATGAATCTTTCTCTATATATACTACCTCCTCCGTTGGACATATATATACGACCCAGCTTGGATGTGTGCTTACAGAAGGTAAGTAGATATCAGTCATAATATTATTTCTTCCCTTGTTGAAATGGTACTTATGTGTATTAGTATTACCACTATCGTGATTATTGAATTTTGCTATCCATGACATTTATAGACAGTAATTAAGCCCACAATGTATCTAAATTCTTGTGAGCATCATTCCAGTAAGATCATGTAGCGACAAAGGAAAGAGCTTTACAAGTACTACAATTTTGAGTACAGCCATAAAAGGACATAGGTGTTCATCCAAAATACAAGTTTTGTTCAAAACTATTTTGTAGAAGAGGAATATTACAACAATTCTCACATAAAGTTTCCAGTAATACTATACATGACCAGGCATCAAAATAATTGGGATATAATGCTATTTGTAGTGTCCAAATACTTGTTTAATTGAATAATTAGTACAGAAAACTATAATTAATATAAGAATATTTTGCCTGTTATTTTGGACAAAATTGTAGATTTTCATTACGTTTAGTACCGAGCATATATTGATAATAGACAACGAAATATATGCTCGGTTTAATGTTCAACATGCATGGTGTGGTGGAATTGATTTCTAGGAACAGACATGATTGATCCCTAAACTATCACCCTTCTATATATATCTAGTTTGTCCAATAAGATGTATTTTGATAGTTCTTTTGTGGTATCTATCATATTTGAGTTAATTAGTATATTTTTACTACATATTATATAACTCATTGACGATACTGCATATAATCTTTCAGTCATCAGTGACAAAATGGAGAAGCGATGTTCCATTCTTGCACTACTTGGCTTAGTACTGCTGTTCTCCAACGTTATTGCTGAGGGAGCAGGCCTGAACAAAGCGATCTTTTCTCGCAAAGGTCTGAAAGAAGAACGCAAACTAGCTGTCACTGGAACAGCCTCATCCCTTGGCGGTTTACAAGGGCAATCGACAAGCACCGGTGTTGGAGGTGTTAGCAGCAACAATGCTGAAAGTACAAATTCTGAAACTGGAGACTCTTCGTCAGCCTACACACCGATGAGTACTGCCACCACCACAGACTCCCACCATGACATGTCCATGGATCAGTATCGGAAGATCATCCACAACAGCCAGATGAACAAACCGTAATGACCATGGATTGTCCCGAAGGACGTACCATTGGTGCAGCATCGTCCTTATACTTCATGGGGTATCAAGTTATGCAACGAAGTATAACAAGAGACTTTTAATTAATGTATATATATAAACTCGGGTATTATTATATGCTGGACTTGGCTTGTATAAATCTACCTGGTGCCTTCGGCTATATAAACAAATATTTATGCATGTGTTTCGCATGCATAGTAATGTATGCGCTAGATTATGTGTCGAATAAATCAGATGGGAGATGCCCATGGTTTATGGTTAATAGCCAAAGCAATATTTGTCTAATTTCTCTTGTTTTTAACGAACCAGAGGCGACTAGGGATCAGGTGCCCGATGAATTGCAAAAAAAAAAAAAAAAAAAAATCGGGCGCTCCCCACCTCCCTACTACTATCATTGCTACACGGGCTGGGTGACATGCAAAGTTTTGACAAGCTTTATATCAAGACTATGCATGCAGAAGAACATCTCTTCTCTATCTATCTCTTCCCAAACATTATTTTGTAAATTTTAAATTTCTTTTTCTCTTAAGTTACTTATCATACTTACGATTCGATTGCACCGTTATATTTATTTCAATTAAATCTTTACAACAAGATCCCACGTAATTATATTCTAAATGAAAAAATATGCCAAAAATTAGGCGTTGTTTCACCACGTTTAAAAGAATTGTTTCATCACTTGATAAAAAAATTTTCAGCTCACTTTATAACATGTTTCAGCTAGATGCAACATTTAAAAATATTAAATGCAACATCAACAACCACTATATGAAACATTGAGCTCCAACCAACGAAACATCCAAAAAAAATCTGAAACATACAATATACATGATATAAAAATTTTTTATATCATGTATAAAACATTAGATTCACTACTGGAAAAACTATCTTTGGTCGGTCGACAAAATTCCATAATAGTCCCGGTTGTAACAAAAACCGAGACTAAAGATGTTCTTTAGTCCCGGTTCAAAAGGTTAGAGCTACTTTTTGATCTACCAATCAGGACTAAAGATCATTTTTAGTCCCGGTTCAAAGAACAGCAGGCGGTGTCAGAACCCTCATTTATCTTTAGCACCGTTAGTGTTACCAACCGGGACTAAAAATCTATTTATAGTCCCGGTTGGTAACACCAACCGGGAAAAAAGATCGGCATGGGCGGAGAGGACGAGGCATGGGCGGAGATCGAGAGTAGTGAGGCACACGGGTTAGTTAATAAATTTATCTCCTTCTCTTCATCTCCCATCTCTTCCTCCTCTTCTTCCTCCTCCCATCTCTTCCTCTTCCTCCTTTGGATCCGCCCCCTCCCTTCTCCTCCCCACCTCAGCGGTGGCTGGGCAGCGGCGGCGGCAACCTCACGCAGCGGATTTGGGAGGGGAGGCGGCCAGCCGCCGCCGGATCTGAGAGGGGCGGATCTGCATGCATTTTTTTTTCTTTTTTCCTTCTCTGTGTTGAATGCGATCTGTGTTGAGGATGTTGAATGATTCAATCTGTGTTGATTCGATCTATGTTGCAAATGAACTATATTGTTGTGAATGATTTGGGATGATGTTGTTGTGAATGATTTGGGATGAAGTTGTTGTGAATGATTTGGGTTGAGAATGAACTATATTGTTGTGAATGATTTGGGATGAAGTTGTTATGAATGATTTGGGATGAAGTTGCTGTGAATGATTTGGAATGTCTTGCTGTGAATGATTTGAGATAATGGGCGTGAGCTTACAAAATAGAAAAAAAAACTTAGTCCCGGTTGGTGTTAGGTTGGTAACACCAACCAGGACTAAAGATCGATCTTTAGTCTCGGGTATTTGAACCGGGACTAAAGATAGCGATCTTTAGTCCCGTATATGTAGTCCAGTTTAAAAACCGGGACTAAAGGGGGTTACCAACCGGGAGTATAAACCATCTCTCCACCAGTGATTGCAATTGTTTTAACATCATAAAATACTTGCTTTAAACATTCAAATAACACTATGTACAACATTTTTAAATTAACTAGTGAAACATCACTCAAATACTGGTGGAACATCCAAATAAATCCATATCCAACACTTAAAAGAATTCCATAAAAAAATTGAATATTTTTTTCCGTTGGAATATAACCATGTGTGATCTAGTTTTAAAGATTTAATTGCAACAAATTCAGGGAAGCAATTGAATCGGTCTTAGATTAGAAAAGTAATTTATGAGAACATATAATTTAAATTTTATTCAAGAGGTGATTATATATGTATGGGAAGATAAGAGAAAGGGCAGAAAAGGCATACAAAGTAGTATTTGGGGGCTAGGCCTAGGGCCTATGGGCAGCATGCATGCAAGCAACAGTGCAAAGCAAGGGATGTATGCACTAGCAGAGTGTGCAGGGGACGTACGCCCTAGCTATTTCATTTGACATGGATCAAACATCCAATCCGAAGAAATTTTGTAATAAATCTCATGGGCACCTTAGTATAACCACGCACTTTTAGTTTTATGCATTCAATGGGCTCACACCCTCTTTATCCAGACCCATTTACATGTCGCGAGTGTAAACATGTGGCCGTGCCCTATCCCAATAATTTGTCGTTTGTCATTGAATAGCTAGTCTTGTCTAGTTGCCCCATACATCGAAGTATCAAACAAGTTATAGACGGGCACCGGCATTACCCGAAAATTGTTCTCGAACACTAACATATATATATATATATATATTTAAAAAAATACACATTTTTCTGCTTTGAATGTCGAGTAGAATAGTTCAGACATAAATTGTTATTATGTTTGGAGTAAATTGCACTAACGGTTCTTAAACTTGTAATGAGATTTCACTTAGGTCTACGAACTTACAAAACATGCATTGAGATTCCTAAACTTAGTTTAATGTTTCATCCCGGTACAAAGCTTTCTTTGCCATGGTCTTGCCTACATGCATGCCACGTGGACGATGCATGAATTTTTTTTAATTTTTTCTCCCTTCTTCCTTCTTTTTTTCTTCACTTTGCCTCCTCTCCCTTCTGCCGCCGACAGTTGGGGCCCACCTGTCTGGGCCATCTTCCTCCCCCGACCGGCAACCGCCATGGCCACCACTCCCACGCATGTCACTCGCCACGAGACGTCGTCGTCCTCGCGCCTTCCCGCCTCGTCCGCACATGTGGGGAACACAGTATTCGCCCACCTCCCCCACTTCCCGGCACAAACTGGCGCGAGCCGAGCCGCCCGAGCTGACGTCGCCGCCTTCCCCTCCCACATCAAATCTGCTTGCCCCCGTGCACGATTCCAGCCTCCCAAGCATATAAGGTCCACTCCCGTGCTCCCCTCCACCATTTTCCCCAATTCGTGTTGCTCCCTCTCGCCACCGTCTTCTGGCTAGGCGCCACCGCGGCTAGAGCCGCCGCCGCACTGCTCCACTTGCACCGCTGGCACCACCGCTCCAAGAGCTATCCTGGACGCTGCTCCGCTCCCCCAATCTACCACCGTAACCCCGACTCCTCCACGAGCCCAAGCTCCACCGCCGCGCCGCGCTAAGCCGCCACCATAGATGGCTTCGCCGCTCCACCCTGCGCCCTAGCCGCCGCTTCGCCCCTCCAATCCACCACTGAGGCATCATCTCTATTGGCAACCCGAGCCGCCGCCGCCATTGCCACCATCCCGGCTGCCACATGCTACCGTTTTCGAATTCGATCACCACAAGCAGCACCGCCACCTCCATCGCGTTCACTGCATTGAGGAGGTCCTGGGCCGCCCCTTCTTCATCTCCAACCATCGCCGGAAACCCTGTCCACCACACGAGGTGAGGAAGGAGAGAAAAAAGAAAAAAGAAAAATTTTCCATGCCATCATCCACGTGGTATGCCACATAGGCAAGACCATGGTCAAATGAGGCTTTAGATCGGGATGATATATTAAACCAAGTTTAGGGATATCGCGTTTTGTAAGTTTGTGGACCTAAGTGAAACCTCATTACAAGCTTAAGGACTACTTGTGCAATTTACTCTTATTTTTGACTGAAATGCTGCTAGGACCCCATGCAGTGTAATTTTATTAGTACTAGTCATATGCCCGAGTATTGCAATGGGATTTGTGAACGTGATTAAATTTGATCTAGGAAATATGGTTCATTTTTTTCTATTCTAAATTTTTTCTTGGTTGGTTATTTTTTTAATTATAGTGGTTTTTCTTTGCTGAAGCGGTTGTTTTATATGTGGCATAGTGTTGAGGACATCACTAGCTCGGATATGACCATGACAACCCTATGTATTCATCAACCGAAGGTGCATGCTTTCAATGTAAGATTTAATTTGTTAAATAGTTGAACAAACATTATTGCACTATGAGTTTTTGTATTCTTGTTTACAAAGATATTTGCTTAGGTGAAAGAGAAGAGACCGAGCGCATGGAATGCATGGATGATCAAAGAAGTTGATTGTGTTTCAAACCAAGATCTTTCCCATGTCTACACTTCTATATCACCATGTCACTTTTGGTCTATAGAAGGCTAGAGATGAAGTTTTGCGCATTTTGGATTCAGATTCAGGCCTCCCAACATCATGAACTTCAAATGGACTCTCAGGGCCCACAAGTACTTGTTGAAAGCTTATAGTCTACTTTTAGGTGGTTCTAGTCCCACATCAAAATTTCTTATAACTTGTCAGGAATCTGAAAAATAAATCACGTACCTCTTCCAGTTCGAGTTTGATTTGGGCCTTGGGTCTTGTAATTCTATCATGTGCTAAGCACAAGGGGTTGTACACCCTAGGGCTAACCCTGGGACATTCTTAATCATATTTATTCAATAGTCGTGATCGTTTAGAGGTGGGTTTTGCTTAGATTAGTCTGCCACCATATGCCGCAATTTCACAGTTGACATGTCCGGTTTGTGAAACCCAACTTCAAGTGCTAATCATTCATCTACAATTCTGATTGTGTTCTTTCTTTTTATTGTGAGTTTCTTCGATTGCTTGCAGGGATAAAACTTTCATGGTGAGGTCGACTACGTGAGAGTGTGGTTGATAACAACTAGACATGTGGTTGGAATGGTTGCAAGGTGACGATCGCTGATTGGAACCCTCAAAAAGTGAACATCTTCATGTCACCATATCGAATTTGCAGAACTTTGGGCACCTAGGCACATCAGAAGATGACTGTGCTTCTAAAGTAGTAGAGTAGAGATAAAGAGGTGGATTTATGGGAGGATGACACAAAGAACTGATCCAAGAAATTAGACCTTCTGGTCACTCAGAAGAGTTTAGATAGAAAACAGGGATAAGGAGATTATTGTTGAAAAGATGCCTCCAATTTGGGACATAGGGTCTTATGTCTTTGAAAATGTGCCCATTTACTTGCTTCCAGAAGAGCCAGGCTTCGTATATAACCTTGTCGACAAAACATGATGATATAAACACTACTAGGAAAAGCATTATCGCAAGTAGCCGAAAACGATCTTCGCAGGCGGGGCAGCCATTTGCATGTAAGCCAACGACTGTGAAGATCGCCGATCTTGGCAGGCGGGGCGGCTGTCCGCCTGCGAAGATAATTTTCGCAGGCGGACGTTGGCTAGTCCGGTCCACCTGCGAAAATAGGAATCGGCCGCCTGCAAAAAAAAACATTCGCCTGCGAAGATAGGTAGAAAATATTGAAATTTAATAATAATTTGCCCGTAAATTACTTTTAAATCATTTAATAGAAATTCTTGCATGTACATTATTATGTACATATATTGCATAACTCAAAAGTGTTGCCAAAATATATATATTACAATATTTTTTTACATTATCACTTCAAATATGCCATCTAGTTAATTACATTATGGCATAGGTTCCGCTCCCGAAGATCCTTGAATTCGTCACTTGTAGCTAGGGCACCCTCTGGGTCGAAGAAATCTCCTTTCACATGACAGCACTCATGGTGGATGAAGTGGCACAGATCACGCTGGATATTTTTGATGCCTGTATCGTCGAAGCTTGTTCGATGTTCTAATCTTGGCAACTACATGCATTGAAGATAAACAATATATTAGAACCATAAATTTGTGAAGCTGTCTAGTACATAGTATAGAGACTTACATCCTCCGTGTTAGTCCTGTACCTCCCATTAACTCTAAGGAATTCGCACGCGTAATACCCGCAAAGGACCGTTCCTCGCGGTTGCTTGTGACACTAGGTACGTACTAGCAGCTTCTCCTTTGTTCGGGTCTGTTCTCCACCCTTGAACTTGTAGTACTGGTGCGCACTGTACGGATGTCGTACCGTTTCACATTAAGAAGGATATTTATTTATAATACATTCATATAAGAATGCAAGAGTCATACTCACTTACTATTGTAAGATTGTTAGAAATTCTTTGTCTGACTGGTATCTATAATCGAGAGGGTCAAAGACTACGACGGTTCCGTATTTAGGGTGGATGAGTAAACAGATATAATGATTGCTACATATTAACAACATCAAAGTTAGTTAGTACCAGCTAAAATAAGATATATGTGTAGAAGACAAATGTACCGGACTTACTTAAAATTATAAGCGGCCATGACGACTCTCTTATTTTGAAAGTGCAAGAAGGCTCGTCCAATGTACTGTGCGACAGTAATCAATTTCTCCTTGTGCAAGCCCTTCTTGTATTCAGCTATCTCTTTTGGAGTCTTGCCCTTCAGCTGGTCTGACCCTGGTGCAAGCCTCACGGTATGCTGTGTTTGATAGATCCGAGTTGGATCCAAGAAGCCGATAGGTTCTTTTTTCTTCTTAGCATCCATGTATTGCATCCTACAGAAGAAGTTCATTAGTAACAATCACATGGATTTGTATTGTACATATTTTTCATATAATTACTTAAAACTCATATACTCACATGCACCAAACACCGACATAGTTGACGTCCATCTTATCCCGACGATATATGGCGTGGAGATCTGAGAAATCTAGCCATATGTAACCTTCTTCACCGAAACAATCTGCCAGTGATCGAGCTGTTATATTGCCCAAGTCTTTCTTGCTGGCATCCATGTAGAAGGTATGCAACCTTCTCATCTCCCATGGTCCTTCGTTTAGTGCCCAATCCGGCAAGAGTGCTTTCCCATGTTCGTACTTCTCTGGGCAATCATCAGTTGCCAAGTATGTTGGCCCGGCTAGTTCAGCGGCCTTCTGGGAGTCATCATCTCTGAGTTTGGCACGTTCCTTACCCCCTCTGAAGACGGTTACCATGAACTTCTCCTTGTTCTCATCTTTGGACTTGGAGTCGTGGCTCCTAAGCACTCTAGGCACCTCAGAACTGGTAGTGGCCTTCTCAGGGACCATGGTCTCTTGCACCTCGGGGTCTTTCGCAGGAGAAGGATCTTCAAATATTTCTGGCTCTGTACTGTCCCATTCCAATCCTGGTACTTCTTCTATTTCTGTCTTGACTGATGCCACAAATTGCACCTCTGGTTCTACCACTGTAATCTCCATGGGCACATCCGCCACTTGAATCTCCATGGGCACCTCCGGCACTGCAATCTCCGGTGGCACTTCCGGCACTGGATTTTCCTTATGCATCTCGGGTTCCTCCGCCTTATCAGTCACCTCCCTCTTATGAGGTCTCGGAGGTTTTCCCTACCCCAGTTTTGGCACCACAGGTTTTCGCGTGGCGTCGGTGCCCAATCCAAAGGATATTTCATTCTTGTGCCAGAGAATTACAAGATCGACCTTATCCCCAAGTACGGATACACCATCTTGAGTAGGGAAGTCTATGTCGTAGGACTCAAACCCCTCGTGGACCACTTGCGGCTGCACTTTGGCATACGCATCGGGTATGAACTCTTCATTATATGTTTTTCCAGGGATAGCAATGGCTGTAGCAGCCTCAAGAGTTTTCCCGGAGCGTCCAATGGGAACGTGCAATCTGCAGGGTGTATTCTCCTCGAGGTCATCGAATGGGTAATCTGGCTAAGGTTCTTTGGTTTCGGGGGTAGGCAAAAGCATGTGCTTGACACAGAACTCCATCATTTGCCTTTTCAAAATCTGCAGCCCCTTTCTTCTCTAAGTTTATCCTTGTACGCTTCACACGTCTTGTGGGGGTCATGTTTGAACCCTTCCTTCCAACTCATCTTGGACGACACACCTCGAACCCTACCCCTATGCTCAAGAGTACCCAGCGCCGTACTTAGCACATCTTTCTCCCTCTTAGGCCTAAAAGCTCCTTTCTTCTGTGCACTGGATAAATTCTCTATTTTATCAGCCACCCCCTGCAGCTCCGGATCTTCAAACAATACTTTGCCTTCATCCGTGATCTTCGGAGTTCTAGCTCTCACCCAGTTCCTTGATCTCTATGTCCATTCCTCCATTGGTACCGGTTGCCCCGCCTTCCTCATTTCCTTCTATTTTGTCCACTGCTCCACCTTTGGAGCGTATCCCACAGAGCCTAAGCGATGAGGAAATTTGTTCTTCTTAGCCAACTCTGAATACTTTTTGCTCCTTGCAATTTCTTCCGGGGAGTTCTTGAATGTTAGAAAGTCGTCCCACTGCTTCGGGGTTATTTTGGCATATGTCGAAAATGGTGTACGTCTTCACAAATTTCTTGTTCAATGTGGTTTTCCAACCACGCCAAGACTTGTCTATTGTTTGTAGTGCACAATTCCTCACTGCTGCCTCTGATCCATCCGGGAACTGGAAGGTTGTCACACCCTAAAAATTTCAAATATATAAATTGTTGTTTAATTGGAATTATTAGAATTGATTTTAAAAGCCTAGAAGAGAAGATCTAATTTTAAATAATAAATTCCAATATAAAATGGGGCCAGATAAAATTTTATTAAATACTTTGCTTAATTCTATAATTCCTAGATTTTTCTGGGATTTATTTGAGCTAAGGAAGTATTTTTAATAAATGGAATTGCATTTCATGAATAATTTAAATTGGAAAATGTTTTAAAAAGTCTCTTTTGGCTTTGGGCCGAAAGTCGGCCCAAAACCCTCTCTCTCCTCCTCGGCCCAAGTCGGCCCAGTCCGCAGCCGCCGCTCGCGCGCGCGTCCGCCCGCTGACAGGTGGGGCCCACCTGTCAGACTCGTCGTCTTCCTCGCGCCGCCGCCGCCCGAAACCCTAGCGCCGCGCCGCCGTCGTCTCCTTCCAAATCCAGCCGCCCCTTTCCGTTTCCGGTGAAATCAATAGAGGGGAAATGATCTTCGGGATCTCCTCTACCTTTTCCCTTTTGGAACTTCATCTAAATCGCTTTGGATATTCGTGGATTCGAGGTCGAATCGGATCGGTCTCTCTCCTCCGAACCCTAACCTTTCCTTCTCGTCGCCGGCCGCCGTGGGCCTTCGCCGCCGCCTTCCAACCCTTATAAAAGGACCCTCGGTGTCTCCGCTACCCGTCGCCACCCTCGCCTTCGCCTCTCGTCGTCCGTAGAGCCCTAGCGCCGTGAGTCCTCGCGCCGCCGTCGTCACCGCCGCTCCAGCCGTGCGCCGCCGTCGCTCCAGTCGTCGCCGTCGCTCGGGGAGGCCGCCGTCGTGGTCGCCGTCGCGTCGCCATCCTCGTCCGCCCCTCCGTCGTCGCTGTCGACCGCTGGAACTCCGTCGCCGTCGTCAAGCCGAAGGTTGCCGCCGCTTCTTCCTCGTCGCCGACGTCGTCCGGTCATCGTCCGCCGTCGCTTTGGTTGCCAGTGAGTTCGCCGTGCCGTCCGCTACCCGTAGGTGCTCTCTGTTCGCGCCGCCACGCCGTCGTTCGCCGGCAAGCTCGCGCGGTTCGGTCGCCGCCGGGGATGACGTCATCACCGACGTCATCGATGCCGTCCGCCGTGGTCCGGCCGTGGACCGGTCGATCTCGGCCGTTCGTTTTGGATGGATCGATCTCGGCCGTCCAATCTTGTGAACCCTCGCCGTGCACCCGGTCCACCGCTAACCCTAGCCGCTGACGCAATAAATCCTCTTTTCCTTTTAAAAAATAATTCATTATTGCGTCATAATTCAATTAAAATCCATATAAGTGTTTTAATCCGATTTAATCTTTAAAAATTCATAACTAATTCATCTTAGCTCGGATTTAGTTGGTTCAAGTCTCTAAATTTTTCTAAAATTGAGATCTACATGTTAAAAATATCCACATGTACTGTTCATGCTTGTTTATGTGCTGTTTTGGTGTTTTGCTCTTTTCTGTTTAGATTCCGACGTTTCCGGAGAGTCCGTTTTCGCAGGAGAAGAATTTGAAGAGTTCCAAGGCCAGCAAGGCAAGTCACACAAATCCCAAACACAATTCCTTTGAGCATGTTGATCCTATATTTAAATTCTCTATTTATTTCAACTGTGCATTTAATTTTGAATGTCACCGGGTGGTGTGAACCTGTTTCTTTGTTATGGCCAATTTGCATTGATTACCCTATTTCTTGATTACCTTGGGTTATTATAAATTGACTAGTTGAGCTTTATATATTGGTTCAGCTAGATATTAGATGTGATTGCTTAGCCATGCTTAGAAACTTTAGCACACTATTGGGATAACTATGACTCACTATTATTTAATGATGGCTTAATGATGACTCATGATGGTTAATCATGATTGGTTAATTAATTAATTTGCCAACTAAAACCTGATAATGGTGGGTTGTGAGCACATGGTTTTGATGGTCGTGCTCATGACAATTAAGGACCGGTTCACGAGTTTCGGTTGTGAAACATTAACCGTGCCAACCACAAGCCAGCGTGGGCAACGGCTTTACCTTTTGTATAGCATAGTTCATTGCGGGGCACCAGACTGAGAAGTGGCGGAGATAAGCCCACGGGGGTCGCTGGGGAGTCCATGCCTTGTTTATAAGGGGGTGATTATGATCCAGGAACGGTGCGCTATGGTGGATTGTGTTGTGCGAGGGGTACTGTCACAGCTCCTTTCTGAGGTACCGTGGTGGTACCAAGGCGCATGGTGACATGTCGTGGGGCTGTGTCTTGTGGGTACAGTGGTACACCTCTGGTCAGAGTAAAACTATTCGAATAGCCGTGCCCGCGGTTATGGGCGGGTCAAACAATGTCTTTCGTGATTAGTCTCACACCTCTCATCATAATAAAAGATACTATGGCTGGTAATAATTTGGTTAGCTCCTAGTTTGGAATGGTATATTCCTGGTTTGGAGATAGAACTGTGCAGCCGGGATTGGTTGTTCAGAATGGTTGGGCCTATGCAACAGGGTATGTTGTATAGCGTTGGATTAATACTGTTTAACTATTACTTAACTGTTTTATTAAATTCTGAAATGTTTATTAAATGCTGTTTATGCAAATGAAACCCTACTATGCCATCCTTTGTTATCCTGTGCACTTGCATAATTGCTGCGTGGCTTGCTGAGTATGTCATATACTCACCTTGCAATCATTCATCAGAGGAGGAGTTCTACAGTGATGCTGATGGTGTAGAGGATTAGGTGTAGCCCTGGTCAAGCTGCCTGTGGAGTGGAGTCGTCTGCGCCGTTTATCTTTTTTTTTCCCACTGCTTAGATCTTCATTGATTGAGAGGAACTATCTACCTCTGTAATGACATTTTATTCGCTTATTAATTAGAGTAATAATTGTACTCTATTATCAATTTGTTATTGTGTGCCTCGGCTGATTCCTGGACGAGGGTTCACACACATGTAAGCGTTTGGAATTTTGGATAGAAATTCCGGGCGTGACAAAGGTTTACTTCAACTCTTTCCATAGGTCTTCCTTGTCCCCATTTGATACATGATCCCAGTCCTTCACTGTGATGGGGATCTTTTCCCTTCCTATGATGCCACACTATGAACTGAATTTCACACGTGCCGTCTTAGGGGCGAGCGGCTCTCCTTTTGGGGAAACATGGGTAACAACATGGAACCCTTCATCCTTTCTATTCACGCTTCTCTCGCCCCTTCTTTTCTTCACCTTTGCTGACCGTTCACTTTTCTTTGAGCCAGTTGTGTTAGTTTGTACCTCGTCGTATTTCGACGGATCTTTTTTCTTCGGCTGCCGTTTTGATCGCCGTGGCACCGTTTCCTACGGGAAGGTATATATCAAAGTTTCGAATTAGCTCGGGCTAATAGTTATCACGGTGAACAGTTTACTTATTAAGTTTACTTATCCCTTCTTTAGGGGGAAGGTAGTCCTCGTCACCTTCTTCACCGTCGCCCTTTTTCCTTCTCTTCGGGCTTGGGCTTGGACAAGGATCACTTGGCAACGAGTACTCATCGTCTTCGTCAGCTAGGTTGCTGTCGAAACTATCTTCCGGTGGGACCGTTGGTTCTGGAGCAACCACAACAGCAAGGGACTGCTCTTCCTCCCCTAAACCCTTCTCTTCAGTCCCTTTAGTACTATCGGCCATCGTTTCAAACTTCTAACATAAAAACTAAACTGTATATTAACAATATGTTATATTAACAATAGGCCATATATTAACACTCAGCGAAAATAGTTTAAAAAATTGATAAGTACAGTACTATGACATATTGCAAACATATCCTCCACATTTTAAATTACTCAAATTAGTACAAACAACTTTGTACAAAATTTGAAATGTTATTATTAAGTAGTGCACTAATTCACAATAACATTTCCTCGATATGTTGTTTAAATAAAAATTTAAAAAGGCAAACATACCCTCCACATTTTATAAAAAAATAATGAACATACCCTCCCACATATTGCGAAACTTGTGTACATAATTGCGAAATGTCATTAATTAGTACAAACTAATTTGTGAAATTAGTACAAAACACTTTGTACAAAATAGGAATCAGAATAATTAAGTACTATTAGTACAAACTAATTAAGTGTACTAATTACTACAAAATGATTCTTTACCTGAAGTATTATTAGTACAAACTAATTTGTCAAATCATACAAACAACTTTCTACAAAATAGGAATCGGAATAATTAAGTAGTGCACAATTGACAATAACATTTCCTCGACATGTTGTTTAAAAAAAATTAAAAAGGCAAACATATCCTCCACATTTCATAAAAAAAAAATTTAACATACCCTCCCACATGTTATTATTATTTTTTTGACAAATTCACATATCCTGCAAAATTGAACATACCCTCCCAATTTCATTCACATATCACCCACATTCCCAAATTCACATTCACAATCAACATATAACCCCACATATCACCCACCCCTCATTCCCATTCACACCCACATGCACACACATATATACCCCTCACACCCACATGCACACACATATAAAAATAAACACCCACATGCACACACGTCGGTGGACGAGGAACGGCCGACGACGAACGGTCGGCGATGACGAAGGAAGGGCCGACGACGAGGTTCGGCCGTGGATGACGACCGGCCGAAGACGTCGTTCGGCCGAGGACGTCTTCGCTCGTGGACGACGACCGGCCGATGAAGCCGTTCGGCCACGAGCGAGATAGAGAGAGAGAGAGGTGGCAGCCGGCGGCGCGGTGGAGGGGCCGCCGGCTGTGGAGCGGGCGGCGTATAGCTCGCGCGCGCGCGGTGGTGGAGCTCGTGCGTGGTGAATGGGTCGGCTCGGCGGCGGCGGAGCGGTGGTGGGGCCGGCAGAGGCGGTCGGTGGAGCGGCGGCAAGGGGCGGTGGTCTTGGTGGAGCGGCCGGCGCGAGCTCGAAGGTCGGCGGCGCGTGGACAATGACGGTTGGCGGCGGCGGAGTATGACGGTCGGAGAGCGAAGGTCGCAGGCGGGCGGCGGCGGAGGACGGTGGAGGCGTGCGGCGGCGAAAAAATTCGGCAGCCTGATGGCGCCAAAATTTCTAGGGTTCCCGCCTGGACTTAGAAATTTTGGTGCCGCGGGCTTGCCCTTTTATAGGGCAATGATCTCTGCAGGCGGACGGTCCGCATGCGAAGATCGTTTTTACTATCTTCACAGGCGAACCGTCCGCCCGCGAAGATGTAAACCCTACTCGGTATAACAATCTTCGCAGGCGGACCGCCCGCCTGCGAAGATTGGTACAGAGTTGAATATATATATATATATATATATATATAACAAAATATACAAACCTTAATATTATTACAAAATATACAAACCTTAGAATTATTACTTTTCAAATGTAAATATTACTTAAATGTTTGAAACATTAATATTACTAATTTAAATTTTTTTTAACAATTTTTCAAACAATGGTAAGTGCACATAAATATTAGTACAAACTAATATGCAAAATGTTGAGTACAATTGTTCGTCAATTTGCGATATGATCACACATCACCTTACATACCACCATTACATAACTACTAACTTCTTAGTTGCTTACATGCCACTCAACAATCATTACCCATTAACATTTTTTCCCACACCGTCCGTGCGCATGTAAGGCTTCACGGTCTTCTGAGTAGATGTCTCAACATTCTTAATCTTCTGTACAAACTGACTATAAAGTGGCATACTATCGTATAGATTGTAATCTTCGACATCTTCAACCCCATCCACTCCCAATATCTTTTGTTTCCCTGGTAGCACTATATCTTTCTTCAAATTTGAAGGGTCTTTCACATAAAACACTTGTGCCACGCGATTGGCGAGTACCCAAGGGTCATCCTTGTGACCCACACTCGCAAGGACAACAACAGTAAGACCGAACTTATCAACATTGACCCTGTTCAGGTATTTTACCCGCTGGCACTTAAATATGGGGAATTGCATTATGTGTCCATAGTCGATTTCCCATATTTCTTCAATAAACCCGAAGTATGATTGTTTTTCCCCGACTTCATCAATTGCCTCCACACGGACACCGCTGTTTTGCGTACAGGTCTTATTATCTCGGGCTCTTATACTAAACGAGTATCCATTAATGTCATATCCCTGCCAAGAATTTACTGTAGTTGATGGACCACAAGCCAACCACTTCATAGTTATTTCATCGGTAGTTTGTCCCTCAGCTAAGTCTAGGTCTCGCAAACAATCTATGAAGAGACGCTTGTGTTCTTTCATTATCCACTCGGTGGTGCGACCTTTATTGTTAGCTCGTATTAGTTCGATATGTTGATCGATGTAAGGCTCAACGATAGCAAACTGATGAAGCACGCTGAAGTGAGCTTGTTGGAATGATTTGTGATCATGGGTGACGAATCTCTTCTTTCCTATCGTTCCCCTGCCACTCAATCTGCCCTCGTGTCGGGGCACTGGTACTCTAGTGGCATATCCATCTTTGAGGTAATCGATACAACACTGGACAACCTCTTCAGTACTATAACCCTCAACCATTGATCCCTCTGGATGTGCACGATTTCGGACGTAACCCTTCAAAACCTCCATGTAACGCTCGTATGACCACATTTGATGGAGGTACAATGGGCCAAGCGCAACCATCTGCGGCACTATGTGAACAATGAGGTGCTCCATCATATCAAAAAATGACGGAGGGAAACACATCTCAAGTTGGCACTGTGTCTCATGTGTGAATGTACGGAGATTTCCTAACTCTTCGAGACTAATGACCTTTTGTGACACTGCGTTGAAAAAGTAGCACAACCTTGTGATAGCAACCTTTAAATGCTCCGGTTTTATGGCCCTTATTGCAATTGCAAGAAACACGGTGAGCAAGACATGACAGTCATGTGAATTATAACCAGATACCGACAAATTTTTCATGGAAACTAGTCGACTGATGTTTGATGAGAAACCTATGGGCACCCAAACATCGCGGAGTGACTTGCAAAATGACTTCTTCTCCTCAGGTGTCAGTGTGAAAAAGGCTGGTGGAAGATATACATTGCCATTCTTCTCTCCTTCTTGAGGGTGTAACTCTTTCCTGATTCCCATCTCGACTTGGTTCATCCTTGATTGCAGACCATCTTTAGTCTTCTTCGGCATGTCCAACAATGTTCCAACTATGTTGTCAAACAGATTCTTCTCTAGATGCATGACGTCTATGGCATGCCGAACCTCCAGATCTATCCTGTACGGGAGGTACTTAAAGAATATGGAATGCTTCATGAATGGGGGAGGGAGTTTATCATGTAGCTTCGAACTATCATCTAGCGCTTTATCCCCTTTGATGGTTTGTTAGTCACTTTTCCAAACTCGCAAACAATTTTCTCTGTCATTGCACACACTTTTTCCCCTGATGTAGGTTTTGGTGCAGGATCAATCTCTTCAGTGCTATCGAACTTCGCCTTCATCTTGCGGTACTTGTGATTTGTGCGTAAGAACCGCCAGTGCCACATGTACACAAGCTTGTTGGAACCCTGGAGATACCTATAGTACGTTCCATTCAAGCAGATCACACATCCTGTTTTAATTTGACCTGAAACTGAAAACATTGCTGGATAATCATTAATGGTCACGAAGATGATGGCCTTCACTATGAAGTATTCCCTTAAGTACTCGTCCCACACTTTCAATCCCTCTTTCCATAAATCAGCCATATCTTCCAATAATGGTTCAAGAAATACGTCAATATCAATACCAGGCTGACGGGGTCCCTGTATGAGGATACAGAGTAGTACGTATTTTCGTTTTTGACAAAGCCAGGTAGGAAGATTATACATTGTGAGAAGCACTGGCCAAGTACTATGTGAGCTGCTCATGTCTCCAAAAGGATTAACTCCATCAGTACTCAGGGCAAATCTAATGTTCCGTGGGTCTTTAGCAAACTCTCTATACTGAGCATCAAAGTTTATCCACTGACGAGCATCTGCCGGGTATCGAATCATCCCATCCTTCTTGCGCAATTCTTCATGCCAGGGCATTAGCTCCGCATCTCGCGGGTTTGAGTATATCCGTTTAATGCGGTCTTTGACAGGAAGGTACCACATCACAAGCTGCGGGATTTTTCTCTGTCTTCCCTCAGTTGTGTCAAACGGTTCTAGGCCAGTATTGCTATTCGATTTGTACCAGCTAGCACCGCATGTTGGACATTCATCTAAAGAATCGTACTCTTTCCTGTACAGTATGCACTGATTAACGAACACATGAATCTTTTCCACACCAAGTGAAAGGGGACATATGAGTTTCTTCGCTTGATATGTGCTGGATGGTAGTGAGTTAGGCCTCGGGAGCATTTTCTGCAGAAGTTCTAACAAACTGTCGAAACTGGTATCAGACCATCCATGTCTCGCCTTTAACCTCATAAGATCAAGAACTGACCGTAGTGTTGTGAACTCACTGTCACAGTCCTTTGACTCATCGTACAAAACTTCCTTAGCTGCCTTCTGTAAAGCTTCAAAGTTATTTAAACCTCTAGCCGACCCCATCAGCACCTCGGGTTATGCATGACGTAACATTTTCTCTAGATCGATTTTGTCCTCAACAGAACCATCGTCATGCACCATGTCTTCAACTTGTGTCGGAACCTTCTCATTTTTAGGCCTCTCCACTTGTTCTTCGCCATGACGTGTCCATATTTCGTACTTGTCCATAAATCCACGAGTTACTAAGTGCTCCTTCACATTAAAAGCATCATCGAAGTCCCAAGCTATTTCATTCTTATAGTCAGCTCATGGACAAATTATCTTCCTCATATTGTTCTTCTGAGCGTGTGCCTTCGCAATACCAATAAATTTAGACACTTCATTTCTATATGGAGATAAAAACCTCGGCCAATGATACATCCATTCTCGACTTTCCATATCTCTAAAAAAAATGAACATAAAATATTTGTACAACTAATACCAAATTTGTAGGTTTTATTGAAAAAACTTATCGCTATTCAAAACTAAATAAAGGTTAATTGTAAATTAATAAAAAAACAAAGTTTATTTCAATTTTTTTTTACACAGACCTACCAAATTAGTATATTAGGAAAATCTAACAAAATCATATCATCGGCATATTACAAACTAATATAATTATTTTTTGATTGCACCAAATAAATAGACATTAAAAATTTTATACTCTCTCTATATATGACAAGATCTAGATCTAGATCTAGAACTAGGAGGTGGATGTGATAGCAAAATAAAAAAAAAAGAGAATTTATGTTACCACATTAAACCACTACAACAAGAGGCATACACATACATCTAGCATCAACATATCAAAAGAAAGTAAATTAAAAAACATGGAGCTTTTCCTTCACAATTTTGCATGCATAAATACATCACAAATTGAGGTCTAAAAGCTTAAAAAAAATGCATACCTAGGGTGGAAATGAGTAGATCTAAGCACCGTAGAAAAATCCCCGAAGATTTGAAGTTCAAAACCTCCCCCCTATATTTAAGACACTTTAGGAGAGAGAAACTTCAGGGAGAATGAACAGGGCTCGGGGAGGAAGAAGACTATATAGGGCCATCTTTGCAGGCGGGCCATATAAGCGATGCCGGCGAAGATCGATCTTCGCAGGCGCACGGTGCCTGCTGCCTGCGAAGATCGATCTTTGCAGGCAACGCTTATATGGTCTGCCTGCAAAGATCGATCTTCGCAGGCGGACAGCCCCCTCTACCCCGGGTATCGACTTCGCCGGCGGGGTTTTGTCTCCGAATAACATACCCGCCTGCGAAAATGGAACCCCTACGACACCGAAAATGTGTTTTCTAGTAGTGAAAAGTAGGGTTAGCAGCATGAAGCATGGACCTCAGTTCCAGAGCTGTGTGTCCCTCTGAATTTGCATTGTGCTCCAACATTCCTTACTGAAGGGACGATCAAAGAAAAGTTGGAGAGAAAATATTTAACATCAAGGAGTCACGGTTAGGAGATATTGGTATTTCTTATGATCACAGATAAATCTGCAAGCGCACGGATATCGCTGTCGTATTTCGCCTAGGAGTATTCCAAGAATATCATATTTATATTTCTGCAGGGAAAATGACGATGTAAAGATAGAGTTTATATATCCTTAATCGAGCTTTAATTACTTTACCATAATCTAAAGAGGGGTTAATTGATAATATGATATATGGGTAGTGTGACACACAGGAGATTCATCTCTAATAAAGATACACTCGGCAGTGGAGAAAAACTATAAAGAGCTAAGGTTCATATGCACTTATATACTACAAATGTTTAGTATAAACTTAACACATACATGCTTACAAGACTAGGATATTGTTTTAGGCACCCAGGTATACTACCGAGAGACCACTCCCTGCTAGTCTACCAACGTTTTTATGGCATTTTACGAACTCCTACGTCATATCCGAACATGGAGGAATATAAAAGATGGACAGGGCTATAACTACCTTTCGCCTACCTCACTTTTCGGGAGGCATACCTGCATGGAATGACATTTAACTAACCCAAAAACCATGTTTATGTTAATACATAATGTCACTAATTCCCCTCAGACTTTCACCTTCGGATGGACGATTTAGAACTAGTGTAACCCATTAAGATCATTGGACCATTACTATAGCATATATCGACTAGCCTAATCATGTGAAGCATATAAATGATGTATAAACTATTCATAGCACACATAACTAATAAAGTAGTATATGAACTATGAATACAATATAATAAAGAAGATACTTCCCTTATTGCATTTACAGTCTTAGAAGAAGAGTAAAGTACTAAACATATATCAGAATTTCCGAGAAGACTATAGGACTGAAGAGTAAGCAAAACTCCACTACTACTAGAGAGAATACAATATATGGATTAAGAGAATTGCTCCTTGAGGTTTGTGTTGTGAAGTGAGAAGGCATCATCTATTTATAGACTTGTAGTGACAGTTATATGGTGGTTACTAAAGTCAATGCGCTGGTAGTCGTCATTTGGAGTCCATTAGGAGCGTCCATGTGTAAGGTGGCGATGAGAGGGGCCATGCTTGGTTTGGTCGAACCAAGGGTTCGGCTGACCCCTAGGCCCCATTTCTCGCCACCGACCATCACCAGGGACTACCATGTGGGCCCCTAAGGCATTTGAGGATTCATTGGCCTCATTTTAAGTTGGTTTGAGCTGACTTGTGGGCCGATCAATTCGTGTGCTCGCATGTGATTCGTCGGTGGTGTGCTTTTGTTGCATGCCGGCTCATTTTTCCTTCACTTTAGTGTATAATCTCTACATTCATAATATTTCTCTAATACAAGTGGAACAACATTATTTATTACTAATATACGTGTAAGAAATATTATTTATTATGGTAGTTGACGGTCGAAATTGGTACTTAACGACTATCAACAGGAGCCCGGGAGGGCCTTCTGCCATGCCATGGAATCAAATATATTACATCTGGTGGAAATGATGAACTCACTTCTATAGAAAAATATGATTGGTGTTGGTTCAGAAAACCTCTTATATAGGGTGTCGGATTTCCCAACCGGCACCCCGTAGGGAGCTAATGAGGAGGAATCAAAGGTGCCGCTTTAGGAATCAAAACCTTTGAGGTTTCACGAATATGAAAGAAGCCGGTCGAGCCAATGAATTGAGTAGCTCCCCATCACCCCTAAGATCGATCTAACATTTCAAGCACACAGTCGTAGATGACCATTGAATTGCAAAATTAATATCCACCTGTCAACATCCAACAACACTTAAGAACACACAGAGAGAACACAGAAAGGGACTTTAGGAAGCAACCGTCATCGTCAAACGTGCACCGCGTGCTCGTGACAGTTTGAGGTAGTTGAGGGAATCTCTGTTATCGTATAGCAGGCTGCCCCAATGGTTGCGGTGTTGGATCCGTCTGCTCCCGAGCGCGCGGTGGTTGAGAGAGTTGCGGTCACCCGGTCGTTGTTGATCCGGTGGTCTCCGTGTGTGTGACAGCTGATCCGGCCATCCTAGAGTGTGCGGCAGCAGATCCGGCTGGCCCCTGTGCTTGCTGCGGTGGAGGTGAGGGGGAGAGGAGGTGGGGCGGAGGAGGGGCGTCGGAGGAGAGGGCAATGGGCAGCAGAAGTGATGGGGAGGATGGCACAGGCAGCGAAGGAAATGAGGGAGAGGGGCAGTGGAATAGGAGGGGAGAACGAGAGAGAAATGGATGCGGGCGGGCGGGGGGGGGGGGGTGAGAGATGCGTGGAATGCGAGGAGGAAAACCATCGGCCTAGCTTCCTACAAAGATGCCAGATTATAGAAAATCGGCACCCATATATCCTTATAGTTATAGGTGCTAGTTTTTTTTAAAAGAAAATCGGCACATGTATTATATGTGTTGGCTATTTTAATAAACCGATATCTATAAAGATATATCAATGCCGGTTTTCAATCTTACCCTCATGTGAAAGTCGGGAAGGGGTTATATCTGTTAGTTTTTTTGGAAACCAACACATAGAAGGTGTCCGGATTCCGTAGTAATGACTCGACTTCCTACAATTCATGCAGTCTCTTAATCAGCAACATTGGACAACAACTAGTGAGCGTGCACGTGCAAGGCACGTTGACATATATTGAAGAATTAAATTGAAGAAAATAGATAATAAATAAAAATTTGTTTGAGTTATGTTAGTTCATAATTTCAAGTATGCAAGCAAAACACAACCACCGTAACTTGCCTATGCTAAAGCACGCACACAACTCTTGTTTACAAATGATAATTTATGCCTCAAGCGCTTATCATAATATGCCTATGATATGGAAGCAAATATAGGTTGCAAAGGAATACATGTACACATGATTTACTCATATGCATTGCACTATCAATTATTACTCACAAATAACCAACAGAACTAAGTAGACTGTCAACATTGCCTTTCCTGATCATTAACAGCTTAAATACTTGGGAGTTCCTCACGACGGCTGGTCAGTGGTCACCAACTGCCAAGCTACATGTACCTTTACTTGTTTCATTATCACAACACATTAAACTTTAAGGTTGCGGATCAAAACACATTTAGCTAGTCTGCATCAGTCCAATACTAATACAAGCCATCATCCCTTGGAAAAAAATACAAATCATCAAACATCTTTCATCTACATGAAGCAAAGACAACTCGATGCCTTGATCTCTTAGTTAAGAATTATAGTAATAAATGCAAGTTAGGCTGAAAAGTAATGTAAGTTAGAAAAGCATCAGAGGAGAGCTTGGATTCATACGGATGAGTTTTGAGTTTCAGCAGGGCCGGTCCTGAGGTTTCGATGGCCTAGGGTGAAACAAAAAGTAGGGGCCCTTAATATAATATCTTATAATCAATAGATATCTATATATGAAAATTTCTCTGGATATATGTAAAGGGAAAGTATTGGTGTTGATATCAATTTCAATATCATCTAGCAATTTCAACTCAGTGCATAAATCATACACTTTTTCGACAACATGATATCAAGAACGATCTATTAATTAGAAAAAATAGCATATCAAAAAGATACAAACTACAAAAATATTAGATTAATTCAAACAACACTTACTAATTACAATTCTTCGGCCAGCCGGGGTGTGCTTGCAGCAGCTAGCAGGATGAGACTGCACTTCATGCAGGCCTGTCCAGTCCACCTACAGACTACTGGTTGTAGGCTTAATAGATTTTTTTGCATGATATTTTCAGTTCCCACATCTGGATTAATCCAGCAGGGAATTCACCTCACCTGCAGACGCCATCGGCAGACAGGTAGTAGGCGTGTAGAAGTGCAGAATTGCTGCAACGGTTGAAGCTAGCGGAACTGTAGAGGAGGCTGCCGGCTGTCCGCGTGTGGACGCCTGCTTTGCCGTCGCCTGCCATGGACAAGAAGAAAATTGATCTGTTAATCTCGCGGATCGCTAGGGCATTAGGAACGTCGGCATCAGCACGTCGCTAATCGTTAGGGCTGGACGGATCGATCATCATACGCGGAAGCAGAGTAGGCCTACTCTTCGGCATCTTGGGAGGGGCCCCTGGGTTTGGGGGGCCCAGTGCAGCCGCACTGCTCGACCCCCGTCAGGGCCGGCCCTGAGTTTCAGGTTAAAATAGAATAGAGGAAAAAGCTGCCATATTGCCTACAATATTACAATAAATGTATTCTTAGTATCTATTATCAGCAAGATACATGACGGGAGTCACCATAAAAAGGCCTAAGCGCATATACAACAAATATACTTAACAGGGTAAAATAAAAATGCATGTTCTAATTCCTTAGTGAAAATACCTTTATTGTGCTTTTGCTTAGTATCTAGCTATTTCCCACCTAAAAGCCTCCAGAATACATAATGGACAAAAGAACAGTGTCGATTTAATTTCTAGAGTAAAACCAAGGACACTAAAAAGGAACTTACAGAAATAAAACATTGAAGAAATAATGTAAATGTGAAGAATATAACTGATAACACCAATTATCAACCTTTTTCAAAATGCCAAACACAATATAACTGACAACCAATTTACTTGATGCCAGCCACACATCAACATAATATCAAGTTGATGCCTTGATGGTGTTCATTTGTGCTACAAATTATGTGAGAAAACCATCTCAAATAATGAAATATATTAGGCTAACCAGTTGGTGATGTATCCGGTAGGTACAATTCACTATAAAAAGTGGTTACTCATTGAATGAATACTTGTGCCTCTTTTGGTGAATGCTACTAATCGTTTTTCTCCATCCTGACTCGAAATTCATGTATAATTGATAAATATATTGATGTCCCCAGAGAAGGAAAACCAACACCTTGGAAGTTTCTCTGAAACTTCAGATTTCAGAGAACAGATCACTTCAATTGAAACAAAAAAAAAGGAAAAGGAACTGCATTCTGCACTATTTAATAGATCTGCGCTCAAATTAGTAATATTGCAATGGTTGTTCAAACATGCAAAAAAAGTATAGGAATGTGTCATGTTATCGTAAGATAAAAGCTGCAACAGGCAGAAATACAACCTCTCTTTGTTGACATCAGCAACAAGACAATTTACCTGAGCTTGTTGATGATATTGGTGGGGAGCCCCTAATAGTGATGTCCATTGCAGGTGGTGAAGCGGTGGCTGTTTGGAGCAAATATTTATAGAGCATCTCAACAAATACATGGTAAGCATTTTAACAAACAAACAGTAAGCACACTGTTGTACAAAAGATTGAAAGGGAAGCATGGTGCAGGTGCAGGCAGAGCGTTGGAAGGAGAACATAAACACATATAACATTTCAGTTATTTTCAGCTGAAGAAAATAAATTGAAACGCATATGTGTGCTTACTGTAGGTGAATTCTTTGGGAAACTGTAGATAACAGTTTGCTAATGTGCACAGCATGTACTAAACTACAGGAGAAATTGGATTTCAGATTTCGCCTACTTTTCGAACAGAGATCTAGAATTCACATTGGCTGGGGTCTAAATACAGAGCTCTAGAATTCACAGGATTTGAAAACAACACATTTGACACGAACAGGATTGATGACTGAGTTTCACATATTGTGCTAACAATACAGTGTCGCAGCAAGAAACAATTGAGTTTTTGAAGGCAAATCCTCCAGCTAACTATGTAGAAACATGGAATTTGGGTGGTAATAGTGCTAACAGAACATGGTCTAATAATAAATTAAGATAGCATCAGTTCGTAAACATGACTAATATAAAAGTGGTTAAGAATAATGCACGGAAATGGCTAAGAATTTGTGTCCATCATGTACAAAAACAACATTTTATAAACACGACAAAACACGAAAGCAATCAGCGAGGTGTAGGGGGGAAACAGAAAGAAAATATGAGAATTTTATACGGTTTACAACACCCAATGCAGCACTTTGTCCAACTTATGAAGGACTATATGCAGAATCCAGCTTAGGGCTGCAATGAGTCCATCCAAGGCAATAAAAAAAACAATTCTGGCAGCAACCCCATCCAAGGAAAAACAAATTCTGGCAGCAAAGGAGGACTATCTCTCTTGTCAGAAAGGCAATAGAGTGGGCCATCCCTTCATTCTAATTGCAATTTACGTTGTACCAGTCAGCAAGTCAAGAGATGTTATGTATATTCATAGGAGCTCAGAAAAATCAACACTAAAGGGCATGAATGGCCTGAGCAAAATCTTCGCTGTATTTACCTCAATTAAAAGAGTACCCTCTCCTTCACCACCATGACCTGCAGATCAAGACTAATCTTATATAAAGAAATACACGTGCTAAATTGGCAATGTAAAATAGACATTCTTCAAAGAGCATAGAAGAAATTAAGTAGCATAAGTATGCATTTTTTTTTGTTCTTCAATAGCCATTTTTAAAAAGAAATTATATTATCAGCAAACATCATCTCCTTCAATTCTAAAGCAGGGTAATCAAAGAACAACATTCCACAAAAAAAAATAAAGATAGAGTGCTCAATATGAACGCACTGCCAGATATATGATTTTTCCAAACCTTAGCTAAGATATGGTAGTGTCTAAGTTGCTAAGACAGAAGACAAAGGATTTATGGAAGTAGCTGTTAGATGGATCTCCCTCCCCTTGAGCCCAACGGCACAAGGGGGCCTTGACCCGCACCCTGATCGGGGGCGCCCAGCCCAATGGTTAGTAGGCCCCCGTCACACTGCGCCATATAAAAGAGGGTGGAGGCCGGTGCGGCTCACGACACGAGGTTCATCGCCGCCGCCACTCCACCCCACAAACCCTAATCCAAAATGAGCCCAAGAGGGTGCGTGCGCGGGGGGAGCTTTCCCGGCCTAGGCCAGGTTGCGGCCTGGGGGAGGGGGGGTGCGCCCGTGCGTGGCCGGCCGTGGGCCGACCTCTTCGGTGGGCCGAAAAGAGAGAGAAGAACAGTAGCCCCTTTTCTTTTTATTTTGTCATTTTTCATGCAATTTTTCAATAGAATTTGAATTTTTTTTATGCTTTACCTCTGTTTAAAATTCGAACCAGAGTGGTAATTTTTTACAGAGTGTAAATAACAGAATTGCTACTGTTCATATGAATTTTATATAGATCTTCCGCTGCAAATAGTTGAAATTGATGAAAATTAGTGTTTCTAAAATTAAATTTCAAACCAACGGGGGAATTTAATTTTTGGAAAATTAATTATGTGCTATGATGTTGTAATTTTCTAACCAACGTTGTTAATTGCAATATTATAGTTATGGTTCTATGTGTTATGTCTAATTCTGCCCAACGGTGATGTAGGCTTAATGCACAAAATTTTAGTGTTAATTTTGTTCTCACCGTACATGATTATTTCAAGTGGCTACTCCTTGATGGGTTGTATTAAAGATATTCCGACCCTGAAAGAAGATAACTACGGAGAATGGAAAAGAAAACTCGACCTTGCTTTCATCTTGGGAGAGGTGGACTTAGTGTTGACTACCCCATGTTCTACAGAACCTGCTGCACTTGTCAGAGGTGAAAATGAGTCAGATGCTGACTGGCGAAAGAGACAGAGGGACAATAATCCCACCATAATGTCGCATGACATTGAGCATGCGAAATGGTCCTTAGCCAACAAGAAATGTTTTGCTGTGGTAAAGAACATGGTTGAGCCATCGATATTGGGTTCAATCCCAGAGTGTGACGTTGTCTCAGAGTACCTTGAAAGAATAAATAAGCAGTTTACTGGCTCTTCAAAGACTTATGCGACACAGCTGATCAAGCAGCTTGTGTCAGAGAGGTACCATGGAGGTGGTGTCAGAGACCACATTCTTAGGATGAGCAACATGGCTTCCAAATTGAAGCCAATGGATTTGGGCATAACAAATGACTTTCTGGTCCATCTGGTTATAGCCTCATTGCCAAAGAATTTTGACAATTTTATTGTCAACTACAACATAAGTCTAGAGAAATGGAACTTTGAAAAGCTCATCGCTAATTGTGTGTAAGAGGAGGAAAGAATCAAAGAGTCAAATGGTGGCTCAATTAACTATGTTAAAGATAACAAGGAAAAGAACCACAAATCTCCCTCCTCAAAAGCAAAAAAGTCTTAGCATCTGCCTCAGCAACAACAGTTCACTGTTGAAAAGGATCATTGTCTTCACTGCAAGAAGATAGGACATTACAAGAAAGATTGTCCCGACTTCCTGAAAATGATCATGGCAAGGAAAGGTAAGAACATTATTACATTTGTAAATGAATCTCATTATGTTGTTTATTCTAGATCCACATGGAGGATTGATTCTGGAGCAACTATTCATGCATGTAATTGTTTAAAGGCATTCTGTTCGACGAGGACTACGCAAAGAAGCGAAAGCTCCATTAGAGTCGCCAATGGAGTTGAAGAAAAAGTTGAAGCTGCTGGAGATCTTTGCCTAGAGCTCACGAATGGCTTCACACTTTTACTTCGAGATGTTTTTTATGTTCCTTCTTTGCAAAGAAATTTAATAAGTATATCGAAATTGGATTTTGATGGATATGATTGCCGCTTTGGAAGTGGCAAATGTGAACTATGGTATAATAATGCATGTATTGGTCTTGTTGTGTTGCAAGACGAGCTTTATTTGTTATCTCTTTCTCAGAATGTGAATGTTGTGTCCTCGTTGACAAAAGAAAACAAGAAAAGAAAGAGCACTCCTGATGTCTCATCGAAATTATGGCACTGTCTTTTAGGCCATATTTCAAGGGGGAGAATTGAGAGACTAGTTAAGAATGAAAATTCTTCCTCCATTGGAGTTCTCAGACTTAGAACAATGCATAGAATGCATTAAAGTAAAATTTGTAAAGAGCATCAAAAAGGGTGCAAAATGAAGCGCGAGAATTTTAGAGATCATTCACACAGATATTTGTGGTCCATTTCCTGTGAAAAGTGTGGATGGCTACGACTCATTCATAACATTCACAGATGATTACTACCGTTATGGTTATATTTATCCAATTAAAGAGCGATCAGAAGCATTGGATAAATTTAAGATATTCAAGGTTGAAGTTGAAAAACAACATGATATAAAGATTAAAGTAGTAAGATCTGACCGTGGGGGGGGGGGGGGAGTACTATGGTCAATATACGCCTTATGGGCAAGTCCCTAGACCTTTTGCAAGGTTCTTGCTAGAGAATGGAATAGTAGCCCAGAATTCAACACTGGGCGAACCTCAACAGAATGGGTAGCTGAAAGGCGTAACCGTACCCTTATGGATATGGTGCACAGCATGATGAGCTACTCCACACTACCACTGGGTTTATGGATGGAGGCGTTAAAAACCGCCATTCATATTCTCAACAGAGTTCCAAGCAAATCGGTGCCCAAAACACCGTATGAGCTATGGACAGGAAGAGTACCCTCGCTAGCTCACCTCCGTGTGTGGGGGAGTCCTGCAGAGGCTAAAGTATTTAACCCAAATATTGGGAAGTTGGACCCTGTTGGCGGTATGGCAATGAGGGCTATAAATAGTCCCATAGGGCATGAGGCCCTTCGACCAAACCTGCCGAAGCCATGCGAACAGTGGGGATTCAAGCCCGAGACGTCAAGGTTAGTCAGGGCGAAGTCCCCCCATGGCGAAGACTACGGAATAACGATGGCGAGAGGCGGGGAATCACGTGGGTACCTTGCCAAGCCATAAGGCCTCTTGGGCGAAGGATGCAGGGCGAAGAGTATATGCCGAAGGCGCCGTAGCATGTTCGCCCCTGCAAGGACCGAAGAAGTCTTTCCAGCCCATCAAGCCTAGGGGCTATTGGGCCGATGATCGCCCGACGGCCCATCAGGGGCCCATGAACCTCAATTACACTATGTACCCATATAAATGTCTCTTTCATAAGGGCAACCATGTAAATTCCCATGTATAACCAAAACCCTAGTAGTAAGAACCAGTAATGAGGGCTATAAATATTCCCATAGGGTCATGTAATGGGGGATCCGAAGAAAAATTCTCAATTTTATACACTTTACTTCTTTTCCAACTACTGTTGAGTGACCACGTCTTTCGACGTATGCCGTTGTCCTTTCGACAACAGCTAGCGCCGACCGTGGGGACCTCCAAGCGAAACCACTGAGAGCGAATGCCACCGAAGAGGGTCGTGAAGGAGAAGGTTACAAGGCGAAAGGAAAGCGAAGCCGGGGGTGAGATGGCCGCCAAAGGGGGAGCAGAGCCTTCGGCGCCCGTCGTCGAAGATGGAGGAGCGCTGTCTGCCTCCACACCTGCGCCATCACTACCGCCTTCGGCTCCTGCCGCCTCTGCGTAGGTGCCGAACATGGCTGACATGGCGAAGGCAGCCGCGGCGGCAAGGGCACTCCAGACCAGGGCGGAGATCCTTTCGACAAGCCAACTGCTGGTGCCCCAAGCCGCTCTGTCACAGCCGGCAGATGCCTCGACTGCGCTCGCCGCTGTACAAGTGAACCCTAACCCCGAAACACAAACCAAAGCCGACATGGAAGCCATGCGACATAACATGACATGACTCCAAGACATGCTTCGTCAGATGCAAGAACAACAGCAGGCGTACGAGTCGGCGAGGCGGTCCAAGGTCGCTTCGGCCCCAATCCTCCAGTATTCGGCAGGCTACGTCCCACCCCAAGTCTATCCACAAGCACCGATCCAGCCCCTTCCGCCACAAGTCACGCAAGCGCCAGTATACTTCGCTGGGCAGCCCTCGACCGCAGCGGTGCATCCAGCCCCTCACGTGCAACTGCAAGCTCAGCCGGTCGTTGCCCAAGTACACCCTCAACCGGCTCTGCAGGTGCAGCTCCAAGCTTTCCTTCAGCATCTCAGCCAACCCCACAGCATTTTAGGTACAACCCCTTCGGCCCACCTGGAGGGGAATACAAGTCAAGGTGCGCCTAGTTGGCTGCCATCGAATCAGCCAGGTCTGGGGGCTTCGCCTTGGAGTCAAGAACCGCAGTTCGACTTCATCAATACTGCTTAAGCACCAACCGTTCAGCCGCAAGCACCAACGCTAGGCTTCGGAGCAAGCCAAGCACCAAACCAGGTCGCCATGGCATGGTCCCAGCCAACGTTCGACTCATCCATGACGGCTCAGCAAGCATCACCAATCGGAGCCGGGCAGCCGAATGCCATGGCCCAACCTCATGCGCAAGCCGTGATTTCTCCATTCGCCACACCATACCCACAGATAGGTGCCGTGAACACGGCAGGGGGCGAAAAGGGGCTACCACTGAGTGGGGAATCAAGACCCGTCCAATCCCACCCCAATTCAAGTTCCCACCCTCCCATGCTACTCAGGCGAAACTGACCCAAAGGAATTCCTCTCCATTTACGAGTCCGCGATCGAAACGGCTCATGGTGATGAAAATACCAAGGCCAAGGTAATACATCTCGCTCTAGACGGCATCGCCCGTTCTTGGTATTTTAATTTGCCAGCCAATAGCATTTACTCATGGGAGCAATTGTGCGATGTCTTTGTACTTAAGTTTCGAGGCACCTATGAGGAGCCGAAGACGTAGCAGCATCTACTCGGCATTCGCCAGAGGCCGGGGGAGTCGATAAGGGAGTATTGTTCGACGTTGTCGACATCCCGTAAAACTACAATGCCATCTTCGGTCGTGCGACCTTGAACAAGTTCGAAGCTATCTCCCACCACAATTATCTCAATCTCAAGATACCCGGCCCGGTGGGAGTGATCGTGGTCAAGGGGCTTCAGCCTTCGGCCGCTTTAGAAGGCGATCTGGCCGTAATCAATAGAGCAGTGCATAATGTTGAGGCCAAACAACATGACCGGGCGAAGCACGTGCTAGAGCCTGCCCCTCACGGCAAGATAATCAAGATGCAGATTGATGACGCCGACCCCACAAAGCTCGTATCGCTGGAGGGCGACATGGGCGAAGAAGAAGCTGCGAACATCCTAGAGTACTCAAGAAAAACAGTGATATCTTTGCCTGGGGCCCTGATCAGGTGGGAGGTGTTTCGATAGATCTCATCATGCATCACCTGGCAGTGAAGCCGGATGCCAAGCCAAGGAAACAGAAGCTGCGCAAGATGTCCGCTGATCGCCAAGAAACAGCTAAAGCCAAAGTCCAAAAATTGCTCAAGGCTGGGGTCATCCAAGAGATCGACTATCCTGAGTGGCTGGCGAATCCAGTGCTGGTGCGGAAATCAAACGGCAAATGGCGCATGTGTGTCGATTTCACAGACCTGAACAAGGCATGCCAGAAGGACGATTTCCCCTTGTCGCGAATCGACTAGCTCGTGGATTCGACAGCTGGTTGCGAACTCATGAGTTTCCTGGATGCATATTTCGGCTATCACCAGATCCACATGAACCCGGCCGATATCCCCAATACAGCTTTCTTTACACTATTTGGCACCTTTTGTCACCTCAGGATGCCTTTCGGCCTGAGGAATGCCGGAGCAAACTTCGCCAGGCTGGTGTACAAGGTCCTTGATAAGCAGCTGGGGCGAAACGTGGAAGCTTATGTCGACGATATCGTCGTAAAAAGCCGCAAGGCTTTCGACCACAGGAGACCTTCGACAACTTGCGCGCGGCGGGTATGAAACTGAATCCTGAGAAGTGTGTTTTTGGTGTTCGCGCAGGCAAGTTGTTGGGTTTCCTTGTTTCTGAAAGAGGCATCGAGGCGAATCCCGAGAAAATCGATGCCACTCAGCAAATGAAGCCCCTGACGAGCGTACATGAGGTACAAAAGCTCGCAGGCCGAATTGCGGCACTCAGTCGATTCCTCGCAAAGGCAGCCGAAAGAGGTTTGCCCTTCTTCAAGACCCTCCAGGGCGCGGGAAAATTCAATTGGACACCTGTCACGACCAAGAAAAACACATTTTCCCGAACGCTACTGTATTAATCCCCGTCCCAGGAAAAGCCGGGGTACACCAAACAAACATGATACAAAAGCCGGGGAGGACGAAGGGGCGGCCGAAGGGACGTCGGCGACGACGAGGATGGAGAGGCCGGCGCGGGCGACGGCGGTCTCCGGACGAAACCGAGGGCAGGCCGGGGTGGAGGTCGACGCAGTGACGCCGAGGGAGGAGACGGCGCGGCCGGCCCGCACCTGAGCGGCGCGGCAGGGGCGGCTGGAGGCGGTGGGTGGCGACAATGCCACCGGTTGCCAGCGGGGACGCGTCTCCGGTGATTTCCCCGCGAAACGGATGGCTGACCGGGGGAGAGGAGGCGGCTGCGAGGCCGAGGGCGGTGACGGCGCGACCGGACGGTGCTCGGGCGAGGAGGGAGAGGCGGCTGGAGGCGGCCGGCGTGGGGGAAAGAGAAGGGCGACGGCGGGGTGGGGTGATACGACCACGGGGAGGCTCGGGAAGGGGCTAAAACTAGAGAACGGAGGGAGGAGGTTCCATTTTATAGGCGAAGGGAAGGAGCCGGCCACGGGAGAGGTGGGAACGGCGGCGGAAAAGTCGGCCGGCGGCCATGGAAGGTGGCCATGAATGGCGCGGGCGTTCCGGGTGTTAGAGGGCATGAATCAAGGGGGAAATTAGGGGGATTGATGAGGAAGGAACAGGGATTAATTCCCCCCAATCAATTTGGAAAGAGCCGGCTTGAATAGGGGCGGATTTGGAGGAGGAACGGCGCTAGGGTTCATGGGAGAGAGAGGAAGGAGGCCGGCGGCCGGAGGTCGGGGACGCGCCTGACAGGCGGGACCCACGCGGGAGGCGCGCGGTCAACGCGCAGCAACGGCGCGCACGCGCGCGCACGTGCGCGGCACGGGTGGGAGGCGTGGCTCATCCTGGGGGGCGCGGCTTGGGCCAGGCGGCCGACCCAGGAGGAGAGGAGGGAGAGGCAGCCCGGGAGGGAGAGGGAGGAGGAGAGGCCCGGGAGAGGAGGGAAAGAGAGGGAGGAGAGGGAGACTTTGGCTGGGCTTGGCCCAAAGGAGGAAGGAGGATTTATTTTTAGCTTTTTCCTTTTTAATACACTTTGATCATAGTTGTTGTTGCTTAATATATATTTCCGGTGCTCTGAAAATTTAAGTAAAATTTGAGGGCTCATTTTAGACCAAGGAGAATTTAACAAAAATTCTCCGAGCCACATTCGAATTTTTCTTGTACGTATTTTAGTGTTTGCCAATTTCTTTTCGAATTTTAATTAATTCTATTATTCCTTTTAGAAAATGATTTTTATTTTGGGATGAATTTATCAGGACGTGACAAATCCACCCCCCTTACAGGAATCTCGTCCCCGAGATTCGAGGAGGCTAGCAAGAAGATAGGTTGGGCGGTCTTCTCTTCTTGTCTGACTTCTTCCGTCGCGTCTTTTATAACAAACTTGCCTAGCAAAACTTCTCCACTCTGGACTGCTTGGCTCAATCTCCTGTTGCAGATGGAATCTTCTCTTCACCTGACTTGTCCCTGGTTGAACCTTTAGCTGACTTCGACTGGGCTGCGGTAGTTGAGGATGGGGCTTCAGTTCCAGAACTTCTTATAATTGGCGTCAACCTCATACAAGTTACCCACTTCACGTTATGCGTCGACATCAGCTTGTCATTACTAGGATACCATGCTTGTCATCATGAGAATATCATGTTTGTCATTTACTTCTAACTTGCCACCAACTGCCTCATATTAGCTTTCCTGGTCTCCGGGTGCTAGCTACTTCTGCTATTTGATGCAAGGGCCGATAACTTTGCCTTTGAACTATATTTCCCAAGAGAACCAACTTATCCCACTAGACATGCTTTGACGTTTTCCCAAATGGCTTTACTGCTGGACTTGTAATTGTCTGGTTGTTATCCTGCCAAATCTGAAGATTCGTTGTTAGATGTGATTTTAATCTGACCTCTGTAGACTATCTTCGAACATATCACTTGGTTCATAACTGGGAATAGCTCCCACGAACAAGCAGCTCGGATTCACTTTCTTTACATTCAGTTTACTTCCCACTATTATCTTCAGGTTGTCATTATTTAGCATTCAACGTATTCCTTTACACCTTCGACCTTGATGAGTTCCTTCCCATTTGATCATCTTCCAAGACATGGCATCGCCTGGTAACCGGTGCCTGCACTTTTGTCACGCCCGGAATTTCTATCCAAAATTCCAAACGCTTACATGTGTGTTAAATCCTCGTCCAGGAATCAGCCGAGGCACACAATAACAAATTGATAATAGAGTACTCTTAAACAACTAATTAATATTCGCAAAATAGCAAATTATTACAGAGGTGGATAGTTCCTCTCAAAAAAATAAAATTCTACGCAGCGGAAAATAAAACAAACTACGGAACAGCTATGGCGACTCCACTCCACAGGCAACTTAACCCGGACCAAGCCTAGTCCTCCAGATCATCACCTTCACTAAAGTACTCCTCCTCTGATGAATGAATATTGCAAGAATGAGCATATGACATACTCAACAAGCCACACAGCAAATATGCAAGTGCACAGGATAACAAAGGATGGCATAATATAGCTCATTTGCACAAATAGCATTTGATAAATATTTAAGAGAATAGTAAAACAGTTGAATAATTTAAGCAGTATTAAGTAAACACCATACAACACACCCGTGTTGCATAGGCCCAACCTTATCTGAACAACCAACCCCGGTTGTACAAATCAAACCTCCATACCAGGAATATGCCATTCCAAACCAGGAGTCAAATTAATTATCACATTATTATCATCAATGAGTAATGTGATACTAATCACGAAAAACATTGTTAGACCCACCCATAACCGCAGACACGGCTATTCGAATAGTTTTACTCTGGCCAGAGATGTACCACTGTACCCACAAGACACAGTTCCACAACATGTTACCATGCGCCTCAATACCACCACGGTACCTCGGAAAGGAACTGTGACAATACCCCTCGCACAACACAACTCACCACAGTGCACCATACCTGGATCATAATCACCCCCTCTACAACCAGAGGCATGGACTCCCCAGCGACCCCCACGGACTTCTCGCCGCTTCTCAGTCTGGCACCCCATAATGAATCATGCTATACAAAAGGTAAAGCCGTTGCCCACGTTGGCTTGTGGTTGGCACGGTAAATGTTTCACAACAGTAGCTCGTGAACCGGTCCTTAATTGTCATGAGCACGACCATCAAAACCATGCGCTCACAACCCACCTTTAATCAGGTTTTAATTATTAACTAATTAACATAACACGATTAACCATCGTGAGCTACCCTTGAATATAACCATAATTAATAATATAGTATAATTCATCCCATTAATGAGCTTATGTTTCTAAGCATTGCTAAGCAATTATATATATATAGCATTTAGCTGAACCAAACCAATATATAAGGTTCTAGCTAATCAAATTATAACCCATAGGAAAATAAAGTCATCTTCGGCCATAAATAAATGGGAAAAGGCTCACCACCCGATGACATTCGAAAATAATGCATAAGTTGAAATAAAACATTAGCTTTAAACGGCTAGCCCTCGGTCACGCGCACCCGACGGCGGCGAGAGGAGGCAGTGGTGACGGCTAGGGCGACGGCGCGGCGCGGCTGGTGGTTGGCCGGCGACGGCGGCGGCAAAAGCGACGCGGCGGCGACTCTACGGCGCACTAGAGAGCTCGGGAAAGGGGGCAAACGAAAGAGGACGACTAGGGGGTCCTATTTATAGCCTTGGATTGAAGAGATCGGACTCCTACCGCAAGAAATCGGCTCGGGAAAATCTAAACTCGGTTTTGGAGATAAACTCGAAAACGAGTTCGATTCAGAGAGATTATTCAACGGTTTGCTCCGATTCTTGAGGGGATACGAAAGAGGGAGATAAGGGAAATATTTCCCCTCAACAAATTTTAGGAAAACACAAGAGAAAAGGTTGGATTTGGAGGAGAAAAACCGAGCCAATTCGGTCTCAGTTCGGCTGCTAGAGGTAGAAGATGAACAGTGCCGAGGGAGGCAAATTAGACTTTCGGCTGGGCTGAGAACAAAACAAGGAAAGGAAAGAGAAGGAGAAGGGGCAGCTCGGCTTGGGCCAGCTTGGGCTCGGCTTGGGCCAGCTTGGGCTGCACAGCCACGCGCGAGGGAAGGGAGTTGGGCTGAAATCAGCCCAACGGCTTAGGAGAGGATTTTAAAAAACTTTTCCAATTAAAATAATTCATGAAATGATGTTTCATTATTTAAAAATACTTTCCTTGCTCAAATAATTCCCAGAAAAATCTAGAAAATAGATAAACAAGCAAAGTATTTAACGAGATTTTATCTAACTCAGTTTTATGTTACAATTTCTCCTAGATTATTAGAGTTTAACTTGAAGGCTTTTTAAAATAATTTCTAGAAATGATTTAAAATATGGATTATTAATTTAGGCGATTTTTAGGGCGTGACAACTTTTCACTCCGTGTAGCATCTAATACCGAGTTGAAGATTTCACTCCTTGCCTTCATAGAAACACTTTTACCTAGGTCATCTTGCTTACTCACAAATTTTTTTTCTACCTCAATGACAAGGTGTCTGTTGCAGGGCGATTACTATCAGGGGTCTTCCTTGAGTGATGCAGAGCATGTTTCTGATTATCCTTTATCAATCACCTTTCGGCCTACATCTTTCCTGCTCGAGAACCTCTTTGCCAATCTCTTTTATCAATCACCTTTCAGGCTATCTCTAACAGGTGGTACTCTTTAAGGTGGGTTGCGGACACTTCTGGTGGCGATGAGGTCCTTTGGTTTGCTGCCTTTCAGTGAAACCTTGAAGTGTTTCGCCAAAAGCTGTACTGTCTGTCATTGCCTTTGATCCGAAAAAGACACATCTGAAACTCTTAGTCCAAACAAATGTCTCTTTGGTAATCGCTTGATTTTCTTTTCCATCATCAGGTTGGTTATTAACTCGAGGTTAGAACATAGTTCCTCTGAAATGAGACCCTAGGTCTCCTTTATCAGTAAACAATTATACACATGATCACATATCCACATCTTCCAAAAGAATCCTCATAGAACTTGTCTGTATTACACATTTCTCCCTTATTACATGAATACAAGGCACTGCCTTAAACAAAAAGGGAAGGTGCTTAACATCGGTACATTGTATCCTCAACATGAATCATCCATAACATAGCAAACTCACTGTTTATAGACATGAATATATTTATTTATTACATGATTACTGCAAACTTTCGATTACACAATGATAAGTAGCAAACTAAAAATCACAAACATGGATACTCATTCTGATTCTGTAGAGATATAGCTGGCATTGTACTAGTGACTGCATCATCCTTGACTGGTTCTGTGATGATGTGATAGAACTGCATATTGCTATCATTCACGAGAGAAACTTCCTTCTGATTGCTGGTTGAAGCGGATAACGGTCTTCTGCTTGGTATCGCCCTCCTGAGGTTGATTGCCCTTTGCTCGGCCTGGAGTAGGTCGGGGAGAGACACAACTTCTTCCATCGACAACAATTCTTTGCTGAGGCTGTCGGTGCAGAGAATGGTTAGTGCTGAAGGTATTATTGCTATGATTTATTGCAGAGTCAGGTGGAGCAGGAGGAGCATTGGTGCTGTGGATGATATTGTCGATGTTGCTGTTGGAGCTGACTAGCTGATGAGACAATCGTAGGGTTGTTCGTTGGATTTCTGTGGTCTTGGTCAACAACACACTGAGTTGGCAATCCTTGGGCACATGGTTTGTACCTTCGCATAGAAAACATGTGACCTTGCGGGTGGAACATTCACCTGGTGGATGGTCTTCTTCACAATGAGGGCAGAGTGTGAGACACATGCTAGCAACGTGTCCAATTTCTCCACAATGGGTGCATGCCTTTGATTCCATCTCTTCCTCGCCGAGATGTCGGGGAGACTCATCTTCATCATCCGAGGAGACTTGATCTGACCCTTCACTATCAGATACTCTGCCACCATGGCTTAGGAGGTGCTGGGTCAACTGTCGTGCACCTCGGAAGGTATTTCCTCTTTGACGTCTAGGAATAGTTATCCCTGCTGGAGGCCATTCGGTGCTGGTAATAGTCATCTTACGTACTTCTTCTTCAGTTCGCATCGGTGCTTTTCTCTTCTGATTCTTACTCTTCTTGCCTTTGGCTTGCTTAGTGCGTGACCCCACGTGGTACGAAAGGCTAGGAGGAAAGCATTTCCCGGGATTCAATGGATTCTCTCCATTGGGCTCTCTACTTTGCACACTAGGCTGCAAGCTTGACTTGGTGTGAGGAGACTAGTTTAGCGATGTCTGCCCTGCTAAACCAAAGGACGGGGCTTCTTTGGCATATACCCATGGACAATTCAGGGCATAGTGTCCTTGCTCTCTACAATCATGACAAAAGGGGACATGCTCTTCTGGCATTGGAAGCTCATTGACCTGGGTGGCAAATGCTCGATCAAACACATACTGATTTTGGTCTTGATTTCCAACCAATGGTAGCTGTGAACTAAGCAGCATGCTTGGAATGGACCAAGGGTGTGCCCTTGTTAACTCTCTTGAGGCCAGTGGTGGATTGAGTTGAAAACTTGAGTTACTTGAGGCATACCCGCTGACATTCTTTCCTTTTTCTCTGTTAAACATCTGTGACAGGGATTGAGGTGAGAGAGGAAACAAGCCAGGAAAGAATAGACCAGAACTAGGGACAAGACCTTAAAGGAACTAACTCTTTTTGTTGATGTGTTGTTTGTTTTGCTTATTCTGCAAGTTGATTAAGCAAACAACCTAGCATGGTTACATCACAACCCACCGATGCAAACCATGTGCTACACACACAAGCAAAGGAGCACACGACTAACAACACTACCCTAGAGGACGGCTTAGGTTCTGCGACTGGTTCCCAAGATCTTCACTCCTTCACAGCTGGCTTCACTGCTTCCTCCACTTCGCTAGCGGATCCTGCAGTCTTCCAGAGCTTCGGCAAACAACTGACGATGTCTTCTTCTTCGCTGACCGGACCATCTAGTACTAGTTGAAATCCGAAGAAGGAAGAAGGGAGTAAACCTTTTGCAAATAGCATTAGGGGAAGGAGAAAAAAAGGAACTTTCGCAAATAGTTTTATTTATAAAATATGTCCTTAGGTTTTATCCACTTGGCTTATCCTACAGTCGAGATGGCTCTGATACCAGCTTGTCGCGACCGAGAAAAACACATTTTCCCGAACGCTAGTGTATTAATCCCCATCCCAGGAAAAGCCGGGGTACACCAAACAAACATGATACAAAAGGCACATCTTTATTATATCGATAATATTTACATTATTACAAAGGCACTTAAGGCCTGACAATCAAAATTAAACAGCAGCGGACTAGCGGGCCTACGGCTCCATCTTCACAGGCGCTCAACTGGGGTATAAGCCAGGACTCCACCTAAGACTTCTTCTCCAAAGCTTCTCTTACTGAAGGGGGGGAAAGATTGAGCAAGAATGAGTACAACCACAGTACTCAGCAAGCCACACCGGCAGATGCATGATTAATGCAAGGGGGTACAAGGGGTAATAATATAGGGGTTAAGTTTTGCAGTAAACAGCATTTAAAAGACACTTTGTTGCTTAAAGCTACTTTGTAAACACGATCCTAGAGCTACACAATATTATTAATCAAGGCCGTGAACCCTCACGAACCTGCCTTAACCCAAGGCCTACGATAATTCAGACCGAACTGGCAACCCGACCCTGGGTCCCAGCTCGTCCCAAGCCAACCTAGGCCAACCATTCCACATTTTAGTTGTTAAGCAGGTTTTAATAATTAAAACACTAACTTGGGTACATTGCTAGGCTTGCCCATAACTGAGGGCGCGGCTATTCGAATAGATTATACTCTGATCAGAGGTGTACATCTTTACCCACAAGACACATCTTCCTCACGTGTCACCACGTGCCACATACCACCACAGCATACGGACGGAAGACGTGACATAGTTCCCAACCCATCCTAGCCATAAACAAGAGTACCGACCCAGCCCCGCCTACGGCCGGAACCTCCGGGACAGGCAGGCAGGATTGAGCCCCTAGCAGCAGGACACCAGCCCTGTGCCATGACATCTCGACTACCGGGCCGCAGCTCATGTAGCCTTCATTTGTCCTAGAGATGTCCATCGACCCCCGACTTCGTCCATCTCCATCCGTGTACTTTTGTTTATAACCAGACTGAGCCACAAACTAAGCCTTACCCACTAGACATGTGGAAGTACGGTAGTGCTTTGCAACAGAGGCCCGAGCTTAATCCTTATAGTACCCGAGGTACGACTAACAAAACCCAACCACGCACCTCGAGCCCAGCCTAAAACCATTTTGGGGGTTTTGAAAAGAGGGAGAGGTGTGTGCCCAATTCCAACATAAGCCAACCATTCCATATTGTCGAAATGATATGAGAATTCCCAAAGTCTAAAGTTATAAAACCACCTAATGTTGCCTAATTAATCAGCGAAGCATCTACCTAAATTCATACTAGTGGAACCATGAATAGAGTACCCACTAGTTGGGGTTTTATTTTCCTAGGGTGAACAAGGTAATAATAACAATAGCAATAATAATAAGGTCATAACGAAGGTAAATAGGCATGGCTAAATAAAACAGTGATAACGCGGGAATTTAAATAAAGCGATAATGCATTAATTTAAATCAAAATAATTTTATAAACTGGGATTCAATATGCTCAAGGATGATGTGACTTGCCTTGCTCAGAGAGAACGGCCTTCCGAACCTTCGGCGAGGACCGCGACCCACGCTTCGGGAACCTCTGGAACGACGAAAGCTACGCGAAGCACACAAGCAAAGCTACAAGCCTATAAAGAAGCAATAACAATGCATAAAAAGAAAGCACAGGGTTCTTTAGGTTATAACAAACATTAGGAGACTTGAACGGTTCGATTCGGAGTTCGTATGACCAAGATATGATCATCCGAAGTTTAATGCTATTACATGGAGATTTGCGGGTTATTATAATTAGGTTTTACAACTATAAAACATGTGCAAGCGCTAGCCTGGAAAAGACAGGAAGGCTGCGCTGTTGACATGCGGACCCCACTTGTCAACCTAAGGGACCACGGCAGTCCGGGTACACAGAGATGGTCCACGGGTCGACGGAAGCGGATCCCGTGTGTCAACCGAGGCGAGTGGCCGACAAGCGGACTCCACTAGACACCACACGGCCTGCACACGTGGAAACCACACGGCTATCAAGCGGGCACACTAACACGGTCACCACACACACAAGCGAACGACTACCGACACTGGTACACGGGTACCGGGGTCGACAACCGCACAACGGGCACGGACGACACCGAAAGGACGAGGACGGGGCAGCGAAGGAGAGATCCTTACCACCACGCGACGAGGCGAGGGAACGACAACGACGAACGGGCGCGGCGGAGACGGCCGGGAATGACGGAGACGAAAGGCGAGGGGACGACTTCAGCAGCGATCCTTGGACGAAGGCGAGACACGGCCGGCACGAGGCTTGACGACGCGGAGCCGAGGACGAAGACGACGACGGGGCTGCCGCGGCTCGCTTGACGGACGCGGACGACGGACGAGAACAGCTTGACGGAGGGACGAACGCCACGACGACCGGGAATGACGAGAAGACGACGACGACGACGACCGGGGCTGGCGAGGAGGCGACGAGGGACAGCTAGCAGCAGCTGCACGGAGACGAGGACGGCGTGGAACACGCCGCTGCGAATCCGATGACGGAGGCGGCGCCGCGAGACGACGAGCCGGCAAGGATGAACGGTGAAGACGACGACGGACACCGTCGGTGTTTGGGTGGAGGGGAGGCGAGGCCGAGGGCGACCTTGCCGCTGCGATGCCGGAGGTGGTGGTGGCGCAGCTAGCCGACGAGCCGGGGAGGACGAAGGAGCGGCCGAAGGGACGTTGGCGACGACGAGGATGGAGAGGCCGGCGCGGGCGACGGCGGTCTCCAGACGAAACCGAGGGCAGGCCGGGGTGGAGGTCGACGCGGTGACGCCGAGGGAGGAGACGGCGCGGCCGGCCCGCACCTGAGCGGCGCGGCAGGGGCGGCTAGAGGCGGTGGGTGGCGACAATGCCACCGGTTGCCGGCGGGGACGCGTCTCCGGTGATTTCCCCGCGAAACGGATGGCTGACCGGGGGAGAGGAGGCGGCTACGAGGCCGAGGGCGGTGACGGCGCGACCGGACGGCGCTCGGGCGAGGAGGGAGAGGCGGCTGGAGGCGGCCGGCGTGGGGGAAAGAGAAGGGCGACGGCGGGGAGGGGTGATACGACCACGGGGAGGCTCAGGAAGGGGCTAAAACTAGAGAACGGAGGGAGGAGGTTCCATTTTATAGGCGAAGGGAAGGAGCCGGCCACGGGAGAGGTGGGAACGGCGGCGGAAAAGTCGGCCGGCGGCCATGGAAGGTGGCCATGAATGGCGCGGGCGTTCCGGGCGTTAGAGGGCATGAATCAAGGGGGAAATTTGGGGGGATTGATGAGGAAGGAACGGGGATTAATTCCCCCCAATCAATTTGGAAAGAGTCGGCTTGAATTGGGGCGGATTTGGAGGAGGAACGGCGCTAGGGTTCACGGGAGAGAGAGGAAGGAGGCCGGCGGCTGGAGGTCGGGGACGCGCCTGACAGGCGGGACCCACGCGGGAGGCGTGCGGTCAACGCGCAGCAATGGCGCGCACGCGCGCGCACGTGCGCGGCACGGGTGGGAGGCGTGGCTCGGCCTGGGGGGCGCGGCTTGGGCCGGGCGGCCGGCCTAGGAGGAGAAGAGGGAGAGGCAGCCCGGAAGGGAGAGGGAGGAGGAGGGAGTGGGCCGAGAGGGGGAGGGGAAGAGGTGGGCCGGGAGGAGGAGGAGTGGCCCGGGAGAGGAGGGAAAGAGAGGGAGGAGAGGGAGACTTTGGCTGGGCTTGGCCCAAAGGAGGAAGGAGGATTTATTTTTAGCTTTTTCCTTTTTAATACACTTTGATCATAGTTGTTGTTGCTTAATAAATATTTCCGGTGCTCTGAAAATTTAAGTAAAATTTGAGGGCTCATTTTAGACCAAGGAGAATTTAACAAAAATTCTCCGAGCCACATTCGAATTTTTCTTGTACGTATTTTAGTGTTTGCCAATTTCTTTTCGAATTTTAATTAATTCTATTATTCCTTTTAGAAAATGATTTTTATTTTGGGATGAATTTATCAGGACGTGACAACACCCGAATGCCTAGCAGTGTTCGACGAGCTGAAGCAATATCTGCAAAGCCTGCCAGCTCTGATCAACCTAGCACCAGGAAGTGAACTGCTACTATACCTGGCAGCTTCGCCAGTGGCAGTCAGTGCTGCCCTCGTCCAAGAAACAGAGTCAGGACAGAAACCAGTCTATTTCGTCTCCGAAGCATTGCAAGGAGCGAAGACAAGATACATTGAAATGGAAAAGCTCGCTTACGCCCTGGTGATGGCTTCGCGCAAACTTAAACATTACTTACAGGCCCACAAAGTCATAGTGTCATCGCAGTACCCTTTGGGCGAAATACTCCGAGGCAAGGAAGTTACTGGCTGGCTTAGCAAGTGGACGGCAGAGCTATCCCCTTTCGACTTGCATCTTGTTGCCCGCACTGCAGTCAAGTCTCAAGTGCTAGCTGACTTCGTGGCCGAATGGACACCGGCATTCGCCCCCGAGCCCGAGCCCGTCGAACAGCCCTGGGTGATGTACTCTGACGGTTTGTGGTAACACAAGGGGGCGGGCATTGCGTTAGTACTCACTTCGCCAAGTGGTGTGCCGATTCGGTATGCCATAAGGCTGCAGTTCGACACAACCAACAACGCGGCAGAATACAAAGCCATTCTTCTGGGCCTAAGAAAGGCAAAAGCATTAGGAATTCGGCGCTTGCTAATCCGAACCGACTACAAGTTGGTGGCAGGCCATGTCGACAAATCCTTTGAGGCAATAGAAGAAGGAATGAAGAGGTATTTTGAGGCCGTTCGGTCTATGGAAAAGTGCTTCACCGGCATAACAGTTGAACATTTACCTAGAGGCTAGAACGAGGAAGCAGACGCCTGTGCGAAATCTGCTGCTTGTGGAGGCCCACACTCACCAGGTATCTTTTTGGAAGTCCAATACGCACCAAGTGTGCCCATGGAGAGCATGGAGATCATGGCAATCGACCAGGCGAAACTGGGCGAAGATCTATACGACTGGGGAACACCGTTCGTAAAATACCTTGAGACTGGCTGGCTTCCGGAAGATGAAGCAGAAGCAAAGCGCCTGCAACTCAGAGCCGCAAGGTACAAGATGGTCTCGGGCCAGCTATATCGCTCTGGGGTACTTCAACCCTTGCTTCGCTGCATCTCTTTTGCCGAAGGCGAGGAAATGGCGAAGAAGATACAACAAGGGCTCTGCGGCGCGCACCAGGCCGCAAGAACAGTTGCCTCCAAAGTGTTTCGACAAGGAGTGTACTGGCCCACCGTGTTGAAAGTTTGTGTTAAGAAAGTCAGAAATGCGAAAGCTACCAGCGCCATGGCCGAAGTCAAACCGCGCCCCAGTATGAGTTGCAGCCTATCGCACCAATCTGGCCCTTCGCCAGATGGGGATTGGACATCATTGGGCCATTCCCGGTGGCGCGAAACGGGTACAAGTTCGCAATTGTTGCCGTCGAATACTTCTCCCGATGGATTGAGGCCGAACCCCTCGGAGCGATCACTTCGGCAGCAGTACAGAAGTTTGTATGGAAAAACATTGTTTGCCGTTTCGGTGTGCCAAAAGAGTTCATCACTGACAATGGCAAACAGTTCGACTCTGACAAGTTCAAAGAAATGTGCGAAGGGCTTAACCTGAAAATTAGGTTCGCGTTGATCACGCACCCACAGTCAAGTCAAATGAGGCGGCCAAACACACAAATGGTAAGATCCTAGAAGCACTAAAGAAAAGGCTTGAGGGGGCAGCGAAGGGCAAATGGCCAGAGGAAATGTTATCTGTTCTCTGGGCCCTTTGGATGACCCCCACAAGACCAACCAAGTTCAGCCCGTTCATGCTCCTTTATGGCGAAGAGGCAATGACCCCGACAGAGCTGGGGGCTAACTCACCAAGGGTGATGTTCTCTGGGGCGAAGAGGGGCGCGAGGTACCACTCGAACTCCTGGAGGGGGTGAGAGTTGAAGCACTCGAACACATGTGCAAGTATGCCACAGGCACATCGGCAACTTATAACAAAAAAGTTCGACCGACGGAGTTGTTGCCTGGTCATCTTGTCCTAAGGAAGAAGGCGAACCCGATAGCTACTGGCAAGCTTGAATCGAAGTGGGAAGGACCGTACCTCATCAAGCACAAGTCCAGAACAGGATCCTTTTGGCTGGCGACACTGGAAGGCGAAGAGTTTGACCATTCCTGTAACGCTGCCTCTCTCAAGCGTTTCTATGTCTAGAGCGGGTGGCACCCAAATCGCCAACTTGTAAAAATGTAAGCCTTTCGGCAAAAGAAAAAAAAGAAAAAAAAGAGGAAAATGAAAAAAGACAAAAAATAACTAGATGTAGGGCTATTATCCACCACGGAGGCCCGAACCAGTATAAAATCTTTGTGTCCTCCGCTTCTTTTTCATTTATTTGTGTGATTGATAATTTGTGGAAAAACCCCAAGGCAAACGCCTGATCAGCGAAAAAGGATAGGGGGGCGAAACGAATCGGCCGAAGCATCGCTCGCCGAACGTTGAAACCACAACAGCTTGTTTCGGGGAACAACTAACCGAACACTGTTACACTCGATCAAAAGGAAAGCACAAGTGCTTCCTACAACGTAGAACAAAACGGATCGAGAACGGAAGCCGAAAGCTGAAAAGTCAGAACCTATTTCGCTAATATACGCAAAGGGGCCGACATGTTCCGACCCAACGAAAGCACGCGAAGTGACAATGCAAAAATAGCAAAAAGGAAATAAAACACACCTTTACTGATTTTAAAGAAAAGTACATCGAAGAATACAAACCCATCAACATGGTACAAGTAAAAAGAAAAGAGCAATGGCTTTACAGCCTAGCTTACAAATAAATTACATCCTCGCCTCCACAATCACTCTCTCTCTCTAAGGGATGATCAGACGAACTAGGTTCGTCATCACTACTAATATCATACACGACCCTAAGAGGAGAAAGGGGCGAAACACAGACTAGACTGTAACGACGCTGGGAGATTGCCTCCTGCCGATCAGTCTTCTGATGGTTTCGTCAAAAACGAGCCACATCCTCCAAACGTCTTGTATGAACAAGATCGTAGTCTTCTAAGGTTCGCCCGGGGTGCGCTTGCAGCCAGCTGGCAACCTTAAAAACTTATAGCTATGGCCGTTTATTACCATTTCGCGATAAACAGGCTGAAATGGGCATCGTACCTTTGGCAAACCCTTCAACGCCACAAATTTCTCGTTTTTTCTTCGCCAACTCCTAGAAGGGGGCCGAATGCACAATTTTTGGCGAACACCCTGGTAGACAATGCAGAAAGGGCAAAAGACGAAGTGCATAGTAAGAATGGGCGAAAAAAGAGCGAATATTACATAATGCGAAAGTGACGTAGTCATATACGTCGAAGGCATCGACCATAAGAAGTGGCTAAGATTGAGTCATACATTCCAAATATCCAAGGGGCCTTTTTTGGCTACAAAAAGAAGGGTTAGGGGCAGCCCGCCGAATTTACATCTTTCCCGGCAAACAGAAAAAGAAGAAGGAAAACTACGAAAATCTAAGGAAAGGGCGGAGTGCCTCACACCTCTGGGTGATCCTAGGTATCGCCTCCACCCCCTTCGGCTGCCGCGTCCTCTTCTTCACACCAGTCTGCTTCCTCTGCCTTCGCCAGTTGCTCCAGAAGGCGCGCCTTGGCAGTGGATCGGCCGTCCTTCTGCCAGAACTGCTTTCGCCACGCACGGAGCACGGGCGAAACGTTATGTGCACTAATCTCCCAGTCCCCCTTCGTGTAGTTAGGGAACTCGGCGACGTGCTCACAGCCGAACTGCTCCAGAAGACCCATAGTGAAGGCCGCCGATACGCGCTAATAGCAATCGCCGTACGCAGTGGCGCAGTCCGAAACCGCACCACCAGCCTGCTGGGTCTACTCGGAGAAGTTGAAGGCTGAGCCGTCTTCGGCGGGGACTCCTCGCACCCTTGCTGCCATGTCAGTAAGGGCAAGGCGGAGCGTTTGGCACGCCGTCCTTGCGGATTCGGTGGCTTTCGCCATCTCCCGCGAAAACCACCGTGACTCCTCCACAGCGCTCGCCTCGGCCTTGCTGACCTCCAGACGAAGAGCTTCCATCTTCGGCTCGGTAAGGTTGTAATAATCGGTCAGCGCGGCAGAATGGGCTTTTTCCTTCTCCAGTTCGGCCTTGAGGCGATCGATCTCGGCCCTAGCCTCTTTTCCTTTCTCCAATTCGGTCTGGAGCCGCTTGTTTTTGGCCTTCGCCTCTATGAGGGTATTGGCAAGGGCCTCCATCTCCAAACTCTTGCGGCCTATTTCATCATCCTTGGCCCGAAGACGGTTCTTAAATCCGTCAAGACGAGCCCGCATAGTTCGCTCTGTCGAACAGTGGGCCGCAAGAATCTAGATCCAAGAAGAGCGAAAATGTTAATTATGGGACATGTAAAAAAGGGGAGGAAGATAAAAAAGAGAGCGAAGAGGCGTACCCGAACCGCCAAGCTTTTGATAGCGGAACACCCTTCATCGAACTCGTTCAACTCGGTGAATAGACTCGGGGCGCTAGCAGGTAAGACAAGATTGCTTACTCCCTCGACGAAGGGAATAAGATCCGCCCGGGTCTCGAAATCGCCCGGGGCGAAGTGGGGCCCTGCGAGGGAGTACTCCGAGGTAGATGTTTCGACGGCAGCCTCCTTCCCCTTCGCCTTGACCAGCGGCGAAACAACCGGCTAACGCAGGGGGCTACCGATAACCCTCGCCGCAGCCGTGATGATCCGGTCGGCGAAGGCTGAAGCCCCGGCGGCGGCGCTACCACCTTCTCCGCCAGCGTCGAGCGGAAGAATGGGAGCGGTCGAAAGGTGCAAGCTACAGTCGGCAGGCGAAGTCGGAGTCCCGTCAGAAGACTCATCGTCGCTGAAAACGCGAGCGACATCGACGAGTCCTTTCTTTTTAGAGATCTTTTTAACCGGACCTCCCTTCGCCGCCTGTTGACAAAAAACACGAGGCCTAGGAGATCTGCTTAACTCCAGTACAGGTCCAAAGCTCGCATTCGAATGTATGATTCGGATTCAGCCGATTCTGGTCATAGCCGATCTGGACTCCAGCCGATTCTTACTCTGTTCCCGCAGCAATCCTTATCTCAGATTCCGCTTCGATCTCATCTTCACTTCCGATGCTGATATTACCAAATTTGGTCGTTAACACATGCCCCCCAAGTCCGGGATATTTGATAATGTTCCGGATTTGCCGTGTACCGACTCCGAGCAAGTTTTGCATTCCGCCGTTTTTCGACCGTTATTCTATCGCTTTAAATACTAACCGTTGCCCTCGAGAAATCTCACGCTGTGACTTCTGTTTTCACCGCTCAAGCGATACTTTGTCCTCTCTCTCTCCGGCGATCTCTCCGACGCAAAAGCAATTTCCTGGCGACTTCATCTTCGGCGAGATTTCCGCCCGCAGCGATGTCGTCCTCCACCAACCCATCTGATGCGTCATCAGCCGAGTACGCTAAGGTAAGTCCTCGTCGGCTAGATCCTTTCTTAGCAGCAGATCGATTTCCTCTTGTCTTATATCGCTCTCTTTTTCTCGGTTATTTTTGATTTGTAGCATCTCTCCAACCTAGTTGCGATTCCAAGCCTATCACACGAAAACTACTACTTTCTCGGCCCAGTCAGCAATCCTGATCCCACTGAGTTTATCATTGGTGAAACCAATAGGATTCCCTTCAGATTAACCAACCCAGATCTATGTCACTGGAAGAATACCTTCAAATCTTGGCAGTCTCTAGAGAAAGTTCCACCCGAGAAAAGTTGGACCACATGGTTCAAACATGTATCAGCAAGCAAAAGGGTTCACTGGGATGAAATTGGAATCGGCCAAGCACTTGACCTCACTATAGCAAACTCGGCCCAAGATGAACCCTTGATGGCAGCTGCTTCTTACTTCTGGTCAAACACCAACAATGCATTTTTGTTTAATCATGGGCTGATGACCCCAACTCTCATAGATATCAGCATGATCACGGGTCTAGATGTCACCTCATCGGCCAACCCTATGAGTTTGAATACAAAGAACCAATATGACTTCAAGACCAAGAGCATAGGCGGCTGGTTAGGCTATGTAGCAGCATATATGGGTCAGGGTCCAGTTACCCCCCGAGAACATGTGGCTTTCCTGTTAATGTGGTTAGAAAAGTTTCTCTTTTGTGGGTCTAGCTGCGGTCCTACAACCAATTGGCAGTTCATAGCCGAAGCTTTGGAGACAAAAGGACAATTTCCTTTAGGCAAAATACTCCTCGGCTACTTGTACCAAATGCTGAATAATGCATTGGCTAAGCTAATTGTCAGCTCAGTAGTCGGAGCGGGTGGACCATGGTGGCTGCTGCAATCCTGGCTAAACTTGGTAGTCATGAGGTTCGTCAATCGGCCATCTATAATAGAAACTGAATTCCCAAGATTAGAGCCGACTGTCAACGATGACGGAGAAGAACTCACTCATCGGAGATGCACATCATATGGAGAGTACGCCTCTAGACCAACTGATGCAGGAGCAAAACTATCGGCTGAGCTGCTCAAAGACTAGTTTTGCAACTTTTATGAGGGGTTCCAAAAGGATGCTCGAGTTTGGTTTCTCTATGGAGACTCAACACTTCTGGAAAATCCATGGGACTTCAGATTTGAAGACATCAACAATGACAGATATCAAAAGTCCAGAAAAATCTTCTTATCTGCAATCACCCCATGCATCCTTCTAGTCGGCATTCATCAAGGGAGAAACATCCAAGTTTCCTACGAGTTTTATCATCCAATGAGTTCTGCCAGACAATTTGGAATGGGCCAACTCCCAATCGGCTTATTCTTTGCCGATAAGATCCAATGCCGAGGAGAAATCTCATCATCTTTAATGATGGATCGGCTGCTCAATCTCCAAGGACCTCCTCTAGGCAGCATTGACACCATAAAGCTGGCAACCTTTAGGAGCAAAGCATTTGACAGATGGTGGGTTGAATGGAAGCTACACTTATTCCATCAATCGCCTTCCATGTATATGACAGATCTCTATCCAGATACTGTTCCTCAAGTAAGTCCTAACTCACTTGATTTTATTTGAATAACTACTTGGTTGATTAGTCCTTAGCTAACTTTCCTCCTGATTTGCAGACAACAGAATCCTCTCCCTCTCACCAAAGCAACAGCGGCAGGGATATCGAGTATGCGCCAGGACTGATCCCCAACGGAGGTGGGCCATCTCCCCCCGTCATCGGCTATAATGCCCCCAAGACTTTAGCTCTTCTCCAAGGGCTTATTAGAGAACCAGCCGATGCCGGCAAGAAAAGAAAGACCAGATCATCGGCTATAAATATTTCAGCCCCAGCTCCAAGTAGAAGACTAAGACAAAGAAGACCACACCAGCTGATGATCTGTCTGCTCTAGATCCATCCATTGAACAAGCTCTGGATGAAGAAAATATTGAGGATGATGTTGATCAAGCTGCAGCCGAAGTAAGTGATACTGAAAAAACTTCATCGGCTTCGCCTAAGCAGATACCTCCAACTCCTTCTGCCCCCACTCACTTCTTCAGAGTAAAACATCTTTCCTTGCAAACCCTTTTTATAATTATTATTTTTCAGCCGACTACTCATAGGCTTTGTGATTATAGAAGAAGAAAACTGCTATAAAGAAAACATCGGCAGCACCAATTCTCAAACCAGCTCCACTAGTAAGACACTCTCAATTTTACAAGTCAATTCTAGCCGATTTTGTCTAACACTTGTCTTTTTACAGCTTCCTCCTCCTCCTTCTTCCCCTGTACAACAATCATCGAGTGACCGAACTCCATCGGCTGTAGGGAGTCATCATATTGTGGAAGAAGAACAACCAGCTACTCCTGCTATCCTAGTAAGTTTTCCTTTGATGCAAGAATTTAGATCGGCTATATTGGCTTAGCTCTCAAACTTTCTGAACTTATACCTACAAGTTCTAGCCGATCTCTTCTCTTTTGATAGCAGAGATTATCTTGATGAGGCAGAAGAAGATACTTCAAGCAAAGCTCTAGCTCCCTTATCTGATAATACAAAGAAAACACTTTAAGACATCTCGTGTCGGCTACAGGCCTCTTCTCTAGATAGCTTAGTGGTCGACTGTGGATCGATTAGGACACGATTGCATGAAGTTCAAGCTCTAATTCCCGAAGAACTGGCCGATGTCCTAACTCCAGCCGCTTATCTTGAGCAGCATCAATTTAAACTAGAGAAAGCCAAGCTAAGATTAGCCGAACGCCGTGAGCGCAAGGAGATTGAAGCCACAATCCAGGTCAATCGGCAGCTTGTGCATGAAGAAAAAGTCAAACTTGATTAGCTATCCGAAGGTCCGATCAAATCCAATATTGATCGGCTTGAAGCCCGCAAGATCGATCTCTTGCCACAGCTTGAAGAATGCAATGCTGAACTAGATATGGAGCACAAAAAGCTAGCCGATCTCCCAAAATCTGTAGAACAACAAAAAGCAAGGCTCAAATCGGCTATCAAGAATGTTGCTGACCTAACCAAGTCCCTGAAGGTCATTTCTAGAACTGATGCTCAAGATGCCCAAGCTATTGAAGAAGTAGAACAAATTAGGCAAAGGGCTATTTTGGCTATCCAGCGGTACTTGTCTCAATAACTTTTGTGTAATAGAACTTAGAAATCTTTGTAATCGGCTAAGATGCTCTAGTACTTTACTATCTTGACAATCCTTTGTGCCGATGACTTTGAAATTCGCTCAAATTATAGAAAATTTGCATTTTGATACATATGTGCCCCCCTAATTTTACAATGTCAAAAGCATTGATAAAATTATAAAAACAACTAAGAGCGATATAACAATATCGAGCATTATACATCTGCAAACCATAACCGATTATACCATGAAAAAAACAACTAAGGGCGATATAACCATAACGGCCATCTCAAGGCGATGTAAACACATCGGCTGTCATGCATCGGCAATACTAGCCGATCATGCATTAACCCAAACACTTGGGTAATATTTCTTCAAGTACTTGCCATTGAGCGCTCGTCCATAGACTTCACCATCAAGCCCTTGCAACATATATGCTCCCTCAGACACAACCTTATAAATTTGGAACGGTCCTTCCCAATTCAGCGACCACTTGCCGAATTTACTCTCACGAGTCCCAATCGGCAAAATTAATTTCCATACAAGTTCACCTTCCGAAAAATCTTTGGGTACCACTTTCTTATTGTAATGCCGAGCAACACGTTCCTTATCCTTGGTAACCTTTGCAAGGGCTCGCAATCGTGATTGAACCAGATCCTCCCTCTCATCGGCCATAAGGTTGTAATACTCATCGGCTGTTAAATCATTTTGTAATTCCATTCTTCGAGAGCCAATTCTAACTTCCTACGGCAAAACAGCCTCATGCCCATAAACAAGTTTGTAAGGAGGGACTTGGATCGATCCATGACAAGCCATCCTATAAGACCACAACGCTTCAGCCAACCGAGTATGCCATTGCCGAGGGTAATCAGAAATTTTCCGCTTAATCAATTTGATCAAACTTTTATTAGATGCCTCGGCTTGCCCATTAGCTTGTGCATAATAAGGTGAAGAATTCAATAATTTGATACCCATGCTATCGGCAAACTGAACAAACTCATCAGACACGAAGATTAAACCCTGATCAGTTGTAAGAGGAATACCAAATCGGTAGATTATATATTCTTGAACGAATTGAATCGCATCCCCAGAATCAACTTTCTTCAAAGGAATTGCCTCTACCCACTTGGTGAAATAATCAGTCGCCACCAATATAAACTTATATCCTTTACTTGACGGTGGGTTTATCATACCGATCATATCAATTCCCCAACCTCCGAATGGCCATGGCTTAATAATAGGATTCATAGCCGACGCCGGCACTCGTTGAATTGCCCCAAACTTCTGACAATCTTGACCTCCCTTATAATATCTGAAACAATCGTCCAGCATTGTCGGCCAAAAATACCCTGCACGCCGAAGTAACCACTTCATCTTATGAGCCGATTGATGAGTGCCACAAATTCCTTCATGAACTTCGCCGATTGCAACTTTAGCCTGATCGACACTCAAACACTTAAGTAACACTCCATCAATCGTCCGATAATAAAGCTCATCATCCAACAATGTATACTTTAATGCCTTGTATCTTAATTTCCTAGAAGCCGATTGAGACGGACTATGCAAATATTGATGCACATCATACCTCCAATCATCGGCTGTCATTGCTGCAACTTCAACCTTAACATCTTTGATCATCGGCTTATACCCCGATGCCCCTTGGGCCAAATCATTAGCTTCAATGTTTTGTTCTCGAGACACATGCTTCAAAGTAACCAGCCGAAATTCCTTCATCAATTCTTGGCACTTCTCATTATAAACCATTAACGTATCATTCTTACATTCATATTCTCCTGCCAATTGATTGATTACCAGCAAAGAATCCCCCATGATTTCAATAGCATCGGATTCAACTTCCTTGAGTAATTGCAACCCTTTGAGCACTGCCTCACACTCAACTTGATTATTAGTCGCATACGGTTTAATAGTATAAGCAAACTCGAAACATGCCCCCCTAGGGGAAATTATAACTAGGCCGATACCACTACCATGAGTACACACCGATCCATCAAAGAATAAAGTCCATGGCACTATTTCAACCGAGCCGATTGAATCATCACGATGTTCCACAATAAAATCGGCTATAGCTTGTCCCTTAATCGCCTTCGGCGACTCATACCGAAGATCAAACTCGGTTAAGGAAAATATCCACTTTCCAACCCTTCCTTTCAATATTGGAGCCGATAGCATGTATTTGACAACGTCGGCCTTGCATATAACAGTACACTCATTGGATAGTAGATAATGCCTCAACCTTGTACACGAAAAATACAAACACAAGCATAACTTCTCCACAGGGGAATACCTAGTTTCAGCATCCAAGAGCCGACAACTGAGATAAAATACAACTCGTTCTTTTCCATCCAACTCCAGAATCAAGACTGAGCCGATTGACTTCTCACCAGCCGACAGATACAATCTAAAAGGCACCCCTTTCTGTGGAGGAATCAAAACAGGAGGAGAGCTAAGATATTCTTTGATATTATCTAAAGCTTTTTGTTGTTCTGCCCCCCAAGTAAACTGCTGATCGGCCTTCAATCTCAACAATGGTGTAAAAGGTTCTAACTTTCCGGACAAATTAGAAATAAACCTTCGAACAAAATTAATCTTGCCGATCATCTCCTGCAATTCGGTCTTGTTTTCTAGGGGCTTAATCTTTTTGATCGCATTAATACTTCTCTGAGTTATCTCAATTCCCCTCTCATGGACAAGAAATCCCAAGAACTGGCCAGCCGATACACCAAAGGCACACTTTGTCGGATTCATCTTCAAGCCATATTTCCTGGTCCTCTCGAAAACTTTTCTTAAATCGGCTATGTGGTCTTTTATTTCCATAGATTTAACAACCACATCATCAATATAGACCTCAACCAGCCAGCCGATCAGATCATGATAAATATAATTCATGGCCCTTTGATATGTAGCTCCAGCACTCTTCAAGCCAAAAGTCATAACAACCCACTCAAATAAGCCGATTGCACCAGGACATCTAAAAGTTGTTTTATGGATATCTTCTTCAACCATAAAACTCAAAATTTTGTTCCCTGACGCAGCATCAACCAACTGATCGGCCACTTGCATCGGATATTCGTCCTTCGGTGTAGCTTTGTTCAGATCTCTAAAATCAATGCATGCCCTCACCTTGCCGTTCTTCTTGATAACAGGAACTATGCTAGAAACCCACTCAGCATATCGGCAAGGACGAATAAAACCAGCATCATATAAACGCTTAATCTCAGCCTTGACAGGTTGAAGCATATCGGCTTTGCATCTTCTCGGAGGCTGCTGGTGCGGCTTAACCCCTGGTTTGATAGGTAGCCAATGTTCTACAATTGATCGGCTGAGTCCAGGCATCTCATAATACTCCCAAGCGAAGCTATCTCTAAACTCCTTCAAGAGCTCTATCAACTTGGTCCTAAATTCTGGAGATAAGTTCTTACTAATAAATGTCGGCCTTGGCCGATCGCCTGGACCTATATCTATTTCTTCCAAATCATCAGCCAACATGAAACCTTGACCTTGCATGTCATCGAGATCATCTACGGTGTCCTTAGTGTAGACATGAATCCTCCACGACGCCCTCAAAATAATAGCTTGGGTTCTCCATCTTCAATTGGCTGTATATCAGAATCGGACACTTTTAGAAAATCACCATCCCAAACATTTCCGGACAAACAATCAAGGCCATCCATCTCCCAAAGAGCTAAATCAGCACTGGCAACATTAACTGACCTGTCGGCTGGCACGATCTCTATCTTGTCGCCTTGCCATTGAATCAAACATTGATGCATAGTTAAAGGAATGCAACAATTGGCGTGAATCCAATCCCTTCCAAGCAACAAGCTATAAGAACCCTTCCCATCGGTGACAAAAAACGTGGTAGGAATAGTCTTACTGCCGACTGTCAGCTCCACATTTAGAATACCTTTGGTTTTCGATGGATTTCCACCAAAATCTTTGAGCACCATATTTGTCTTGATGAGACCCTCGGCATTTCTACCCAACTTCCTAAACGTAGCAAAAGGCATCAAATTCACCGCGGCCCCAACATCAACCATCATTTTAGACATCAGCTTCCCATTGACATAGTCGTTTATATACAATGGTTCAAGATGCCGATTCTCCATCCCCTCAGGTTTCTCGAACACTACCTATTCTGGTGATAGAACCAACTTAGCTGATTCCTCTTCCACCTCGTCGACATCGGCTTGATCGATCCCGAATTCAGCTGGCAGGGTAAAGACCATGTTAACTGGTGCCGTCACAACACTCTTCCCTTTTGCCAACCTCTTTGCTTCATCGGCTGCAACATCATCGGCTACAGGAACCTGATTCTTAACACGCCACTCCTGCCTCGGCTTTTCTTTCTTCAGCCGATGATTAATTTCTTGTTCGACCTACTGAAGTCGCTCCCTGTTCCTCAATCTTTGAACCCTTCTCTTTTGATTCTTCGTGAAAATACCAGAAGGACACCATTGATTCTTTCTGATTACATTGTCCTGTTGGCCATGATCTTGATTCACTGGACCTAATCTTTGATGAACAGAAACTCTTGTCTGCCTTAGCCGATTGCCCCTATTATATGATCGGCTTGAGCTCTCGATGATGTCACTGCACCCAAGGCAGTTTTCAATAGATGGCAGCCTCATACCCTCATTCCAGCAGAATCTAAAGAACTCACAACCCCAATGAGGATCAAAACCATAATCGTATTCTTCATGATGCTTCTCCTGCTGCTTGTCATACTTCCTCTGATATTTGTTAATAATCTTAGCCGAATTCACCTGAAAACCCTTTGCACGGACCCTATCGGCTGTTTGGCCAGCTGTATGTACCATATTAACAGGAAAAGGGTTACCATCGACCTTCATCGGCTTTTTGAAATCATCAAACCTAATCTTGCCTCCCTCAATGGCCACCTGAATCTGCTGTCTAAAAACCTTGCAATCATTAGTAGAATGGGATCCAGAATTATGCCATTTGCAATACCTCTTCTTGCCTAATTCCTCGGCCGATGGGATTGTATAACCAGTAGGAAGTTGAATTTGCTTCTCTCGGAGTAGCAGATCAAAGATCTTGTCAGCTTTAGTACAAAATCATACTTCTCCTCTTTTCCAGAACTTTTTACCCATTCGCATGGTATGACCTTTTAACTCCTCACCCATTCGGCTGTAGCTATTTCAGAATCATCCTCATCATCATCTGACCCATACATGTACGGACAAACATGATTAACCTTCTTAGTTTTTCCTAACTTCCACAGACCTATGCTCATGCAAGGTTACCTTCTGTATTAGATGTGACAAGCTATCAAAGTCTTCAGACGAGAATTTCTCCCTGATCAGAGCAATCATACCCTGAAAGGCCAGATCGGCTAACTGGGCATCAGTTAAACTCAAGCTGAAGCATTTGTTCCTCATCTCCCTGAATCTCTGAATATACTCATGCACAGGTTCATCATGCCGCTGCTTAATTGCCGTCAAGTCAGATAATTTCATCTCATGAACCCCACTGTAGAAATAGCTGTGGAATTGCTTCTCCAAATCAGCCCAACTATTGATCGACCCATACGGCAAAGAAGAAAACCAAGTAAAAGCCGATCCAGACAAAGATAACCGGAACAATCTAACCTTCAGAGCATCTACAGCCGATGCTTCACCACACTGAGCTAAGAATCGACTAATGTGCTCATAAGTTGACACAACATCTTGTCCCGAAAACTTGGAGAGATTTGAAACTTTGAACCGATTAGGAAGAGGAATCCTCTCAAACCAGTCAGGGTAAGGTTGCCGATACAAGCTTCCAGTCTCTTTTGGTTTAAGCCCAAACTGTTCCCTCATTACGTCAGCAATCACATCAGCCCACGGTCGTTGCTGAGCTGCTCCCTGTGACTGTTGTTGCAAGGGCTCGAACTGAACGTATTGAGGCGCAAACTAAGGTTGAGTCAGTCCCCCTGGCTGATATTGGGCTTGCGGGGAAGGAGGCTGATATTGATAATTCAAGTTACCCCCTTGGTAATTATGAAGGTTTGGCTGGATATTACGTACTAAGTGTTCAAGAACAACTTGAGGCATTACTGTGCCATCCGGCTGTACATGGTGAACCAAGTGTTCTGTGACAACTTGATTTAAAAATTGTTATACAGGCTGACCACCAGGCGTTGCAAACCCGGTCGATGCGCTTATTGAACCTTGGTGCTGAATCGGCTGAACGATTTGCTGTCTTAACGGCGTCTGCTGAATCGGCTGCAGAGGCTGCTGCCTTGGTGGTGTTTGCTGAACTAGTTGCATGACCTATTGAATTGGGGGTGTCTGTTGAATCGACTGCTGTTGTATTGGATCAACAACAGGTTGAGGTGGCAGAAACGTGGCAGCAACCTGATCCTGGGTCAACCGATTCGCAACTTGCCCACTATGCTGTGGTTGCTCTCTCTTTAACAACCGAGGGTTCACCGGCTAGCCTGGCGCCATTGCTGACGGAGCAGGTAGGGGAGTTGATGCCGGTGCCGTTGGCTGAGCTGTTGGTGCAACGAAGGGAACCGCCTGAATAGATGGCTGAACATCGGTCAGCAATTTGGAAAGACACCTCCTTGCAAATAAACCGGGCCTGCAGCCTGATGCTCAGCTATTGAACCATCGGCTATTGACTTCATCATGTTTGATAAGGTATTGACTAACACCCCAGACTGATTGATCAAAGCATGATGCACAGCGTAGTCAACCCGGTCTTGGAAATTATTGAAAAAATCTTGTGCCGCCTCACTATTCTGATTAAGATTTCCTCCCTGCAACCCCTGAGCACCATCACCTTGAACTCCATGCACCCCGTCACCTTGCACTTCATGGACTCCTTGAGAATTGTCACCCTGATTTCCTAGAGAACCGTCGGTAGCACCTTTGTCACTCGGTTGAGCCAAGCCGTCTGGCGCTTGTTTCCTGTCTCCATCCTTAGAAGAACTGGTCCCAGGATCATCAGCAACCATTTTTATTTTGTACTTCTGAACAAGTGTCCCCTTGCGGGTCTGCATGAATGAGTTCAAGAACTGATCTCGTGCTTGCTGCAACATTGCTTCAAACTCTTTCTTCTGCTCAGGTGTGAATTTTTCTGGATCGATCGGCACGACGTTTCCTTCATTGACGTCAGTCAATCCTAACTTCTGCATCTTTTCCTTGACAGAGCCTGGGCTAGCTGGGGATGGTTGTGGTGGTGGTTTCTTGGCCATGAGGTGGTGGTGGTCCCACCGGGCATGCCAAAAGTGTGTTGACAGAAAACACGAGGCCTGGGAGATTTGCTTAACTCCAGTGCAAGTCCAAAGCTCACCTTCGAATGTATGAGCGTGCCAGTTGATTTGATCCTGTAATCAACAAGAAATAGAGACAGAGAATTCGTGGTTAAATCTATAAATGATAGCCGATCGGCTAGGTGCCAATGACATATCATTTATCTTTGAGCCGATGTCATATGTGAATCGATCGGCGGTTATAAATAGACAATAAGGAACTAAATCTATCCGATCGGCTGTAGATATTAACGATATATAGTTCTTATATTAATATATACTTAAATCAAGTGATTGGGATATATCGATCACCATGCCGAGACAGTATAAATCACTTAGATCGAAATATATATAAATAACAGGATTTTATATGTTTATAGCATAGCCGATCAGATTGATCTAGCATGTATCGGCTAATACTTCGATACTACTCTATATAAAGATATCAAAACAAGCATAATATACCAAACAAAAGCTTAATATACTTGAATGCAATAAGATCTTGACATAAAGGGCAGATTTAACATGTCACTGAAGCATATAGATCAAATATGGTTAAATCAGATAAGTTCGGCTGAAACTCCGATACTACCCTAATCGGCAACCAGAAGGCAGGCTAGAGATTGAAATTCTAAGCACGACTTAATAGATCAAACTTAACTGATGCAGCATTAAGTATGAAAAGAAGAACAATATCTAGACAATCAAGCCACCGGATGTTTCATAAAGTGGTAGATATCTTATATAATCTAGGTCAACATCGCTATTTAACCTAATCGGTTGCCTTCTATCGACAAATGTTAGCCGATTGTAGGTTAGATGACGATATTGTCGAAGATTATGTAAGATATATGATAACTTGATGAATTACATAAACAAGAATAGAGTGTCGTAAAGATGGAAGCACTAATCCCGAGAACACAATCCATCATAACAAGTTTTACCTCTTGTTGAAGATCAAAACCGATGCAGCTCAACCCAAAAGCAAGAACTCGTCGAAATAAAACTAAAGCAAAAAGGTGGCGATGCGCCGAAATTGTATTGAACGTGTGTGTGTCTTTTACATAGGGCTCGGGTCTATTTATACCCGAGAATTACAAGATATGTCCATAACGGACACGACTATTATCTCTAACAAACTCTAAGATACCATAAGTCTTTGCGGCAGACGTTTGCCCAAGCATATCTCTAAGGAAATTACATAAAATATCCTAATTAATAGATACAATTGCCTTCTCAGGACTCTATCCACGTGTGGCAATCATCTTGAAGCATATCAACTCAACCCGATGTTGTACACCAAGTCGTATTATCGGAATCGGCTGTATCACCTAACCCAGTCTGATTCGGATTTAGCTGATTCTAGTCGTAGCCGATCTGGACTCCAGCCGATTCTTACTCTGTTCCCACAGCAATCCTTATCTCTGATTGTGCTTCGATCTCATCTTCATTTCCAACGCTGATATTACCAAATTTGGTCGTTAACACAACCTTGCCTGCCGAAAAGGCAACTAGCGCCTTCGCCCCCTCCAAATCCTTTCGGTGAAGGGGGGAGCTATTCGATTCCACCCTAGTCTCGTTATGTCCTAGACTTGGAGTAGGAGTGTAGCCAGGGTGTCGACGCGTTTTCGACCGCCTCGTCCGCGGCCTTTTCAGCCACGGCCTCCGCCTCCTCTTCTTCCTCCCCTTCCTCCTCGCCATCACACTCTTCGACGTCGTCCTCGTCATCGGAATCGGAGGAAGCAGGAACCCTCCACTTCCTAGGGGCAAGCTTCACCTGCCCGCGCGTCCGCAGGAGGCGAAGAGCGGCAAAACAATACCTGTCACATAGACAATAAACTTTATTTGCAGGAACAATGTAGGTTTCGGCATGAGCATTGGTCGAAAGGGGGCGCCACATACCATACCGCATGGTTTGCACGGTCTCGGCCGAAGCTCCAATCTCACCCTTGCCCGTGAGGGGCTTGTTGGCGGTATGGCAATGAGGGCTATAAATAGTCCCATAGGGCATGAGGCCCTTCGACCAAACCTGCCGAAGCCATGCGAACAGTGGGGATTCAAGCCCGAGACATCAAGGTTAGTCAGGGCGAAGTCCCCCATGGCGAAGACTATGGAATAACGACGGCAAGAGGCGGGGAATCACGCGGGTACCTTGCCAAGCCAGAAGGCCTCTTGGGCGAAGGATGCAGGGCGAAGAGTATATGCCGAAGGGAGACGACTTCGCCGTAGCAAGTTCGCCCCCGCAAGGACCGAAGAAGTCTTTCCAGCCCATCAAGCCTAGGGGCTATTGGGCCGATGATCGCCCGACGGCCCATCAGGGGCCCATGAACCTCGATTACACTATGTACCCATATAAATGTCCCTTTCGTAAGAGCAACTATGTAAATTCCCTTGTATAACCACAACCCTAGTAGTAAGAACCAGTAATGAGGGCTATAAATAGTCCCATAGGTTCATATAATGGGGGATCCGAAGAAAAATTCTCAATTTTATACACTTTACTTCTTTTCCAACTACTGTTGAGTGACCACGTCTTTCGACTTATGCCGTTGTCCTTTCGACAACAGACCCTAAGACAATCAGCTGCCATTTTATTGGCTATCCTGAAAGATCAAATGGTTATCGTTTCTACTGTCCAAACAGTTATACAAAGTTTGTAGAAACGAGACACGCCGTCTTCCTGGAAGACGAAATGATTAGGGGCACCTCGGTATTTCGAGAAATTGATCTTGAGGAGAGGCGGGTGTCTGTACCCGCTCTGTCTACTCAGGAGCCTTTCTTCTCTCTACCTATTGATGTTGTGCCTACAATGCATGACGTTGCGGTACCAGCACCTGTTATTACCCCTCCTGTGGCAACAATGAATGAAAGTGAGGAACCTGTTCTACAGGATTCAACATAAATTATTGCCACACCAGAGGAGGAGCTGCAACAGCCTCAGACAGATAATGTGCCAGTACAGGAGACTCAACAAGAGCCTCAGGTACAGAATGTGCCAAATGTGGAGGCCCCTAGAGGTCTGAAAGAGTCAGAAGATCGGCTATCCGTGATGACTATCAAGTTTATAATATAAAAGAGTCGCATATGGAGGATGATCCCACCTCATATGAAGAGGCCATGAGAAGCGCACGCTCATCTGAATGGTTGGAAACCATGAAAGATGAAATGAAATCAATGAAACTAAATGATGTCTGGGATTTAGAAGAAATTCCCAAAAGGAGCCAAAACAGTAGGCTGTAAAAGGGTCTACAAAACCAAATATGACTCCAGAGGGAATATAGAAAAGTTTAAGGCGCGACTTGTGGCAAAAGGCTTCACGCAACGAGAAGGGATTGATTACAATGAGACATTTTCTCCAGTCTCTTGTAAAGTTTCCTTCAGGATAATAATGGCACTGGTAGCACATTATGACTTGGAATTACATCAGATGGATGTAAAAACAGCATTTCAAAATGGAGATTTGGAGGAAAAAGCATGCATTGTGCAACCGAAAGGTTTTGTCGTGAAAGGAAATGAAAATATGGGATGTCGTCTAAAGAGATCCATTTATGAATTAAAGCAAGCTTTGAGATAGTGGTACTTGAAGTTTGATGGAACAATAAAGAAATTTGGGTTTTAAGAGAATATTGAGGACAACTGTATTTATTCAAAGTTTAAGAATGGGAGATTTATTTTCCTAATTCTGTATGTGGATGACATTCTACTGGCTAGTAGTAATGTCAGTCTACTGCAGGAAACAAAGAAATTCTTGTCCTCAAACTTTGACATGAAAGACCTCGGTGAGGCTTCATATGTTTTGGGCATAGAGATTCACCGAGATAGAACAAAGTATGCATTGGGACTTTCTCAAAAGGCATATATAGAAAATGTGTTGAAGAAATTCAACATGTACAGATGCAGTGCTTCACCTGCTCCTATAGTTAAAGGGGAAAGGTATGGGGCATGGCAAAGTCCCACAAATCAGTATGAGCTCAACGAAATGAAAAAAAAGCCATATGCGTCAGCTGTGGGAAGCCTACAGTACGCGCAAGTGTGCACACGCCCTGACTTGGCATTTGTTACCGGGTTACTTGGCAGATTTCAGAGTAATCTAGGCCCAGAGCATTAGAAATTGGTAAAGAAAGTCTTGCGTTATTTGCAAGGAATAAAAGGCCTCATGCTGTCAGAATCGCTCCAGATAGTGGGGTATTTAGATTCTGGCTTTGCAAAAGATAATACAAAGTCAATATCGGGATACGTGTTCACCCTGGCAGGAGGAGCTATTTCATGGAAAAGCTCAAAACAGGCTATCACTGCAGGGTCTATTATGTATGCCGAGTTTATAGCATGCTATGAGGCCACGGGGCAGGTGAACATGCTAAAGAAGTTCATACCGGATTTAAAGGTAGTTAACAGTATTGAGCAACCACTAAAGTTATACTGTGATAACGAACCCGTGGTAATGTAATGTCACAACAATCAGTCAAGTGGTGCTGCCAAACACATTGACATAAATTACTATGTTGTGAAGGACAAAGTCCGAGATCAAACAATCAGTCTCGGGCACATTAGAACAGAAATGATGCTCGCGGATTTGCTTATGAAAGGCCTACCGCCCAACGTGTTCAAGGAACATGTAGCCGGCATGGGTTTAAGGGAAGCCTTATGAATCCTGGACTATAGGGCCCAAAAGTTAAAGTATCTATTTATGAATAGATATGTGTATAGTGGCTATCGAATCCATCGGTGATTCACCGTGACAATGAAACATGCTCTATGTGCAAATCTGTGATGGAATAGAAAAAGGCTAAAAGAAATAGTGAGATCAAGGGGGAGAATGTTAGATGGATCTCCCTCCCCTTGAGCCCAACGGCACAAGGGGGCCTTGACCCGTGCCCTGATTGGGGGCGCCCAGCCCAATGGCTGGTTGGCCCCCGTCACACTGCGCCATATAAAAGGGGGTGGAGGCCGGGGCGGCTCACAACACAAGGTTCGTCGCCGCCGCCACTCCACCCCACAAACCCTAATCCGATCAAGGGGGCGCAACCAGTGACGGGAAACGCCACCGCAGTGCCACGACCTCGCCGGGATCGTGTGCAACCGCCACTGCCACGACCGCCGTCACCGTCACGACCACCGTCGCCATCGTCCACGTCAAGCCCGCGATGACAACGACGATGTCCGGCACATCTTCATCCTCCAACACCTCAACCGGTCGATCTCTCTAAACCATCTCCCTCATCCATTGTTGTTCAAACATCAACCCAAATAGAACCACCCGACTAGATCTAAACCTAGGTGATCCTAGAGAGTCCTAACAGTAGCTGCCCTTGATCTTGAAAATGATAGGCCTATTTTGCTGCCTTCCATGTCAAGAACATATCCATCTCCAACTTCAGCGGGATAATTTAAGATCTATCCATGGAAGAAGAGCATATCGCTCGTATTCGTGATGTCCCCTTGAATACATTCCATTTGTGGTGAATTCTAAATACCTGAAAAATGGGACATGCAAGTAGGCCACAATGTCGATAGTTTTATGTCATCTGAAAGCAAGTGAACAACCAAATTAATGGGTGTGAACTGATTATCCCTTCCTCAACAGCAATTCATCGAACACCTACAGGGCACAATACACCGATAGATTCTTCACGTACATACAGAAAATAGTTTACTTCATTGGTTGATTGTTCAAATTGAACCAAGAAAAGGGGTGAACTGGAGAGGAGAGATTGAACGAACCGATGTTTCCAAATGCTAGACAAGGAGGTCCCTCGATGACTGGGAAGTCCCTCACAGACTTCCCTTCGCGCTACAAAGGGAGGCCGTGGAATCGTCAGGCGTGGTGGAGAGACTGCAATTCCGCGGCTTAGGGAGAGCTGGGGTGGTTGGCGAGCGAGTCCACGCACCATGCTGGTGAGAGGTCCAGGGAGGGCGGTGAGGTTGATCGCCACCCTCTTGTGATGGGGGACGACGATGCGGCAAGCACGCGCACCACGTCGGAGGGAGGTCCGCGAAAGGAAGGCGAAGTTGAGCACCACACGGAGGACAGTACGCACGGACACCATCTCCCCTCCCCTGCCATCCAGCAAGTAGAGCCGAACGCCTCCGCTTACTGCCGTTGTCACCGAGAACACTGGAGGCGTGACAGAATGGGTACGGTCGTGGACAGCCGAGGACTTTTGCGGCAACAACCTCGGCATGTAGGCAAAGCAGCGGCACAGCAGCGTTGTCATCGGAGGAGGGGTCTTGGCGAGGATTGCGTCGCGGTAGGGTTTGTGCGGATGTATCGATGCGTTGTGGTGGGGAGAGCGCGTCAGTGAGGAGGATTTGCTGCGGCGGTGGGGATTGCGTGCGCGTGATGGGTCAAGACCCTACGTGTACACTCATATTGATGTGGAGTGCGGCGACAACGGCTGATGGGGAAGACCTCAGCTTGGCGGTGGAAGGGGATGACCTCGGCTCCGACGGCGGCGGCGGAAGGGGACGACCTTGGCTCCGACGGCGGCAGCGGAAGGGGAAGAACTCGGCTCCGGCGAGGGAAACGGTCGCACGAGGCGGTAGCAACAGCACATGCAAGGAGGAGTACTGAGGAGGAGTGGCACGTCGTGGTGGTGGAGGAGGAGCGGCACGTGGTGGTGGAGGAGGAGGAGCGAGATGCGCCGGCGGGGGCAGTGGTGGCGCGAGGAGGAGGATGAGAAAAGAGGAGCGCGTGTCACACTCGCACCGCGCGTAGTCATCGCGCGTGGTCTTCGCCCGCGTAGACTGTACGTTTCTAGAGGATATTCAGATGGACGGTACGGATCACAAGATATGCAGATGGACGGTAGAGATTGATATGGGTGATTTGGCCTGTAGGATTGGACAGGGGCAACTCCTTTTTTATATTAGTATATAGATGTACCGTATCAATTAATGATTAACGCGAGCTGCTCTATACTGACGGTATGGAAAATTTCATGCAAACTTTATTCCAGTTTTTTTAAAATGGATTTGATTAATTAGAAATTTTATATGAGATGTGTGTGCATTCAGGGTGGATCTACAGTGTAAACACCGGTGTCAGACGTCACCGATGATATTCGGTAAAACCTATGGTTAAACTACTTGTCTATATATTATAACACTATGATTAAGTACAATTAGTATACTATGATACCAATAGGCACGTTATCACACCAGCGAACTAATTTCTAGATCTGCCGTTGTACATTTAAGTATATATATTCTTGATAGTACGGGATCATTACAAGTTTTTTATAGTTTTGCGAAATAAGTCCGATCGAAGGTGGAACGGAAGTGGTTCTCAACATGCATGTGGTATATTAATTCCTAACACCATCTTGTCTGTTACTTTAAAACTAGTTGAATACTTATTAAGTGGTGTCTCTTGGTAGATGGTATTGGAGAAGCACTCTGCTGTTGGATACTAAATTTGGCTAAAAAGGGAAGGCCAAAAGAGACTTTAATTTCTGGCCATCCAACCAACAGGATCAAGGCAAGTATAGCGGAAACTGTTTTAAACTCTCGAGGGGACATCCCCTCGTCTATTACATGCTATCCAAATAGTCATAAAAAACATGCAAGTTAAAATATGACTTCTATAATCCATAGCAAAAATAACAAATATATGATTGTGAGTATGTGTATACTATTCATAATTTAATTTGTTATTTTTGTTATGGATTGTAGAAGACATATTTTAATTTGTATGTTTGTGTAGTGATATATCACATATTAATCTATCTTTATAAATTTTTTCATATTTTTTGATGACTATTTGGATAGTATGCAATAGACGAGAAGCCTGTGTATGTATACAACGTGGGACACCCCTAGGAAATTGTATTGGACCCCTGGTCCTGGCCCAATCAAATGCTAAACAACAACACGTCACACGTGACATGGGCCAGAGAAGCAGGCCGAGGGGGAAATCGACGTTTCCACTGCTCCATCGATCTGGAGTAGAGCGCACTTGTAGCGCTGATGTTTGGTTGTTCCTCTTCATAGTCTTTCTTCCTGCTCTCTTCCATGTCTGCCTGGTCGAGATGAAGGGTCGATGCAGGCCGCGGCGGGTGATGGAAGCCACCGCTGTGGCTCGTCCTCCGGCAGGACGGCAGCAAAGTCTGCACTCTGCACTTATGCAGCAAGGTCTTTTTCCCTCCCCAGCTCCTTATCAATATGTCTGTCCACACGTGTTTTCACTACTGTAAAACATCAAATAGGTGTCACCACTATAGGTACCGGAAGTGTTAAAACCGGTATCTTTAGACCTTTTCCCAACTCCGCGGTCCGAAAATACAAAAACCAGCGCATTTCAGTGATTATAGGTGTCAGTTCTATAAAAAAAAACCAACACCTATATTATAGTTATTGGTTTTTCAAACCGACACCTATAATAAAAATTTATTATAGCTGTCGGTTTTTTTAAAAAAACCAGTCGAGCCGGTGGGGCCCACCACCCACCTCTCTCTCGTTCTTATCTCTTCTTCTCTCTTTCTTTTCCTCTCGTTCTCATCTCTTCCTCTCTGTTTCTCTTCCTCCTCATTCATCTCCCCTTCTTCCTCTCAACCGACCTGACGGCGACCCGCCGGTAGCAGCGGCGTGCGGAGGTGGCAGGCGGCGGGAGGTGGCCTCTGGTGAAGGTAGCAGCGGCAGGAGGGTGGCGGCAGGATGGTAGGCTGCGGCGCCCTTCGGTGAAGGCGGCAGCGGCGACCGCACCCTCCCCTCCACCAGATCCCGGGGGGAGGGGAGGCGGTGACCCGGCGGCGGCGGCCGTGGGTAGCCGTGTCGGCAGTGGTGGTGGAGACTGGCGCAGGCGAGGTGGCGGCCAACGGCAGCCGCCGGATCTGGCGACAACGGTAGCGCTGCATGTGGAGGAGGCTGGCCCGGGCGAGGCGGCGACCGGTCGACAAGAGACTTGTTGAGTTATATCTTTCTTTTCTCCTCCTCCATTTCTAACATGTTGAGTTCTTGATTTGTTTGCTACTTAGTTTTGGATGGGGATGATGTGATCTGGGATGGTGGTGGTGGAGAAGATGGAAAAAATTTGGGGTGGTGATCTAGGATGGGGATGATGTGATAATGTGTTCTTGGATTTGGGGTGTTGATGGATGTGTTCTTGGGTGATTGGGAGCTGCTCGGTGCATCGGCTCGAATCGAGCCGATGCGTCTAGCTGTTTCTATTTGGCTCGTGGAAACATCTTAGGTACCGGTTGGGAACCCCTCAACCTGCACCTATATTTGTTATAGGTGTCCGTTTACAACCGGCACTGATGAGTTCCCTCATCTGTGCCGCCTTCGTGGTGCCGGTTGGGAAAACCGGCACCGAAGGGGGTTTCCCAACCGACGCAATTTAGGTATACTGTAGTAGTGTTTTCTCCTTCCCTAATTCTGTTTTCCTGGTAGATAAGTGCTTGTCTTGCCCTGTGTAAAATTATATATTGCATATAGGAACTATATAATGCCCGCTATGACTGCTATGTACAATTGGAAGATGTTTTTTTGGCCATGATAATTGTGAAGACATATTTACACAATTGCACTGGTGATACACTTGAGGGATTGTGTTATTTGCTATATTTGAGAAAAATTAATTGATGAAAATTACTAACAATGCAGTATTTTGTCAGTTAGAGACCTTAAAGACCATCTTGAAATGTAAATTTTCAAAATCTTATTGTAGATATTTTTTACTAAGTGATTTGCAATCTTTTCTAAGAAAATCAATTTAGGCCAGATGTGGTTTTGGAGGTTAATTTTGGCCTTTCTTGTTTATATTTTGATAAACATTTCATTGGCACATCTTTATAACTAGGCAAAATTTGCTAATGGACATTTAAAAAAGTGTAATTGGCTGGGAGATATCGCAAAAACGTGACACGGCTGATGGTCGCTACAAAAATTGTATAATTGGCTGTAGGGCACCGGTCACATTATTTTACTATTACGGGTCAAAAGATGTGAGAATTTTTCAAAATAACGAGATTACCCCTGGCGCCATCTTCCCTCACCCGAAATCACTGAAGTTTTGTAGCTATTGGCAAGGTAGCTGGCGCAGAAGCGGACCTGGTTGGGGAGGGGCAAGAGGTGGAGGAGCACGAGCTAGCGACTGCTCGAAGCTCCACCGTAGGCGGCTCCTTGTCACAAGCTCCCGTCGTGGCCGTTGCCTGCTTGCCTCCGCGTTCAGTCCCTGCTCGCGCGCTGCCGCGTGGAGCAGCCGCCTGCACGTGCGCTCCACTGCGACACCGCCTCCTTCTCCCAATCTCGCATGCTGCCGCCCGAGTCGCTACCTACTCCGCTCCGCCGTACACCGCCTCTGCCTGCTGCTGCTCGATGGGCGCTCCTCACTGCCTCGCGCAGGTGCAGGCGTCGGTTGCTTGCTGCTCGCCATGCTGGCCTACCTCGCCCCACCACGCCTCCGAGGTCGCCGTGCCATTCCCGGCGAAGTCAACGGGAAGGGGAAAAGAAATAAAGAGAAGGAGAAAAAGAAGAAAAGAGAAGGGGCAATCCGGGCATTTAGAAAAATATCTCACCTCTTTTGATCCGAAAATAATAAAATAATATAATTGGTGTCCTGTGGCCAATTATACTTTTTTTAGTGTCCATCATTCGTGTTACGTTTTTGCGGTGTCTCCCAGCCAATTACATATTTTTTGCGTGTCCTGTGGTAAAGTTTGCATTATAACTATTTTTATTATGTGGCATATTAGATACTCACTCCGTCCTAAAATATAATTATTTTTTTATTTCAACACAGTTTTCGATATGATACTTTACCTAACAATATCTATAAACTTAATATGCTTTAAATAAAAAGATATGCATATCATAATAGTTTGTTTCATGATAAATATAGTAACGTAATTGATCTTTTTTATTTTTTTGTTATCAGTAGTAACATTAATAAAAAGATATGCGCTATTTTATAAATGCTTATATTTTGGGACAGAGTGAGTATTAATGTTGCTTGGTTTCTAGAACTATGATACCCATAGGACCCCAGGTCATTGACGTGTATAGGCCTCATCACAGCCCATAGGACCCCGGGTCATTGACGTGTATAGGCCTCATCACAGATGAGTGGTCAGTGATAATAAAATCTTATCTCTGATGGTGAACACCTATCACAAATGAGTCGTCTTATAATGAATATTCGGACATGTAAGCTATCTCAAATGAAAAAAGTGTATTTCGGAAAATATTAGAACAAACGTGCAAAAGTTCAACTTTTTAACGATCAGGAACCGTGGATGCATAGAGCTCGCTGAGTATTGAAAAATAGACTATAAGTTTGTGGTATAATCAGAGTCCCGAGGTATTTCCGGTGATCGAATTAATGTGGGCCGTTCGATTTTCTTTAACCTCTCTCTATATAACCAACAGAAAAAAAGAAAAAAAGGAACAGGAGAGATCGATACCTTGAAGCCCTAGCCACTGCTACTCTTGCGCCCCTGCCGCCGCTGCTGCCGTTCCTATCACTGTCGCCGCCGCTTGTGCGTCACCACCACCGCCCCGACTGTTGCCGGTTGCTGCAGCCATCATCCTCCTTCGTTATCGGTGGTTTCTTACTATTCTGCTCCTTTCCGGTGAGTTCTTGCTGCTGTCAATCTGATCTGTTGCCGCTGTGTGATTTGCTCGCTACTGCTGCTACCAACGTTCCTAGCTGCTGCTGCTGCTACTGGGTGGTCTGTTGCTGCTGCTGCTACAACGATCAGCGAGGAAATGGTTCAGAGGGCAGAGAAAGCAGGAGGGGAAAAGAAGGAAAAAGGGAAGAGAGGAAAAGTTGGGGATTTTTCTGGGATTCCATAAATTCACCTCAAATATGATTTTTATCCTCTGCAAGGGTAACTTCTCTTAGTCCATGGAAGTTCAATTTTCATGTGCGAATCGATTGGATCGCCTGTTGTGTGTTTTTTTAGTTGTTGTTTATGGGCCGAAAGTAATATTTTCCAATCTGGTATTAAACAATCGGGATTCAAGTTAGTTGTCCTAAATAAGGTTTGTAGTCATCGTCAAGATCTTTTTAACGCCGCTGGTTTCCCTCGATTCCGATAAACGGTTTAGGAGAAACACCAAAAACAGAGGCTTAATTAGTTTTTTATGGAGGCTTAATCTGGGACAACAATTTGTTTTCCTTAATCTGGGATTCACAGAGGCTTAATCTGATTTTGCTCCCAACATGAAAATTGTCGAAAATTTTGTTTGGATGTCCTGAGTTCTATTACTTGCAAAATTTTGTTATGCGGTTGGTGAGTTACGCATAAAACAATAATGAAACTGCTATAGGTTGTTTAATATTAATCGATAAAATATATATTTTAGGTGTTTATTTTAGTAAATGTCCTTTGTAACTATAGTTAGTCAAATATAGATGTTTACTTGTAGCTTTACTCCACAGATGTGTAGAGATCTGGTGTGGAGAGTGTTGCCTCGAGTTACCGTCAAGGTTAAAGGCAATTGCACGACAAACTAATTATGTGATTCATGGATTGTTTGCTCTATCTATTTATTTTCATTATTTTCTATGTGATATGTGACTCTTATGTTCATGCGATTGTTCATGCCATTTAGATTTCAAGTTTATCTAATGTTTAGAACGTTATTCTTGTTTTCAATATTTCAGATTCTGATTCTGGTTAAATAATTTAAGTTCCATGCTTGCTGTTGGCGGCTGTTAAATGTCGATTCTATACCGCCAACATCTGTATAAAGTTCAGATAATAAAACAACCAACATAGTGATAGGTGCTTAATCTCACATATTCCACAAGTGTTGGTGTATATTTGTATGCAGATGATAAACCCTGATGTTGAGAGGAAATCTAGACTAAAGTGAGGAGAATTATGTATCCATACAAGGAGGGGTTGTGAACTTCATCAAAACATCAGCGAATCAATCCAAAACTCCGAGAAATGGACAGAGGAGAGCCTAGGGAGTCCGCAGTCCGAAGGCCAGGCCAGGAGAGCCCATCATAGGTTCGCCCGAACCCCCTGGATCGGCCGAACCCCCCTGGTCGCTGTTGATCCTGGGGTTTGGCGTGGACGCTCCAAATGCTCTCCCAATGACGGTTGCGGGGCAGTTCGGACATTTCCCCTTCTCACAACCGTCATAACTGCCCTATAAAAGGACATCACTCCCTCACTTCACACACACACTTCCAAGCTTGAGCTGAATTATAAGAGACTCTATTGTACTATATTGTATATTAGAATAGGAAGAGAGTAGAGTAGGAGTTGGAAGAATTCCGGAGTTGTCGGTAATCTTCTCCTATTTCTTTTATTCTCTTTATTACTCTGAATTCAATATAATATTCTTCTTGAGTAATTTAGATTTATCTTGTGAGAATTAACTCTTGGTTAGTTCCTAAGTAGCATACGGGATTATTGTTCACTATAATCAACTAAAATATAGTGGTTGCTTTGGTGAGTTATAAACACTAAAGTAGATAGTAATTGCTTAGACGTGGTGTTTAGGTGATTATTATCCAGTAATTGCTGCGTAGCCCACAGTACGTTTGAGGTGGGTGTAGAGGTGGTGACAGCCCTCGAGATCACTGAAGTCCTCCCTGTCCGGGTACGTAGTAGAGAGACATCTGGGAACAGCGGGTTGCTAGTGCCTAAAGTATTGCGTTAGGATTAAAACTAAGTTTTCCCTAGACACTGTTTCTCACTAGTAAATCCTTTCTATCCTGGCCTATCATTTGCTTGGTGTCCTTGGATAAACCGGAGGAAGATCTGATCACACACGTTCCCTTGGATTCGATACCCTTGGAATACTCCGTAGGGGAAGTGCTACATCAGTATATCCGTGCGCTTGCAGATTTTATCTGTGACCGTAAGAAATACCAACACTTGCCATGGATGTGCAGTATGATTTCAATTTGGTTCTTTGTTTCCTAATTATTCATGTTCCATGCAAGTGATGGATGTGCTGTCTGTTTTTTCATTCATGTTCATGTATGTAAGCGCTGATCACGCTTACTCGGCTTTCCGACAAATGCTAGAATGTATTTACAATTGTCTGGGACGGAAAACTACTATGTCAATTCATGTTTGCCCAGGATAGGAACTACTATTTTCTTTAACTTGGTGTTTGAAAATGTTTTTCTTTTCAAAGAAAGAAAGTTATCTGTTTAGACTTTATTGCCAATGATGTGTATATGTGTTTTCTTGTTCCATATTATACTTGCTGAGTATTTCTGTACTCACTCTTGTGTTTATTTGGTTTTAGATACACATTGAGATCAACATGTATGGGTAGGAAGTAGGACCCTTATATACACATCAATCTGCACACTGTCAAACTATATTGCTTAGGAGGACCACTTCAAGAAATATGACCTTCTGTGACGAATTCCTTGTGATGTTGGAGCAATTCATCACTAGCACATTCCATTTTATGACGATTAGTATGAGATGGGGTGGCTTAGTGACGGAAAAAAAGGTGTTCATCGTTAATACCAACTAGAAATCGTAATAAAGTATTTCAATGGGACATCGTGACGAATATTAATTTGTCATAAGGGGCACAAAGCAAACGTCATAAATTTATATAATGCATTTATAGAAAAATATATTAAAAGTTAAAGCAATTTCATCAAGTGAATTAATGAGGAAACTAAAATTTTCCTTTATAAATCATGGCCGGAAATATTTTTCTAATATTCTACGTGGTCTAAATAATTCTTTGGAATTTTCCGTGAATTTTCGGTGCTCAAGAACTAATTTTAATACCACAAAGTTTATTTAACCTATTAAAATAAATGGAAAACAAATTAAAATTCCTCTCTCTGCCTTTGGGCTTTTTCGACCCAAGTATTACTCTGTCCCTTCCTCAGCCCGCAGCTTGTCATGATGAGATAGTTGTAGTGTTTTGGTTGGTGCGACTTTGACATGTGACTTGTTCAGGTTAGTGAATTTGAATGATTATTTGGACATGTGACTTTGTTTTGGACGGTGATTGAGTTGTGACTCGATTAGGACAGTAATGTGCCGAAACTGTCTATTTTGCTATTCAGGACCTGATGTAACTGGACATGTGATGTAATTTTTGGTCAGTGAAGCTGTCATGTAATTGAACTTGTTTAGATAATGAGCCTATGATGTATTTTAATTTGGTCAGCGATTGTGGTTGTATTTGGACATGTGGCTGGGTTGGCCCACGTGTTAATTCATACTGCTGTAGATGTCAGATGTGTGGATGTTAATTGGGTTTTATATTGGATTTTAACTTGGAATCTGTTTGATATATGGGCCTCTTGAGTATGCATGGCCCAGATGCAATTTCATCGTAATGCTTGAGCTTATTGGGCCATTTGAATATATAGAGCCCACTCAATATTTAATTCAATATAGATGGATATAGTATAATTGGGCTGAATCTATTAAAATCTAATTGGACTTCCAATAGGCCTAGCCCATAAATAGATTTCTCACTACATGGGCCTTAACAAGGCCTAGCCCAAAAATAGGTTGCTCACTATATGGGCCTTAAAAGGCACATGATATTTTATGACATTTTTTAGCTAGATAATGACGAATATGTGCGTCACAAAGTTATGACGACAGAAGGATCATCACTAGATTAATGACGAAAAATTAAGGTTTCGTGATAGTACGCCCTTAGAGATGCATGATAGGTGACGAATGAATTTTCGCCACACGAGCGTCACAGATTACGAAAATGTGACGAAAAATTCAACGTTTGTGACGTAAATGGAGCGTCATCTATTATAAGATCTCTTGTAGTGCCATAATGACACTTGAACTATATCCTAGTTTGGTCTTGTAATAATCTTTTAGCTGTCTATTAGTTTCTTTCGATGGATTATATGGATGGATAGCACTGTGGGAATTATATTATCATTAGTTTAATCCTATAACTGCATATTGTGGATGTTCATATTTATAGGGGATACTCTGCCAAAATTTCTAATAATTTTGAGAGTTAGTGGTTTTGAGTATATTTAGGTGTGGCATTCTAAGTACATGTTTACCTGGCGTGTTACAATCTGTGACGTGTGGCAATTACGACATGTGATAGATACGGGATCACATCACCACTCATGTGTGACGGTTCATACCACTACACTCATCATAGATGGCATGCAATTTATGAAGGGACATGGTTGTGACCCTGTTGACGTGAAATTCATCATCTACACGAAGGCCAAGGAGATTTGCTTAGCTCTAGTATAGGTACTATCAATCGGGCTTAGGTTGGGCCAGTTAGTTTGATCTTGCAACTAACAAGGACGACAGAAAGAATTGAGCCAACGAACCAATCGGCCTGATATAGTGTGGAGGATGTAGATCTGATGGTTAAAGCAATACATCGTCTATTAATCCGACGCAAGTAGATTTATGTGTATATCGGCTAGTTAGCCGATACGTCTGATAGCTAAAGCTCATAATAATGATAGCTCATCAGCTAGAACTCCAATAAAACATTACATAAAAACATATCGCTTACTAGAATTAAACTTATTAGTAGCAATCTAATAGATGGGACCTTACCGAGACATTATAAGATTGAAGATAATAAGAAAAACTTACTTAGCTGATAGATCTACGCAAACATGTTTGATATAATAAATCTATCTAAAATTGCAATATGATTAGATTAGAAAGATACCATCCTAGTTAGAATATCAGACTTAAATGATAAAGTCCTAACTTAAGCTGATACGATTCTAAATAGTGATGCAGTTAAAGATAAATTCAATATATCTGATAGGCAACACTTGCATCAACCTAAATAGAATATCAGACCTAACTAAGAAAGTTCTAGCTATGCCGATACAAGCGAAGTTGACGGAACTTACTTCCTTGCCGGAGATCAAAACCGATGCAGTCTAATTCGAAACTAGGAACTCGCTAGAATAAAAGGTGGTGATGCACAGAAAGTAATTGTATTAATCTATGAAGATAGTTTACAAAGACTGCAGGTGTACATAAATATACCCTCAGGTTGGTACAAGTCTTGATCAAACACGAGATAAGACTCCAAACAAGAAAATGAGAATATATAACTAATCCTACCTATTTAAAATTTATACTAAAAATATGAAACTGCCTCTGCCGTGGTCTTCGCGATTTCTCTTTAAATTCAGCTTGATCTGGATAAAACATCTATCTACTAATTGGCTTGTTTCCTTAACCGAATTCACCAAAGAATCGTGCCAAATTTTAGCATTAACAGACCTTCATATTTGTAATAGGTTACAATTACAACCCGTTACAGATAACCTCACATCTATGACAAATCGTGCTGACCCGTCAGAGATGATTTGTGCTTGGATCTGTAGTACATATATAGTGATAGATCAACGGTAGATGATCGATAGGGCTGCGATAATTTGGAAAAGAAACAAAAGGGGTGATCAAACTAGCTATGTTAAGGAGTAGAAGATCCTAATGAATGTACTAACATCTTTTAGGCCACTGATGAATAACAAAACAAAAAATATACTCCGTCTGTTTTTTAATAGATGACGCCGTTGACTTTTTATCATATGTTTGACCATTCGTCTTATTCAAAAATTTTATGCAAATGTATAAGGTATAAATCACACTTAAAGTACTATGAGTGATAAAACAACTCATAACAAAATAAATTATAATTACGTAAATTTTTTGAATAAGACGAATGGTCAAACATATAAGAAAAAGTCAACTGCGTCATCTATTAAAAAACGGAGGTAGTATGTAATGTGGGAGAATGTGATAGAAACCAATATAAGTTTTCTTTAGAATTCACGAAATTTCAAATATTAGGCTAGTATAGCGTCCAACATGATAGCGACCGGTCCACTTAAGATTTGTACCCATGGAATTAAACAAGAGTGTGATCCAGTAATTAATAAGACAAATAATTAAGTAAATCATATATAACTTTACAAGTTAGACTACTATTAGTGAATTAAATTCTAGAAAAATACCATAAAATTATGGTAGCGCTAATCCACTCCCTGCGCTCGGAATTGTAATCCGCACGCCGCAGTTAGCCCCTACTGCGCCACCCCCTCCCCCCGAATTTTCCGTTTTTCCGTTACCCCTGAATTTAGTTTTCTGTTTGGCTCCCACGCTCCTTTTTTCCGTTCCCCTTTGCTATCTGTTCCACTTATTTCCCTGTTTTTCTGGTTCCCTGCACAAATTAATCTGTAAAAGAATTACTCAATGTTTTTTTTCCCGTTGTCCCCGCTCCCGTGGACACAGTAAAATTATTACCCCTTTTTCCCCACGGTCCCAGGCTCATCCCCCGTTCTCTAGATAGACAGATTAAGATGTAGTAAAATATTACATTTACTGCGCTTCACTTGTCTAGATAAGCTGTTGTAAATAAATTATAACTACTCCCATTCACTCATATTATTCGATGGATTACGTTTGTAGTAACAAAATTACTTGCATAACTCTCCCTCCCCTTTTATTAGTAGATAGATTTCGTTACAGTAAACAAATTACACCTTCTATTAGTAGATAGATTTCGTTACAGTAAAACTTAAACCCGTCACGGATGACACCTATCAGTGGCGGACCGTAGTTTAGGTCCGATTGAGATAATATTCCATATCTCAAACGGGCCTGAAGTTAGGACCTGTCACAGATGACCATCATCCGTGACGGGCACCAACTTTAGGCCCAATTGAGATAACATTCCATATCTTAAACGAGCCTTAAGTTGGGGCCCGTCACAGATGACCATCATCAGTGACGTACACCAACTTGAGGCCCGTCATAGATGACTCATCAATGACGGACTATATATTAATCCCCGGTTGACATGACTTAATCTCTATTGGGCATTAACTAAAGCCCATCACCGATGAGCATTTTTCCATTTTACATATGAAATGTTTATATTTGTATGTTGAACTATTGCAAAATAATTAACTTGCAGTATAGTAATTCAATTTATGAGTCAAATCAATTTTACGCGTAGTAATATCAAATGGAAAAGTCATTAACAACAAAGTTGTATAACTCATCAACATCTATAACTTTTATTTTGGTCATTTTTCTATATAACATTTTTTGAACAGTTTAAATTTGAATTTGAAAATATGACAACTTCAAACAATATTTTCAAATACTAAATGATTTCAACTGAAAAATTATCAACAACAAAGTTGAATAACTCATCAAGATCTAAAACTTTTATTTTGGTCATACAATAAATAAATATATCAAAATCGGTGACAAATGGAAGGTAAATAATTTAAAAATTTTGTTTTCTTATCCATTGCAAATCTACGAATAATTCAGAACTATAAAACATGAGGCTAAAGTCTTGGATATTCTCAATTACTCATTCAATAGGTTACAGATTAATAATTTGCAGTCAATGAATAGAGATAGCCAATATAGGCAGCAAGACTATCATTCAATTTCAGATACTCAGTGACTCACCGGACAGTATCTCAGTAGCCTGCTCTGATAGCTTATCTGCTGGTGGCTGATGCTTGTCGCGACGCCGCCTGACGCCTGCTGATCTGCAGGCTCGCAGCAGTCCTCCCGTTGCTGGTGTACGGTGTTGACGCTGAGGAGGTCGCGGTGGCCGGCTGGCCGGCGGTTGGCGTCGACGTCGAGGAGCCCATCCTGGCGCCGCTCGGTTTGGTAAGATCCAAAAAATGCTGAGAGTGAACGGTTAATTTCTAGAATAGCTGCTTCTATTGATAGTAAACTAGCAATCGTGCACGTGCAATACACGTTATGATCAATATAAATTAAATTGAGCATATTATAAGTACAAGAATCTGTTTATTTACGTGTATTGTGTAAATATGACCTAGGTCTAGAATATATATGTAAGTCCTGGTAATTCATAATCTATAACGATTAAGAAAATATGTACAACTCAAAATACTTTTGATATATTGTTTCCCATTGCCAAGTCGATAAGGCAGTTACAACAGACAATGACTGAGGAACAATGTTGAGCTGGTAGCGTGGTTTGTTAATCTCGCTAAACTAATACTTGATACTAACATTGTATAATTCACCGCACCGAGTAATAGCCAGCATATGTCTCTCTTGGAGCCTTATCTACTGAACAGGCAGAAATCAGATTTAGTAAATCTCCTAACTCATCAGTTAATGGATGCAACAATGGAGGTAAATCTCTAAATTGATTCGTATGTGGGTGATTCAGTAAAAAAAAAAGAGATTCAGGAGAGGGTCGACGGCGTCGAGGAAGCCCGCGTGGTCGGCGGCGCGGCCGTGCTCGCGGTACACGACCATGCGCCGCCGCGGCAGCGACGCCACGTCGCCGAACTCGTGGAGGCCGCCCCACATGGCGACCATCTCGGCGATGTCCGAGTCGTTGCGGTTCACAAACGCCACCGACCGCTTGAACAGCGGCTGCAACGCGAGAGTGACCTGGGAGATGGCGCCGAGGGAGACCTTGGCCGCGTCAAGGTCAGGGTCGCCGGTGCGGCGTGGGGAGGGCAGGGCGCGCGGGCGGGCGGAAGTAGCGGCGTGGGGATGGCTGAGGGGCGGAGGTTAGATGCGCCTTTTTTTTGGCGTTCTTTTTTTTCGTTGTTTTTTTCGTGCGCGAAGTGGTCTGCCCACGATGAGGTTTCTTTGGGCGATCACAGGTGCACGTGATAGTGGATCTGAAGGATTGCAGGATTGAGAATGAACTCGTACTTTTATAGATGAGGCATTGAGTAGGTGGAAAACGTGGGATGAATTAAATTGGAACCTGTTGGTGCGACTGGAAGGACGCGCGCAAGCATTTTGTGGCCAGTAGAGTGCCTGCAATATTAGCCAGTAGCTATATATGCCAGGGACATTTTCCTGTTTGTACTCCTAGCCAACGAGGGCATATGTGGTTCTAGTTAATCCCGTGCAGGCCGCTGCCCCTTGCATATATAAGCAGGGTGCCATCCCTTCCCTCCCAAACAAGAGACTAAATAATTTGAAAATATATATTAATTTTCTGAGAAGTGTGTGGTTAGTACTAACATAATAATTGTAATGGAGACAATGCGTAAATTCTTCCCAGCAATCGCCGTCCTCCTACTTCTTGTTGTTGCCACTGGTATGTGTGTTCTCCTTGATCATCATATATTATTTATTGTTTGACGATAGGTTTTTTTTATATATTAAAATGACTTAGCTAAGTTTGTTATAACATGCACTTTCATTATATTACACTTGTTAAACTGCTATCTTTTTAAGTTTATGAAAAAAAACCAGTTTTTACATTTCTGTCTTATTATTTGATCCGAAAAGTCTACACTGACTGTAACGAGTAATACTATGCTTAAGTTGGTAGCAGAGGGAACATGAACATTCATTATATTATTACACGTGTAACTACTATATTTTTTAGGTTTATGCAAAAAAAACCATCTTCTTACATTTATGTCTTGTACTTCGATTCGAAAAGTCTAAACCGATTGTTTTTGCGACCGTAAGGAGTAATATTATGTGTGAATTGTTGGCAGAGGCGTTGGCGCCAGCGCAATCATCAGTCAGGCCGTGCGAGACGAAGAGCCTCCGATTCGAGGGGTTTTGCATGGTGGAAGACAATTGCGCAAACGTGTGTCGGACGGAGGGGTTCGTCGACGGCAGGTGCAGCACCTTCGTGCGAAACTGTATCTGCATCAAGCCATGCTAAGGTTGTCCATCATTATCTCATGTGGTCACTTGGCAACTAATTAATTGACCATGCAAACAAGGGTCTGCATGGAGCTATTAATTTCTTTCTTTTTTTACTTTCTTTCTTTTCTTTTTTTTTTTTTGCAAGCAGATGTACGATTCTGCATGCATGGCAAATTCAGCTAGAATAAAATACCAGCTCGCTTAATGCATGGCGTTTTCTTGCTAGCTCGACTAATTAATTGTACAACAGAGTCAAGCATGCATATGTGTTTCTCTCTGTTTTTTACTTACATGTATGTGTTTTCCATTGTAAGGAGAAGTCATAACCATTAATTATTGTCGGATATGTGGTTGTGTAATATTGGGTGTGTATTTGTATTAGTATTTTGTTGTGAATGTTTGGTAATTGTTCAATTAATATGATTGATTAATTTTGATATAATGATGTGACTCTTTTTCCATGCATTATACTTCATGAAAACACATTCATGTCTCACTCCTACAATGTATCAATGATCTCCTAAGTGCTGTATATTGTGTTCTCAGAGTGGTTTGATGGCGTCTGTTTCCATAATGTCTTCCATGGTGTCCCAGAGACTGCTTGAGCACACAGGAAAAGCAAAATCCCATAAACACACACACCATGTCGAGTATGTGAAACCTGCTTTAGGTGTGAAAATCTTCCATTCGGCGTCGGTAGCACTAGACAATAATATCACCAACATAGCGTCTTCATGAAGCACTCAACCACACTCATATTCTCATCAGTACGACTCTCATTTGAGAGTTACACTCACTACTGGGAGCCTTACGTAGAGTAGGCATGGTCGATGTTCCCGAAGTCTATAGGACCTGATGTTGAGGTACGTTTATAGGATTTCACATGTTAATACTGTACATAGTGCTTCAGCTTCTAATTAATACACTAGAAAAAGCATTTTCACCGATGTTGGGTATTTATTTTCGTAGGCGGACCGCGGACATGGCCCTCGGAACCACATAGCTGCCTACAAAAATGCAAACCGGGGTAAAGCTCGTTGTCCGCCTGCAAAAATTCATTTTCGCAAGCGGACGCCTTAAGCGGTCCGCCTGCAAAAATACCCTTCATTTTTACAGATCCGCCTGCAAAAATACCCTTTATTTTTACAGGCGGACCTGTCCGCCTGTGAAAATAGACTCGGAATATAAATACCACCTACGTAGGGGCAATATTTTTTCTGTCATCTTCTCCCTCACCACTCCTCTCCCACGTCCCTCGGTCCCTCCCTTTCCCCCTACCCTCCCCTCACCTCCCTTCCCCTCCTCTCCCCGGCCGCTGGCCGGAGGTAGCAGCGGCTACCAGCGGCGGGCGGCGCGGCCCCTCCCTCCCTCCCTCCCAGATCTGGCCAGAGGGGGCCGGCGGAGGCACGGGCGGGCGGCGGCAACGCGGGCAGAGGGGGCCGGTGGAGGCCCGAGCGGAAGGGGCCAGCGATGGCACCTACGAGCAACGACGATGACTACAGTCAGCCGCGTCACTGCCCCTCCCCTCGACCCCTCCCCACCCAGATCCGACGGAGGGGATGGGTGTCGGCGGCGGCGCAAGGCGGATGGGTCGGCGACGGCACGGGCAGAAGGCGTCGGCCACGACGACGAAGACTACCAGACAACGACGGCCCTACCGCATGATGACGACGAATAGTGCCAGCCGCGTCACTGGCCCTCCCCTCCCAGATCCGACCGGAGGAGGGAGGGAGGTGGCGGCGGCTACCCCATGCAATAGAGGAGTTCGCTGACGACGACGACGTGTTTTTTTTAGTTTACAAGTTCATTGATGTTAACTTGTTGTGAATTTGAATCTAATGCTTTTGTGTTGCAAGTATACAATGTCTGTGATTGGATTTTGTTTCTCGGATGAGATTTGTGAGAATTTGTGATTTGTGATTTGAAACCCTAGGGAGGGGTGGGGCTGGCGGGAATTTTTTTTTTGGCGCCGAGGGTATTTTTGCAGGCAGGGTTACTGTAGCACTTGAGGCGCCTGGGAAGATTGGAACGGCTGCCTGCAAAAATGAGGTCTGTCTGCAAAAACTGGGGATTTTTACCGTCATTTGGATACAGGCGGAAGGTTTTGCCGCCTGCGAAAATGTGTTTAGACCACCTGGAAAAACCTTTTTTCTTAGTAGTGATAACAACGCAAATAGCTGGATTCCTTTCAAGAACCTTGAATCATTTAGCCCAGCCCACATACCACGTAGATCTTTTATTTCAGAGAATAAGTTCACACTAGGTCCTTCATGTTGACATCGAATTTGAATTGTGTCCTTGAACCATACACAAGAAATAACACATTCCTCAACTTCCCCATGCTCATATGCTAAGCACTCAGGTCCTTCATGTTGACATCGAATATTGATCTGCCTGAGCTCCCAGGGCATTATAGTGCCTCACATGTCAATGAACCGCCATCCTTCTTCTCTCCCCTCTCTTCCCCATCTGTCACTGGGCAACAAGAGAGAAGCTGGGTAGGGGCGTCACCGACCTCAAGTAGCCGCCTCGACTGCTCCCTCCCGAGAGGCACGGGCGATGGCCCTTCTAGTCCCGCAGCTAGTCTAATTTTGTCGACCACTGGGCCTCTTGCCGCCATTGGCCTCGACGCACAGGCTCTTGGAGCAGCACAGTCGAGGTGGGCCTCCCAAGGCCACATAACGAAGACATCAGCTTGCCTCGCCTCCAACTCACAGCCTCGCGCAGTCCTTTTGTCGGCTCTACCCTCATTCTACCACTCAACCACTCCTCACTGATAGTTGGCAAGCTCATCTCAAACTACAGTATAGGGACACAGTATAGGGACATGGGGGTACAGCTGTACCCCCAAAATTTTTGCAAAAAGAACACTACATATTATGGTGTATTACATATGTGTACTAATAATTGGGTTAAAAGGGTTATATTTGCACTTAGATTGGCATTCCAGTTCAGTTAATCTCAATCCTTCCTACTCTGTAGGTTATATATACACACTTGTCGATGGCTAGCTGAGATGACTACTGGCCAACAAAAAATTCATAGGATATTTTATGAATATTTTTGTTTGTGGAGCGTTCAAATAATCAAAATCGATGAAAATATTAATTTGTTGAACCTTCAAAACTCTATCGACTTGCCCAAGGGCTATTTAAATTTTTTCCCACAAACATTGCAATTGATTATTCTATACAAATAAATTAAGAAATATCGGGAACATAAAAAAATACTTGAATAATTGCTTGGTTACATTCTTAAGAAACAACTTTTTCTACATGTTCGTGACAAAGACATGATATCCTATTTCCAAAAAAATTCTGATCAATTATAACTTTAATTTTGTTTAATTTTAGTAATTTACTATACACTAAAATCACTTTACTTTTAACTATGTCCATGTTAGTTCTTTTTTACATAGGCCTCCATCATTTATGTTGAGCGATATTTTCTTTTAACATCGTACCTCCATCACTGAAATCCTGCGTCCGCCATTGCCTCCCAAGCAGCAAGAACCATCTCTTTTTCTCCCCTTGTCTGTCTGATCTGCCATCTCTATTCTATTCATCCAAATATGTTCGCATTGAGATTAACCGACCTTTTGTCGTGATTCACCTTTGAGTTTATTCTTGATCCGGTGTCACATGGTTTCATGAGTTTGGGGTAATTATGTCTTTCATTGCCATGTTTGTACGAATTTACCCTTTTTGTTGATATTACTGTATTTAATTTTTTTTTTCTTACAACATCTGCGGTGGACTAATCACACCATGGCTGATGTGGATGCTCTTGGTCGATGTGCGTAGACAGCCTGGTTGGCTCTTGCTCGGGCCAGGCGCTGCAGTATGTGTCCGCGATGGCCGACGACAGCCTGGTTGGCCTCGACAGCTTTCATGTCATGGCGTGGGCCATCACAGGCTATGTGTTCCACAGCACGTTCACGATCGCTCCAGGTGCCGCTCGGTGGCCTGGTCAAAGATGGGAAAGAGAGGAGATAGAGGAGCGGTTTAAATATCAGATAAATTTATTTTTTAAGTTTAAAATAATAAGTCTCAATTAATCCTGGTCTTAGAGATATTGAAGACAACATCACACTTCAGAGAATGTTAAGCTGGCTGTGAAAGACTTCGATCCTAAGCTTTCCTAATCTAGCGACTTTCGGATTATATTCTTATTCCTGGTTGTGTGAGAAAAAGAGCCCTACTTTCATCTTAGACAAAAGGCTTAGCGCCCTTACAAATTGTACTATAGGCTGGCTCTTAGTGCAAAGGTGCGGTTTTTTTTTTAATTCTTTTCTTGGAGCTGCAGATGTATAGAAGAATTGAATGCTGGCTATTGCTTGGTCCTATCCCTAGTCTCTATGCTGTCTTATATACGTAAGCGCAAATGACTTCTCGTTTTGCATGTCAATACTTAAGGGGTTGTTTGTCACAAATATGTCATACCACACAAAGTGAGACTAGCAATTTGTTAGCCATAAGTGTGGCTAAGTTTGGCAAGAATTTGAGTCTATGACGTGTAGGTCCAATGACTAGTAAAGTAAGGCATCACACAATTATAACAGCCAACCAAACACTATACTAAGAAATTGTGGCATGCCTAAGGTTTGGCATGGCAATCTTTAGAAGCCAACCAAACAGCCCCATCTCCATTAGTGCAACTGAATATAGCCTCAACAGCATGCATAAACCAGCTTTGCTTCAATTTAAGCAGCCCAACAACCTTGATCGACTCTCCGACTGAAGTGATTCTTGCTCAGCGGCACATCGACCAAGATGATTTTCAAGGGAAAGAACAAATTTTTCTAACCCATGTTGATCTAGGGAAATAAATTTTTCTAACAATAAAAAGGAACCTTGTCCCTTTTTATTGTGTTTGTGATGGGTTGTTTCTTGTAGCCAGCTTTGTTTTGCCGCCTTCCTTAAATACACTTCACAATAATTTGGAATCCATCTAGCTCTCGTCTCTTTTATGAAAACAAAATATAGGAAATAGCTCAACCGATATTATATAGCACGTACTACAGCAGATGGGCGGACTAGCATCTCCACTCCACGATCATGTAGAAGAAATCAGTCCAAATGGACATTTTCAGCCAGTAATTGAGATATAATTTTCATGATCCCCATCAATTTCAGTCCGTCTCACCCTGTAAACACTGCTATGACCAGGAGCTATACATAGAATTTACTTTTTGCCATCCTCTAAAAATGGTAGTGCTCAAAATGCCACTCTTTAAAACTTTAATTCCAAATGTCACCTGATCAGCCCACATGTCAGCCTTACACATCATCCGGGCCCACATCACTTTTGTTTGAATGAGCAAAGAGGCTGACATGTGGGCCCGAGTGGCATTTGAGAATGAAATTTTGGGGGAGTGGCATTTGAGCACTGTCATTTTGGGAGGATGGCAGTGAAAGAACCATAGCTAAATTTTAAATATTAGATTCCACGACTCCCTCCATCCCATGTTGTAAGTCATTAAGCTATACACGGTGTCCACCACTTATCTTTAACATTTAGTTAAAATAAATTCAAATGCCAATTCAACAATTTTATTTTCTTCAAATGAAATTTAATTTATATTAGCCTAAATAAAATTAAAAATTTTCATGAAATATGTTGTGCCTTATATTATGTTATGAGATGGAATTTTTTTAAGTAGCATACATTATAACTAAAAGTTGATATATATCTGGTGAGTCTTGAATTTTATATAGAACTTAATACAGTAATTTTCAGGGTTACCAGTTTCTTTGGTTTCATATACTAATTTGTTATGCATGAATTAGGGAAAGCTCTGAAATGATCCTTGCCAAATTATATGTGCACCATGATTTATTTCACTTCAAAAATATATTTAAATTTCGATAAGCTTTGAATTTACTGGAATACAAGAAATGCATTATCCTAAAAATAATTCCAATTAACCAATCCGATTGCTTTGAGTATCTATTTGTTTATTTTATATGTTAACTAATTAACAATGGCTGCGATATTTTGGGAGCGACAGTCTCTAGCATTACTCATTACAATGCAAAGCAATAGTAGCCATCGACTAATATTAGCCAGTTCTATTTAATTAGAGTTGGAAAAATTCCTATGGTCATTATCGCTCGCATGACGCAGCCTGTGATCTGCATATATAAGCATGACACTTCTGCCTCCAGACAACAATCATCAGTAACAGAAAAACTAGAGACAAGAATCAACAGTTCAACACAAAAAGAAAAAAAACAACAAACAATGGAGTCATCACGCAAGTTCTTCCCGGCCATTGCTGTCCTCCTCCTGCTTGTTACCGCCACAGGTACAATAGGAGACAATTAGTATATACATAATGATTTATTCTGAGTAGAATTGTCTTTGGGCTATCTTTTATTACCAATGTATATTTCACTTTATATCATCCTTTATCCAATATTTTCCCTTAGTTAAAGGTGGTATAAAAGCTAGCAAAACTTCGGTAATAAAACATAGTCCAAATTAAAGTTTACTCTCTTTTTTATCATCTGTACTATGTGCGTGGGATCTAGTTAGTATTCAAGCAGTTATTTCCTTTTTTAACGACCAACACCAGACGGTGTGTGATATTCAGGCAGTTATTTTCGATAGCGGACAAAGAGATCAACCATCAATATTGGGAAATTAATTGAGCGGTGTTAATTAATGTGTGGAATATATATCTTTTTTTTGTGATGATCATATCGATCAGAGATGGCGCCAGCGCAGGCGAGGGAATGCGAGACGGAAAGCAGCAAGTTCAGCGGGATGTGCATGATACAAGCCAACTGCGACCACATCTGCAAGACGGAGGGCTTCATGGGCAGCGACTGCAGGGGATTCCGTCGCCGCTGCATGTGCAGGACCCAATGCTAAGCTAGGCGCCCAACTTAATTATAATTAACGAACGCCTTTCATATACATCACCAGCCGATCGATCGATCGAAATGGCGACCAATCGTCGTTGGATCGTCGCTGCATGCCGCAAGGATGCATCAGTTTTGTTAGGAAACGATAAGCGAACAAACGATAAAAAATAATAGATCAATCATAAAAGACACGAGATTTAACGTGGAACACCCTCCCAAAACAGGAGAGAAAAAACCACGGGCGTCAGCCAGCAAAATATCTTCACTATATCTGGGGTGAGGTTACAACGCCGCACGGCGACTTACAAGAGGTATATATATGGTGGAACCCTAAAAGGGATGACGATCCGTTTCGCGGGGGCTCCGCCTCCGCACCCCCGGGCGTCCCCGCTACGCTCCGGCCCAAGCCTCCCGGCGACGGGCCTCCGCTCCACTACGGCAGAAGAAGCTGGCCTTTATTAAGTGCAAATGAATTTGGATCACAACTCAACAAACTCCACCTTGAGACAAATTCCTTCTTGTAGCATGAAACAATCCTTCACCCTGAACACAATAAAGACAAAAAAACATTTTCGGCGCCAAATAGCCTCTTGGGCTAAACCACTATACCAACTAAACTTGAGCAAAGCTCAAACTTAGCAACAGGAACAGACTTTGTCATCATATCAGCAGGATTATCATGAGTACTTATCTTGCATACCTTTAGCTTACCTTGCGCGACTACATCACGAACATAATGATACTTGATATCAATGTGCTTTGTCCTCTCATGAAACATCTGATCTTTAGTAAGGTATATAGCACTTTGACTGTCACAAAACAAGTTAATGCAAGAATCAACTCCACAAAGCTCAGCAAACAATCCTTTCATCCAAACTGATTCTTTACATGCTTCAGCAATAGCCATGTATTCTGCTTCAGTGGTAGACTGGGCAACAACAGGCTGCAATGTTGCCTTCCAACTCACAGCACAACTACCAATGGTAAACACATAACCTGTGAGTGACCTTCTCTTATCCAAATCTGCAGCAAAATCAGAATCCACATATCCAACAAGCCCCTTATCAGTCCTGCCAAACTTCAAGCAAGCATCAGTTGTGCCTCTGAGGTACCTGAAAAACCACTGAACAGCTTTCCAGTGTTCTTTACCAGGATTAGCCATGTATCTACTAACTAAACTCATAGCATGAGATAAATCGGGACGGGAGCAAACCATGGCATACATCAAAGAACCAACAGCACTAGAATATGGAACTCTAGACATGTATTCTACATCCTCATCAGTACTAGCACATTGTAAAGCTGATAATTTAAAATGAGGTGCAATAGGAGTACTAACAGGCTTTGCATCATGCATGTTAAAACGCTGAAGAACCTTCTTAATGTAGCTTTGCTGACTAAGAAATAATAAACCAGAATTTCTGTCTCTAGTGATTTCCATACCTAGAATTTTCTTAGCAGCACCAAGATCCTTCATATCAAACTCACTACTCAACTGTTTCTTCAATGTAGTGATTTGTTCCTTGCTCTTGGCAGCAATCAGCATATCATCAACATATAACAGCAAGTATATAGGTGATCCATTAACAAATTTAATATACACACAGCTATCAAATTCAGACCTCTTAAAGCCATGTGACAACATAAATGAATCAAACCTTTTATACCATTGACGAGGAGACTATTTCAAACCATACAAAGATATTTTCAACTTGCAAACATAATCCTCCTTACCAGGTACTATGAACCCTTCTGGCTGGTCCATGTATATCTCCTCCTCAAGCTCTCCATGTAAAAATGTTGTCTTCACATCTAACTGCTCAAGCTCAAGATCATGCATAGCAACAATACTGAAGAATGTGCGAATTGAACTATGCTTTACAACTGGAGAGAACACATCATTATAATCAACACCAGCAATTTGACTGAAACCTTTTGCTACCAACCTTGCCTTAAACTTCGGAGGCTCGCTAGGAGATAAACCCTCCTTTCTCTTGAAGATCCATTTACAATGAACAGGCTTCTTCTGTTTTGGCAAGTGCACAAGCTCCCATGTGCCATTCTTCTCAAGAGACTGCATCTCCTCCTGCATAGCTGAGATCCACTTCTCACGGTCTCCAAAAACAACAGCTTCAGTGTATGTGGCTGGCTCAAGAGTATTCTCCACCTGTTCAGCACAACTAAAAGCATAATAAACCATATCACATTCCTCAATAAGGCAAACTGGAGCTCCACAACTCCTTTTTGTTCTGCGATGTGCAATAGGTTCATCTTGTGGCTGCAAAACAGGAGGTGAGTGCTGAACAGTATCATTAACATCATTACTAACAATTTCAGTTTCCTGATCATCCACGTGCTCCACCTGCATGCTAACATATTGCTGCTCCTCATCTGAACCACCTGGTATGACATCTGTGGGCAAGCTGTCATTAAACATAACAGATTCATTGAAAACAACACTCCTGCTCATGAAGGTCTTATTAGTTTCAGGATTCCATAACTTATATCCTTTTACTCCTGAACCATAACCAAGAAACACACTTAATAGCTCTAGGCTCTAATTTTCCATTATCAACATGAGCATAAGCAGTGCATCCAAAAACTCTCAATTGTGAATAATCAGCAGGCATACCAGACCATACCTCAATGGGAGTTTTCTTATTAAGTGGGATAGATGGCGACCTGTTGATCAAGTAGCAGGCGGTGTTAGCAGCCTCTGCCCAAAAACGCTTGTTCATGCGCGCGTTGGACAGCATACAACGAGCCTTAGAGATGATGGTTCTGTTCATGCGCTCAGCCACACCATTCTGCTGTGGAGTGTACGGGATGGTGTGATGCCTAACGATGCCTTCCTCCCTGCAATAATCAACAAAAGCATCCGAACAGAATTCACCACCATTGTCAGTGCGAAGTACTTTTACCTCCTTTTCAGTTTGCCTTTCTATCATGACTTTCCACTCTTTAAAAGCAGCAAATGTATCATCTTTATGTTTCAGGAAATAAGGCCACACTTTTCTAGGGTAATCATCAATAATGGTAAACATATAACGAGCAACACCAAGAGAGGGCTTACGAGAGGGCCCCCACAAATCAGCATGTACATAATCAAGTATACCTGTGGTGTGATGAACTGAGGTATTGAATTTTACCCTCTTGTGCTTACCAAAAACACAGTGCTCACAGAACTTCATGTTACCCTGAGTGCAGCTATCCAGCAGGTTCCTCTTCATCAATTCTGCCATACCAAGTTCACTCATATGTCCAAGACGCATGTGCCACAGGTTAGTCTTACTAGGTTCATCTTTAGAAACATCAGCAGCGGTAACAGAACCATGTAATGTACTTCCTCTAAGGACATATAAGTTTGTAGAATTCATATCACTAATCATGTAAACAAGAGAACCTTTCGATACCTTTACAACTCCACCTGAACCAGAGTATTTGTATCCTTCTGCATCAAGTGTGCTGAGGGAGATGAGATTTCTCGCCATCCCTGGTATGTGTCTCACATCTTTCAGCATGCGTGTCATGCCATCATGAGTCTTGATCTGAACGGAGCTAATGCCCACGATCTCACGTGGGTTATCATCTCCCATGCGCACAACATCTCCATTCTGCACAGACTTGTAAGAACTAAACCAATCTTTGTTAATGCATATATGAAAAGAACATGCACTATCAAGTATCCATTCATCATGACTAGCAACACAACCAGCAAAAACAACAAGACAATCTCCTGAATCAAAGTTTTCAGCACTGGTAACAATAGTGGCCTTACCATCAGATTTCCTTTTCTCCTTATTCTGCAGTTTCCAACATTCTTCAATGAAGTGATTTTTCTTTTTGCAATACTTACAGAACATTTTACCTCTGGATTTAGAACGGCCTCTACTCTGACTCTTGTCACGATCATTGCTGTCGTTGTAGGTTCTCTGCTCAGATCTGCCTCTGACCTGCAATGCTTCGCCCTTAGAGGATGACGCATCAGACTGAACCATACCTTTCATCTTCTCACTGCTTGGAGCGCCTCATAAACTTCCACTACGGTTAGTTCATCACGGCTTAAAAGTATGGTGTCACGAAAATTTGCATATGAACTAGGCAGTGAGCATAACAGTAAAAGACCAAAATCTTCATCATCAAACTGTACCTCCATCGACACTAGGTCGGCAACGATCTCCTTGAAGACCGATATGTGGTTCAACATAGAACCACTCTCCTACAACTTGTGCGAGAACAACTTCATCTTGATATGCATCTTACTGGTTAGATCTTTAGACATGTAGATCGATTCCAGTTTGAGTCAAAGTTCTGCATCAGTCTTTTCCTACAACACTTCTTGCAAAATATCATTAGATAGATGAAGTTGGATTAGCGACAGAGCCTTACGATCTTTCCACTTCTCCTCAGCGGTCCAGTCAGTCGTTTTCTTCTTCCCGAAGCTTTCCAGCGCCTCATCAAGATCCGAAGTTTGCGCCAGAACAGCCCGCATCTTGACTTGCCACAGCGAGAATCTCGTCTTGTAGTCTAGCAGTGGTAGATCATACTTCATCGACACCATCACGAAACCCTAATCTGAGAACAAGCTCTGATACCACTTGTTAGGAAACGATAAGCAAACAAACGATAAAGAACAATAGATCAATCATAGAAGACACGAGATTTAACGTGAAACACCCTCCCAAAACAGGAGAGAAAAAACCACGGGCGCTAGCCAACAAAATATCTTCACTATATCTAGGGTGAGGTTACAACGCCGCACGGCGGCTTACAAGAGGTATATATATATGGTGGAACCCTAAAAGGGATGACGATCCGTTTCGCGGGGGCTCCGCCCCCGCACCCCCGGGCGTCCCCAGGTGCATAGCCCAAGCCTCCCGGTGACGGGCCTCTGCTCCACTACGGTAGAAGCTGGCCTTTATTAAGTGCAAATGAATTTGGATCACAACTCAACAAATTTGAATAATTTTTCAAGCTTAATGCGTGGAGTAGCTTTTTTTTTTGCCCTTCTAATTATATATGTCAGAATAATACGAGGACGTACTAATCAATTCTTTCTCTCAGTTTTTTTTAATTATTTTTTGGGATCTTAGTACGGTCCAGTCAACTGTATATTGTACTCTATGTTTGTGTAATGTTTCAATGGAAGTATATATTCATGTTTGGAAGTAAGAAAAGTTCAGTCTCAGATAACACAATACATTAATACAACATCAATTGCGGTTGAAAAGGGTATAAATCATGTGACAGTTCCTTTATCCCTGAGAGTCGTCTGTAACGGCTCAAGAACCATTAGAGATAGCATGATCTCTGTCGGTTCACACATTATATACCAGATATGAATAATCTGCAAAAGGAAAATGCAGACATGGTGCACCATCTACTCATCGCTGCCACGCTGCTCATCACTATTGTTGTGCACGTCGTGTTGTTACCGTCATCTAATGTGCTCTCATCCTTCGTACATCTGAGTAGTTGATGAGAGCGCATAGAGTAAGAAGGGAAGACCGACGATCTTGATGGAAGGAGCTCCATCGAAATCGACACATAGAACATATAAGAGGTATGTTGGGTAATAATTGTCATTTCCCTCACAATGGCCATGACAAATGGCTGCCACTCGTGAACAAGGCTAGTGCCGCGCGCCACTCGTTGAGGCAAAAATTTTAGGATGGCTAATTGACACACTTACAAAGCCTTATCTTAAGCAAAGTATTACTGGTAGTAGTAAAAATGACAAATATTTTTACATGAAACGAAAACAACTGTAGATAATATATTATGGCAAATTATTAATATTTTCTATTTTCTACAATTTAAAAACTTGTATGGTTTAAAATAAATGTTAATTTCTTAAATCCTTTTCTTTAGAAAACAAAGTTAAAAGCAGATGAAGAGAGAAAGAATTGGACAATACATGTAAAGAAGAAAAATAATTGGATAATAATCCTTATGACTTAAAAAAAGGGAGAAGTCTATTTTAACCCCTTAATTATTCATTTTGTATAAAATACGCCCTCAAACTTTAAAGCCGGGTATTTAACACACTCCAGCTATTAATACCGGGCACATTACATCCCTTGGTGGTTTGTAACCTGGTTTTGATGCCATGTAGGATGCCGCATGTAAAAAGAAGTTAAAAATTATAAAAAAATGGCCCCATATGTCAGAACCACCTCTCCAATCTTTCTGTTCTCTTTCTCCAATTCATCATCCCTGGGAAGAAGCTGGATAGAAGCACATCGCTTCCGTCTCCATGAGCGCCGTAGCAAGGACATCATCGACGATGCATGACTCGATGACGGGGCGGCTAGCAACGACAAACACGGTGGAGGAGCCGGAGCTGTTGGCAAGCTACTCGACCTGTCCCCAGTTCTCGGTCCCTTTTGCCGTTACGCTGCCGGCCGACTTCCATCGTTGCACCATCCCTTTCCTCACGCTCTCTCCTCTCTTGTACTAACGAGGACGACGGAGCCAGCCCTCTCGGCCGAGCTCGAAGAAGCCAGGTTCGGTGTCGAGCTTGACGTGGTCTAGATCTATGGGTTGAGGCGTCGGCAACGTGGAGATCGCCGGAGCCAAGCACGCAGCTCGGGCTCCTATCCATGCTCCATCTAGGCTCTGCCGCCGTAGCTGCAAGGTGAACTCAGTGAGGCCGCCGCCGCGTCGAGGGACCTTTTCTCTCTGCCTGTCTCTCTCCTCTCTTATCTTTGTCAGTGGCAGCGGAAGAGGAGGCGGGAGCGGCGATGAGGGCAGTGGCGGAGCCCAAGCCTGAGGCAAAGGTGGAGATAGTGGAGGAGCAGGCGACGCTAGAGCCCATGTTGCCGGCGAGCTCGACCTCTGGCTGCCGTCCACCTCCCTTGCATGGACCGGCGAGCTCGAGCTCTAGCAGCCCTCCACCTCCCTGAGTGCCTCCTGCTGCATGCGTCGGCAAGGTCGAGCTCCAACTCCCCCAGCACCGGTGAGAGAAGGCAGAGGATGGATCGAGAGAAGAAGAGAGGAAGAGGAGAAAGCTTATCTGACATGTGGGCCTCATGTTTTTTACATATATATTTTTGATTGGACTGCCATGTCAATTGCCACGTAGGCAAAAACCGCCTAGTCAACAATATGGGGATAAATTGAATGGTTTTGATAGTTAGAGGGTGTTGAATAGCCGGTTTTATAATTTATGGTGAATTTTAGACAAAGACAGGAGTTCGGGGGTGTAAAATGGACTTATCCCCTTAAAAACAGAGTGGTCTGTCTACTCCTCCTAGCCTCGTGCAGAGAACGAAACACCACCCTATCGAGAAAAACCAAGCAGTACATGGCCAACATAGTATTACACTCCCAACCCATCCTCTGTTTTATGGGTCTATGCCGTTGCAATATTTGGACAAGTTACTAGATGAAGAAAAAAGACGTAACAAGTGAAGAAAACCATTGCAATATATGGCCAAGTTACTTGATGAAAAAAAAAGTGGTAAAAGTGAAGGAAAAAAAATATTCACGGTATAGTAGCGGCTATATTTTCCGTCTTTTGACCATTTATATGTGATATTTAAATCATGGATTTGAACATTTAAGTAACTTGAACCAATAAGTTGTCAACAACAAAATAGTCGATCACACAGAGAGCTACAATTTTCATATAAAGTTTCTTCTAATCCGAGATTGAATGAGAAAGTTATGCTCATATCTAAAACCGGCACAAATATGGTCAGTGCCAATTGGTAGTTAGCAGCGGCACAAATAAGGTGCTTATTAGCATTGGTCCATAGCCAGACTCAGCACTGGTCACTTTGACCTAAATTTGAAAAATTTAAGACACATGCCCATAGTGATAAGTGCCTCATCAATACTTATAAACAACATTGATATAGTCATGTCCATTAGTGCCTGTTTTAGCCTTGAGCCATCAGATGGTTGTGTGGGAAAGGACACATATGTGCCGATTCATAAAAAACCAACCCGATATGTGGAAGCAACTATAAGAAAGATTGGAAGTAGTGATCCCGTACAAATTAAAGCACTTGCATTGGATAGTGAGGAGGCGTTTCATCATATAATGTATGAGCGACAGGATTTGAGACAAGAGTTGGGCTAGCGGGGATATACAACAGCTGAAATTGGTGCAGGAGAGGCCAGTGTTGAGTGAGAGGCATGCAGTGACCGATACCCAATAGCACCGGCAGGGCTGGTGGCATTGGACAGCTTGCGCTATTGGGGAAGGAATATGTGCGAGAGATCGTGCATGAGTCTACCTTTCCAACACGATCAGCGTGAGAGACATCGTTTGGAGTTGGGTTTATGGTCCTTGCATGGAGTTGCTGAATGCCAATCTATTTCAAGGGAACCAAGGAATGCCACTATTAACGAAAAAAAGGTATTTTTCACACTACACCAGACATAATCACAGGCAATGTGACAAGAACTTTTTAAGATTGGTCCCTAATTATCCGATTTCTTGTAATTATATAATTGTACGGAGTAATTTACTAAGTCTTGTTTTCATTGACCACACTACAATCGAAATATACGGGAGCATCTAAGGTCAGTTGAATTGGTTCCATGTCTTACGTTGTCACGGTTTCTTAGGTGAACATATGGTTTGCCGTCACAATTTTAACATGTTACCCTTAGGGCATGTATAAAGAGAGATAGAACCCGGTGTGGGCTTTTAGTTAACATATAATACATATTGCTTACAAACTATCCTCCTATCATAATACAGACAACAATATCTCTTAACCATTAATTAATGCACTAAAATAATTTCTTATTACCATTTTTTTTCTTGTGTCCATCCCATGCAACAAAATTTTCTATGGTAAATGATAAGAGTCGACTTTGAACCGTTGTCATGCATAACTTTGAACCGTTGTCATACATAACAACCATGTTTTCCTTTTCTCTCTCTCCTTTTTCACATCACCAAATTTACTTTCATGACAACGAACAGAACCTGTTATTAAATGCCGTTGTACATGCCCTGACCCTTGTGCATCACCTGTTTAAATTATTTGGCAAAACTTACCTAAGATGTAGCTAGCAAATTATTGGACACACTTGTGGCAGAGCTTGGTATATATTCAAATTAATGTGGCAATATGTCGATCGGTACCAGCTAACAAGCCCTCAAACTGTGGCACCACAGATATGACGCCAAGCCATTTTCAGTAAATAATTTTGCTGACGCTCACCTGGCCACGTATTTGTGGTATAGTGTCACCCTTTCTTGTTCAGTTTTTTCGCATTTCTCTCTGTTTAGGACTTTAGACTTTAGAGGCCAGCTTAGCTTACTAAGATTGGTTGTTCAGTAAGCCCCAATAACTGCAGAAATTCGATCTTTGGTCTTTGCAAGCGGACAATGATCCTTCAATCGATGTATACCAAAGCTGAACTACATTATCAGCTAATATCAAATTTCATTGTCATGCATAGTTCGATAGACCAGTTGATGTGCAGTTGTGGTGGACTTATCTCTCATCCTGCTAAAAGTTTTGTTTGTGGGTAAAACGTAAAAGATATATATATATATATATATATATATATATATATATATATATATATATATATATATATATATATTGATCTTGCCACAAAGTTTCTCATAGTAACCAAGTTACTATTACACTGATAGTTCAACAACATATTGTCTCTTAGTAACTAAATTACTATTAAATCGATGCTTCTCAACATTCCGTTTGAAACATGCGCAAACTTTGGCTTGCTGTGCCAAGTCTCCCCTGAATCTGTGCTTTGCCTCATTATCGTCGTCACCACCGTGAAGCCATCCTCGCCGTCACTCCTCCCTGGACCTGACATGCACCAACGCAGTTGACAGGAGGACACCACTTTCTGCCTCTCCGGATGAGGAAAAAATTCAGAGAGCCTCCTAATCATGTTATGCTTTTGCTCAAGAATAATGTGTAGTTATAAAACTGAAATATCAGGTAGGCTCCTAATTCATCATGTTGTTGCTAGGAAATTAAAATCACAGAGCATGACAACACAAACAGAAAGATTAGTTTGAATGGCACATCAACAGCTTGTGGGAGCATGTAAAAGAAAGGAGTATAATTTCTCACAGTAAGTTTGTTTCACACTTAAATATCTGAACAAAAACGGATACAGAATTACAGGTAGAATGAAACAAAACTGAAAATTGCATTTGATTTCCTCAATAATTGCAGATGCTATGTATTAAAAATGCACAAGGATATGAACGGAAACAAAATGATTATGGAACTGGAAGCAAAACAGCCAGCAACTATATGTTTTCAACAGGCCTGACTCAACAAATTTGTGAAATTATTATGTTCAGCTCAGTCACACAATAAAAATAGAAAAAGGTGTTTCCAGATGCTAAAACATCACTGCACAGGTGCTAAAACATCACTGGGTTGAACTTTGGGTTAATTGAAGTGTATAGCTTAATTTAGCCCAGTGCAAATTAAAGCGCAGCAAGGAAGATGCAACTAGCCAAACAGGAACAAATTGATCCACGATGGATCAATGGGACATGCATGTACATTATACAAACTCATGAAGGAACACAGCAATCAACACATATCTGGCTCCGGCAAATAAGCTGCAATTAGTTGACCAAACACAGCAGCTGTGCTTCCTCCAAAAAAAGGCAGAAGCTATAGTCTATAGAGATCAATCGAGCAGACAGATCATGTAGCAAAATAAAACACCAACTAATTGCGCAATCTAGCACTCGATCGAGGGCACGTATGTGTACGTGCAGACGGGTGGATTCAGATCGATTCAACGATAGTATCAAGATTAGATTAGAGTGAGTAAAAAGCCAAGCGATCGAACAAACATGCACCATTCAACTGCTCCACCGAGAACCATGACCGTCGCCTCTCCTCCTCGCTGCCGCTGCAAACTGGATGTCAGCACTCCAGTCCCGGACCGCAGGCCACCGTGGAGGATTGGGACAAGGGGCTGCACGGTGGAAGAGACGACGACGGCGTAGAACTGCTATGGAGGAGGCGGCGGCGTGGATACTGCTCTCCTCCATGCATTGTCGATCTCGAGATCCATAAAAAACGGAAAATTAAAAAGAGAGAGGATAGTGGTGGTAAAAAAAATAGATAGGCAGACGTGCGGGAGGGAGGGAGGGTGGAGGGTGTTGGGGGGGGGGGGGGAAGGGGTGTGTGTGGGGGGGTGTGGAGCGCTGTGGGGGAGGGGGTGTGGGTGTGTTTTAGCTGTACTACACCCTAGGTATAGTATAGTATCTCCCTATATATAGGGATATATATATATATATTTAATCTATATCTAGAAATCAAAACATTTAATTATGAAAAAACCTCTATGTGCATGGTGAAAAGAATGTCCGATTCACAGCAAAAGTCGCAATGCCACCCACCTTTTTACTAATAATAACCGGAAAACTATATATAGAGTGCTCAGTTAAAAAAATATACATACAATTTATAAATTTCCTAAGGTTCTCGTTACTTGCATGATATTGGCTCTCTTTATATATAAACCTCGCCACAATCACTTCAATTATCATAGTTACAAGGCATTCAATACTAGTGCCAAATTTGATCATCAACACAAAGACAAATCGATCAAAATGGAGACATCACGCAAGTTCTTCCCAACAATTGTAGTTCTCCTCCTGCTCGTTGTCACCACAGGTACAGTAGGAGCATATACATATCTGAGTTAGCTACATGTGGTTTACATCCTTTTCCATGTTGTTCCAGCTTTTTGTTCATTTTCTTAGATAACGGAAATTGTTTACACCATCTGCTGCCTCTTTATGTTTGGCACATACCTAATAAGTTTTGATACTGAAGAAATATAAAGAGACGACATAATTAGTTTGGGAGAAACCACTGAACTTTGCTGAATAAACAATAGAACAACCAATAGTTCCATTCTGTCATGTCATCCTATATGTATAGCACTTTATGAAATTCAGTTTGCGAGTTATTATTCTAAATATGATCTGGTTAAGTCCGAAATCACATATATTTAGAACCAACTACCTAATTTGACCCCTTCCTTTGGTGGACAATCCATATATTCATGTGTATAGATCATAATACCAGATTTTGTTTTCTTTCGTCTACCAAAAATTGAAAGGATTTTTGGCCTAATATTTTTTGGCTTCTAACTTTTTGCGTCAGTGTCACATACATTCCAACATCATTAAATTTCAATTTTGTGACTTCCGCTGGTGGTAGAAATACTATAACACATATTCAGTTGACATGGTGTATTATTAGGACGACTTATCTGGTCTGGTATATATGGATGAAAAACCATGATTTCATGTTTTAGCCATGTTAATATTTTGTTGTTTGAGATGGTACCAGCTGCACAGGCAAGGGAGTGCGAGACGCCAAGCAACGAGTTCAAGGGGATCTGCATGATGGTGGCCAACTGCGCCAACGTGTGCCTGACTGAGGGCTTCTCCGGAGGCAAGTGCAGCGGCTTCCGGCGCCGCTGCATGTGTACCAAGGATTGCTAGTCAAGTGGTTAATCCGAATAACCGCGCGAAATTGCAACCTATCTATCTTGCATGCTTCAATGAATAAACCTTCGCTCTAATAGAGCCAGAAGGTTTTCATTCATCTCGGCTACAATACTACCTGTAACAATTTTCTGTTTCATGTAATCTTTTCTTTCTATTTTTTGTGGTTTGAGTATTAATTGTATTGTTTTTTCTTTTGTTGAAGATAATTAACCCCAATTCGATTCCTTACTCTCTATCCATGATGGACATATCTTTCCACGACAATAATAACCTAAACCATGCATTCCAGGTAGATCAAACATGAAAGGAAGTCCGTTTTTGCTTGTTGAATCAATAACCAAATTAGCTTCCTTCAGTTCTGTTTATTCCAGTACAAATTAGGGAAGTGCTTTAATAAGCATACCATGATAACTAGTTAACCCATGAAGTTAAGCAGAAGATAGGAGGATATGGAATGGACACACTCACACATCCGGAATATATAGATGATTTACATGTATAACCCAAACCTCCCCCTTGTGATGAAATTCTCCTTTCATCCGAGGTGATTAGAAGAAGTGAGCTTCTTCATCCTTTGGAAGCAATTGGGATACATGTCTCTTGGGCAGACATGTTCACCATAGCCAGAAGATGGCTTTCCATCGATGTTAACCTCCGATTTCGCCTGTGACTCGGCTTTCTGCTGTCCATCATCTGCAGCCAACTTCCTTGCCAGAGCAGTGGAAGTTGTAATCAAAAGAAGAACAACGAGTACAGTAACAAGAGCAGGCTTCATACTTTGGGATCCTTTGGTATCTGCGTGCAAAACCAAATAAAAATTAGAAGAAAAATTAGATGAGCATAACAACAAGCAGTAGTAATCTGTAAACATATATAAACAGATTTGTCTAATTCATGAACTATGTAAGAATCACACACCTACGAATTTGAAGTGCATATATATCGCCAAGTCTTAATTTGTATATTACTCAGGATATTTTTATGATATTTATAGGAGGTTAACAATACTGTATTCTAGGCAATGCCTGGAGTATGCGATGGTGTTCATGGCATTGTAATCACTACTCATTGGAAAAAAGATCATGCACGATCGACAATATCAAGTGGACAAACTGCAGAAATGACGGAAAATTAGTGGATGGAGTATTTCTCTACCTACATTTGATGGGCTAAAGAGCAAATTAGGTGATAGGGTACTGTGCATGTGCAAGATGATGAAGAAGCAACACCTCATCAAATTATTACGTTTTGCAGTATACGTTTTAGGACATTGGATTGATCAGTATGCTATCAGTTTAATTAAAAAAGTAATTGCATAAGTTGTGACTTGGGAGGTAATACTCCCTCCATTTTTAACATATTTGTCACCGCTAAATTTTGGACATACGTTTTTATTATTTATCTTATTCAAAGGTTTTGTGCAAATATGAAAAAATATAAGTGATGCTTATAGATAGACTACCTGTAATGCCAAAACAAATAATAATTATGTAAATTTTCTTTGTAAGACAAATGGCCAAACTTATGTATAAAAGTTAACAATACCATATACTTAAAAAAGGAGGGATTATCATCTTTTTGAAAAAACTGAGAAGTAATATGGTGTACTAAATTACTCCCTCTGCGTTCCTTCTAGGTTCTATCCAGTCATTCATCAGTTCTTCATGGTTCCAATTTGAACCTTTTAAGTAAATACTACTTCGTCACAGATGATTATAAAAAGGTTATCAAAACCATCAAACCTTCTGTATCCGTTATAATAAGTGGTATCATAGAATTTGTAAGACCGTTGATCTACAACCATGTGAAGTGATTAATTTGGATGCCCAAAAATGACTAAGTGTTGGTATTTGAGATATTTTTGGGTTTCCACACTCAACCATTAAGTTTTGAGTATTGCAGTGATAACAAAATGGAGAATAGAAAGATTAAATCCTAACAAAAAATTGTGAATGCAGGTCATGGAAATTAAATTTGATTGACGAGATTAGGGAGTAGTAAGCTCACTGCAGGTTTTGGTTTTGGTTTTATATATATCCACATGCAGACATAAAGGCCAGATTTCTATCGTTCAATGATAAATGGAATTAAGAAAATCCAATGTACTCTCCTAAACTATTTCATTGGATCACTTAACTCTTAAACTATTTTTTCGACTCCTTTTACCTTGAAACTATTAAAATTGTTCTCTTTATATGAGTCGTATTTTAATCTTAAATTTTGAAGAGCCATAGTGACAGAATTATCAAAGTTCTAAAATCTTTTCAAAATTTTTCATGACTATTTGCTTAAAATTTAAAACCTTGATGTTTAAATTGATCTCAGTGCTTCCAAACAATGTAAACAACGTTTAAAAAATTCCAAAAAAATAATGAAGAGATAATTATAATGCATACACTAATCTCCCAAATTTGAAAACATGATCAATATAGAGAGAAATGAAAAGGAAAAAAATATCGTTAGGGAGTAAAGTAAACCATTTATAAAAATTCGGGTGTAAAATAAGCTGAGAAATTATTTAGGGGGTTAAGTGCTCCTGTGAAAAATTTCGGAGTAAAATGGACAATTTCTTGATAAAAATTGACCTCCCATGAAGATATGATGTCTGCTGTGATGAAGGTTGGAAGCTACCCAGGTATAGCTTTCGAGAAGAGCTGGAAATTAAAAGGCCACAACCTGTCCAGACAAGGTCAAGATGGCATTGTGCCATTTGAATAAATTTTGTTAAATTCATAAAAGAAACGAAATAGTCGGAAGAAATAATTTTATGTCCGGACCCTGAAATCAGTTTTCTGCTGGGAAAAGTTTCCGAAATTTAAAACTAAAATATTGAACCCTATCGTAGACTGCATGCTGGATGGGATGCTGCTGTTGTCCAGCACGACGTTGAGGATGGTACATGTGTGCAAATTAAAGACAACGATCGATAACTAGTAGGGTCTTCGGATGTTGTCAAGTTACGTTTAAGGGCACAAACGAACGAGATCTAAATAATATAAAGTCGAATGGATTTCTCTAGAAAATATCAATATGAATGTTTTTGGGAAAAAAACATACCGTTTATTATGTTAGAGTAAACTGTGCATACAATAATCCATGTATCTATAATTGTAAAAGCAGAGAAATCCTTGTACCCCTCCCTAGGGGTGAAAAAGGTCGGAAACGATCAGGAAACACCCTAAACCATTACCGCAACCATATTATTTTTCGGAAACGGAATCGATAACGATAACCCGGTAACGGAAAAGATATCGGAAATATCAGTAAATCTAAAACAGAATTATTCAATCGGAAACATATCGGTATCGATCGGAAGTCGATAATTACTGTTGGAAACATCGAACAATAACAACACATATTTAGCTAGCAATCTAGAATGGTTATAAATATTTGACGATAATTATAAATGTATCGTATTCGACGATAACTATAAATCTGACGGGAATTATTCCCCAAGTTCATAAAGATAAAGCATAATAATACGAGATACATAAACACAGGCACATAGCAAGTTCTCTTATACTCCACAGAGCAACAGCAACATTGTTGGACCGGATGCAACTCATCATGGTCATCATTTTCTTCAACAACTGTATCATCACCAGCTACAATATTTGCTGAGCCGGCCGGCAAGCTCCCGAACGGCATGCTAGAGGGCATTGCTGCCGTGAGGTGGTGGGGGCGGCCCCAATAGGAGGCGACGTCGTGAGGAAGCTTAGCCGGCTAGCGCAATCATCGCTGGGGAACGGACCAGAGCTGTCACTGTGCTGGCGCCGCCGTGCCACCGCGTAAGAGTACGACGACGCTGGTTGGGACTTAGGACAGGTCGACTGGGGGATTGGGTAGCTCTAGGGTTAGGGATTTACAGCTTTTGTTGGGCTGAGAAAATGGGCCAAAGAAAAATAACTTGGGCCAGCCGGCCAGTGATGTTTGTAAAAACGGTAATTTACCGGAATATATAAACGGTAATTACCGGGATAATACGGTAACAGTACACTGGATCAGGTCAGCACTGACGGGCTCAAACCCTCAACTTTGACGGGTTCAGCTCCCGGTCAGAGATTAGTGATCACTGATGACTTGAGTCACCTGTGACAGGTGAAGACCCGTCAGAAATAAGAGCCACCTCAAACGGCCCCCAACTAAAACACGTCACAGGTGAGAGTCACCTCTGACAGGTCCCAACCAAAACCCGTCACAGGTGAGAGTCACTTCAAATGGCCCAACTAATTGGGACCGTCACTGGTGTGAAAAAAAGGGGGAAAAAAAGAAGAGAAACACCGTCCTCCTAGGTTACCGTCACATTCATTTCGTCCGATTGCATTTGGCATTCACAAATCAAAAAATTCGTCACAATTCTTCTTTGTTCCATTGTAGTTGTCCCAATCACAAAACAAAATCACAAGAATCTCAATCACCATAGGACTCAGAATCATCAATTACAGTAGCAACAATTGGAACAATATAAACAGCACAAGACAAAATACATGGGTGAAAGAGGACTTGCTGGCAATGGATCTGAGCTCGTACGTGGATGGAGGCAGCGGATCTGGCGTCAAGAAGGTTACGGGGGGAGGCGACCGGCGAAGGAGCTTGGACGGTGAAGGAGGCAGCGGTCGGAGCCCGGGGGTTCCAGATCCGGTGGTCCTGAACCACCTGGAGACCGGATCTGGCACCCACCACCTCGAGGCGACCACCGGCGACCACCACCGATCCTCAGGGACGAAGAAGATCCGCCGGAGATCTCCCGCATCCGGTAGGGGTGGGAGGGAGGCGCGGTGGCGCGGGGGCGGCCGACAACGGGAGGGGAGGCGTCGGTGGCGTTAGTGGCCGGGATGCGGGGGGAGGCGCCGGCGGAGGTGGAGGTGTAGGTGGCTGTCGGCTAGCGCGGGCGGAGGCAGAGGCACGGCTGGAGGCGTCACCGGTAGAGGCGGCGGAGGTGGAGACCGCTACCGCCGTCGGGCCTTGGTCGCCTCCCCTCCCGCCGTCGGCCGCCACCGTGCCACGGCTCCAGATCCGTCGTCCGCCACCGCCCCTCCCCTCTCCCCTGTCGGATCTAGCAGCCAGACCGCCACCGCGCCTCCCCTCAAGCCCTTGCCGGATCTGGCGGCCGGGCCACCGCCGCCGCCCCCGCCGACTCGGCGACGCGCCTCCCCTCCCGCCCCTGCCAGATCTGCCGGCTGGGCCGCCGCCACGCCTCCCCTCCTGCCCCTGCCGGATCCGGCGGCCGGGCCGCCGCCGCCCCAGCCGGCCCGGCGCCGGCGCGCCTCCCCTCGCCACGGCACAGAGAAAGAGAGGAGAGATAGAGAAGAAGTGGAAGAGATAGAGGAGAAGTGGAGAAGAGGGAGCCGGCCGGCCTTATCTCCTCATGTGGGCCCCGCTGGGAGAGGAGACATATATATACAGTGGCAGAAGTCATCTCAAACGGGCTGGGACTTAATGCCGTTTGAGGTGAGTAAACCTCACCTCTGACAGGCTGTCTGGTTGCGACCCGTCACAGGTAACTAATCACCTGTGACGGGTTAGGACTTAAACCCGTTTGAGGTGAGGTAACCTCACCTGTGACGGGTTCTATTTTTAACCCGTCACAGGTGACTAGTTACCTGTGACGGGTCGTAGCCGGATGCCTCACCGATGACGGCATCCCGTATGACCCGTCAGAGGTGACGGTCATCAGTGACCATTTCGTTTGCCCGTCACAGGTATCCCGTCAGAGATGTGAGGATCTTGTGTAGTGTAACCTCACAAAACGGTCCGTAAATTACCAAACCATTTCCGATATCATTTCCATAGTTTTTTACTGTTTCTGTTTCTGACATTTACCGTTTCCGGAGCGTCCGATCAGTCAAATTCGGTAGCGGTAGCCCGGTCGGCCGGTAATTACCGCTACCGTTTTCAACCCTGCCCCTCCCTCACTGTTCAGTGCGGCAGCGCAAGACCGAAAAACCGAAACACCTGATCCCCAGGACCAGACAGCCAATCATTCGACCCATTGCAAATGTGCCTATGCCTAAACTAGAGAATAGCAGCACCCTTATTGCAGGTGCAATAAGACCTGAATTTCTAGCTCTAAGAATTAAGGCACATAGATCATGGAGGAGATGGAGGTAGAGGAGAAAGGAAATGGGAGATTTAAAAAGTTGCCCCTCGTACAAGGCAACGCTCATTGAACGAGGAAAAAGTGAACCAACAGATTTTAAGGATACAAGTAAAATGAAATTATTATAGTGCCTTTGTAAATGTAGTGGAATCCTAGAACAATTGGTAACGCTCCTCTACTGGAACATTAATAGAGTCGTGATTGTATGATTCAATCAATTAGGGTTTAAATCTACTCATGAATACTACGCAAATGCAGGTGCATTTTTAACAGGGTTTTATTGAGGTTAGAGATTGCTGCTGGATTCTGTTTATTTGAACAGATATACTAAGCGCATTCACGGGTGTATGTGGTGTTGTTTGTACATATATAGTCATGTGTATGTGAATCTATTGTCTGACCAATGTTTGCAGTCCAAATATTGCAATTTTCTCACGGACGTGTAGAGATGGCAGAGACCAACATATATTGCATGCTGAAATTAATTAAACATATTACAACTTGAAAGGATGCAAGGGTGTATGGATGGCTTTGCTGGTAACAATTTATTTCATTGTTGTAGGTTCAAGCATCCATAATATTTATTTTCATTGCAAAATTTGAATAAATAATTACGAATTTACAAAAGTTTCTGCCTGCTAATCACCCTGACAACATGGTGTCCACATAGAACATGACACCTTGAATGTACATAATATACAGGAGGATCTCGCTGATATGAAATCCAAGCACCACGAAATTAAATATTACATCCCAAGATCATTGCTCAGATAATTAACTTGACCCCATTAATTGCTGAACACACTTAGAAATGCTTCTCAGTATAGAAAGACAGGACCTTGTTTTACATCCTTTTTTATTTAGTTATATCTTCCATCACATACATAAACATCATGATCAGGGCTGACGCATGATACCATTACGTCGATCAGTATTACGATACATATCTATATCCGGATTTTGTATAGCAAAGGCATTCTTTCATGGCGGTGCAGTATACAGCTTAGCAAGGGAGTGGGCAGGGAGTTCTTTTTCCATTATTATCAGTATTTGTTGAGTGTGCATAGTTCACCTGACCAGCTTTGGCCAGTGCCTGATCGACGGCGTCCTTCAGTTGATTCATTTCTGCACCTTTCTTCTCCTTGGACGTTGCAGCAGTGCAAGAGCTGATGATCACGAGCATGAGCATTGCACACACCACAAGCTTCATTGCTTGATATCTTGGAGATCTTCTTTTTTCAACCTACGCATTCACAGTGAGATTAATTAATTCGTGCAATCACAAAGTTTATGCGTCTTCAGAATATCGACTACTTGTGCTATATAGATCTTTCATGGACAACGGATAAGTTTAACATATATATAAAAAGGTATATCAATTATCTTTGAGGAAACACTAAGATATATGTACTAGACAAGCTATACTACTTGTGAGATAACATTGCTAAGGACTAAGGAGCAAGCATAGATACTGTAAGCAAATTCTTACCGGCACTGTAAATACTTGGAGCGAAATTTTATTGATTCATTACAAGCTTGCTATACTCGATTTATAGGGGAGTGGCAGCACCTGTAGAGTCAATATATGCTTTTTGACGCATTTCTTCTGCTGTTGGTTATAATTAGAGTTAAATCAATGTATAGTTTTCTGTAGTGGGTTGCAAACATTATCTCTCAAAACAGAAAAACAGATTAGATCTTCTATTCTACCATCTTGAGGTTCTAGGTACGTAATAATGCTTGAGTTTGTTTGCTGTGCATTTTGCATGCTGATGCAGAAGGGCATGATGCAGTATTTGGTGTAGTAAACGATAGCCTTGTAGGATAAGACACATATATAGTTGCCTATCAGATAGGACGTTCTAAGTGTGAAATTAATTTCAAGGTGGTAAATTGTTGCCCAATGTGATGACTGATCCGAAACCTTGCATGATGCATGTTATTAATATGTTAGAATGGTTGCGCTGCTCTTCAAAGAAAAAACACTGCACAGATTTTAAAGAAAATGAGAGACCCAGATAAAATGTTAGTTAAGAGCCTAACCATCATTTATAAAGGGTAATTAATTTCATCGATGAGGGAGTTAATCTCTGATCCTATCAGTCCGGATCAAACACCAAAGCACCGGCAAGTGTTGCTGCTCGTCGCCATCACAATGATGAACGCCTGGCACCTGGCCATGGCATTTGGTTCGCGCTACAAAAACATGGCCGTATTGAGCACTTCAGTTTTACAAACAAACATAAAAAAGAAAGATGCATCCAAAACTCCAATCATTCTCGCGTACAATCATCCAGTTTTTGTTGGCACTGCACCATGTGACCGAGAAGCAAGCATCAATGAGTTCATTAGCTTTTCATCCATATGGAGCAATGCATTGATGTTGCGACGGCTTATATCACTGATCTTGGCAGAAAATTTGCCCCATGGTCGCTGATAGCCTGCCACTACTATTCAAGAAACAACTGTAAAATCAAAGGTGTTTTTGATTATTATTCTGTGATGAACAATTGGCATTGGAGATTATTGGTTTTGATATTTGGAATTTATTTACGAAGTGGTTTTGGAGATGATTGGATTTCACAGGTGAATCTACAGGTAGTGCTGGATTTGGGTCCGGTCAGACTGACGTGTATCGCGCGGTCAGACCGGCGCAGCCCGCGGTCTGACCGGCCGACCCTGTGTCGGTTTCGGTTTCGGGTTGTTTGTTTGGATATCCGTGATTGTTTCATGATTATTGCTTCTACATGGATACTATGCGTATGTAATACTGTTTTGCTAACAAGGAGTCAAGTTGGAGATAGCTTGGTCTCGGAATATGGTTTCTTTGTTTATTTTATGTCTAGGTGACTCGATCCCTCAGGAGAGTATTTGCGGTGATGGACCGGGAGTCGGCTTGGGGATAAGATGACGTCCGTGGTGGTCAGAGATCATGCGGGATACTAAGGCTAGAGTTCAATACACGTGGTTGGTGAAGATTCCATATGGCATACGATGGAGGTATTGTGTGCGTATGGGATGCGGAGTCGAATTTGGAAGGAATCCAAATTTGGTATGAGTGGTTATGTAAAGTTTGTTTCTTGTACTAGAGGGTTTCCTAAGGTGATTAGGACTTCTATTATGAGTTTGGTTCGTGGCTTTAGGCTGTCTTCCTCGGGTATAAATAGAGGGGGAGCGTGAGGCTTCTCGGTATCGCTTTTGAGAGGAATTGAGTTGTTAGTTGAGTTAGAGTTTTGAGTTTAGTCGAAATTTTTATAAGGACTGATGTTGTTGCACTTTGTAAACACAGAGAGAAGCAATAAAGTTGTCATTCTACTTTAAGAGTTCTTCGATTTGTGTTTCACCGGGTTTCGGCGGTCTCACCGGCGACACACCGGCGGCATTACGGTGGTCAGACCGGCAGGTGACCTGCAGTCAGACCGGCGAAGTCAACAGGCGCGGCAGGCGATCTCAGGACGGTCAGACCGATTGATCTACACCGGTAAGACCGACGGCACAGGCGCGGTTAGACCGGCAGGACAGTTTCGGTCAGACCGATCTCCGTCGAATTTGAGGGTAACTTTTATTTCCGCTAAAAGTTTTCAGTTTTTGGGTATATCAACCATTCAGCCCCCTCTGATTGGCTTAGTTATTGTGATTCGATTCTACAACGACAAGGAGGCACAATTGGTGTGCTAGGCGTATAGGCCTTTGTAGGCTGGACAGCATCAGAGGCGGAGAAGAACGAGGGAGAGAGGAGGATGGGCAGCAACTGAATGGATGCATATGGGCTTGGGATCCGGGGTATTTCTCTCTAGAGACAAAATTACCATCTCATCTCCTTTAAAATCCGTGCAGTTTGTTCTTTGAAGAGGACAGAAGCACAGCCTGTATTTCTTTTCTTCATATATTTTGTGAAAAATACTACTAGGCCCTAGTAGTACTTTTCACAAAAAAAAGTAAAATGAGTTACATCCCTGACATCCGTATCTATGATGCACATAGCCAAATACTACCTCTAAATAATATCTAATTGTTTTAATTAAAAATACCAAGCAAATAAAGTCATACCTAAAGTGTGATAAGGATTATTCATTACCATGCATTTGAAGTCAATTACCATAGTTTGTTACACTATTTTCAAATAAGGAATGATATATACAATGGTTTCATACTTAAAAAAAACTATGATCTTAATATTATTAAGAATATATTGGGTGAATAGCTAATATGGTCTTTGAAGTTTCACTCCGTGGTCAGTTTAGTCCTTGACAATTCAATTTGTCAAACAAATCCTTGAAATCTATAGTCCTTGGACCCACAACAAACACTACGTGGACTTACCACATCATCCACACATGCAAGGGCAATAATTTAATAATCATTCTACCCTTACAAATATCATAATAAAGAACAAGAAAGAAAAAACAAAATCAAATTAAAAATATCGGGCCAGCCCAACATTGTTTCTATTATGAATTTGTGCGTTGTTATATTTTAATTTTATTTTTTTTCTATTTTCTGTCATATACTATATATATATATATATACACGCACATATATATATATATATATATATATATATAACGATATAATGTTCATTTGATATATTGTTTTATTTGCATGCGAGGATGATATGGCATGCCCAAATTGTGTTTTTTGGGAGGGTTAAATGGCTGCATTGAGCTAGATGATAGTTTAAAGACTTGTTTGGACAAATTGAAATGTTAGGGAGCAAAACTTCATGGATCTTATTGCTAATTTAGCAGTGCTTCACTTGTAACCATTGTGGTCTAACTTGAACTTCTAGACAAGATCTAGGTGTTTGTTGTTGCAAGAGATACAAGCCAGAGTGATAGCACCAATCTTGGCGGCCGAAACCACTCCTTACAACACTGTCGGCAAGCTAAACCCAGCGTATAAGGTTATCCCGGCACAAGTCCAAACCTAAGATTAACCATGTTCCACATAGAGAATCGCCAGATCTGTACAAGAAAGGATACCTGCCAGGATCTAACAACTAGAACACCAAACACCTAGCCTACAGTGCACCCATGAAGTTGAGAAAGACTATGGGCGCTAGCAAGGTAAGGAAAAGGACCGCCACCCAAAGGTAGTCAGAATGGCCATCATCTGTCAGCTTGCGCCATAACCCCAGAGAGAAGCCACCAGGTACATCAATGTGGAGTACACTATACCCGGGTACCCAACGACAAGCCTTGGGCCGGACCGCATGGTGTGGGCCGAGTGTCCTAGGCCCATGCGGCATACTTGTAAATAGAGGAAGAGAGATATCCAGAATAAGATATAAATCTCAGGGATCATGCATATCTTCATAGATAGAATAGAATGATCTAGTTGCAATCCATCACATACTTTCCTTGTAACCCTCCCCCCTCATCCTATATAAGAGGGGGCAGGGGTCCCGCGAGGTTGGATCATCTCAACAACCCGACTTCTTGGCCTCTCGGTTAATTTTCCACCCAGATACAGAGAAAAACACACTGGACGTAGGATATTTCCTCATATTGAGGGCCTGAGCCAGGATAAACCCCTGCGTCACCATCTCTCCTTGATCTTGCACACCCCATAAAATATATTGCCGATCACAGAAATTGACAATCAACCAAGCCAAGAAGGCACAAGTGGCCACTCCAAGGGACCACACCCTTGCCCACACCCATCGCCAAATGGTGGCTAGTCTATCTAAAAAGTTGTCGTCGCGGCCAACTCTCCTCGGCACCGCCGCCATTCGAGCACCATCGACGACGATGTCTTCGCTCGTCGCCCTCGCCGGCAAGGAAGCTCACCGCCACATGCCGAGATCCACAACCGCCAACACCGGGCACCGACAAAGCTCGCCCCTGCCTGCGACGCCCGGCTCAGCAGCGCCTTGCTCCGTTCCGCTACCAGCGCCGTGGTCGCCAGTTCCCCACTCACTGCCATCGCCATCGCCCCCGACGCCAGACCGCTGCTCCATCCTCCCCCTCATTTGAGCTACACTGCCTCCACTCACCCTCCACCTGCCGCAATGGCACGAAAGAGACACAAAGTCGCCGCCCCTCCCCACACTTCTCCTCCCTTTTAATTAAAGGGGCACACCCGACAAAACGGCTACCCAAGTGCACAAGGCCATGGGAAATTTTGGTAAACCGGTGTATTCTAGAAGAAGCAGTCGCTTATAACCACCTTCGGTTTGCCTCAGTTAACGACCATAACCCCCGCAGAGGACTCGGGTACCACTGCGACATCTGGTCGCGGCCTGTCTATGACCGCTGCAATGCGCGCATACTTGCTAGTCCCAATAAAGCCATAAAGGTAAAGGTACCGACACCTGTACCAAAAGGAGTGTGAGCCCGTTCGTACTAAAAGGATACCAATATGATCGAGGCTGTAATCAAGAGTGTTCTTCATCATCCCAGCACTGATCCCGTGCAAATTGGAATTTTGTGTAGCTTACCCTCTTTTGTTTCTTCAAGAATCTTCCAACATCCATTTCTGAAAGCTTCCATCTTAGAATATATTGCCAAACTTTGATCCTCTTGATGCCCCTGGAATTATTATGTGCTGTTTTATCACATTTGTATCACAATATGTAAAGACCATTAAGATCAGATGTAATTGTTGTTTATGCTAAAATAATGTTTTCTGTTGCAATGAACTGATTATTTGTTATCATCTCATCAAGATTTAAAGTTATTGTAATTTTTTCCCATTGCAACACATGGGCATCCAACTAGTAGTAAAAGAAATTATTAAGGTTGCTATACACCAATCAGGGGAGTGGGACCATTGTTGGCTTTAGCAATGCCGATAGTGGTTGTGTGGCATGCGACCACGATCTTGCGGTAGGATGGGACTATGCTTTGGTGATGGCTAGATGGGCTTCGATGTCCTGGATATGGAGATCAGTCACGACAGTGCATGGGAAGGATAGAGGATTAGGGCTTAGGGCTGTGAGTGTGTGTGTGTGAGCGCTTAGGGGGGGGGGAAGGTGGGTGGTGTGGGATGAAGGAGCGGGGCCTAAGGTTGAGAGGGGGTCGCATCTAGGAGTAGGGTGGGCACATGCATGGAAACGATGCGGGGAGAGTAGGAAGAGAGGTGGCGGCAGCGGGGGTGTGGTGGATCAAGATGATGCGGCGGCGGGGGCGGTGGCGAGGATGGAGATGGAGAGGAGAGGGGCACAGGGTTCCAGCTATGTGAAGAAGGTAGTCTAGAGTCGCAGCGGCTGCCGGGAGGGGGAAGGGGCCGGCGTGGCGATAGCAGGGATGGGGAAGTGGTGGCGACAACAATGCTCGAGAATAGGATGAAGGAGGGGTCCCAGTTTGCAACCTTGGAGGAAGGGGAAAATGGTACTAATTTTCCACTGCAGGGACATAGGAGGATCTTTTTGAAAAAGTGCTTTCTTGAAAGATCGTGAACATATTTTGCCAATCAAGGATCCGACAGCCTAGAACATCCGTATACGTAGTAATTAACGGACAGTCCCTTATTTCTTAGGGATGTGGCTAAGTTATTTCTTAATGATGTGGCTAAGTTATCTCTTAATGATGTGGCTAATTAAGTAATTTGCAGGAAGAGTTTCACCTTTCACTTATTTAGATATATCTGATTCAGTGTTTGCCCAAGTGTATATATGCTTATATATAGCATCCCTCTGATGTGTTTGCATGCGTGGCATCCTAATAACATTCAATTCAGCAACATTGGCCATGGTGTCTCTTTTTCCCCCTGGATTGCGTACGCATCAAATTCCCCCTGATTTGCGTATGCATCGATCAAACAAGTTCATACAATAGAAGGAGTTCTTTGAAAGTTTATATACTAGATTGCACACATCTAATAAATTCATGTACAACACATGACGCACCAACACAATTTAATATGAGGAAACCGACTCAACGTTCAACTTTTAGTATAAATACAGTTTTATAGTTTGTTCGGTGCAAAGTAGAATGAAAAAAATATTGAAGTAATTACGACATATATTGTACTAATGAGTGTGAAACATAAGAAAGTTGAATGAACTGTAAGTGCTCTGATTATTAGGAATAGTGAACATTGCCTTGCAAACAGGTCCAGCCTTGAGAGGGGTCGAGCTGTGCCACCGCACTGGGCCCTAGAAGTCAAGGGGACCAACCCCATATTCGTATGCGGATTGTTGGCGGATGGCATGAGGCCCTTCGACCAAACCTGCCGAAACCCATGGCGAAGGCTATGGAGCAAGAGTGGCGCAAGGCGAAGAGTAGCGCCAGGCCAGAGGCGTCTCAGGCGAAGGGTGCAAGGCGAAGACTGTCTGCCGAAGGAGGATGGCTTCGCCTTGACAAGTTCGCCCCCGCGAAGGCCGAGGAAGCCTTTCCGGCCCATCAGGCCGGTGATTGCCAGACGGCCTATCAGGGGCCCATGAGCCCCTATAACATTATGTACCCCTGTAAATGCCCCTTTTGTAAGGGTAATCATGTAAATTCCCCTGTACAACCTAAACCCTGGTAGTAAGGACCTGTAATGAGGCCATGTAATGGGGGATCCAAGAAAAATTCAAAATTTAGTACACTTCATTTTCCCAACCACTGTTGAGTAACCACGTCCTCCGACGTATGCAGTTGTCGTTTCGACAACAGCTGGCGCCGACCGTGGGGACTCCGAGCGAAACCACTGAGAGCGAATGCCACCGAAGAGGGTCGTGAAGGAGAAGGTTGTCAGGCGGAAGGAGAGCGACGCCGGACCGGACATGGCCGCCGAGGAAGGAGCAGAGCCTTCGGCGTCCGTGGCCGAAGATGGAGAAGCACAAGCACCATCACAGCCGCCTTCGGCCCCCGCGCCATCACAACCGTCTTCGGCCCCAGCAACCTTAGTGCAAGTACCGAACATGGCAGACGTGGCGAAGGCGGCTGCGGCGGCAAGGGCACTCCAGACCAGGGCGGAGATCCTTTCGACAAACCAACTGGTGGTGCCTCAAGCCGCCCCATCGCAGCCGGCGGCGCCAACTGCGCTCGCCGTTGTACAGGCCCAAATCAGCCTGGACCCCGAAGCGCAAGCCGAAGCCGACATGGAAGCCATGCGGCAGAACATGACACGGCTCCCAGACATGCTTCGCCAAATGCAAGAACAACAATAAGCATACGAGGCGACAAGGCGGACCAAGGCCACGTCGGCTCCAATCCTTCAGTATTCGGCAGGCTATGCCCCACCTCAAGTCCGGCCACAAGTGGTGACCCAGCCCTCTCCGCCACTAGCCGCACAGCCGCCGGTGTACTTCGCCGGGCAGCATCAACCACCTGGCCAAGCGACACAAACGGTGGCGGAAGGGGCTTCGGCTCTACAGGCGCAACTCCAAGCTTTCCTTCAGCAACTCAACCAACCCCACTACATTTCAAGTACAACCCCATCGGCTCACCCGGTGGGGAACACAAGTCAAGGTGCGCCTAATTGGTTGCCACCGATTCAGCCAGGCTCGGGACCTTCGCCGTGGAGTCAAGGACAGCAGTTCGACTTCGGCAACACTGCTCAGGTGCCAACCGTTCGGCAGCAACTTCCAACCCCAGGCTTCGGAACAAACCAAGTACCAATCCAAGCTGCCATGACATGGTCACAGCCAATTTTTGACCCATCCATGGCGGCTCAGCAAGTGCCTCCAGTTGGAGTCGGGCAGCCGAACGCCATGGCCCAACTTCACGCACAAGCTGCGATTTCACCCTTCGCCACACCGTACCCGCAGCAAGGTGCGGTAAACAGGGCGGGAGGCGAAAAGGGGCTACCGCTGAGTGCGGGAATCAAGACTCATCCAATCCCACCCCAGTTCAAGTTCCCACCCGTACCGTGCTATTCAGGCGAAACTGGCCCGAAGGAGTTCCTCTCCATCTACGAGTCAGCGATCGAAGCGGCTCATGGTGATGAAAATACCAAGGCGAAGGTAATACATCTCGCTCTAGACGGCATCGCCCGTTCTTGGTATTTCAATTTACCAGCCAATAGCATTTACTCATGGGAGCAATTGCGCGATGTTTTTGTCCTTAACTTTCGAGGCACCTACGAGGAGCCGAAGACGCAACAACACCTACTCGGCATTCGCCAAAGGCCGGGGGAGTCGATAAGGGAGTACATGCGTCGCTTCTCGCAAGCCCGGTGCCAAGTTCAAGACATAACCGAGGCGTCGGTCATAAACGCCGCATCGGCTGGTCTGCTTGAGGGCGAACTAACAAGAAAAATCGCCAACAAGGAGCCGCAGACGCTCGAGCACCTACTTCGCATCATTGACGGTTTCGCAAGGGGTGAGGAGGATTCTAAGCGACGACAAGCTATACAAGCTGAGTACGATAAAGCCTCCGTCGCCGCTGCCCAAGCTCAAGCGCAAGTTCAAATTGCTGAACCACCTCCCCTCTCTGTTCGCCAGTCTCAGCCGGCGATCTAGGGACAGCCGCCAAGGCTAGGCCAAGCCCCCATGACTTGGAGAAAGTTCAGAACGGATCGGGCGGGCAAGGCTGTGATGGCTGTCGAAGAAGTGCAAGCCCTCCACAAGGAGTTCGACGCCCAGCAAGCAAGTAACCATCAGCAGCCAGCCCGCAAGAAGGTCCGAAAAGACCTCTACTGCGCCTTTCACGGACGCTCTTCGCACACCACGGAGCAATGCCGAAACATTAGGCAACGTGGCAACGCGCAAGACCCAAGGCCGCAGCAGGGAACAATTGTCAAAGCACCCCGCGAAGCAGTTCAAGAACAAACACCCCCGGTCGAACAACGTCAAGACGTGCAACGAAGGGTAATCCAAGTGATTACGAGGGCCAACCCGCTAGGCCAATTATCTAAAAGGCAGAAAAAGATGCAGATCCGAGCGGTCCACAGCATCACTTCGGTGGGTGAGGGGGCGCCACAGTACGTGAACCAGCTGATCTCTTTCGGGCCAGAAGACGCCGAAGGAGTCCTGTTCCCGCATCAAGAACCACTGGTAATCTCAGCTGAGATAGCCGGTTTTGAAGTCCGACGAATCCTGGTCGATGGAGGGAGTTCGGTCGACGTGATCTTCGCCGAAGCATATGCTAAGATGGGCTTGCCAACCCAAGCTCTTACACCGGCACCAACGTCGCACCGGGGGTTCGGCGGAGAGGCAGTGCAAGTTCTTGGCCAACACTTTTGCTGATAGCTTTCGGCTCGGGAGAAAACAGGCGCGAAGAGTAAATACTGTTCGACGTCGTCAACATCCCATACAACTACAACGCCATCTTCGGCCGTGCAACCCTGAACAAGTTCGAAGCCATTTCCCACCACAATTATCTCAAGCTCAAGATGCCTGGCCCAACAGGGGTGATAGTAGTCAAGGGGCTTCAGCCTTCGGCCGCTTCAAAACGCGATCTAGCCGTAATCAACAGAGCAGTGCACAATGCTGAGACCGAACCGCATGAGCGGCCGAAGCACACGCCGAAGCCCACCCCTCACGGCAAGGTAACGAAAGTGCAGATTGATGATGCTGACCCCACAAAGCTCGTATCACTGGGGGCGATATGGGCGAAGAAGAAGTTGAGAGCATACTAGAGGTGCTCAAAAAGAACATCGATATCTTCGTCTGGAGCCCTGACGAGGTGGGGGGCGTCCCGGCGGATCTCATCATGCATCACCTAGCAGTCAAGCCGGATATTAAGCCAAGAAAACAAAAGTTGCACAAGATGACTGCCGATCGCCAAGAAGCGGCGAAGGTCGAAGTACAAAAATTACTTCGGGCAGGGGTTATCCAAGAGATTGACCATCCGGAGTGGTTGGCGAATCCAGTGCTGGTGCGGAAGTCAAACGGCAAATGGCGCATGTGTGTCGATTTCACAGATTTGAACAAGGCGTGTCCGAAAGACGATTTCCCCTTGCCGCGAATCGACCAGCTAGTGGATTCAACAGCTGGATGTGAGCTCATGAGTTTCCTGGATGCATATTCCGGTTACCACCAGATCCACATGAACCCGCTCGACATCCCCAAAACGTCCTTCATCACTCCATTCGGCACATTTTGTCACCTCAGGATGCCTTTCGGCTTAAGGAATGCAGGAGCAACTTTCGCCAGGCTGGTGTACAAGGTCCTTGGCAAGCAATTGGGGCGGAATGTGGAAGCTTGCGTCGACGATATCATCGTAGAAAGCCACAAGGCTTTCGACCATGCGATCGACCTGCAGGAGACGTTCGACAGCTTGCGCGCGGCAGGCATAAAGCTGAATCTGGAGAAGTGTGTTTTCAGCGTCCGCGCAGGCAAGTTGTTGGGATTCCTTGTTTCCGAAAGAGGCATCGAGGCGAATCCCGAGAAAATCGATGCCATCCAACAAATGAAGCCTCCGTCAAGCGTACATGAAGTACAAAAGCTTGTAGGCCGAATTGCGGCACTCAGTCGATTCCTCTCAAAGGCGGCCGAAAGAGGATTGCCCTTCTTCAAGACCCTCCGGGGCGCGGGAAAGTTTAATTGGACACCAGAGTGCCAAGCAGCATTCGACGAGCTAAAGCAATACATGCAAAGCCCACCAGCTCTGATAAGCCCACCCCCAGGAAGCACACCGCTATTATACTTGGCAGCTTCGCCAGTGGCAGTCAGTGCTGCACTCGTCCAAGAAACAGAGTCCGGACAGAAACCAGTCTACTTCGTCTCCGAAGCACTACAAGGAGCGAAGACAAGGTACATTGAAATGGAAAAGCTTGCTTACACTCTAGTAATGGCTTCGCGCAAGCTCAAGCACTACTTCCAGGCCCACAAAGTCATAGTCCCATCACAGTACCACTTGGGCGAAATACTTCGAGGCAAGGAAGTCACTGGCCGGCTTAGCAAGTGGGCGGCAGAGCTATCAAGTCTAAAGTGCTAGCTGACTTCGTAGCTGAATGGACACCGGTACTTGCCCCCGACCCCGAGCCCGAAGACCAGTTCTGGGTGATGTGCTCTGACGGTTCGTGGTCGCACAAGGGGGCAGGCGTTGCGGCAGTCCTCTTTTCGCCGAATGGTGTGCCGATTCGGTACACAGCGAGATTGCAGCTCGACACAACCAACAATGCAGCAGAATACAAAGCCGTTCTCCTGGGCCTAAGAAAGGCGAAAGCACTGGGAGTCCGGCGCCTGCTAATTCGAACTGACTCCAAGTTGGTAGCAGGCCATGTTGACAAATCCTTCGAGGCAAAAGAAGAAGGAATGAAGAGGTATCTGGAGGCCGTTCGGTCCACGGAAAAATGCTTCACCGGCATAACAGTCGAACACTTGCCTAGAGACCAGAACGAGGAAGGAGACGCCTTGGCGAAGTCCGCTGCTTGTGGTGGCCCACATTCGTCTGGCTTCTTTTTCGAAGTCCTACATGCTCCAACTGTGCCCGTGGACAGCCCGGAAGTCATGGCAATCGACCAAGAGAAACTGGGCGAAGACCCATATGACTGGCGAACCCCATTTGTGAAACACCTTGAAACTGGCTGGCTTCCGGTAGATGAAGCAGAAGCTAAGCGTTTGCAACTCAGAGCCACGAAGTATAAGATGGTCTCGGGTCAACTTTACCGCTCTGGGGTACTTCAACCCTTACTTCGTTACATCTCTTTTGCCGAAGGCGAACAAATGGCAAAGGAGATACACCAGGGGCTATGTGGCACGCACTAGGTTGCAAGAACAGTGGCTTCCAAAGTATTTAGACAAGGAGTTTATTGGCCCACTGTGTTGAAAGTCTGCGTTGAGCAAATCAAGAAGTGCGAAAATTGCCAGCGTCAGCGTTTCTCTCGACATAGAACGCTACAGATCAAAAACGAACGACGAAAAGCTGAAAAGTCACTACACCTATTTTGCTACTATATGCAAAGGGGCCGGCATGTTCCGACCTAACAAAAGCACAAAGTGTGACGATGCGAAAAATAGCGAAAAGGAAATAAAGCATGTTCTTTATTAGCTTCGAAAAAAATAATCGAAGAATACAAGGTTTACAACCCGATAAAATTCATTTTACAAGTAATTACATTTTCGCCCCAGTAATCATTATCCCTGCTTAAGGAATGGTCGGACGAACTAGGTTCGTCATCACTACTAATATCATACACAACCTTAAGATGAGTAGGGGGCGAAACACAGACTAAACTGTAACGACGCTGAAAGATCGATGGTTTCGCCAAAAGCGAGCCATATCCTCCAAACGTCTTGAATGAACAAGATCGTAATCTTCTAAGGTTCACCCGGGGTGCGCCTGCAGCCAGTTGGCAACCTTGAAAACTTTATAGCTGCAACCGTTTATTTCCATTTCGCGATAAACAGGCCGAAATGGACATCGCACCTTCGGCAAACCCTTCAATGCCACAAATTTCTCGTTTTGACTTCGCCAGCTCCCAGAAGGGGGCCAAATGCATGATTTTCGGCAGACCCCCTGGTAGACAGTGCAGAAAAGGAAAAACACATCTTGCATGGTAAGAATAGGCGAAAGAAGGGGAAGGTATGGCATAATGCAAAATGAGCGAAATAATAATATGCCAAAGACTTTGATCATTAAAAAGTGGTTAAAATTATCACACAGTCCAAGTATGCAAAAAAGCCTTTTTTAAGGTTTAGCGGCAGTTTGCCGAATATAGAATGGTTCGCCACATCTAGCAAACACCAAAAGAAAACTATGAAAATCTAAGAGAAGGGCGGAGGGCCTCACACCTCTGGGTGATCCTGGGCATCGCCTCCACCCCCTCCGGCCGCTGCGCCCTCCTCTTCACAAATGTCTGCCGCATCCGCTTTCGCCAGCTGCTCCAAAAGGCGCGCCTTAGCGGCGGAGCGGCCGTCCTTCTGCCAAAATTGTTTTCACCACGCACGAAGTGCAGGCGAAATGTCTTGCGCACTGATTTCCCAATCCCCCTTCGCGTACTTGGGGAACTCGGTGATGTGCTCGCAGCCGAACTGCTGCAGGAGGCCCATGGTAAAGGCCGCTGACACGCGTGCACAGCAATCGCCGTATGCGGTGGCGCAGTCCGAAACCGAACCACCAGCCTGTTGGGTCCATTCGGAGAAGTCGAAGGCTGAGGCATCTTCGGAGGGGACACCCCGCACCTTCGCGCCCATATCAGTAAGGGCAAGGCGAAGCGTTTGGCACGCTGTCCGCGCGGACTCGGTGGTTTTCACCATCTCCTGCGAAAACCGCCGCGACTCCTCTGCAGCGCTTGCTTCGGCCTTGCAAACCTCCTGCCGAAGAGCCTCCATCATCGGCTCGGTGAGGTTATAATAATCTATGAGCACGGCGGTGTGGGCCTTCTCTTTCTCTAGTTCGGCCTTTAAGCGATCGACTTCGGCCCTAGCTTCCTTCCCTTTCTCTAGTTCCGATTGGAGCCGCTTGTTTTCGGCCTTCGCCTCCTTAAGGGTGTTGGCAAGGGCCTCCATCTCCAAATTTTTGTGGCCTAGTTCGTCATCCTTGGCCCGAAGACGGCTTTTGAACCCATCAAGTTGAGCTCGCACGGTTCGCTCCGTTGAGCAGTGAGCCGCCAGGATCTGGGCGCAGAATACGAGCGGCAAAGAGAACAAGTGCCAATTGTGAAAACAAGTTAGAGGAAGAGCAAAGATAAAAAGGGGGGGGAAAGTACCCGAACAGCCAGGCTTTTTATAGCAGAGCACCCCTCGTCGAACTCATTCAGTTCGGTGAACAAGCTCGGGGCGCTGGCGGGCAGTACAAGATTGCTTATCCCCTCCACAAAAGGAAGGAGGTCCGCTCGCGTCTCGAAGTCGCCAGGGGCGAAGCGGGGTACCGAGAGCGAATATTCCGAAGCGGACGTCTTAGCGACCGCTCTCTTTCCCTTCGCCTCCATCAGCGGCGAGGCAACCGGCTGATGCGGAGGACTGCCGAATACTTTCGCCGCGGCCATCACAATCCTTTCCACAGAAGCCGAAGCCCCAGCGGCAGTACTACCGTCCACTCCAGTGGCGCCAAGTGGTGGAATGGGGGCGGCCGAAAGATCTAGGCTGCGACCAGCGGGTGAAGTCGGAGTCCCGTCGGAGGACTCGTTGTCGCTAAAAACGCGAGCGACATCGACGAGCCCTTTCTTTTTAGCCACCTTTTTGACAAGATCTCCCTTCGCCGCCATGCCTGAAGAGAACGCAACTAGGGCCTTCGCCCCTTCCAAATCCTTCCGACGAAGGGGGGAGCTGTTCGACTCCACCCCGGTTTCGTTGTGACCAGGACTTGGGGTAGGAGTGTACCCGGGGGTGTCGGCGCGGTCTTCGACCGCCTCACCCGCAACCTTATCAACCACAGCCTCCACCTTCTCCTCTTCCTCTCCATCCTCCTCGCCGTCACGTTCTTCGGCATCATCCTCGTCGTCAGCGTCGGCGTCGGAGTCAGACGAAGCAGGAACCCTTCGCTTCTTGGGGGCAAGCTTCACTTGTCCACGCATCCGCTTTCGTGAAGGCCCTGCCTCGTCGTCGGCCTTTTGGGGATTCGCCCGGGGAGGCAGTTTGCCATTGTAAACCCGATTCGCCCGCCCAGCCGCTTGACGCGTTAACAGCTGACTATACTCGACGACCGAAACATCGCCGATCATCCTGCGGGCTTCGGCTTCGGCCTGGTCGAGGGTCACACTGTAAAAGTAGAGCGTGAAGCTACGTCAAAAGACAAATAAGGCGAAATAACAAAGCACAGCAGTATATAGCAAAAGAAGTCTTACTGTTCGCCCCCTCAGGGAGTATCAGGTTCGGCAAACCGTCGACTTCTTCGCCTTGCTCAACCGCGACTTGCCATTACTGGGAGAGGGGAAAAATACGAAGCATACAAAATTCCTCCACCAAGTCACGGCAGCTAAGGCGGGAGCAAACCTTCCGCAGTAGAACGAACCGCGCCTCCATGGCGCCGTCCACAGCGATCTTGGGTCTCCGGTTCGGCGCAATCGCCCTACGCCGGCACCGAAGGGCTTGCGCCCATTCAGAACCAGCCTCGAAGGGGATGGTGTGGTAGAACCACCTCGCCATCCAATGGCGGTCCCACTTCGACATAGCAGCGTTCACCGGACAGAGATCGGACCACTCGGGGCGAACGTTGAAGTTCACGCTCCCGAACACGCTTTTTTTCGTTCCAGCCGGGGTGATCACCGTCTTCGAGTTCACGGTGGCGAAAAATATGGCGTCAAAGAGCTCGGCGTTGGGCTCAAACCCGGAAGTCCGGCACGCCCAGTCGAAGATAGCGATCCGAACAAGCGCCGACGGGCTCAGCTGCGGAAGTTCCACCTCAAAGAGGCGAAGGATCTCCGGCAACAACACGTTGCAGGGAAACCGTAGCCCTGCCTCAAAAAATACGGCGAACACCACCGTCCGGTTGTCGACAGGTTTCAGCACCACGGTTTTCCCTGGGGCGAAAGCCTGCCCCTCAACCAACGCTCCAGAGCTGACCAGCTTCGCCAGCTCGATGTCGTCCACAAGAGAGACCCCCAGAAAGGCGGTGCTGTCGTCATCGACTCGGCCAGGATCTGGCCCTTTCGCCGAAGTAGGGTTTGGCTTACGTGGAGCCATGGCGAACGGTGCGTTTGCGGTGGCAAAAAAAGAGATTCGGCAAAACGCCTGAGGGGTCGAAAGATGCTGTGAAAGGAAGAGACGGAGAAAGAGAGCGCGCACGGTAAAATGGCAAGTGTGGCGGTGAAAAGGAAAGAGCAACGGGAATATATAGCCCGTCCAAGCGACCGTTCGCCTACCCACCAGTAATAAAGCACCACGTGTTGCAAGGGTAGGCGAAACGGTAAATTCCCATCGACCGAGCGGCACAGTAAAAAGCCCAAAGATAGGAAGGCCCAATACTGTTCCGTTCGGCCCAGGAAAAAATAATATATATAACCATCAATCGCACGAGGCGAAGCGCGGCAAAATAATACCAGCCGCAGAAATAACAAACTTCATTCGCAGGAATAATGTTGGTTTCGGCAGGAGCATCGGTCGAAAGGGGGCGCCGCATACCATACCACATGGTTTGCACGGTCTCGGCCGAAGCTCCAGTCTCACCCTTGCCCATGAGAGGCTTGTTGGCGGATGGCATGAGGCCCTTCGACCAAACCTGCCGAAACCCATGGCGAAGGCTATGGAGCAAGAGCGGCGCAAGGCGAAGAGTAGCGCCAGGCCAGAGGCGTCTCAGGCGAAGGGTGCAAGGCGAAGACTGTCTGCCGAAGGAGGATGACTTCGCCTTGACAAGTTCACCCCCGCGAGGGCCGAGGAAGCCTTTCCGGCCCATCAGGTCGGCGATCGCCAGACGGCTCATCAGGGGCCCATGAGCCCCTATAACATTATGTACCCCTGTAAATGTCCCTTTTGTAAGGGTAATCATGTAAATTCCCCTGTACAACCTAAACCCTGGTAGTAAGGACCTGTAATGGGGCTATAAATAGTCCCCTAGGGCCATGTAATGGGGGATCCAAGAAAAATTCAAAATTTAGTACACTTCATTTTCCCAACCACTGTTGAGTAACCACGTCCTTCGACGCATGCAGTTGTCGTTTCGACAACACAGATATAGGAGCCCATAGGCCATATATAGGAACTTAGATTTACGAAACCCAGGAGAGAAAGATATACAACTTGTTTGATAAGAATGTTTATTTTATGCTTTACATTTGTTAGAAACATTATTATACTTTCAAAGTTGTATTGAAGGCCCATCATTCTAGCTTCACTCTGGGCCACTAAATTGTCAGGACCAGGCTTGCTTGCAAAACAACTAGCTCCTAGGAACATGGAAATCAAGGTAATAAATTTGGTCCTAGTTAATTAAAAATGGCATGACAAGTTAGTGTGCAAGAAATGAAAGTTCATCACAAACTCGATCGAGTGGTGCATACAAACGACAGAACTATATCTTGTCGTGTCATCCGAAACCCCATGATTTGATATGCCCAGTCGTCCAGCCGTATGACACTGCTAGCGTGTTGGTTTGTTTGGCATGTGCCGCTTATTATGTTTATGTCGTATCTCCCGATATCTCTAGGTTCTATTCCAATATGTCGGTTGAGCAGATATGGGAAGGTTCGGGCGCATATGTACTCCATATCATTGTCAATAATCAATATATTTCGTTGAGGCATATATCAGACACCATTGAGACTTGATGACAGATAGACGGCACAAAGTTTCAAAAATTATGATGCACACATATATACTGTTAAATAACTAGTGGCCTATTCGCTGATCCAGAGTAGAAGACGACGATCTCATGCACACAATCATATAGTAGATGAACACAAATATAGAGAGAGGCATCACAGCTTTATTGCTTTCTCATATGTGGATACATCAACCAACCTCTCAAGCCCTCTCTCTCAGTATATATACCCATAATAGGAAGAGTCCTATTAGGATACGTTTCCATATATTTGGTATGAGCCCATATTTATCTCTGGTAGGAGATAATAGTTCCATAACACTCCCCCTTTGACGAATACCGCGCTATACACACGTCTCATTAAAAACTCCATCCAAAAACCCAGTGGGAGAAAAGGATAGGGGAAAAGAGTACATCGTACACGCTACTTATATTGCACTTGTTGCCTCGTTAAAAACCTTGCGTGAGAAATATTCAAGTAAAAACTCACTAAGGAAAAAGAGTACAACACACGATCTTCTTGATCGCATAATCTTTAAGATCGACTATTCTTCGTAAATAGCTAATGATCTATATGCTTTATTATATTAATCAACTTGGATTAACACAACAATATAGCAGTAGTAACCTTCAAGGTAAATTATCAAAACAATGATTAATGTGATTAATTGTTGGCAAATCAAATATAAGTTCCAAGTCTTAAGTATGATAATCAATGTTTAGCATATATGCTCCCCCTCAATAAGACATCCGTTGAAACTTCATGTTCCAATGTCATAACCACATTTTTATTAATGTGTAAAACAATGATAATAAAATTACCACAATGTTTAATCTTTCGTTTACTTATTTCATAAGTTCTACTATGAACATGAGAAATAAATCAACGTATAGGAGCAATATGTATAACCACTTATTCAAATGTGCAATACAAACAAAGTTTAATCCTTACGGAGGATTATGGGAAAATAAGTTGCAACAATACACATATGTGGTATGTATAAAATAATTAGCTCAATACAAGAGGTTAAATATTATGCAACTTTCTCTTAGTGGATTTATCAATCATTATCAATTTGATTGTTTCACTAATCTTCAACAATTAGCTTAAACCACTTAGAGTGACATAAACCGGTCTATATTTTGGCATTAGGGGAATTAATAAGATTGCCAAATACCATCAATAAGTATATCTTCAAGATATATAAATTCTTACACCTTCATTGTATGTAGAAAACTACCGATCCACTTGCATGCTAGTGGATGTGATTTTCCAATTCATTCGTTTGAACGGGTCTGTCCACTTCATGGAAGTACGAGTTATCGGTGTTATATGGAGATTAACCGGTAATTCATACACTAGTGTAGTCCTACAGGGATTAACTTATTCTTCCGGAAGCCATTTTCTCCGCTATGAGAAATATTCTCACTTCTAGGAGAAAAACTCTTCGTGAGTCATCATAAACTCTTCTACGAGTCTTGCAATTCTCTTCATGAGAATATAGTGTGCTTCATGACACTAATTAGTCTGAGATTTACACATATGTTACGAAATTGTTTTCTTTCTAGTGAAAACTTCATATGGATTTTCATAACCCATAAACTGCATATCATTTATTTATTCATGCCTTTTGCCAGCGATATATATATAGCGGAATTTAATACATTCATAGTAGGAGAATATTAGTCTTTTCCATGACCATATGAACCGTCGCTTTTCACCACTTCATTTCCTATTAAGTCTGAACTTCCAGGTTCACATAGACTTATTTAGCGACTATGGTTCAACCTCATTGCTTTCTTCAATAGACTCAATATGAGTGCTACTATGCAACTCTGCCATGGACTTTGGTTCCGGATCCGGATTCTCATTAGAGAAATATTACCACTCATAGAGGTGATGTTGTCGACAACTATTCTTTTCTCCACATACTCATTCCGTGAGGTTAATTCATTATAAACCATATCTTAGTCATTTCCCAAACATAAGATGTATGGTTGTTCCGCATCCCATAATTAGATAGATATGCGCACTTTAATTTTGGGTTTTCATCTTCATGATGAACCTCTTCATGAGGCAATTCACCTTCATGGTGATTACTCCGTAGATTTTAGAACATTGACTTACATGTCACTCTGCATTTGTGGATATACTATTCAAAACCCGGGGTATACAACTGTTAGCAGAAAGTTTACTACAAGTAAACATAACTTCTGATTACTCCTTTAATTCATAATTATCTGGCAAGCTCCCGCTTCTGGATTACAGGAGAATAAACTAAACCTTCTAGTTTAGATTGGCTTGTGCATTTTTCTTACTTATAATGATCCTTTTCTTCTTGAAAATATAAGGCATCTTTAACACATGGGCATTTCTCCCCCTGATGCCGATATTCAATCTTTATCTAATAGCATATTACAAAAATCCCCTATCATAGGCACTGGATTAATGGAATTCGGTCCATTTGTATCCCCAACTTCATGTGGAGGCCCATATATATATGTTATGGTGGTGATATATGAGGGAAATGTTCATTCATTGAACACGCACTTATACAAAATAAAGGGGGTAAAGATATTATATGCAGTGAGCTAACATAAAAATTGATGCAATAGCATGAAAAATTGCACATCCCTAATACTGTAGGTTATCCCAATTCATAGAGGGTTATTATTCTGCGACAATGGTGCTCAAACAAATATCCACTACTCGACAAAATTACTCTATTTTCTAGTTTTTTTTATTTGCCCAAGACTTGATCCAATTACTCATACTATATTCAATTCTTGAATTAAGTTGGATCAATAAACTTCATGTTTATATTTATGAAACATAGATATGATCATAAGATGATGAGTTAGTATTATATAACTTCATGATGTCTTCAAGAACATAACTATAACACTAAAACATTAATATATGAACATAGTTTAACCATCATGGAACTTTTCAAATCACCCAAACATTATTCTACGAGAATATTTATTCTTCTTGAATATGCCAATAAATTAATTGGGTGACATGTCTAACTTTTATTCATTACGCCAAAGTAAATGTGGTCTCATTTGATCATTTAGAATCATTCGAATCCAAAAGGTCATTAATTATTTAGGATATTGTTTACTACAAGTAAACCAATAGCTTTCAAATAGCTATATGCAATTTCATACTTCCTTGATGAATATGCAATTTTCAATGGCCAATAAATAATACAATTCGTTGTGTGACAATAATTCATAATGATACCAAATAAGATTCGCTAATAGTTTGGGCTATTTTTACTTCTAGCATTTTGACCTATAACACACCAATTTGCCTGCCACGTATCCACAATTTCTTATGCTTCTTTATTGCAAATATTTTAAAATTAATTTGCAAAATACACATATTCCTCCCCCTTTTCACGCCAATCATAAGAAAACTTACAAAACAGTTGTCGTGAAACCCACATATTTGTTGTAACTTCATGGTACAACTTTTCTAAAAAAAATAATGTGGTTACAGGTGGATATATTTAAGCTTCAATGCTTAAACATAAATATTCTAATTGTTCATGTGCATAAGTAAACAATTTTACATGTATGCCAATGTGGCGTCAATGCACTTAGAACTATCAACCTACATGGTTGATTGAGGCTTAGTGGATAATAAGAATACATTCACCAAAAATACTTCAAATAACAGGCAAGACAAATATTTACATTCAATGTTAGACATACAATTCACAATTTTATTCCACAAAAGATTAAAGAATTACTACAGGTAAAAGAAAGGCAATATAGGTAAGGTGAGATGACCTATATAAAAAAAATATTCAGTAATCTAATACAGAAGCTTCTATGCCTAAAGCAAAAGATAAAGATACTCTACATGAGCTTAACCATGTTCTTCAAATTGAACTTAATCTAAACTATAATGTAACTCGTGTATTGTAAAATACTATCTCAAAAGAACGAATGCAAGATTACTGTCATTACTATTCGTCTCCCCTTGAGTTGAACATCAAATTCAAATACACCAAATTCCTTTCCTTCCACAAATTTTGAGTTCTTCATGAACATATTAATAGTACAAGTCATATATGTGCGTGCAAATGCACATGTTGACAGTAATACAACTTCTTGTGTATCAATTCTAACAACTAAACATGTTGCATCTAGGCCAAAATTGCTTCAAATACAAATGACCAATTTACTCAAAATAATTTGCATACATCCATAAAAACAATACTTCATTTGTAAATTCATTTATACGTAGAAGATGGACATAACATTATCAATCAAATTAACTATAGACACTGCATATGTACATAGTATTTTGATAGATAATTTTGGTGCAGGGCATATTGGCATATAGACTTCTTGTCTATATATTCGCAAATTCAATGACATTGTATCTACTTGGACACAATTAATATAAATTAGTTGTAGCTTATCTTCTCTGATAGTCATGCACTAATAAATATCTCTAAGTCAATAATATACTCTCTTCATGATGAGTGTATACATTTATTCTATACAGAGAATATATAATTGTGCGTTCTGCAAATGTGGCGACAATTAGACAAAGAGAAGATATATGAATAATTTTATTACTCATTTGCCCAATAAATGTATTTGCTACATGCAACTACTTACATGATGTCCTTTTATGCAACTTTCTACCGGTTTACTTCTTGTAAATAAAGTGCACAAAACGAGTACAAAATAGTAAAGAATGGTTTTCTATACACACCTTTTATTACAATCCTAGCAATTAACATGATTTTCTGATATTCAAAGGTATGTGTAATTTACAGAACTACTAACCCACAGAACAATCAATTATCCCAAACAAACAATTGCCAGGAAATAAACCATAAAATATTATGCTTCCAAAAGGGGTGCTAAAACAAAGGTTTCACAAGTTCATGGAAGCTCTTTTGCCTAAAAACAATGTTTCTAGGATTGATTATGGTTATTCAAGAAACTAACTAAATAGTTAAAGCAAATACATAGAAATACGGGACTAAGGAATAAATCCTTAATTCTTCTCTATTTGGCGTAAACCCAATTCATGAAGGTTCAAAGTATAAATGGCGAATGTATATTCCCCTTAGTTTCTAATGTCTCATAGGACTTTCTGCATAATTTCCGAGTTCCGCATAATGCCTTGGAAACCAAGGACTTTTGAAATAAAATACCGTTTTCGGACCAAAATCACGGTTCGTGTCCGACTCCTTTTAATAGGCCAATTTCTACTTGGCCCACCTCCTTATACTGGCTAGCTTTAAAACCTGGCCAGCCCATCTCATATGTCGCCTAATGGGCTATTACGACCTTCCCCCACAAGAAGTGGGTGAGGTATGATCCAATTGCCATTCTTCAATGGAGACAACGGATGGAACCAATGGCAAACATGCTAGTGAGCCCTTGGTAGAGATGGACGTCTATGGAAAGTTGCCATGGTCAGAGGCGGAGCGGCGATGCAACATCTAGTAGCACCGACACCGGCATTCGTTGGCATCAAGCCGTGTCCGGCGTCCAACAATCATAGCTCCATGTTACGTGTCGATGAAACTCGGCTCGGCATACAGGCCGGCATGGCGGACGGCTATCGACGGCGGGTGCTCACGGCGGCTTCGACCCTCGTCCCGGCCGCGTGCAGTAGCGTGGGAGGCATGCCGTGCGTACCGGCGGCGAGGGGAGGTGGGCGTAAGCTCCTTGGCGGCGCTACGGGCGGCGACCGTCAATTGCATTGTGGATGGCCTCGAAAGGCCGTCGAGTCGGCGTTTCAGATGGCGGATCGACGAGGGAAAGTCTCTGGATTGATTCGGCAACCGTTGACAAAGGGGAAGACGTCATACGGTGGCGTCCGGGTGTCGCTACGTGCAGGCGGCGGCGGTGGCGCATGTAGGTGCCGATGACTCGGATTTGTTACCATCTACTTCATACAGATAGCAATATGACGGATTATTTACATACAAGTCACAACCGACAGAGTGTCCCAAGCGCGCTGATCCATAAGATCAGCGATGACGAGTGTGTTAATATATTCATAGATTAATGACTATGTTAGCCAGAAAGACGACAACTTCTAGGTGGTGTCGTGTGTTACCGAGTGTTAGGTGTCGTCGTTCGGGACAACACTCCGTCGTTCAATTCAACGGATTATGTATGTGCACCTTCCTGTGTGCATGGTAAGCGCATTCGGGCGCGTGGTGCCAAACTTCGTGGTCGGCGATATAACAAGAGAAGAGTCGGCGCAAATGCCGGACAAATACATCTATTCATGCGAGAAAATTAAACGACTAGAGGCATGATCTAGCATATTACTCTCGCTACTGCAAAGTATTAGAATAGATAAAACCGATACTCATCTCGTTTATCCGATGTAAAGGTAGCTGGTCCGGATATGCAGCTGCCGCTCCGCTTTACACAAGGGAACTCCCGGGGGAGTCGATGTGGACCATAGCCGAGGCGCTCGGCTCCGGTGCAATGCGCGTGGCTAGAGTCCAGAAACAATCTTCAACAGCCCACGGCATGCAGCTCCGGCCGTACATGCAAGACAATTAATCTTGAAAATAAATCTGGTTAGTGTCAGTACTATAAGGATATATGCATATATCAGTTGTATGCATGCAACATGCATGCGTGTAGATGCATGTTAATCTAATCCTCCTTGCATGCATCAGATTGGTATACGAAAACCAATCTGCACAGTGCACCACATCGGTACTGCCTCCTGCATGCTGAGCCTTGCGGTGCCGTACTACCGCAGCCGACTGACCCGCACGGCGACAGCGCACCGGCGTGCCGCGTGCCTCCATGTGCTTGTAATCCATCCAGCCAGCCGAGGCAGATGGTTCAAGTCGCGTCGTTCCTGACGTCCATTTGTCCAGGTGGCTTGCACGGATGGTGAGCAACCACACCGTACCATCCCGGCGATTTGCATCACGAGGCTCGCCATCATCCGGACATGAAAACAGAAAATACTAGCGCATTAATCTGTAAATTAGAAATCAATCTAACAACAAGAACAGATTGGAACGACAAACCGGACAGACGGTTGTGTTGGCCGGCGACGAGCAGTACACAGATAACAGATCAATCCGGATTAGCGTACGAGCAATCTCGTGCTGATAACGTGTTAAATAACTAGTGGCCTATTCGCTGATCCGGAGTAAAAGACAACGATCTCATGCACACAATCATATAGTAGATGAACACGGATATAGAGAGAGGCATCACAGCTTTATTGCTTTCTCATATGTGGATACATCAACCAACCTCTCAAGCCCTCTCTCAGTATATATACCCATAATAGGAAGAGTCCTATGAGGATACGTTTCCATATATTTGGTATGAGCCTATATTTATCTCTGGTAGGAGATAATAGTTTCATAACATATACATGAACATAGACGATATTTTACAAGGTGGCAAGCCACACAGTGGAGATTTACACGTGTTGATGAACTGCAGTACATCTTATTGATTTCTACTGTAGAAGGAAGCAACGACATAATTATAACATTTGGAGCTTTGACATACTAATTTTATATTACTGTTACACATACTATACATACGTGCTCGATCCAAGTCTCGTCTACATTGCAAGAAAATATAAATAATAGTCCTCTCATACATATGTTCATGCATCACCTGTGTAGTAAATTTGATCAATTTCCTCCAACATCTTGCTCTGTTCCTTGAGTGCTCTGAGAAACTCCTTGGCAGTTAGGGTAGGTTCCAAGTGGGCACTGGTGATCATTGCTAGGAGGTCCAGTTCTTCCATCTGTTCCAGACATCAAATTACGCATCACCTTCAGTCCCAAATCCGTTTTGTGATATCCATCCTTCGCCATGTTTCTCGGCATGCCGGTGCAGAGGTTGATGAAAACCAGCAGGACGAAAAGGAAGGCACCCAGCTTCATGGTAACCTTGTTAAATACATGAAATATAAGATAAATAGAACACCCGAATTGATATTGATCTGATCACAGATTGATCGATGAAGAAGCATAAAATTAGAATTCTAAAAAAAAACATAAAACTAGTTAATTCATAAACGAAGTGCAGCACACTTACTGAATTCTGTGCAGATCTGATGAGGTGAGTGACTTTTGTTGAATCTTCTTTTGCTTCAGGAAATGTGATGTGATAAGCTACGTACTTATAGGGGCTGAAAGTAGATGTGTTTTGCCTTTTTAATTTGTTAAAATATGGTTTTACTGTTGAAAATGGATACTCCACTAATTAAAGATTGTGTGGGAAATCAGGGGTGGTATGGAAAATACTTTCGTGACTTGATCAATGCTTTGTGAGTGAAAACATCTGTTGCCCTCATCAGACCGCAGGCTGAAAAATGTACATAAAATCCAGATAACCTTTTTGGAGTTGTCAACAGCAGTGAATAAACAACTTGTATTATATTTAACTAGCATTACAATGGCTGTTATTTTCAACTGTCGTATCAGGATGATATATGGAGGTGGTTTTCCCCAATATATATCATCATTATTGGACCTGTAAACTTCAATAAAAAAACTGCGCTAAAATATAGAGATGGAAGAAAATGTACAAGGACCACCGTGATATCTCTCTGAAAGCAAAATATACATCTCGTTAATTAGACATATCATGTACCACGACTTGTTTATACTCCAAGATTATGTATTTGCTATAGGTTTTTAGGAATGTGATATTTGGTCAGCATATCTTGATATTTATAAAGTCATCCTATACATCGATCCCTTCCAACTAAAATAATTACATCTAATTTAAATACATGTACCTATGCTGAGTCAGGAATCGAACTCTACGATTTTGTACAGCTAGCGTTGCTGTTGATGGGCATATCGATCCTTAGGATTATATACATCCTTGCGGTTGACGGGCACATTGATTCCTTACAACTAGAGTAATTAGGGTGAATAGCTAAAGTGGTCCTCCAAGTTTTATCCGAGGCTCAGTTTAGTTCTTGATGTTTGAATCTATCCATATTAGTCCTTCAAGTTTTTATTTTACTTCACGCTTATCCTTGAAGCCACTTAGAAGCCACATTGCTAAACATAACCAATAACTTCCTTGATAAATGACACTTATACCCCCTCATTCACATATATAAGAGAAAAAATTGCATGCAATGAATTTTTTATAGATAATGAATAGTAATTTATGTATAACGAAAATAAATTATGTACTTGCAAGTGTATCGATAGCCATTGCTTAAGTTTCATGTGCACATGCTGAAATAATGAGAAATTCATCCGCAATGTTGTTTGTTCATCTTGATTTTCTCTTTTCTATTGTATAGTTGTATAGAAATTAAAGGCAAATGGGACATTTTCCAACAAAAATATTGACTAGGGATGGCCATATGGCATATATATTAAGTGGGCTCATGGATGATTGCCAAAACAAATAGTCAGGGGATCTATATGGATAAAATAAAATCTGGCGGACCAAATTGATCATTCGGTGAAGTTTGAGGGACTAAATTTGCTATTCACCCAAACAGTTACATGTAAATACAAGTGCATATGATGAGTCAAGTACTCGAACTCTCATGAACATATACCACCGTAAGAAACCTAACATGATGTATTTTCTGATTTTGGATGGTACATTAAATCCATTTCTCTATTTATTTGATTACTGATACAAGGTTTTTAGCAACTCTATGGGCTGGTTGTATATTTGTGGGTTAGCTGGTTGTACATTCTCTCTTTTTTAGAAACACTTTTTCTATCTTTGCAATATCAGTATCGACAAATGTAGAGTAACGTGGTCGGAAAATAAATAAGATAAATTGTGCTCTTAGTCTATGACAACAGTTCCACGTGCATAATGTGTTCCATTGCATCATCAATATTTTTAATATACGTACAGAAGCTATAAATATTTATAAAAGTAAGAACTTCTCAAATACAGTAGGTCATTTCTCTTTGCAATATCAACAATTATTGGGAAATCACATTGGTTGCACACAATGAATACTTTATTTGCCATTTTTGGCACTAAAGTTTGGATTTTGCTCGCTCTACCAATATGTGTCACCTAGTTGCAATGGAATTAACAATTCACATTTAACATTTCAAATTAGCCACTTTACCATTTAACCTAAGCATCACGTATGATATCCTAATAATTCGGACGTCATATTCTTTCAAGTTGACTTTCGATCCGCCAGCGAAAACGCTTTCTCAAGGCATCAAGACACACCTACGCATGAATCAAACAAGAAACCATATGCGTACACAAGTTCTTTCTCAACTTAACTCAACATTAGCACATAACAGTATTACATACATATATATATATAAAAGTCATAAACATGAGATAATCACGAGTGTCCAAATAATAAACCCGATACAGACTCCAAACAGTACCAGCCAGTCAGACTGTCGAGCTGGCCGGTCTGATCGCACTTATCACACCGGTCTGACTGGCTCCACACAGATAGCAAAAAACACTTCGACAATAATCTCCAAATATGAAAACCAATTATCTATCATGTCAATTGTTCATTGCAAATTAATAATCAAAACACACTTTAATTTCCCAATCTCCCTCTTAATAAACACATTGGCAAACCCATCAAAATGTTGTTTTGGTGTTTGAAAAATATAAAACAAAGAAATTAAAAAAAATCACAAAATCTATTTTGTGAGAGTTGAGTGTAGAGAAAAGTTAGGGTTTCGCGTATAGTAGGATTTTGGGAGAGGAGTGTTGTTGTTCCACCTTGTAGACATGAATAGAAGTAGCAAATTTCAATCTACTTTCAAGACTTCTTCACTTACTGTTTGCTCTGGTTCAGCGGTTAGATCAGCAGCAGCTGCCTGGTCAGACCGGCGGCTCAATGGCGGTGAGACCGGTGATGGCCGGCGACAGGCTGCATCAGGTGACTGTAGGGTATTGGATCGAAGTTACAACATCGGTCAGACAGATCGTATCTAGGAGGTCAGACCGGCTAATCTATTTTGGTTAGATCGATCTCCATAGATCTCGAGGGTAACTTTTAGTTCCGCTAAAAGTTTATGTTTTTGGTGTTCTTACAATTCACCCTCTCTGGTAGGCTTAGTTCTTATTGTTCAATCCTACACACCATTCATCCTTAATGCTGACATATTTAGGTTTATCCCATGGCATGGCAAAAAGGATCTAATGGTTTTTAATTAATTACTGCCCACTGCAAAAAAATAACACAGAAAAAATTAATGACATTGCCAGCTTGATTAATAATGCAATTATCATGCATGGAATAATTAATCTACCCGACATCGGCATCGATGCTCTCATTTCCTAGAACCTATAACCGGATGGGACATTTCCTAGGGTTAGGGTTTAGGGTACGAATCCGGATGGGACCGCACCCATTGGAATATTTATTTCCAGTTCGATAGAAGAGAGAAACTGCGTGAAAGTTTTAAAATACCATTAGCACCACATGTCAGGTCTCCATCTCCGCTCTCTCTCTCTCTCTTTCTTGGCCAGTGAGCACACAACGCATATGGAGTTGGCTCCACCAGAAAGCACCGAGGCAACGTAGATTCACTATGCGAGTGGTGAGACCGGGTCTGGTGCTGCACAAGCACCATGGCATTTTGCCGCAGCTATTCTCAGGAGGCAAACACACCAACGACAATGACACTCGATAGCACAGTGTGCTTGACGGCTGGATCCCTAGATACATATAATCATCGTGCCGAGCGTGATCAAGGCTGGCGCAGACTTAGGCGGCAAGCTCCATGGCTAGCCAGTAGCCACCGCGGATCCAGTCGGCGAGCTTGCATGAAGTGAGTACGGGTCCAAGTGGGGAGCTTCGAGTCTTGCCCCAGCCAGCTCTGTGGGCATCACCTCTCCTCTCTCCTCTACTCCGCATCGGCTATCTTGAGCCTTCTTCTCCAGCTCGCAGATGAAGGTGGTTCTGTCGGGAAGCATCGAGGCATCCAGGAGAAGGAGATAGTGACCTGACTTTGTATATTCTTTCAAGTGGTATTTCATAACTTTCAAGTGCTTTCTCTCTCCTATTGAACCAGGAATGGATATTCTATTGGGTGTGGTGTACAGCAGCAAATTTTCAGATTTTGAGAGTGTTTTTCCTAAAAGTCATTTCGTGTGTTGTCTTACAACTAAAACCGTGAAATCAAAATGTTCTTTATAAACCAGCCACATTGGTATCGATGTTAACCAAAAAGCGATAGAAGATACACCAATGTGGGCGAAAATTGTGAGGCTTTTTCGTAGGGGTGAATTCTTATTTAATTACACTCTTATCTCTTAGAAAGAGCTCTAATCAATCGGATAAGACAGTTGGAGGTACCTTGACTCTTCCAAGATAAACAGATGGTTGCATATAAATTATAATGCAATGGAAATAAAAGAACAGATTTTGGAAATTCTATAAAATTCGACTAAGAGGTTGTTCATCGATGTATGCACAATTTCTTGAGCTGGTTTAATTATGTCTTGAGTGCACACTAGTGGAGAAACCATCTTTGCTGGATTGGGAAAAAACCGCATTAGCCCCGGTTCGAATAGGAACCGGGACTAAAAATTATCTTTAGTCCCGATTCAAAAGCTCTGGGGTACTTTTTGATCTTTAGTCTCGGTTGGTGACTAAAGATCATATTTAGTCCCGGTTCAATTACTGTCAGACTAGGTATTACCAACTGGGAGCAAATATCGCTTTCCCAGGACTTAGCATCTCTCGCTCTCTCTCTCTATCTTTATCGATCCCCTCTCCTTATCCCCTCTTGGCCTGTCGTCTTCCTCCGCTCCTCCTCCTCTCTCTACTTCTCATCCTCCCCTTCCCCTCTCCCTCCTTGTCCCCCTTCCCTACCCCCTGGAGGGCCACAGGCGGCGGCGCCAGGCTTGGCCATCGCGCGAGAAGGGTAGCGGCGGCGGCCAGCGTGGAGGGCCGCAGGCGGCGGCGGCAGGCGTGGCCATCGCACGCGGTGTTCCGCGTGAAGGGCGGCCGTGGTGGTTGTGTGGGTGGATTTTTTTTCTTTTTTTTTCTCTTTTTTCTCTCTTAATTTGCGGATGATTGTTTGTTGAGGATAATTTGTTCATTTGATTTGTGATTATGTTGTTGTGGATGATTTGTGATGATTTGAGGATGATTATGTTGTGGTGAATAATTTGGGATTATGTTGTTGTGGATGATTTGGGATATCGGGAAATAATATTTTGATATTGGAATGATTTGGGGATGGCATGAGATATGCAAAATAGCAAAAAAGCAAAAAAAAAAAAAACTTTAGTCCCGTAGCAAAAATTGGGACTAAAGATGGAAAAAATAGCCACGTGGCTTTACCATCTTTAGTACTGGTTATTTCAACCGGGACTAAAGATGGGCATCTTTAGTCCCGGATTCGTTGTCCCGGTTGCATTTACAAACCGGCATTAAAAACCCTTTCTCCAGCAGTGGCATGTCTCCTTGTACTTATTTCAGAGGAGCCTACGGAAGTTTTGGAAAGCCAGAGACAAGCTGAGACTGTAGAATACATTCTTTCAAAAATAATTAATAATAACTGAGTTAGAAAATATCGCAAAAAGTAGGAAAGATTTATATATATATAAACCAAGAGCACATTGTTAGTTTTCTCATTTTGTTTTTCATTGCCAAGAAAACATTGGGCTGGAGCATAAATGCTTTATGCTAATGTCTGAATCAATGGCAAAAACCAATTTAAGTGAAACTAACATAGCCCAATTGCAAAAATTCACCCACTTTCAGTTGTTTGTTATCTTTAGTTGGTGGACGATCAATGTTTTCAGGTCAAAGAAGTTATTTAATAATGGAAATCCACAGTACCGTTTTTATCTCCTATAAATATAGCATGTCATCTGACTACATTTTTCTGCAAACAAAGCCAGGGAAGGTGAAAGAATATTTTATAGCAGTATCTTTTACCATGTTAACATTGAGAGTCATTAATCTCAAAATATTAACCTTTCTTTTGCAGGGCCTGCAGGAATTAATGAAGATGAAGGCCGCTCTTTTGATGATACTAGTGGTGGCCGTTTCTTTCAATTTGTGCGCTTGTAATATTCCAGGGAACATGGAAGAAGAACATGGTATGTACAAGGATGTGCGTGACGGGGAGGACATGCGCAAGCTGATCGATATTGATGGAAGGACTGCCCCTATAGGCCATGACTATGACCATGTCTGTCCACGTGGTATCTATCCTTGCTGAACAATAATGTCCCAGTTCTATGTAGGACCAGAAGCTATTGGAGCAAACTAATTAATAGCATCATCTGGAATAATTGTAGAACAAAAATTTGGGTGTAAGATTTGTGTATGTTTGTATGCCCACATATAGGGCTTGGTATGAGTGCAATATATCTACTTTCTGTGGTTTGTAATGTGTAATTCTTGAAATAGTACATGATAAAAACAAAATACTTTGTTTTCCATTGCATTATAGTTGCCTGCATTAATTTCTAACAGAGATTATGAATTATAATAAATCTACCATTTCATCTAAGTAGGAAATAGAAATGGTATCTACGTGTTTTTTTAAAATATCTATGTATATAGATCACCGCATCATTATCTTAAAAAAATATAGATCACCGCATGCATACATTTAACATTTGTAATTTCAAATTACTGCCAACTAATATGAATTTTATATTTGGATCAAGTTGTTTGATTTGCAATATATGATCACATATTGTAAACATTATTGGCAATGACAAATGAATATTGCAGACGTTGTTGCCAAATTTGATCTCCTAAAAAGTATAGGTCACTGGATAATTGTTCTTGTAGTTCCAAAAAAACGTATGGATTAATGCAGCTTACAAAATGCATCTCTAGAAAGTTCTGGCTGGAAATTGAGACAAAATCTACAAATTGCCACTAACCTATTATTCTTTAAAGTAAAATAGTTCACCCACTCAAGTTATCATGGCGTTTAATTAGTGGAGAACCCATTTTCCACAACTAAAATGGCGGATCAAGCAATCTTAAAAGAAATAGTACTACATCTGCATCCTATAAATATATAACACCAGTTTTTAGCTGTATTCCACCATTCGCAAATTTGTGCATCACCGCCAAGACCATCTTCAACATTCGGTAAGTACATGATAATGTCATATCACTTAATTGATCTCTTCTTATTTGCAAAAGTTATGCCATGCATTCAAATTAATGTTCCATTATTGTTCAAATTGTAGGGATCGCAAGAGAAAATGAAAATAATTGCGTTCCTCTTTGTTGGTATGATTTTTGTCTGTTCATGCACTTGTGTGTTATGGAATATAGAATCAGGTAGACCACAGGAGGATTTGCACCAGAAGAAAATGAGGAATTTATTGGCCAGCACTGATAGAAAGGATGCTCCTGGCGATAGAATTGATCATCGGTGCCAACGTATGAATTATCCAAATTGCAAGTGAATGAGCTATTGGTAAAGCAAATGAGGTACCTTAAAGATACTGAATGTCAGTGTAAGAAATAAGATGTTATTAGCTAGGCAGGTTTGTATTTGTAATATAAAATTTCATGCATAACTATTCAATTTAGTATATATTGTTCAATCATATTGAGAATTATACACTTGTGATGTTTTGTTGGAAATAATATGTGTCTCATGGTGTTAAGCATCGTAGTGCATGTGGCATTCGTAGGTATTACTTTGAATCAGGTAGGTTAACTTTTTTTGAATTTGGCAACAATTCGTCATCCCACAATCAAAATATTTTTGGTTGTATTTTTATTGTTTCATGTTTAGATGGTAAGATTCTTATTATTAAATAATAAGAGAGATTACAAACCTGTTGTTTAAAGAAATATAAATAAAAAATATATAAAAACTAATTATATATCTTTGAATGCCACAGAATATGGGAGCATACGATTGTAGCCATAAAGCTGACTAACTCTTGCAAATGCAAAAAACTTATGAACAAAAATCAACTACCTTCATTATTCTTCCAACAGAACAACAAACCATTGTCACCGAACAAATTGATGACCCATATGCCATAGATGGCACCGCTGATTTGATTATTGACAACCATTCAGGGCGTGCAATCCTTGTATTTATCAATGACCTCGCTAGCTGGAGAGTCACCAACAAAGAGTTAAAAATCCTTACATCGCAATCATCATAGAAGATGAACACCATGAACCTAATTATCTAATCCTTCAAAGACTTCATTGAGAAAACCCTAAAAACATACTAAAGACAGATGAAACACTGGAGTAGCAGGAGATGTGGCAAGACACAAGGGATGGTTTGTGATGTTTCCCATTCATTTATGAGAAAATTCCTTGTGTACACCTCAAAACTCTCTCAATCCCTTCTATGCACCTGAAAAATACCGAATCCCTTGTGTGCCCTCGAAAGTTTGTTTGGAACCCTTGCGTACCCCTCCCGTCAAGTCTATGTCAGTTTAGATGTTAATTTGCTTAGAAATGTCCATTATGCCCTTTGAGAATAGAGGGCATGCATGAAATGTGATTATAGTTGGCTGATTAGAAAGCTTGCTATATATTAAATATTATTTTATGATGTGTGCTTTATGATAGTAAATAATTAGTGGATAGAAAATTTCAAATATTTTTTTAAAAAATTAGTACATTGCAATTTTAAAAATAAAATATGAAATCTGATCATAGTTGGTTGATTAGAGAGCTGGCTATATGTTAAATATTTTTTTTATGATGTGTGCTTTACTAAATAATCAGTTGATAGCAAATTTAAAATAAATTTTGAGAAAAGTTATTACACCGCAATTTTGAAAATAAATAAGTAGATATAGCTAGCTGAAAATACTAAGATTAGTATTATCTGTAATACTAATCTTAGTATTTTCAGCTAATTATAAGTACAGATTTATTTCTAAAATTGCAATGTACTAATTTTTTTAAAAAAATATTTTAAATTTTCTATCCACTAATTATTTACTATCATAAAGCACACATCATACAAAAAATATTTTATATATAGCAAGCTCTCTAATCAGCCAACTATAATTAAATTTCATGCCTGCCCTCCATTCTCAAAGGGCATAATGGACATTTCTAAGAAAATTAACATCTAAACTGACAAAGATTTGACAGGAGCGGTACGCAAGGGTTCCAAACAAATTTTCGAGGGCACACAAGGGATTCGGTATTTTTCAGGTGCATAGAAGGGATTGAGAGAGTTTTGAGGTGTACACAAGGAATATTCTCTTCATTTATTGATTTCCTAGAAGTCATGATTATAACAAAATATTGTACCTATAGGAGATTGCAAGTATTATTTAATTTCTTAATACCATGCAGGAGGTCTATGCTTTGTGTATGCAATACCTAAGTATCCAAAATACACACAATTAGCTAGAAAATTACCAAACTACACACACTATATCTCGAATTTGTGAAAGATATCAACAAAGACTACCAAGTATTTGTATAGAAATACATATTATGTACACACTCTGTCCCAAAATTAATATAGTTAGCTTGGTTGAGGTCAAATTTTGAAAGAGGGGTGATTTTGATTGGTTGAGATGAGAAGCATATATGAAAATTAAATACAAGATAGGTATCATAGGTTGAGATGTAAGAGTAGGTGGGGGAAAGATGTTTATGCCTAGTTGTCTTGAGGGACTAGGTCGGACAATTATATTCGTGACAAAATTTTAATGAAAGAAATAAGAAAATTTTGGAGTAGTTAATAAGAGTACTACTAGTAGTAAATAATATTCATAAACAATATGTAGAGGCAATTGGTTGTGGCCTGCGAGTCTTCCCTTCATCCTTCCGATGTCGCTACATTTTAAGATATCCTATATCTTCATCCCTGGAGTTTTCCCTCTATCCCTATTCCGCTTGTTAACCATTAATTTATTATCTAATCTTTTCAAAATGACTATATTGCCTTTTACTTGGACATATGTTCAAGATTAATTAAAACAATAATTCTCAAAAGTTGAAATCAATTTCAGCTCTTAAAAACTAGAAGTGATATAATTATTTGTCCCCATATTTGATAACGAAATTTTAAATTTTGAAATGCTTTTCACTTAAATTTGTTTTCTTTTCAAGGGTACATTTCACCTCTACCTCTATATAGAAATTTTCTTCAAATTTGGTTGGGATTGATTTAAGGAAATACAAAATTTTATTTGGTATAAGGAAATGTAGAAATGGGTGATTTGTGCAATTTCCCTTTTGAAATTTCATCAAACTTGATTTATATTCATTTAAAAAAATGTTTCACTTTTAATCCCTTCTATATCCATTTTGTTTGTCGTCCTTAAGTTCACAGTAAGATTCTCATTGTTACAAATCTAGTGCCACCTTGGTATAAAAATGATTTTATTAGTGAGAACATCAATTATAAGACATTAAATGGTTCAAAGTTGCTTCACCCAAAATTCCAAAACAAATGTACGGTATAAGCCAAAACTCATGGAACAAAAATACAGGAAAACAATGTAAGCCTTGTTTAGTCCAGGGGTGAAAAGTTTTGGCGTGTCACATCGGATATACGGACACAAATTTGAAGTATTAAACATAGACTAATAACAAAACAAATTACAGATTCTGCCTATAAACTACGAGACAAATTTATTAAGTCTAATTAATCTGTCATTAGCAAATGTTTATTGTAGCACAACATTGTCAGATCATAGAGCAATTAGGCTTAAAAGATTTGTCTCACAATTTACACACAATCTATGTAATTAGTTTTTTTTGTCTATATTTAATACTCCATGGACGTGTCCAAACATTCGATATAATAGGGCGAAAAGTTTTTGCGTGGGAATTAAACAGGGCCTAAGACAACTAACACCAAGAAAATCACAGGAGCAAGCATGAAACACATCCATTGTATTTACAATTACAAGGTTTGATATACTAATTTTATAAAAAAAAATAAGTATAGTTAATTGGATATACTAATAAGCTACACTCAAATGAAAATTAAGGGCGAAGTCTTGCAGAATCACGCCTTTCCAATATCGTCCTTTGCGATTTATGATTACATCGATGAAAACTCTAGCTAAGGGACTGACACCACCTGCTGGTGGTATTCACTTCTAATGTTCTATTATATTGATATTTGCAAAACTGTGGTCCATATAATCAAAGATCTCTCAAAATAGATTGAAAGTTATTACTTCTATTCGTCTTTACAAAGTGCAGCAACAACACTCCTCTCAAATATATTGACTAAACTCGAAACCCTAACTTTTCTCTAAACTCAATTCTCACAAAATTGATATCGGAAGGCATCAACCCCCCTCTCTATTTATACCTGAGGTAGGTAGTCCTAATCTCCAAGGAAACCTTCCCGCAAAGGAAACAAACTTTGCAAACTCTAATCATACCAAACTTGGACCTTTCCAAATGCTACTCATCATCTCATACGCACACAATATGTCCACCGTATGCCATGTAGAATCTTCACAAACCACGTATGTTGATCCTTAGCCTAAGCATCTCGGATGCTATCCTGATCATCTGGACGTCATATTCTCCTAAGTTGACTCCCGATCCATCAGCGGCAACACTCTCTCGAATCACACCTACACATGAATCAACCAAGAAACCATATCCGAGCACAAGTACTCTCCAACTTGACTCAACATTTGCACACAATAGTATTGCTTACGCATCGTATCCATCTAGAAGTCATAAACATGAATTAATCACGAAAATCCAAAGAAACATACCGAAACCGAAACTAATACAGAGCCGACAGGTTAGAACATCGGGCTGGCCGGTTTAACCCCGCCACACACACTGGTCTGGCTGGCCGAGTCCACCCGATCTGACCGTACCCAAATTGACAATCACAATCCTGTTTACGTCTTCCAAAACTACTTCGCTAAATATCTCCAATATCTACACCAATTATCCCCAATACCCATTGTTCATCATGAAATAATGATCAAAACACACTTTGATTTTATAGCATGATCTCATGTTTATATCTACAAAACTACTACGAAAATCATACAGTAAACTGGCCATATTTCTTATTAGATAATGGAATTACTTCCGGCATTTGCTCAACGAGCTACAGCCATTTATTACACCAAATCACTCAAAAGCATTCACAATCTAATGAAACCACAAAGCACACCAATTTAACATAAAGCAACACAAACTGATAAGCACCAACACAAGATTAAAGACCCACAATTATTGAATCCTATTCGTGGACCTCCATCCAAAGTTGGCGAAAATCTGCATGACTGCTGACACAAGTTTACGACATGCATCATTTATTAGCTTGATGTCTTCATCACACCTTTGTAGTTGAGCTCAACACTGAAGCCAGTATGTGGCCCTGAAAAGTACCTGTATATAAGATTTTGATGGTGCTTTATCTAAACCATATCATTTCTACTAAGACGTAGAGCCCAACATATTGCAGATGCTCCTACAAGAATAAGTTTCTTGGTTTTTTTATTAATACCCACAAGCCAATCCCTAAAAATATGAGATATACTATGTGGATGGTATAACCCAAAAGCAATATGTACTGGAAAAATGGCAATCCAAGAATAAATGATAAATTGTCTCATTTTTCATAAAAAACAACATCTCAAACTACCATTCCAATTCCTCCTAGCCAAATTATCCTTTGTTAACATTACTCCTTTAAGCAGATACCACATAAAGATCTTAATTTTAAGAGGCATATTGAGTTTCTAGATGATCCTATTCGTTTCAATATAACCATTATTTATTAAAGCTAAGTACATAGATCGAACTGAGAATTGACCATTTTGATGAAGGTACCATTGAAAAACATCATTTTCTTCTATCAAATGAATATGAACAATTGAAGCACACAGGTCGTGCCAATTTATCAAATTATGGCTTACTAATGCTCGCCTAAAAGAAACATTGAGCGGAACAGAACTCAGAACATTTGCAATCGAAGAATTTCTTCTACGAACTATAGAATACAAAGACGGGCACCCGCCCTTGAAGGAAGTATTGCATATCCATTTATCCTCCCAAAATCTAACTTGTTCACCATTATTAACTATCCATATTTAAGAAACTATTCTTAACTTTCATGAGACCCAACCAAAACTGGGAATCACCTTGTTTTCTCTCAACTTGATTTATTGATTGATTAATGAAGTATTTACTTTTCAATAAGTCTTGTCAAACATCTTCCTCATTTATTAACTTAAACAACCATTTACTTAATAAACATTGGTTTTATATCTCTCAATTATGAATTACAAGTCCACCCTTATCTTTTGGCTGACAAATAATATCCCACCTTACTAGTCCATATTGCTTTCTATGTTCATCACCTTGCCAAAAGAATCGTGATCTATAATAATCAATTTTTTGAAGGACCCCTTTAGGAATCTGAAAAAGGTATAATAAACATGGCTAAACTCGAAAGCACGGAATTAATCAAAACCAATCTTTCCCGTATAGACATATGTTTACCTTTCCAACTACTAAGTTTTTTATTTCAATTCTTTGCTCAACTGTTTTCCAATCATTATTACTAAGTTTTCAAAAATGCATGCGAATTCAAAGATATCTAATGGGAAAATTCCCTAGTTTGCAACAAAAAATGTTAGAATATTGTTCCTAGCATTCTTGTGCTTGATCAAAGCAAAATAATTAACTTTTGTGAAAATTAATCTTTAGGCCAGAGAGCTTTTCAAAAGCTAATAATAACAACTTCATATTCTTCGCCTTCTCTAAGTCATGCTTAAGAAAAATAAGAGTATCATCTGCATATTGTAAAATGGATAGACCATCATCCACCAAATGTGGAACGACCCCACTAATTAATATAGCTAGCGTATCAACAACTATATTAAAAAGGACTCAACTATATTAAAAAGGACTGGGGACATTGGATCTCCTTGCTTTAGACCCTTATATGTTTAAAAATTAGAGCCCACTTGATCATTTACTTTTATCGCAACATGTCTACCTTAGATAAAAGAAGCTATCCATTCATACCGTTTATGTGAAAAACCTTTCATCATCAAAGTTTGTTGTACAAATGGCCATTTTATTTTATCATACGCTTTCTCAAAATCAATCTTAAAAATCACACCACTCTTCTTTTTTCGATGCATTTCATGTATGTAATATAACAAGTCTTTCCATGATATTTCTCCCAGGTATGAAAGCTGTTTGAGTTGGACTGATTATGTTTTGAGCAACTTCAGTAATTCTATTTGTAACAACTTTGGTATAAAATTTAAAACTGACATTAAGTAAACTGGCCATATATTATCAAGTTAAAATAAATAGATAATTCCACACGTACTATATTGACTTTATAATCTCGTCCTTGTAATAATGAAAACTGTGGCACTCTCAAATGTTCTAGGAAATGTAGACAGTACAATAAACTAGTAAAAATAGGCATGTATACATCTAGAGGGACAGCTGAATGTTTTCAAAAAGAGGATTTTGTTGGAGATCTAGCTGAAATCCACCAAAGTCAATAGAAGTCAAGTGCGGTGTTATCTAATATATTGCTGTTAATGATGATATATTATATTACTGATGATGAAAAGTAGATCTTCCACTTACTGATATATTATCACCATTTGTCTAATCTGAAACGACCAATAGATTGCTGGCTTGATTTGGCCGCTCATCTTTTTAAACTGTTTGTCGGAAAAAGATGCATGGATTGCAGAAAGGTGAGTACTTTCGTGAGATATATTAATAAGACATCAGCAGGATATGATAAATATATAATTAACGCCATATACCTTGTTACGTTGCAGATAACGGTATAGTTTCCATATAAAGATTGTATTAATATCTTACATGTGACATGATCATAGCCATATTTAACTAAAAGAAGTATCTTAATTTAGTAAACTCCAAAATAGTAACAGTGTATACGCAGTTATAATGTGCATAATTGTGCTTCAATATATGACTAAGCAAGAGTTGCATATACGTCTAGCGGCGGAGGCATATGCCTAGGGAAATATCCTGTTGGTTAATTAAGTCGTCCTACCCACCCTTAGAATTTGATAATTTATGGTTCCGTCATGGTATATACTAGGTGATACCCCACGCTTTGCTGCAGAATTTATGGATGAGTATATGTTAAATATTGTCGAAATAATGAAAGTTGAAATTTTGAGAAAATAAGGTGAGGAAGATGATTTGACATATACTTATCGATCTCTATAATATAATACTGTAAATGATATGTCATACTTATATGGGATTTAAAATAGGCTATAATAGTAGTTGCTAGTGAGTAAAGATGTGGCATATTTCTATGGGATTTTAAAAGAATAGTAATTGATAATGGATGATGATGTAGCATACTTACATGTTGAGCTTTAGTTTCTAATATTTGTTGGTGAGTACCAACTATATAGAAAGTTATAGATATGCAACCAATATATAATTTGTTAAGTCAAGAGATAAAACACGATTGTTTGCATGGGCCGGATGCATATACATTACTTCTATGGACGTCACTTAAATTTTGAAGGGAATGTATAGGTTTCGTTATTTGTCACTCTACTACAGCACAAAGACAAAACGAGGAAATAACATAATCGACCATGCATGGCAAGCTGCCTATTTGAGACGGTTATCTTGGAAATACTTAATTGCATTAGATGACTGAGATAGCCTATTTCAATTAAGGGATTTGCTATACGTACAGGGGAGAAAACTTTGGATTTTTTGGCCACAGGATTAGCTTTGAGATTTGTGTGCAGCAAAACAAAAACCAAATAAACCCCGCGTGGTCTAATTTCGAACTGCCACGATATGTGGGCATCCCAGGCATGTGCCTCCACCATTTCATATCCTATTTATATTATAATTGCATTCAAGTTAGACTGTAATTACATTAACTACCATTTATAGTATTATTATATTTTGAAAACTTTTCAACTAAAAGACATACAACTGTTTTCTTAATAGTACTATTAATTAATAGGATTAGCATTGACATATTGTTTTTATGTGGTTATGTTTTGATTATTTTTCGTTTGTTACTTTTATTTATACACTACTACATTCAAGATTTTTCCAAACGGACATTTTGATTTTTCCGTACGGTTGTCCGGCCCGCCTGGAGCCAATCGTCTGGGTAAAACAGCATTTTCGTGTGCGGACGGTCCAACCGCACGGGATAATCGATTATCCCGTGCGGTTGTGTTATACCGACCGCACGGAATAAAAAAAACCAAAAATAAAAAAAAGATAATCGGTCGCTCGCTGCCGCTGCCGTGCCCGGCTTGCTGCCGAGCCGCCGCCTCATCGACGTTGTCATCTGGGCCGCCGCCGCGCCCGGTTCGCCGCCTCGCCCGGTTCGCCCACTCGCTGTTGCGCCCGGCTCACCCAGCCGCGCCGCTGCGCCCAGCTTGCCGCTTGGCCTGGTTGCGACCGCGCCCAGCGCCCGGCTCGCCCAACCGCCGCCTCGCCCGCTCGCTACCGCGGCCGGCTCACCGCCTGGCCTGTTCGTCGTCGTCGGCCCACTCCCGGCCGCTGCCTTGCCATCGTCGTCGTCGTCGCGCACACGCCGCTTCCGGCCCCCCGCCTCGTCGTCGTCGTCGGCCGTGCGCACGCTGCTCCCAGTCGCCGCCTCGCCGTCGTCGTCATCGTCGGCCGCGCGCACACTGCTTCGGGCCACCGCCTCCCCAGGTCCGCCCGCCGCGCCCGCCCGCCGCCGTCGACCCCGCCGCCGAGAGCCGCCTGGAGAAGAGGAGGCGTCGGCGCCATGCACAGGAGGAGGAGACGATGCGTCGGCCCGGCCGCCTCGCCCAGCTGCCGCCGTCGCGCCCCGTCCCCGCCGTCGCCACGCCCGGCCACCGCCTCACCCAAGGGAGGGGGAAGGAGGAGGGGAAGCTAGCCGGGGAGGAGGCTGGTGGGAAGCCGGAAAGAAGAGGAGAAGAGATAAGGTAGAGAGAGAGGGTGGAGGTGGGAGTGGTTGAGGGAGAAGAAATAAGGTAGAGGTGGGAGTGGTTGAGGTTGCACGGGAAAAAGGGAAAAAGGAGGAGAGATATATGAAAATTTTGAAGTGGATGGGACGGAAAGGGGTAGGAATATCCGGTGCGGTTGGGTTAGCTAGGACGCCCGCACGGGAGAATTGATTTTTTCTGTGCGGGCGACACCCCAGCGCCGGTTCTTTATTTTTTGTGTGGTTCCACTTACGAACCGCATGAAAACAAAAAGGGCGATGTCCAGGAAATTAAATATATGTTGTTGTAGTGATATATGAACTTTTTGTTGTTGCACTCCCATCAGGATCCGTTTGAAAATTCTGGTGCATGAGATAGATGAAAATAAATTAAATATTGATTAGAAGTTGGTAAGTTGATTTTTTTTAGAAAATTAGGATGAAGAAATCAAGTTTTTACACAAATCACACGGTTAATTAAGAGAATAGACGAGCTCGATAATTCAGCCTCCTTAATTAGAAAAGGTCATGCTAGTGTATCTTGGTTGGTGCATTGAGAGGCGGATACAGCAGTTCGGCAGCTAACGCTGCAGCCCTACTCTGACTTAAAATATCCAATGAAATTGTGCTATAAAATTTTAAAAATGTAGAAATACATATAAAATCATGTAAATTATATTAACTGAACATTAAGCTTAAGATTCTTCCGGCATGTGTCGTGCTACATGTAATTAAGATCTAGAATTTTCGCACATACTACAGTCATTAATCATGATGAAAAAGTACCGTCTTTTTTTTCCAAACCAAACTGATAAGACACCATTATCAACTAATGGACAATTTGTTAGGTGCACTAATATACTGGCCTGTCTGCTACCTATCTATAGCTATATATGGCCTGTCAGAAATTTGTTTGCGCTCCTCTCCACCTAATTCAGTTGGCGTTTGATTATTGCGCTTTACCTAATTATATATTTCAGGAATCTTACTATGTTAAGCACTGCGTTAAAGAAAAATATATACATAGATTTCAGCTACATGCCATGCTAGATCGACCATGACATTTTTAGTGGCCAGTATAAATGGGGCCGGTGAAAGCCTGATCATGATTAACAAAATGTTAACTTTTGTCACACAAAGTTAACCCCACTACCTTTTAGTGGGCACAAAGTATTTCAGGTGCTCGATGATTTTTACATAACTAATGTTTTGTTGCAACAAGTTGGCTATATATGATGATTGTCCCTACAATCTATCACATATAATAAATAAACTTAAATATCAAACAGTGACATGAACTACCAGAGGCAGTAAAAAGCAGCGCCTGGTTTGGCTGTCATTTTCCACAGTAAAATCAGGCTGGCTAGCATTATGTACTGAAGTAACGTTGCCGTGTATAAAATGCTCTAAAATTTCTACACAAAATTTAGGTCACAGCATATATAATTAATATTATATTGTTGTTGGTTAAAAACCATAGGGTGGCTTTCACCACGCCAACCATGGTAGCGTGGCAAAATACCATTTCTACAAAGCGAACAGTGACGTGGTGCAACGTTACCTTCTATGCCATCTCGGGTGCCGTGGGAAAAATATCTATATGTTAAACAATTTATTTGAGGTTTAATTTAATTTTTGAATTTAATCAAACTAAAAGGGTTAAGTATAAAAATTCTAAGAGACTAGGTAGTCTTATGGAAACACTAGAAGTTCTCAAGATTTAGGTGATCAGTGGTTCAAGATAGACAAGAACAGTGGCCCATAAAAGATTTAGGCTGATTATATTTCTAGTGACATATCACACATATATACGTAATATTACTGTCTCTTACATATAATCACTACTTCGTACAACCATAGGTCCAATAGATACCAGTTTTGGGGCCGACACTTGCTAGTCACTACCAATGACTGAGGTAACCAGCACCTATATGGCTATAGGTGCAGGTTTTAATTTCAAACCGGTACCTATGTGACACTATAAGTGCTGGTTATAAATTTAGAACCGGCAGCTATAAGGGTGCACCCGTTTTTAATTTTTGTAGGTGCTTAAAAACCCTGAAAAAATATTTGGAATTTTATTAACACCTATAAAGTCACACTTCACTTTCCACAAGTCCCATGATTTTTTCATCCCACAATCAAAATTACTCCACTTTCCACAAGTCCCATGATTTTTTTCATCCCACAATCAAAATTATGCCTCAAGCAAGATTCGAGCTCAAATTTCTCTCTCTATCCAAAGCATCTTTATCATCTCACCTACAAACATTTGATATCTAGGAAACAAATGTTAATCTTTTGAGACATAGTTGTCTGAACTTATAATCCAAATTTAATTAACACCATAGATGAGATCAAATTAAAACTTTGTCTACTAGAAAAATTGTAGATCTCATCAAGTTGTACAACTTTTCTGTATGTTTTGTCTCCATGTGAGATCGTTTACAAATTTTAAATATTTACTTATGCAAATAGATCCGAGACATTATAACACATTTTCGGACATCCAATCGAAATCAAAAGTTATAAACTACAGAGTTGTAGATCTCATCAATCTATACAAATTTGATATAAAGTTTATATTCATATGACTTTGTATGATGAAAAGTCGGCACCTATAATCATACCCGGGCCACGTCACAAGGTAATAGGTGCTAGTTCGAAATGAGAATTGGCACCTATTACTATGAACCATCACCAAGATAATAGGTGCTGGTTGCTTTTAGTGAATGGCCGCTACCTAGGTTTTTTTGGGCTGTTGGGCGGGAGGATCTTTGGTGCCTATTTTTTAAGTAAAACCAGTATCAATGTGCCTCTCCCAAAGAGCCGGCACCTAGCTATAAGGTCTTATAGGTGCCGGTCATTGAAATGATTGGCGGCAAACGTCTTACAGGTGCCGGTTTTTGTCAACCAGCACCTATATGGCCGGTCCCTATGAAGTTTTTTTTTAATAGTGAATTGAGTATTTGAGTTAAAAGAATTTCCATAATCATGAGTAATCATGTTTCATCAAAATAGTCATAACACCCTAGTTTCCAAATCCACATTAGTTTACACTACACGTTAATTAGGCCCATATATTAACGTAGCACATTCTCTTATACTTTTGTTAGTTTTGTGTAAAAGTGCTAACTAGCCTATATTACTGAACACTTGGCCTAACGTACCCATCCGGAACTAGGACATAAACGGGCCGAAATAGACTAATTAAATGGACCGCTGTATTTCGCTATAACCATTTGTATTGATGTGCTCCAATACTATTGGTTTCCTTAAGTTGATTCTTCCTTGTGTTCATCGATTTTCTAGTCATGGGCTGGACGCCTCTGATCATAACACAATAAGTCATTGTAAGACATTACAATCCATCCATCCAACTTTAGATAAAAGAGTGTATAGAAAATATTAGAGAACTTGAATAGAATTAGTTCCACATGTGTTTGATCATCCAGGATCACAAATTGCATGTATGTTTTCAACAAACCTGACCTTTTCTAATTTATAGTGTAATTGGATATATCCTGGATTTCATTCTATATTTTTATTTCTTCTAGTCATACTTAGTTTAGTAATATATGTGTACAAATATTACTACTTTGGTACAATAGGATATGCATGCAGTAAAACTAACATTTGTTTACATCATGTACCAACAAGTAAATAGTAGACATTCCTATTATCTATGGTACAATAGGAGATACGTGCAGTAAAACTAACATTTGTTTACAACATGCACCAACAAGTAAATAGTACTCCTTCCATTGCAAAGTTGAACAACTTGTGCTTTTTTTTATGAAGTTACGGTTGGGGTGGGAAATTGTTGTGGTTGGTTGAGATGATAAACTAGGTAAAGAAATTAAATGGGGCAAGTGTGTGATTGTGTGAGGAGGTATATATGCAGAATTAGTTGTATTGCGAAACAAATTTGTATCTTAAGATATATTTGGTGATGAGGGAAGTAGAAAAGATTTACGTTGCTTGAAGGTGTAGCACATTAATTAGCCCACCCCAAAATCCACAACCACATTAACCCACCTCTTTTGTGAGGAGCACGTCTACATCAACATTTTCATCTTTAGTTCGCATTGAAAGGTTAATTTAGAAAATCTATGGTTGAAACACAGCGGCATACAAGTATGTTCAAAGCATACAGAACTCTCCAATTAATATTACCACAGGAACACAGGGACACATGGGACCAAACTACAACATGTATGGGCAAAACTAGAACATGATAATAAGCTAAGTTCAGATATTAGTGGAGTAGGGTATTAAAATTAAGCCTTGGACTTGTTTATGGGATTTGGATGTATCAAATAATCATATTACCACTATAAATATCGGAGAAGAATACAAATGCCCTCTATTATCGAGACGGTAATAGACCCAAACTTAATTTGCAAAACTTAAAATATGAATTATCAAGCAATGAAACAGGGTCTACTCTGTCTTTCGAAATTATTTTGCTTGTTTTGGGTAATCTAGGCAATCATATACATTCAGTTACCTAGTAAAAGTTTTCATAATTAATTCGTGTACCGAATTTCTAGAAAAATTCACAAAAGTTCTAGATGTTGTGAATAGCTCACGGTTAAATTGGCATTATTGTATCAACTCATTGGTGCCTCAGTTAAATCAATCAAAGTATTTAAAATTTGCAAATTAAACAAAACACTTAACAATGTCAATTTTACTACGGTAAAACCCTAACTCTTCTACCCATGCATGCTGTCATAGTGTTCATCATTACACCCTATAATTCCAATAAAATTCCCACATTTTCCCCCAAGGATTCAACAACCGCACTTCACTTCTTACTCCTTTTGGCATCTCCACAGCACAACAATCCTTACTTCCAGTGGGTCACCCCAAGCCAGCCTCATCCTCCTACTGCTCTCGGGCAAATCATCAAACAAGTAGTGTGGGCCTATCTCCAAAATAGAGAACAAGCGCAGCCGGTTTCAACTTAAGCCTAGTTTCCACCCATTTTACGAATGGAAAAACACTGCGCCATTAAGTAAGGGGTGCGGGGTGGCCTACCTCACTGGGTCGCCAATATATTCACTACTGGAAAACTGATTTTTGCTGGGTCGGTCAAAAACTACAATAGTCCCAGTTCCAATAAGAACAGGGACAAAAAAAAGAATTTTTAGTCCCAGTGAAAAATTATGTGATCTTCAGTCCTGGTTCATCCCCTGCTAGTGGCCTGTCAGGGGGCCGACGATCTTTAGTCCCAGTTGGTGTCACCAACCGGGACTAAAAATCACCACTTTAGTCCCGGTTGGTATTATCAACCGGGATTAAAAATCCGTATACAGTATATAATCCCTAGGACTTATCCTCCCAAACTCCTCATCTCTCTTACCTTTATCCTCTCCTTCTCCTCATCTTCCCTATTCCTCCTCTCTCTTATCCTTATCCTCTCCTTTTCCTCATCCCCATCGCCAAGAGCAGATCGACGAGCGAGAGGGCGGACGGCCTGTGGGCGGCCGGGCGGCAGCGGCGGCCGGCGGCGCGGCCGGCGCGGAAGGCGGCGACCGGCGGCATGGCTGCGCGGGCAGCGGCCGGCCTGCGCCTTTGCCGGAGGGGGGCCTGCGCCTGTGCCAACGGATTTTTTTTTTTGAGAATTTGTGATTGAATCTAAGGTGTATTTGATTTTTGTGTGATATGAATATGTGATGTATTTGTGATGATTTTTTTAGATCTTGTGATGTAATTTTTTAGAATTTGTGATGTATTTGAGATGATCGATTTGGGGATGATTTGTGGATGGAGTGAAATCAATATTCAATGTTAAAAACAATATAAAAAAGAAAAAAGCAACCTGGCGCCTGGCTCCATCTTTAGTCCCGGTTGGTAAAACCAACCGGTACTAAAGATCCATTTTTACTCCCGGTTATTTTACTGGGCATTTTTAGTCCCGAATTGGGTATCCCAGTTTGCAATCCGCGAGTAAAAAGGGTTATAAACCGGAAGTGAAGGGCCTTTCCCCATTAGTGATTTGGGCCCCCAAAGTCTGAAAAATTCTTCAAGTACTATACTTACTAATCAGTCAGAGAAAAATCCATCTAAACCCAATAGAAAGTCCATGATCTCACTTGATATCTAATCGTCTCTCCTTGTAGGCTATGCTCGGCCTACTAAGTGTAGTATCATGAACCCAGACAAAAGCACATCTCGTCGGAGAAGCTATATGGCAAAATGGCTAGAACTAAGGGCAATTTTAGTAAAGTTGCAAAAAAAATGGCTACATTTAGTTTGCTGTCAAATTTTGGTAACTATATAAAAAATTCTGCAAAAATTTTGGTAAGTTGCTAAAATTTTGACAACTATACTAAAATTTTATTAATATTAAAATTTGGTAAGGTTTTTTTACGTCAAAGTGAACAGACCCTGAAACACATATGTTGCCGTCATGCTACACTGCCACCGCTACCTGCTAGCCGTCCATAGTGCCATTGCAGTGGTGCCACGTGCCGCATGCCTGCACCTGCTGCATTTTGCAGCTGTACTGCCTATTTTACATTTTGCACCAGGGCCTTATGTTGCTACTTGCTAGGGACGACACTGTATGCATGTTTTCGTAGTGCTGGTCCCTAAACCAGTCCTTATGCCTGTTAAAAACAGTGCTGTTGATTGTTTGTATAGTAGTGTGTGGTGCATGTTATTACGAGTCTAACAGAGACCCATGTACCATACATTGTCTTCTATTTGTGAGAAATATATGTTAGTTATATGCTCTAGAGGCAATCATAGAGATGATTGTATCACACACTATATTTACATATTTATCCGACTTTATTCCTTGAAATTGATAAACTCACTATTCGTTAATGAATATGTGATTCTTTCATGAGACTCTTTATGTTATGTGTTGTTATTTCTAAATGATCCATGATCAAATATTATATATGGAACAAATATGTTTAGATGATCAGCACATATATTAATTGATGATCATGTGTCATGTATCATGGTATAGAGATACCAAATTAATAATGTGGACATATGTTAGTGAACATGTTGTTTGATAGACCCAACATGAGACACTGCAAGAGCCATATGTGTTGTGTCATCAGTGATCTCATTTAGTGTTGGTGTTGAATCCTTAGACGTGAGATTATCATGGTTCCCAACATGTCTAGTAGCTTACTTAGGGACTGCTAAACGCTTGGGTAGTTATAAAAGTAGTTTTCGGGTATGCTATGAAACATGTAGTGGGATATGAATAATCAAGATGGGATTTGCCCCTCCTATGGAGAGATATCTCTGGGCCCCTCGATGTTGTAGATTATGGAAGTGAATGGCCATGCCAAAGGTGATTGAGGAGTCAATCACAGGTTATATAATCTATCAACAGGTTCGAGTGAACGATTGAGCTATTAGAGGATGACACATATCTAGCCTTGAGCTTAATCGATATCGTGAGGTCAGCAAAGGGGTTCATACAAGTATACACTAGAGGTTCAGTCGATATGATCTTTATGTATGCCCGGTGGGTCAATACGTTCTGCTAGAGGCCGCTGTTGACGCGTGGACTGAAAAGGAGTTTTCGGATTATAGCCAAGTATACCTGAACCTACAGGGTCGCACGCTTAATGGGCCGGAATAAGGGGATTGGATAGAGATCCAATATGAGCTTAATTCGGATAGGGATCCGAATAGGAGTCCTACGGACCTTGGAGGCCCGAGTGATGGATCCTATATATTCGTGAGGGGTGTGACTGGCGGAGGCATTGTATCACGTGAGAAATCCTAGCCATCACTTCCCTCACCGAGCAAAACCCTAACCGCGCGCGGGTGCTAGCACATCTGCGCGTGGCGTTCCGTCCCTGTACGTGTGGATACCGGTAGAGGCGCCGCTGTTTTGCTGTGCTGATCGGCATGGGAGTACGGAGAGGAGAACGCACGAGGAGGAGAAGGTCGAGCCGGTGCGATCGACTACTTCCTCTACATCAACGCACGCTACTTCGCGAGAGTTCCTTCGACTTCTCAGCGTCTTCTTCCGCTGCGCAGCGCGTCGAGTGGTAATGATCTATGATCTAATACTTGCATGGTTCCTGGTTTACGCGATAGAAAATTTTGATTTATGCTATCGTAGCCTACGCGTATCCCAACAACATAAAACCTCCATATTCAAATGTGTTGACTAACATAAAACCTCCATGTCGAAATGGGAAGTAAGATTTATAAATACACAAGTAACAACGTCAAACTTCATTTTTTTAAAAAAAATGTACGCACTATTTTGAATCAAACCATTCAACCAAACTAGAGAAATAAGTACAAGCTAACTTATACAAATATAGTTCCTCTCTCCCCTCCTCTTGTTTCTCTAACGATATTACCCCTCCCTTCACTTCTCCCTTCCATTTATAGTGCCTTGCCAGTTACTACCACTCAATTGCACTCACTCTCACGGACACATGGAGCTCCGCAGCTCTCAACAACATCAACAGTTGAGTCGACGATCCTTAGAGCAAGTTTAATAGTATAGCTCATTACTAGCTCCAAATCATCTATAGCCAATGTAATAGCCAATTCATACAATAGTTGCTTACTATACTATTAATACATAGTCCCATCTATCATACACACATTACGTCTTGTAGTCCGTGCTGCAGCTGGCTACAGATCTGTAGTCCGCTGTTCTTCTCTTCTCTTCCTTTATCTCTTTAAAATATGTTTATAGCTGGCTTATAGCCTGCTATTGTACCTGCTCTTATATGGTGTGAGCATGCATGGCGGAGCAACCCATCATCCCATCATCATGGCTTGTCATCCGATCCCCTTCGATCCCTACACCCGTATCCTTTGCCAGATTGCTTGCGATAGATAACAAAGGCATATTTCAATGGAGACCCCAATGCAGGAGAAGTAATGCCAGAGCATGCAATAAGTACAAGAGTTATGTCGATAGGGTGAACTTTTTTCTGATACAAGATTAAGTAAAAGTAAGGGAATGTGTACATTGATAGTCTAGGGTATTGGGAAATTATGTTGTGGAAATGATGCATTTTCTTAGTGTCGACTATAAGTTTATAAGGCTTGGTTTGTAGTTACTTATTAGGTGATGATAGAAGACAACACGAATACTAATTTGGGAGCACATATGAACTAAGTTGATCGTTTTTTAACAATAGATTTAATTAATTTGTCATAAGAGTAAACAGCTTATGGCACACAAGAGAAATATTACATACAACGTACATTGATATTTAGAAGCTCTCCTCTCTCCCCATGAAGAGAAGTAGCTTATTCTCAGGATTAGGGCTACTGATATCAAAACAACATCACAACTAGTACTTAGTACCTTAATTAACACAACATATATATATATATATATATATATATATATATTTAAATCTCCCCTCACATCAAGCTCAGAAATTAATCTCCACACATCCATGATCACATCAACTCACTGGTTGTTTGTATCACCAGTACCAGTACTGCCACCTCCATCGTCACCCCCATGGTTGCTGTACTGATCACGAGGGATGGCATGGTGGTTGTCCACAGAGGTGCCACTTCCAACAGCCTGAGGCAGGGTATGTTTCGCACTCGTGCTCTCTCCGGTGTTATCCTGCTCCGCCGTCGTACCGGTGCCACGAATCGCCATAGCTTGAGCTACCATGGCGAAGGCGAGCAAGACGGCGACGATCTTAAACCTCGCCTTCAGTTTCTCCTTCATGGTGATCAAACCTATAGCTGCCTGAGAGAGAGAGAGAGATTACAGGGATAAAAAATGTTTAATTAGACACTTCAAACTTGATCGTAATTATGAAAGCAAGAACTAACAAAAACAGAGAATTGAGTCAAACCTGGAAAAATCTCTACTGTAGGAGAGGGAGAATTCGTTCGAATTCAACTGTGTAGTGAAGGCTACGGGTTCGGTCAGCTACACTTTATATAGTGAGAAAAGCTTAAAAAAAATGGCTCGTGAATGCTACACTAGTAAAGAAAAACATTCAGGTGGGATGTAAAAGGTTCTCCTTTTGTTCTGTTGGACCAGTACAATCTAGTTAGTGCAAAATGACACCCAAATTTTTATCTTTTTACTGTGGCAAGTTAAAATAAAATAAGTCATAATATCGTAATTTTAAAGATTTCGTTTGACTACGTGGCCCAATCTTTGTTGTTGAAATAATAAATTATGCAGAAATCATCCTACACTAGCGATAGTATTTCCCACTAAGTTAGTGGTTTATGCTTTGCTTAGTAATAACTAAATATTTTATTTACTGGTGGGGAATATCAGTGCCTAAACTTTAACCCGACCGTTTCAATCCGCCACTGAATGTGTCATGGTCAGTCCATCTAAGCATATAGAGGTAAATGCAGAAATGTTAAGCATCCACTAAACACTTAACCAGTAAAAATTATGCGTCGTTAATTACAAAGTTATCTAATTAATTAATATTATAGATTAGAGATATAAGGTTTACTGTGCCCCTAAAATGACACATCACTTATTGGCTAATATATATCTCACCATATAATAATTCAACTTATCGCAAGTGGGGTCCTTTCAGTTAGGTAAGTGGCGTTGTCTCTCGAAAAGCTAATTTCTTTCTATCATTTTTTTATTTGGACACTACTGGAAAAACAAAACTACTGATGATTTTGCGAACAAGTTTTTTGGAATAAATGACCGAAAGAATATGCATATATATCATGCCATAATCAAACTGCGAATTGCGGATCCATTAATTGCAAACGAATCATTAATTTGTTTATTCACTAAGGTAAGAATGGCTGTTTTTTTTTTTGAGAATTATGGCTGTTTTATACTCCACATTTGTGCTTCAGGTACATATATTCATCGTTAGTAATGTCTATCTTGTATAATTCATGGTTTTTAGGTAGATAGACAGCTGTAAATATACACATACCGAACTACAATATTAGTAATTAATTCAGAAAATTTCACAGCATTGCTATTATAATGTTATGTGTTTGCTTAATGTTATATTAAAATGCAACAATGTATATATTAATTTTTACACCACCTGTTGACTATTACAAATATACCATGTGTATGCTTGATAGTCAAAATGAACTGAGTCACAAATCTTGAATATTTGCTACTCCTGTAGATTCGTAGTATTAATATATGTATCTAATCCAGTATTATCTAGTTATATTTGTGGATGGAGGGGGCATCACATTAGAAGGCCCCATCCCTTCCCAATTGTCTGCTGGCACTCAATGAACTTTCTTATCACAGAAGCAGCAATAAGATCGAGATTTAGATCATGAAACGTTGAAAATTTAGTCCACTACCGGAGGGGGAGCACTTCCCTCAGCTGTTCTTTCCTTGATAAAAATAATTTGTCCTTAATGTGAACTGTAAATATTACTCCAAGCATATTAATTTGGAATTGACGCAAAAAAAAAGAGGCATGGATCACTACAAACTGGTCATCATAATTTTATCAGCGTACGGTATAATGTAATGTAGAAGCTAGGGCACAAATCAGTAGATGCTATGGCGTGAAACAGCAATATAACTAATTGATCCATCAACTGTCTAATAATTGCATTCTTTCTTTGTATTTAATTATTTATGATTAGATCATTCATGTTCACAAGTAACATGAGTATGGCTCTACTAACATAACTAAATTATATGTAGAATTCGAAGATATATACCCGGATTTAGTTCTTCTACTTTATGACACGAGGAGCTATTATGTCAAGAATATATATACCAAATGCTAGTGTTTAAACATTTGTAAGATCAATCAATCAATCGATCGCCACGAAGAACTCTCCAAATGAGAAAACAAGAACTCTCCCTTCATGTAGGGACGTATACATTTTATTCAGTATTTAACTAATCGACATTAGTACATAGTTAAACACTTTTACATGAGCAATACAAACACACAATCACTGTAGAAACTACAACGCATCCTTGAATTATCATGCAACCACAACTACAGGCACAACCGTACATATGTATACTACATGCAATCAAACGTGTACGTATAAGTGTATAACCTATGGCTTGCAAGCTTGCTATATATATATACGTACAGGACATGGGTAGAGCAGGTAAGCTGAAGCTAGCTCGATCATGGCTGAGCTTGTTGGCTCCCAATGTCATGGCCACTCCCCGGCATGTTCCCCGGGCTGCTCCAGCTGTCGTACTCCGGCCGCGGTATCGCATGGTGGTTGTCGATGGACGTCCCCTCCGCCGTCGTCTTCACCACGCCGTGCGCCAGATGCGCCTCCTCCCTCAGCGCCGTGCGAGAAGTGACGGCGCCGAAGGCGTTGGCCATGACCATTGCGAGGATGAGAAGAGGGAGAAGCTTCATGGTGAGAGGAAGAAATTGGGGGATCTGGAATAAGAATGAAGTCAATGTGTGAAATGACACTTTGGAGATGGGAGAGGGAACAAACCCTAGCTAGGGAGAGGTGTACTTAGTTGGTAATTTGGTTTGACTAATGGTTCTCTTGTTTTGGGTTAAGACTTGAGAGGTGCTGATGATATAGTATATGTTATTTATAGGCACAGATCATGGACATATAGTTCGATAAAAGTTATGCAAACCAATTAATTATTTGTCTATTTATTTTTTTTGTCCATAAACGAATTTCCATTTGTCAGTGCGCAGTGGTTTTTTAGCCTGTGGATTCTCCACCTTGGCCAGGCAATTTATGGTGGGGTAAGCATATTAACTAGCTCTCACCATTGAGTAACTTTCTGGAAATTTCTATTGCACCTACTTCTCGGGGCAAATAATATCTTCTTGTGGTATGATAGAAAAAAAATGCTACCTATCATTTAAGCTTTGAGCATTAATCATGCTTAAATTGTTAGATCAAAGTACACAAAAGTGTTATGTTTTTATTTTAGGACATATCCTACTTTACTAACACAGCATCATTTAGGGTCTGTAAATATTTAATAAAAAAGATGAGTAGTTGAAATTTAAAAGTGAATAGTGCCTACCGTTAGTCATTGTAAAACGCAGGGAGTATATATGTAACGATGCATGTTATCTCCATTTTGTTGTTAACTTGCTAATCTGCAAATTGGCTGATAAAGTTTGGCTAAACTTTTGACTATGGGAAACAACAGAGTAAATTAAGCTGTCAAATGCGTGATTTCAACTGGGTTGTGAGGATCTTTAAAGACAACAACTACTTCGATTATAGGTGCGTGCGCATGATCTTTTCAAAGAATTAACCATTTTATTGGATTTTCATATATATGTATTGTAGGGGAGCGCTTCCAGACACTGCTACAGGAAAGGACCTTGGTATCGCTTGGAAATTTCTTATAGGTATTACCGAATTTCTCAACTGTCACTACCCCATTGACGGTACTTGATGAGAAGAGTCAAAGGTGTCAGTTTAGAGGTTTTTTTTAAAAAAAAACCTCTAAACTGGCACATTTAATGTTCCACGAATAAAAAAAATAGGCTTGAATCGAGACCCCCCCCCCCCCCAAAAAAAAAATCGATTGACACCAACATCCAAGAATAAGGTCACCGCCAAGATCTCAATTGCATACAATTGAATCAAGCTGATGCGTCAAGCCCTCTGAGTTCGATCGACACCAACATCCAAGAATAAGGTCACCGCCAACATCGATTATCATGTAATCGTGACCATGCAAAACTCAAAAAGTCAACACACAGACGATCAACGATCAAACAACCACAAATCAGAAAAAACCTTAATAACATGAAACTAAACCGTCGTCCGCCACACCTCCACTGTCGCCCCTACCAGAAGAGGGAGGAAAAGCCACCACAAAGGGACTCGCTGTCGGCCATGCTCTTTATGTCGTTGACGCTATTGAAGATGCATGGATCTGGCGGAGGACACTAAGTCACTAGATCAGGAGAGGCATGCGACAGGGAGGCCTCCCCGTGTCAGCCCCACACATAGTGCTGAGCCACGTAGTGCAGGCGCAGCAACCATGACAGCGAGGAGAAGGGGAAGGCAATGCCACACCCTTGGCACCGCACCTATAGGAAAGGGGTTTGGAGGGTCTCCTCGATGGGAGGACGGGAAAGGAGGCGAAGGATGTGGAAGGGGAAGGAGAGAGGGATGGGAAAGGAGAAGGATATGAAGTGTGGATAAGGATATCGACTGTGGGTTGGGAGGGGAGGCGACCGGCTAAAATGGCGACTTACGCTCTGTTGTCTCAGTTTTTGGGTGTCGTATATTATAGACATCGCACTACTACACGATTTTTGCGTGCGGGTGGCCTAACCACATGGGATAATCATTTTTTCGTGCAGTTCACTTAAGTGGACCGCACGGGAAAATTGATTATCCTGTGCGGTCAAGTTATACCGCCCGCACAGAACCAAAAAACACCAAAAATAAAAAAAAACAAAAATCGACGGCCCGCACGCAACCGGCCGCCGCAACTCGTCGGATCTGGGCGGGCCCGCTCACTGCCGCCTCGCCGGTCGCCGTCGTCGCCGTTGAGCATGCCCGCCACGACGGCAAAGGTGAAGGTGGCACTGTTGGGCCGCCGGGGCGAGTCCGGGCGGTAGAGCCAGCGGACGATGGAGGCGGACTCAAGGGCGCGGCAGCGCGAGAGGAGGTGGCCCAGGAGCAGCGTGGCGAGGGGCAGCAGCGAGGGCGGAGCGGGTGGTGGCGGATGGCGGTGAGGAGGCGGCCGGTGGCGGGAACGTTCCCCGCGGAGACGACGACGATGTCCGCCGCCTTGACGACGACGACGATCGCTGCCTTGACGACGCCTGGTCACCGCCTTGACGACGACGAGATCCTCTGCCTTGACGACGCCCGGTCGCCGCCTTGACGAGACGGCGTGCACGACGAACAGGAAGAGGTCTCGCCGCCGCCTTGCTGCTCACCGCCTCGTGCGGTCCTTGCCACGCCTAGCCGCTGCCTCGCCCGGCCGCCGCCATCACCGGCCCGACAGAGGGGAAGGGGATGAGGAGTGGGGAGGAGTGGGGGAAGGTGTGTGGCTGAGATAAGGAAGAGATAAGGTAGAGATAAGGTAGAGAGAGAGGGGGGCGTGGTTGAGGGATAATAAAGGGAAAAAAAGGAAGAGAGAGGATGTGATAATTTTGATGTGGGTGGGAGGGAAAGGAGGGAGGTATTTTTCTATGCGGTCCACTTAAAAAGCCCACACTCGAAAATCGATTTTTCCATGCGGTTATCTTTAGTCGACCGCACGGGATAATGAGGATTATCCCGTGCGGTTGGATTAGGACGCCCACACGGGAAAATCGATTTTCCCGTGCGGGTGACAGCCCGGCGCCGGTCCCCTTATTTTTTCATGCGATTCCACTTATGGACCGCATGAAAAGAAAATGGGACAGCGTCCAGGAAAATCTATCATGTAGTAGTGTCGGTTTTTTTAGAACTGTTATCAATGGTATTATGCTAGTTTTTTGGAAAAACAAGACCTATAGTTGCTTAAAGTTGCCTATTCTATATTTTTAAATGAACCGATATCTATGAGCCGGTACTTATTAAAGGTTTTGATAATACTGACAATAATATATGAAATGTTGACCAAGCCAAACAAACATGTCACTAGAACTATTAAGTCAGTTTGTAAAACAATCTGGAAAACCATTTTATAGCCATGCAAGTAGGGATAAAAACGGAGCGGATAGTTTCCGTCCGCTCCGGAGAAAAACGAATACGGATATCTTTCGGATCGGATAATTCTTGGATAGTTTGGATATGGATACGAATATGGTATCGGGGTTTCCTTCGGATACGGATAATAATTCGAATATCCCGTGAACAATGCTATTCGGATATTCACAGAAGTCATGAGACATACTTCATTTCTTTATAAATCTATAACCTTCAATATACCTTTTTAGATTTTAATAGTAGTTCATCTCTTAACACTAGTCCACAATATTAACATTATTTAAAATTTTAAAAATATTTATAAATTATACTACATTTTATATAAAATGAGGTAATTATATATGTTGATATTTGTTTCTATTATAAGTTAAGTTGGTTTTCGTGTTCTGAGAAAAATTTGTTTCCGTATTCGTGTTCGATTATATTCAATTCTTATTCATATTCGAGACAATCCGTATTTGTTTTTTATCAGGCAAAAACTATGAAAACGAATACGGTATGAGCATTATCCGTTCGTATCCGCTCCGTTTTCATCCCTACATGCAAGTGAATGATACAATAATCTCGATGGCCTTAGTTTCCTCGCTTGACAGTCGTCTCAATCCTCAGACACTCCGGCTGAATTGACATGCTAGGTAGACTACAGAATCAAATTATAGCTAGCTGAATTGACATCCAGCTGAATTAGCATCATGTCAATTGAGTGTCACTATCATTTGTCCATACTAGTTAGTTTAAAATAATTACATTGCATCACAAATAAAGACAGTCATCCCCACTCTACAATTGCACCGGTGATGGCCTGTTCCAACTCTGTATTACTAATTAACCTGTCACCTCTGGTCTAGCATATAGCCCAGCCCAAAGATTAGCTTAGCCCGCTGCCCTGCTCGACTTGTGCAAAGACGTGCGGATTAAACGTGCAGACGTTACCATAGCATGTACGAAGTGGGTTGGAGTTTCTTTTCAAAAAGAAAAGTGGTTGAAGTTCGTTTGAACCTGTATAACATCCCAGACAAGTCCCGTTCAAGAGTTCAGTTACCTAAACAATCTATCTATCTATCTAAAAGACAGAATTCAGGGTGCAAATTCTATCAGCTCATTGCGCCACGTGGCCAAACCTAAAAGCAAGTTTACATATTGTTAAAACGTGCCAAGTGTCCATAAGAGCACGTTCTATTCCCATGTTAAGGTGGAGCGCCGTTCCATTCCTGTGCACGAGTGTGAAGACTCCAGATAAAACAAAGGAAAAATCCAGAGCATTCCAAACTCCGTACAAAAATCACACGAGAAAACGGATACAATGAGTGAAAAGGATTGCAAGTCGGAGAAAAATATGGACAAGACAAAATATAAACGGCAAGCTGATGTTAGCTGCCGCAAACCAGCGACAACGAAGACGTCTGCCGTGGCATTTTCTGGATCCACGAGAGCTATAACCAACGAGAAAGATCCTCTCACCAGATGGAGCAAGCGGAGGGCGTCGAGCCATACCAGCTGTGAGCGCAGAGGCGTTAACCAGCCAGCGCGCGTCTGTTTAGATAATGAAAGTTTTATTGAACTTAGTCAATTATATCATGGTGATACAATTATTTTGAGAATACTTCCGGTCTATCCATAATTAAGATGCACATGGCCGAACACTTCTGGCGTGCATCTAGGTCGAGCACGTCCACACCATCCAACAGTAGCAATTACCATGACCTCGAGTTTGGGCATATCCAGGATAAAGAAGGGCTTCGTGAGGATACCTAGATTTGGACGATCGAGGGAAGAGGTCAACATTTCCTCTTCTCCTTGTTCTCGTCGGCGTCGTCTTCCTCAACTGCTGTCGCCTCTCTTCCAGCACCAAGGCGACAGGTAAAGCTCCGATGCATAGGATCCGGCGATCACGTCTCTAAGCCACTAGATCCGGCATCTTTCAACCAACCGAATTCAGCGGCCACGGTCTCTCCGACGACACTGAGACACCGCGGGCCGCGATGGGGACGAAGGCACAAAGCATTGAGGATTTGAGGCCCTTTTGCTTTATGTTTTTTTTTTCTTTCTTGTTTCCTCACTAGTCTTGATTTAGCCGGTAATAAGTAGCAGAGTTATTGACAGTTTCGTACGAGAGGTTTCTGATCTACTCTTTTTTAAAAAAGTAAAATTAAAGTCTCCCTCTACAATTAAAAAAACAACTATAACAAGAAGTTGAGCCTTATCATTCTACTCATACTGCTCATACTTATTCTCACGGTTAATTATAAAAAGATTATGGGTAAAACTTCTGTATGCATGTCCGTGTCCTTGGCGATTAAACAGCAAATATATTATAAAATAAACTATGGTGAAGAAAACCACAAAATCATTTTACACTTTCGGCTTATAAGTATAAGAATAAACAAAACGATCCGGCTGGTTGTGAGATTAAACTCACATTCATATTGCATTAGGCTTTTATGTATTTGGTCTCGCTGATTAAATTTGATATTGTGAAAGAAATCGAGTATAGTTAAAAGTATTATCAACTTATACTACACTATTATTGTATACGAGCGATAGAGTAAAAAATAGATGTGAGGTGACCATCTCTCATCTTCTTCCTCCACACTCTTCTCTCTCATCTATCTCCACTTTCCTGGAGGCACCATGCCCGGTACAACTGCGCCCCCTTGCTGCTCACCGTCTTCCACAAGGGCTCCCGCTTGGCCCCCTGCAGCTTCTTTGCCTCGCTCATGCTCATGCTGCTCCTCCACGTCCTCTACCTGTCCTAATCCCCTTCGTCGCTGCATCCGGCTCCTCCGAACCACGCCGCGCTCTCTGTCGATGCGTCTACGACTTGGTCAACCCAACCCTCCCTCCCATTCCACCTCATCAGCTTGGTGGGCGACGCTGACCACCTCCTCCTGAGTCATTGTTGCCGTTGTGGAGCTTTGAGGGAGGAGAGCGTTCGATGGCGGCAATGAGCTTTTTTCACCGTCGGCTGCGTAGGAAGAAGAGTCCTTGTCATCCCTGGATCCCAGTAGGGGTGGAGCTTGAGCTAGCCAGCCACTGTGTCCATGGGAAGGTGCTTAAGTGCTAATTAACTGCATCGGCGAGGGCGGCGGCGTGCGGAGAAACCGCCATCGGCCAATCTTTCCTCGCCAAATCTGGAGGTTCTAGCAAAGAGGAGTGCGGGTCTGCAGGCTAGTAGTGCGGTTAAGATGAGCTCCGAGGCTAGCACACCCACGCCGCCAGCTTTAGGGAGAAGCATGTGGTGACGGATGAGATGCTGATGAGGGAGGAGGAGTTACGGTGATAGGGTGTGACTCTGGGCAACATGTGATGTTAGGTGGGGCTTCAACAGACAGCAGCAGAGTAGGTGTTGTACGCCAAATCCATCTCGCTCACACTCCTCATCGGCGCCCTTCTCCCACCGATCTAGCATTCACGCTTCTCGCTAGCAACCCGGATGTCTGAGTCCGCCAAGCTCCTCTCAACGAGGTCTCCATTCCGGCAGTCGACACCCTCCTCGCTGCCCTACAGTGGCCATCCCCCTTCGCGAGCCTTTAATTACCATCACCATCACTCGGACTAGTTAGGCCAATGGGAGTTCGTAAGATGAGGGAAGAGGAAAAACCGATTGAGAGGGTTTAACTGACATGTGAGACACTATATTTTCTATCTTTTTTTTTGTCTAAATATAATAGGTTGTAAGCGCTATGTATGTGCCATGTCAGTATAGATGCACCAAGTCAATGTGCCACATCTGGTGAAACTGCACGCAAAACCATTGGGATACAATATACTCATACTCAGTTTTACAGTTGATGAGACAAATTTTATTGGACTTGGTCCCGTTCTTTTCTCCAACAAGAGTTGGATGAAGATTAAGAATTTCGTGGTACGCTTTTCAAACGGCTAAACGGTACGTTTATTGCGAAAACTTTCTATATAAACGTTGCTCTAAAATATCATATTAATCTATTTTTCAAGTTTGTAATAATTAAAACTCAATCAATCATACGTTAATACCACCTCGTTTTACGTAAAAGAACTTAATCACCACCTTATATTGATAGATTAAAAATGAACTTTTTCTAACATTGAGCCACTAGGTAACAGTGTACTTGTCACATACCGTATATGGGCCACTCACTTCGCTAGCTGCTGGAGTGGGCTGAGCCCAAAAGCTACAAGTTGGAGACAAACTTGGAAGAAGTATCGAACAGCATCGATTGGAAATTGGTTTCTTCGTCATCCGGCTCTCCTTTATTCTCTCACAAACCTCGACCTCCAGCTATTCCTTTCCTAGCTACTTGGAGCATCTTGATGACTAAAATCAAACCATGATCGAAAAATGAAATACAACACACTGCAGCAAATGGCTATTATATATGTGTCAGAGAAAAATCGATCCCAGAAGAACAGTCCAACTTAGCGATGAAAACATGGCCTGCTACCATTGGCTGGGTGCACAAAAGAGCGATGGACGGATGTGATTAGATATTCTTTTTCTCGATGTCACACATTGCAGCCAACGAATTAAAATTTTGTTCGACCATACAAATCAAACCAGCAATGCAGGTGCCCTTACTGCATATATCTAGCCTAAGTTTCTATCCCCTGTCCCTTTCTCTATTCTCCCAACTACTCGTATACCAAATGTTGCCACTGCATGCGTGTTTGGACACAAATATTCCCTGCTGGGTCATTACTGCCCGTTTAGTGTGACTGTGTGAACCATTTGCTGGTTCACTACGGTCTTTTGCCCAAATCTAAGTAAATGGCAGTGATATTCAAAACATTAGTTTGAACCAATAGTCGATGCATTTTCAAGGATTGAACCGAGTTCTATTTAGGGTTTACAGTTCTATTTAGGGTCACCGAAACTTACCGAATTTTCAGTGTTTTCGATCAACTTTTTTTCATAAAATTACTAGAATTTTCGACAAATTCTGATTGAGTATATATAAATTTTAACCATATTTATAAAAATTTGAAAAATTAGACGAAAAATTTTGGACACAATAGTTGCTTGCTGGGGTCCGAAATTACCAAATCCTTACAGGGGTCGTGGTACGGGCAGCTCGTTGCCATAGATATTTTTTATCTCACCCGCAGCAATCCCTTATTTAATAAAGGGAGACAAGTATTTTTCTCATCTCACCGAAAAAATTCCAATGGCACGATGACATAAAAGGAGAAAAATGGTATGCATGGAATTGTACTTTACAACTTTTGTTTTCTTCGATTGCACAATGTACACTGTTGTCGAATAGACAACTGCGTCACGTCGAAAGATGTGGTTCTCTTAACAGTGGTTGGAAGTAAAAACAACTGTATTACTTAGTGAAAAATTTTTGGAATCCCCCCTTACAAGACCCTAGGGGGCTATTTATAGCTCTATTACAGGTTCCCTCCTTTAGGGTTTAGGTTTTACATGGGAATTTATATGGTTACCCTTATGATAGTGACATTATTGAGGGTACACTGTCCTTTACATATATGGACCCTTATTGGGCGAAATGGCTCGGCCCATCTACTTAGCGAAACCTTCTTGGGCACACTGGCCCGTTGAGCCACTTTTCGGTGAGGTTCGGCATCCGGCGAAACCCGGGCCCTCCTGCCAGGGCTTTCACCTTATCGCCCTCTCCCGCACCGCATTCTGACGAAGTCCCTGTTCGGCAAAGTCCGAGTGTCCGAGCCATGGCCTTCGTCATGAGACTTTCGCCCACACGGTTCCCTTCTCGATCTTCGCCGCTTGCCTCCAATCTAAGCTTGTCGCTTAAGCCCTTGGTTTCGGCAGGTCCGGCCGAAAGCCCTTCGTGGTATGTCTCCAACATACACATAGAACAAAATCCTGTCATTGGACCACTTCTCTTGATTATATTGATGACATATTTTTGTCTTTTTGATAGAATGTCTGCCATGACGTCCAAGTGCATTTTAAGATATTCGTAACCTAGCTTTTTCGAATGCCTACAGTGCTTTTACAGCCTTTTTGAATCACTAGAGCTAGCGCAGCCCACACCATGATTCCACAAACAGGCCGCATGTCCCCCTACAGTCCTAGATTTGGAGCTTCCTGGCAAAAATTAAATTGACCGAATTAACTATTAGTTAGTACCCTTCGAGCAAGCAACTAGCTGTCCACCACAAAAATTGCAACATCTTGCTGGTTTCGACGGCCTAGTGGCCCGGAACATTTTTTTTACATAATATAATCATTTAATTAATTAGGTAATAAGTTAATTAGTAGGATATTAGACCTCTTATAGAACTATTAGGCTCATATTCTATGCTTAAGAACTGGCTCTGCTAATGAGCGCAATGTATTAATTTATTGAGAAAATCCTCTGTGTACCCCTAAAAGTTCACCTAATCCCTTTTGTACCCCTAAATTTTGCTCAATCCCTTACATACCCTTGAATTTTAGTTTAGATCCCTTCTATACCTTTTCCGCTAGTTGACCGTTAGTTGACCGTTAAATTCTTATGAAAAAGTCCATTTTGCCCTTTGGTATGAAGAAGCATATAAATTAATAGAGTATATTGTTGGAGCATAGAAATTTGTTATATGAGACTATTATGTTTATGAGATAGTTATGCACCATATTATTTGCGATAAATATATTTTTAGATATTACATAAAAAAATAATACGTATTTATTAGTTATTAAAAGATTTTTTTAGCATATGTGTTCTGATAGTAAAAACAAATCTGTTGTAATACTATGAAAACACATATGCTAGATAAAAGAACTTTTAATAACTAATAAATAAGTATTAACTTTTTATATCATATGTAAAAGTAAATTTGTCACAAATAATATGGTGCATCACAGACTTATAAATATAATAGTCTCATCCAATAAATTTTTACATTCCAACAATATACTTCATTAATTTATTATGTTTCTTCATAGCAAAGGGCAAAATGGACTTTTTCAAAAGAATTTAACGGTCAACTAGCGGAAAGGGCATGGAAGGGATCCAAACTAAAATTCAGGGGTATGTAAAGGATTGAGCAAAATTCAGAGGTATAGAAGGGATTAGGTGATCTTTAATGAGTAGGATTTTCTCTAATTTATTCTATTGCACATAAATTATAGTTTTGACGTATTCTATTAGATAAGATTATATTACTTAAGCATGTGCATATAAAAGAACATATATACTACCTGCTTTTGTTAGTTTTCTATCTTAAATTCCTCGTTGGGATCGAAGATAGAATCACGCATGTGGGCACACATACCACTAAACAAGCGCACACATATACACACATATACCTGTGTGCGCTCACTTTTATCAGCAAACACCCATGCTAGATTGTCATATATATGTATGAACAGTTTTACAATTATGGATGCATGCATGGCCCTCTGAGCCGACCACTTTGGAATCCTTGTCGTTATGACAAGCAAACGCATCCATTTTTCATCGATTATGGATCGATGCATCCATTTTTCATGCTTTTTTTTTTCTGCCATGTTCTTCCCGCTTTAACATTCACGTCAATTAATTGTGTAAGAACACCATATGCTAGTTAGCCCCTACTCTTGTCTGCTTTCCATTAATGAATGCAAGTACGACCACCATGTATGGAGATCATTTCAATGAAAAATCATTGGGGTATCTGTATTTTCATTTTCCTCTTTTTATAGGTGAAATAATTTCAGGTCAATTAACCCGGGCAATTAATAGATATTGCCTTTGGGTGATGTGTGTGAGGTGTGCATTCTTTTCTTTTATTTTTTTTGGGGGATCTTTTTTTCTCCCCTGGTTTTTTATATATTTTAACCTAGTTTCTTTCTACTTAATGTAATGAAATGCAATTCTCCTGTATTTTCAAGAAATCTATGGGTGACATAATTTCTATCATTCACTTCACCTCGTGTATGGACTAGCGCATACGTAATTTATATGTAACAGCTGAAGAATGTCATATGTAACAGCTCGGGCACCTATTAGAACATAAATGTTACAAATGTGGCATGTCATTTGTAACAGTTGGATGACCGACGATATACTCATATGTAACAGCTCAAGAAGAGAAACCATTACATATGAGGGTATCATCTGTAATAGTTGATTTTGCAGAGCTGTTAGATATGACCCCTCATATGTCACGACTACAATCCTACAGCCGTTAGAGATGTTAAGGCTAGGTTTGGAGCCATTACAGATGAGGGGTCATCTGTAACAACTGAAGATGGGGGTCTTCATCTGAAACGGTCGCCTATGCGGCCTATTATTGATAAGGGAGTCCGTAACGGTTCTGCTTAGCTGTCACTGATGACCCGTCACATATGTGTGAGGATTTGTGCTAGTGATGGCACATCAAGAAACTATTTGGCGATGCAGTAGCAGGTTTTATCCGTTAATAGATGCTAAAAGTTTTATCATTCATTTATGCTATATGGAACTTCATTACAAGAGGATAGTTTTAAAAGAGTATGTGTTCGGTAAATGTAACATTCAATCATTTTCAGTGTTATTGATGACAAAATAATTATTGCCCTTTATATCCGCATGACACGTCAAGAATTATTCATCGTGAATGCGCGGTTCTTGTCCACTTAGTAATGCGCGTGATCTTGCTCCACTACACTAGTTGTGCTATGGTTGTCTTATTTGAATGACAACAATCATTTTTGAGCTACTCCCTTTATCCTAGATGTAGCTAGCTCCTTAAGCTATACATCTAGACAAGCATTTGTCAAGATTCATAACTTGGTTTGTGTTTTGCTTGTGCGATATTACTTATTATTGTAATCTTTTGCGTGTTTCATCTTCCTTAAATGCTATTACTTTCTACTGTTTCTTCGTAACTTTCAGACTGGACTATGCACGTATGAAGTTTATAAGAGGTTACAGTAGTGATATCGTGCAACTACTACAACACTTCTTCAATCGCAGATAATAAAAGCGTTTTGTGTTAACGTGTATTATCCAGTTTTTCTACTTAATTTAATTATGTTTCGGTGTTAAGGCAACGCACATGTTGCAAGTGATGGAGCTTTTATATCTATCTGATTTCAAAACTTAACTCATAATTCTTCATTTTACTTTATTTAGTGAGATTCGCCCCATTGTTAAAAAAACAAAACGTTCGTATAGACATGTTGTAGCAATTAATATATGCACTTGATTATATGTGAGCTCCCTAATCAAATGTCTATCACATGTTGGTTTGCTCGGCCAAGACCATTTGGGAATGAGTGCCCAAGTAATTGTTTCCTTTCTCTTATATGGTTTATAATGTTTCCATTTTTGGTGTCCCCCTTTAAGAAGGCTATTCATGCCATTTATTATTTATGATGGTTTTTTTTCTGAATTATTATATATCTTGTACATATGTGCCACAAGATTTTTCGACGTCAACATAATACAGGAAATATCCAAACAAAGGCCAAAACAATTTAAATAACATGAAATCACACATGACACTTTAGTTACATCATTTCTGGAAACTTTGTTCTTGGGATATTACACTAGTGGTCAAAGGACTAGAGAAATTTGATTTTCATATTGGTGGACTGCATGATTGGCAAACATATTATAGAGCACATGCCTTTAACTAGTTTTCTCGAAGTCTTTATTCTAGGCTTCTAGGGCCATAATATTGGAATACTATGTATAATTTCCACATTTTTATAATGAGCAGTTTGCTAGTATAATTATAGATTTTAAATTCAAATGGCTGACAATGGCATCAGTTGCGAAAATTGTGATACTCTATGCTGAACTTTGTTGTACCTGCGATGGGTTACTAATACAAAAATAACAACGGGTGCTAGTTGGGAACCATCATTAGGTGCTGGGTTTTTCAACCAGCACCTAGCAGGCAGCACCTTTGAGGTGGACTTGAAGGGGCCTAAACAGGCACCTTTCAAATTTCAAGAACACAAAAAAATGTCGGCTTAATGGATCGACTCGAATCGAGGCAATGAATCTAGCAGCTCCACATCCCACAGCCTCATATCCATTCCACATTTGCACAAATCAAAGAAATCATAAATTTTGACACAAGCGCCGGTGGGAAGGGGCGATACTGGAGGGAGGGGCAGTTTCGGATCAGGCCAACCCAAGTGGTGGTGGGAAGGAGGCACCACAGAGAGGAGGAGGGATGATACCCGATCCGACCTCTCCTACGTGCCAGTGAGGAGGAGCGGTGTCGGACCAGGCCACCCAGCGTGGAAAAGGGGTGAGACAGAGAGGAGGCCAAGCACCGGTGGTCGATGGGAAGGAGCGAGAGGAGGAGGTGGCCAGACCACACCTTCGCCTGTCCCCCCTCCCTCCTCCCCACCGCCCCACTCCCCCCCCCCAACGGCATGGAGAAGGAAGAGTGGTGACCGACAGTGATTTCGGAGAGATGGGTGAGAGAAAATGAGAGGGGAGGGAGAAAATAATGACGTGTTTGGCTCCGCTCCTCATCTAAAGAACCGTTACTTCTATCCTGGTCTACCTATAAACTATTTTGATGGGATAGAAACAAAATGTGCTGGTTTTTAGCTGGATCCGACACCATTTTTTGATAGGAAATATAGGTGTCAGTTCCAATTAAAAACCGGCACCTATTGTACACAAAATGTGTCTGTTCTTGCCTTTGGTGTCCCCTCAGGCGCGTGTATGTGTGCAGGAAAAGCACTATAGGTGCTGGTTTAGCTCTTATGACACCTATAGGGCCATCTTCCCTGTGCTATTCTGTAGCAGTGTGTCCTGCTCTTTTCTATCTGTCATCAGTGTGCAGGAACTAGATTATAAATTTTCCTACCGCTCACAAGATTGCTAGGAGCCAAGTAGGAACATCTTGAAATTTTATGTACTGTCTATTTGTCTATTTATTTGGTTGTCTATTCATCTTTTAATCTCTATATGTAATTAGGGCCTCCTGCAGCTTCAAGTGCCTTTTCAATCTAACATGGCAATTCAAACAAAAGTACAAACTAATTATGTTTACTTTTACAATTAATTATGAAATATAATTAAATTAATAATCATGTATACAGAGTAACTCATACTAGTTACTTCCTCCGTTTCACAATGTAAGTCATTCTAGTATTTACTACATTCATATTGATGTTAATGAATCAAGATAGTTATATATGTCTAGATTCATTAACATCTATATGAATGTGGGAAATGCTAGAATGACTTACATTTTGAACGGAGGGAGTAGATATGAAATTTTAGCTTGAGAATTACCTAATAAAACATGAATATTAATATAATTTATTAATTGCCCAACAATCCCGACTTGCAAAAATTTGGAAAATTAATTCCAATATGCAGTCAATGCTAACATTTAAATGCAACATCATTGTATCACATATCATATTGTATCCCTATTTAGTCAATGTTTTCTTTCTTTCTCTCATTAAACCACATCATCTTAATTGTTTCTTGGTTTTAGATGATTAATCTATAGTCCAAATTATTTCCCTCATTTTATTCTCTCATAAAGTACTTTTACTTTTGAATTATCAATGTATATACAATTTAAATTATCATAAACCATATCAACTCTAGTGATCGTGGTTTATAGCCTTTTCCAATGATCGACGAAAATTACAAATTCTATAAGCTTACATCGTCTAGCCATATTATACTACTATTATGATACTAAACTACAACAGCATCACGTGTGCTTTCATCTAGTAATATATAGGCTTCGTGATGTTCATGCATGCATTCTAATTGTATTCTTTGTTGGTGAATCAATGTTAACTATATAAGCTTTTTTTATGTGCTATTCTTTATGTATGGAGGAAGCTAAATACCGGTCTCTGAGCAGAGAATATTTTTTTCCCAAAGAAACGCTGAGCAGTTAGTCGTAAATAATATTCTGAGGATGTTGAAAATTTGCCAAGCAATTAATGAACTAAAGGGACTGTATGTGATATCAAATGTGTGCTTCTCTGCTATTTCCCTGGTTTAGTTAATTGACTGATATCAGCCAGTCAGTTCATCATTCATATGGAGTAGACGAGATCGGGCTAGCGCGTAATTAACTGGAAGTTTGGGGACTTTATTTGCAAAACAATTGCTGACGTAGCACGGTGAATTCTCAAGATGTATTTTGAAAGGAGGTTTATAGATATTTAGCTAGCACAATAATTCATCAGTAGCAATTAAGACTATAATGCCGTCTGCCACTATTGTCAACAAACGACCACGCTAGCTTTAGCTATGTTGTCATATGCATATTTCACCGCTTTGCAATTATGCAGCATCGAGCTCTGTGCTGACCACTTCGGTGTTTTTGTCGTTCTGACAAACAAAGCTTCCAATTTCCATGCATTCAGCACCCAGCCTTTTTCTGCTATATAGTATATTTTGATTGCTTTAACATTCACTTTAGTTGTGTGCAATCTCTGTGCTCCTGCCTCCTCCTTGCTAGACTCCTCCTGTCTGGTTTCAATTGTGTATATATTCAACTAACATGCACTGAGATCATTTCAATGAGAAACAACTGGGTTCTCTTATATTTGAAGACTAAGAACAGGTGTTAGATCAGAGCGCTGTTAGCTGAAGCATATGACGCAGAGAAAAGCAACAACAGCTGGTTCAATGCCCTTGAGAACAAAAATAAAACAATATCTGTTATTAGTTCTAAGTTAAACTTATGAGCAATTCTATGGTCCTTGAGGAGGTACCATGAGGTACCAAAATTTTAGTGTAAAATTTGGTACCTCATGGTAACTCATAGTACCTAGGTACCAAGAGGTAGCAAATTTACAATAGAAAAAATGGTACCTCATGGTACCTCCTTAAGGACCGTAAAATTGCTCTAAACTTATATATGGACGTAGTACTCAGAGATATTACAGATTTCCTATTGTTTTTGTTTGGCCATGATTTTAACATATAGGAAAGCAGAGGTATCTGGTCGATCCTTTTTTGACCATATATAACCTTGGAACAGCTGATATTTCTTGCCAGGAAGCATCCCTCAGTAAACATTTGTGCTTTTCAATGGAAAACTTGCTGTTCATTTGTACTAGCACCATGTTCTCCAGGACAATGATTTTGAATACCTCAGTAAACAACTCGTTCTTTAATTTTCTCCAAGACTATATTATAAATACCATGTTCTATTTGAATGCAAGATAGGACTACATGCTCGTGAATGATTATTGCCTGTGATTTGTGGGAGTTACATGCTAGCCCGGTCTCGTTCTGAAAATTCATTCGACAAAGATGCTTCTGAAAGAGTGTGTTCGGTTTCCAATCTTATGTAGAATAATTTTCTAGAGACTGTTTTAAAATTGCATTTAAAATCAGGAGGTCCACACTATAGAGGTAAAATTTTCAAATATCTCCTACAATACTTTCACCTTAACTAGGGACAGTTTCTACAGCTTCTTTTAGGCACTTTTTAATTAGCTTTTTAGTTTTATTCTATCTAGAGGTACATTTTAGGAGGTTAATATGCGTTAGTTAACTAGATATAAGTAACACAAGGCGCATACATAAACGGGCAATAGGTTTATTGTTTGTACAAACTGTGTCTCCTCTTTTATAAACATAAAAGATGCTTCTAAAAATGACTAAAGAGTCACAAGACATAAAGATATTGTGTAATGTGTTTTCATTTGTAGAGACAATTCACCACAAGGCATTTGTTAGGCATTTTCAGAACGCCTCTATGTTGTTAGAAAAATGTCTCTATAGTGTTAGAAAAATATATCTACAATGTGTTTTTGTTGTACTGTAAATCTGAAAGTCAATCATTTTCATGTATTTGGTGACAAAATCACTACCATTCACTTTTGTACATGCCATGTCACGAATTATTTATCGTGTGCTCGTTGTTCTTATCTATATTCGTGCCGCACAACTTCATTCGACAAAGATATTTTTAAAAGAGATGTTCGGTGATGCACCATTCAATCATTTTCCGTGTTATTGGTGACAAAATTATTATAGATTCCTTTATGGCCATAACACGCCAAGAATTATTCTTCATGTGCCCGCTGTTTTTGTCCGCTTAGTAATGCGCATGATCTTGATCCACTACATTCCACATTAGTTGTGGAATGGTTGTCTTCTTTGAATGATAGCAATGATTCTTTTCAGGTACTTTGCATGGATATAAATACTTATGCTTTACTTGTGATGTTGCCCTTATTTTCATAATATTATTTATGTCTTTGATGTTGTCCAAATGACTGGCTGGTATAAATTCACAAATGGTTATATTTGTGCGTGATAACACATAACTATAAGTCAAATTAATCACATATAGAAACATTTTTTTGTGTTATAGTATATTATCCCACGTTTCTACGAAGTTTGTCGTTTGGTCCAAAAAAGAGTCAAGGGAACCAAGATGTTTTTATATAGGGCATCACACGTACGTATTTAATTTTGCTCCTGTAGTTATCCGGTTCTGTAGTTTCATAAATAATTATACATTTTATTTATTTCACGAAGAGATTTGATATAATTAATGTAAAAGGAAATGTTTGCAGAGATATATTATAGTACACCAACTTGATCGTAACTATGTTGCCAGCTCCCTAATCGAATTGTTACCATGAAATTGTTTTGCAGAACATGTGCCCATGTTGTGTCCTTTCTCCGATGGTATCCAATGGTTCCATTCTTCATGTCGTAGAGTATGGATTAGGGTGTGAAATATCGAAATTTCTTGGTCAACTCAAGTAATCAAATGCATTTATAGATGCAGGAAGATCCAAGCGTAGGGCAAAAGAAATTGAACAACACAAAGGCAACCAATCCACTGTTGTTACAACATTTTTTGAGATTTTAGAACTTCCCTTAATTTGAAAGAGAAATTTGATTATCCAAATGGGGTGCATAGTTAGCTTAATTTCTAGACAAGGCATCTCTTGAAGTTTGTATTGCAGGCATCTAGTTCCATATCATCTAGCTACATTGCTAATGAACATTTATTGGTGGATTTACTGGTAGTCTACATTGGATTGCTATTATATTATAGAACTTTTCTATCTTGATATGTTAATATGAATAAAACTAACATGATGGTCATCATGATTAAACATATGTCATGTATAAGTACAAGGGGGGAAGGCACAAAAAAGTAAGTGTGGGTTGTCTAGCTAGTTTGTTCAGCAAACCAGTACTATGCACCATCGGTTAAAATAAATGTTTTAGCATACCTTAATCTATATTTTGAAAAGTAATCACATATTGATGCAATATGTCTAATATATATTAGTAATATTTGATGCAAGAATGTAACTTGACAATAATGCCAGCGCAATCATAATTTAACAGTTTTGTGTATGAAAATTTTCAGTCACTTCTCAAGCATAATAGAGAAAAATGTATCTTCTAGCCACTTTTTAGTTAGAACCTGGCGACAACTACATATACAAGGATTCAAAGATTACAGTGGGAAGTTTCCATGAGGAACTTAGAAGATCATTATCATATTTTATTCAACCTGGACAATCAGACATGGGAAATGGTGGAGTGACTAGTTAAAATTATGGAAGATGAACAACCTAATTAATGTTTATGAATTTTGTATCTATGGTGCTCAATTTCTGTCGCAGTAAGTAATATAATATGATTTTCAGTATACCCTCTTCTTTTTGAGTTTACATTGTTACACCATTACCTCATAATTCCCACAACGTGCCCATTACTTGAGATTAATTCTCATTATTTACCCATTGTGAATTATCAATTGTCAGTTGATTATGTAACATTAAAATGTTTCTTTCTTACCGACTAGCAAGTTACTTTTTTGAACAATGATATCATGGACCTAAGTAAATATCAACACAGAATTGTATCATCTTGTAGAATATCCAGTAAAAGAGAAGATCATGAACCAAAACGCCGAGTTTTCTTGGGCACTTTTCCGCTGTTCAAATTGCTAGATCCCTATATCATTGGCTTTGTATGGGAAGACATGAGGGTTGAGAACCTTTGAACACAAAAGAAATACTAGCTAATAAGTGCAGTGCATCCAAAACAGATGTTTTATTCATTAGACAAACTGGCAGATCTGTCAGCGCACATGTCATTCATGTTCAATACTAAAGTTAAACAATCATAAGATCAGTCACAACATTGATATTATGAAATTTCTGAGGTCAATTCAGATAGCTAAATTTTATTTAGCATATATGCATGTTTTTCCCATTTCCCTCAACAACATGGAATTTTTTGTAGCACTGTTTCTTCGGAAAATCATACTACTGGATAAACCATCTTTGGTCGGTTGACCCAAATCCACAATAGTCTCGGTTCCATTAAAAATCGGGACTAAAAAACATTTTTAGTCCCGGTTTATAAGTGTAAAGGGACTATGTGATCTTTAGTCCCAGTTGGAAACACCAACCGGGACTAAAGATGATCTTTTACTCCTAGTTCACCTCGTGTCAGAGGCTGTCAGGTCCTAAAGATCTTTAGTCCCGGTTGGTAACATCAACCGGGACTAAAATCAGTGATTTTTTCCTACTGGGACTAAAAATCAATATACCGTATATAATCCCTTGCTCTTATCCTCAAAATTTTCTATCTTCTATTCCTCCTCTCTCTCTCTCACTCTTATCCTCTCCTTCTATTCCTCCTATATCTCTCACACTCTTTCTATTCCTCCTTCTCTCGACTCTCGGTAGCGCCGGTGACTAGCAAGCGGCGGCCAATGAGGCCGGCGGCGGGGAGCGACGGTGGGGGCCTGGGCACGGTCGGCGGTCCGCGGCGAGAGGCAAGAGGTGCCTGCCGCCCACGGCAGGAGGCGGCGGCGGGCCGGCGGCATCCCGCGGCAGTAGCTAGCGGTGGCTTTATTTCTTTCTCTTTTTTTAAGAATTTGTGATTCATTGGATCTGTGTTATTTGATCTGTGATGTATTTGTGATGAATTTTTTTATAGAATTTGTGATGTTTTTTTTCTGACAATTTGTGATGTGAATATTACGATTTGTGATGTTGTTACTTTGATCTGGGGATGTAGGGAGAATCTCGATTTGGATTTTGTGATGGTGAGATTGGTGTGAAATCAATATGCAAACAACAATAAAAAAAAAGAGAAGAATGGGACATGGCACTACCCTCTTTACTAATCGGGACTAAAAATTCCCCTCTTTACTCCCTATTAGTGTTACTAACCGGGACTAAAGATAACGATCTTTAATCCTGGATTCGTAGTCTCGGTTGGAAAACCGAGAATACAGAGGGCTTCAAACCGGGAGTAAAGAGCATTTCTCCACCAGTGTCACTTTGAAAAGATGGATCGATCTGACCCTAAGTCACTAAATTAATTCAAAATCTACATGTAAATCTGTTCTGCTGCAAAATGAATTGAGATAAATTACACTATTGGACCACAAGTCAAGCAAATTGGTACAACATGAAGCAAGTAACAGATAATTGTCCACCAGAGATATCAACCGCGTTCACATCACTCTCATATGTCCTCCACGCTAGTTCACAAGTACGTAAACCACATCGTTTGCTTATCCGCCACTCTCTCAAATTTCAAAGAGGATAGATGGTTTTCAATTGATTTTCATTACATTCATCACAAGGACAAGAGAAATAACTGAAACTGTGTCATGCTATATGTTTTTTTTAAAATGAACATATGGTAACCTGTATAAAGCTTGTGGTGCAAAAGTAAAAAATAATGCTTGGTCCTTGCACTCAATTTAGATTATTCGACCCAAGTTTACTTAATTGTATTTACTTAGTTGTAGATGTACATAGTCCTACGGTCCTACCACAATCGCACATCACCCCATGCCCAGACACTAACATGCTAATATGTAATGACTCCAGATTTGAGTCCTCAAAGCATGATGTGATATCTAAACAAGAGAATAGGAGCAATAGTTCCTCCCTATTTTTAAATTATCCAATTCTCCAAAGTAGTTATTTAGCAGGACACTGAGGGCTGTGAGTGCAAGATATGGTCTGTTGTCTATATCTTTTGCGTCTGTTTTCAGTTTTGTTGCTAAGATAAGATAATAGGATTTGGTGATGGGACAAACGGTTGCTCCACATAAAATTATAGATTACCAGCTTATTCAATGAAAAAAATTCACATAGGTTTTACCAAGTTATAGTATATATAGATATACTATGCCATTAATCCTCATAGATGAAAAGACCCCTTAGCTGCCAATGCAAGAGTGCAGGGCCTTCACCATTGACAAAAAACTGAAGTTGCCCTAAAATTTTTGAAGTTGACAGATTACTATTCTATTATCGTGCATGACTTTAACGACATAGCACACACTTTGAGATGGATCAGGATCCTCTGCAGTCGAAGTCACGTGACTTTGTCACTAACATTTGGGCCTAATGATCCCTGGACCCACACATGTCAGTGACAAAGGCATCATACATTTGACTGCAGAGGATCTCAATCCCATTATATTGAGGTCATCCAATTAGAGACGTGACCTAGGACAACCCATCTCAGTCACAATTGAGTGGACCATATTTAGGGAATTTAAAACAGAATTATTTATTCATGCTTGACACTATAAATATAGCCATTGCGATGCGAGCATTAACACTATACTTCTTTTCGAGCATATGATACTAAGGTAAGTTTATCTGTATTGGACAATGTACTACATTCAATTCCTTGTTTGCTTTGTTCCTCTTAATAAAATAAGCTACAAACTTTGGCCTAATATCATGTCCCTTTGATATGTATAGCAAAATCATGAGCACTGCACGAGCAAATCTTGCCGCGCTGTCGATCATGGCACTGCTCTTCTTAGGAACTGTGATTGGTGATGCGGCTAGAGAGACTCCGGGAACATATTTTTCTCTTGGTAGAATGGATGGTCATAATCCTACAGCGGCTTATGGTGCAAATACTCACTCAGACAGTGGGGATATGAACAAAGGAGAGAACTCAATTGCAGGTCATTCTAGTGAAAGAAAACTAGGGACCACTACAGATGGAGCACGTTTTGAAACCCTTAGTTGGTATTGCAGTTATATCGGGAAAAAATGTCTGTAGAATATATGTATATCTAGCCAGTCCAGTCCTAGAGTAATAAGTGTGGCAGCTTTCTTTCAGTACATCGCTATACTATAATGTTGAAATAAATAAATCTCTTGGACTGTTGGACTGTAAGGCATGTATGCTGTATTTACATGTACTGTAAGGCATGTATGCTGTATTTGCAAATCAAGGAGGCATCCTTGTAGAAGTTGAAATGGAAAAAGTAATAATATAAATTAACTTACATGTGGTAATCCCAATCTCTCTAGTTTCTGGCTGGTATGGTGTTGGTGTGTATATATTGAATGATTTGAGCGACATACCATCATCTTTTGTGTAGCATCCTACTTTTCCTATGGTGCTTATGATTGTGTGCAGCTGTTGATTTGATTGTGCATGCATGTAGGAACAGTAGAAGCCTGCTAGCAGTGAAATTCGTAATAATAAGTTCAAGCTGATGAGTTTAGAATTTTCCAGTGTATTGTAGTCCAGTACAAATTTTGGAAAAAGATGTGTAATCCTTGGCAAATCTTGAGCAAATTGATGGGGGTGCTAAAGCAAACTAGATATATATATATATATATATATATATATATATATATATATATATATATATATATATATATATATATATATATATATATATATATATATATATATCAACTAGATAATTTCTAATGAAACCCAAATATTCATATGATCATTAGAGTACACATTGCCCGGACACTCCATTTTAATTTGCAGCCATATTTATATATATCTACAAAATCTGTGAACAAATTGGTATGGTGAACTAAGAGTGCGTTATATATTTGCAACTTCGATTACCGAACTCTTCAGCTCTAATTAACATACTGGCATTCTTGCCGTGCGGCCAAATTTAACCTAATTACTAGCTAATTAGACTCACTAATAAATAATTAGAGACAAGGGATGGGGCGGGGCTTGCCCACCAACAAGCCCTAACAATGGATCCGCCATGGGATTCGTGTCTTTAAAAAGAACTGAGCCAAATTTTATCTGAATGAACCGTCACCAGACTGCAATTTCCTTGAATCTAGAAGGAGTAACAATTATTGACAAGAATATGGTATGCAGGGGTTGTGAACACTAGGTAAAAGCTCTGAGAGGTGTCTTGCTCTGGCTATGGCTCAGGTTCTAGCCTCTTCCTTTATTTTTGCTGTCAAAGCTAAAGTGGGCAGTTCCCAGTGCTAAAACACTACCTGGTTTCTCTCCTTCCAGATTTCCCGTGTTGTTAGCAAGATGAGGATGCAAACCCCTTTCATGTGCAGGCCATTGGTTGTGGTGAGCGCTGTTGTTTCCCCATTGCCAATTGTTATTGTCGTTGTTGTCACAAACATAAGTTTATCGGTGTCATTGCATGGGGTTTCCATCCCCTTTCTAAGTATTCTCCAGTGCCTTCCATTCATGCCACACGCATCGATCACACCCGTAGTGATTTTACGAAATTTTCCATGTTCAACACCCTGATCCCACTGTGCATTCTTGGCATGAATATTTTTATCCAATTGACTTTTTATTTTCCCCAATGAGGTCTCTGGATCACACTCACTGGAAGTATTTCCTTTGTTTGTCCAGCGCTTCCAGCCAAGGATTCCTTTGTGACTTTCAACGTGCTGAAGAGGTAGACAAGTTGTGAGTAAAAGACTGACTTGAACAATGTTGTTTGTTCAGGGCTGTCTTAGGGGCCTAGGCCGGTTGTGCGACTGCCTAGGGCCCATGCCATTACAGGGCCCATCACCAGCCAACCCAGCCAACAAAATGCCAGTTGCATCTATTTAGTCTGAAAATTAGATTAGAATTTTGTTTTGTTCTCGTTTATTAATGTGCATTGTAATTTTAAGCGTTTATAATGTTTATTAGCATCATTTTTTATGATATAGGATAACTTTCTTCAAACTTTCAACTTTTTTCAGGAACTAAACACAACCTATATAACAAGAATGAGCATGATTGCACCATAAATACCCACACCTAATAAGCATGAAAAAATTTTAAACTATCATGGTGGATAGTGAGGAGAGCAGACGGTTCCTAAATTCTATAGACATCCGATGCACGAATGAAGGATTAACTCAAGAGCTGCCACCATCTTGAGTTAAGTCTCACGGAATAATAGAATTGTGACCTGTCACCGTTTTGAAAGAAGGTTTATATCGAGCAGAATAATATATCACTACAAACAAAGATTGTGAGGCCGTCTTCCACTTTTGTCAGTGAAACCCCATACTAGCTAGGCTGTCATCTGCATGTCACTGTTTCGCAATTTTGCTCCATATCGAGCTCTGTGCTGAACATTTGGGTATTCTCTTGTCGTTCTGACGAGCAAAGCATCCATTTTTTCTAGCATTCAAGCTTTTTTTCTGCCATACACTCTGATTGCTTTAACTCTCACTTTAGCTGTGTATAACGTCATATGATGTCCTCCTGGCAAGACAATCACTGCTATCTAGCCTACTCTTGTCTGGTTTCAGTTGTATGCTACCAACATGTTCCGAGATCAGTTCAATGAGAAATCATTGGGGTCTCTTTAAAGATATATGTGTTGCAAAATAGTCTGGCAAACACACGTTGTTCTTGGAAGCATATGATTCAGAGCTGGTTTAATATGTCCAATAGAATAAACACGACCGTATGTGTTATTACTTCTAAGTTACATGCAGTGACGTACGTATGGCCATATGCTTTGATATTATTTGGACTGCAGGACTAACGGATATTTGAGATTTCATGCCCTTTCTGTTCCTTCAGTTGGCCATATCTTTTGAACATATATACAAGGATGAATCGCTCACAAAACAATTCTGTTTCTCAAATGCAAACTAGCTACTCATATATAGATTTTGAAAGACATGTTCTATTTTGATGCACCATACTACACTGACATTATTGGTTAATGCATGCAATTTTTGAGAGTTAACTTCTGCCATGCAAATGAAATCCACGAGCATACTCCCTCCGTCCCAAAAAAAGACAAACCCTAGTTTCCGTGTCTAATGTTTGACCGTCTGTCTTATTTAAAAAAATTATGAAAAAAATTAAAAAGACAAGTCACGCATAAAATATTAATCATGTTTTATCATCTAACAACAATGAAAATACGAATTATAAAAAAATTTCATATAAGACGGACAGTCAAAGTTGGACACGGAAACCCATGGTTTACCTTTTTTTGGGACGGAGGGAGTACTTCTCAAAGATTATGTTTGGTAAATGTGCCATTCTATGAATTTCCATATTATTGGTCATAAATTACTATCATTGACATTATCATGTATACGACATGTCAAGAATAATTCATCGTACTCTCGTGGTTCTTATCTACTCATGCTAGGGCAATATCATTTGACAAAGAGCACCATCGTTTGACAAAGATATTTCTAAAAGAGTGTGTTCGGTAAATGTGCCATTCAATCATTTTCTGCGTTATTGGTGACAAAATTATTATCGTTCACTTTATGTATGTCCATGACACGTCAAGAATTATTCCTCATGTGCTCCAGGTTCTTGTCCGCTTAGTAATGCGCACGATCTTGATCCACTACATGCAATGGTTGTCTATTATGAACGGCAACACAATCATGTTTTAGCTACTTTGCATGGGTATAGATATGCTTTACTTGTGAGGTATCCCTTATTAATTCTGACAATATTATTTCTCTTCATCATTTTTTCAAACACTACTACTTTCTTCCTAACTACTGAGCAAAACATGTATGGTGCCGTTTCAATTTTATATCCTACGGTTCAAATTGGGGAAGAGGGGAACCAAGATGCTTCTATATAAGGCATCGTGCAAGTTGAAACTGATATTGTTCTTCTTGTTTTCTAATTTCATGACTTAACTCATTGTTCATTTTGTTTTTCTTGAGGACTCAGTATACTGCAAAAAAGGAAGGTTTGTAGAGAGCTATCATAGGTTATTCATCATATATGTTGCCAGCTCCCTGATCATCATGCATGGTAGGTATCACTAAAATGGATTTCATCGCATGGCTTTGATACCAGTTGTATGATAGATAATTAATAAGAACCTTTCTCAATGCAACAACTAGCTTATGAGGTGAGGAGCCCCCAAGTTTTAAGCTTGGTGTTTTTTTGTTCAATTCACAACAAATGTTGGACCATTCCAATGGAATGATGATTTTTGTGATAATTAGCATTAGATAATAAGGATGTTACAGAACTTATCTGGATTTTTTTTATTATGAATGGAAATGGTGGTCATTATGATTAAACATTTCAAGTATGATTACTGATTGTGTTCTACACTTGCACAAAACTGAGGGAAAGGAATAAAAGCTAGCCGCTGTTTGTCTCTAGCTAGTTTTGTTCCGCAAAGTGTCATAATTTCCTAGTACGCAGAATAACATAATAAAAATAATAAAAATTTCTTTTTAAGCATAATAGTACGCAGAAACTATAATATATGATACCTTTTAGCATAACATAATAAAAATTTCTAGAAGTTAATATTCATGAATTTGTAGCACAAAACAGAATGCAGGAATGGGACTTGACGATGCTAGCACAAACTTAATTTAACAGTACTGTCTGTACGAAAATTCAGTCAATTCTCATGCATAATTGAGAAATCATACCTCTTATCCGTGGATGATTTGTTAATAGTAGAGCCAACTTGTTGGTTATAACTTCATGATGAGCAATATAAATAGAAAGGTTCAGTTTAACAGTGCAACAAAAACATGATAAACTTAATAGTTCATTCTCATATATATATTTTATTTATTTTGGAGAAACTGGCAGTAATTTATTTCCGAGCTCCATTATGACAAATAATTTTTCAATAGAATTAAAAGCATAATTTTCCATTTTCCATCGGCAACATGCAAAATATTTGTATATCACAATAATTATTTCCTTTTAAACTAACTCACCGTGGAAACAAAGAATTGACCCTGTGTCACTAAATTGAAATCATATATAATAAGCCCCCCCCCCCCACCACCCCACCACACCCCTTCCCCCCTCTCGTCCTTCTCCGTGCACACAGTAAGGCTAGGTGATCTATAAATACACAAGATTTGGTTCCCTTCTAACAAGCGTCTTTATGCATGTTATATTAAGTTGTCCACAGAATATATAGGGCGTAAACAAAGATTAAGAATAATAGTTTCTTTTCATTCTGACTTTCTCCAATTTCGAAGTAGTTAAATCTTCATAGGACGAGAAATGGGAATGAACATTATCTTTTAATTTCCTCTGACATTATTTATCCACGGTTAGAATATATGTTGTGCAAACATTGTGTAAATAGAAGAATAAGAATAATGTTCCCTTGGATTTTATTTTTCAAATTTGAAGTAGTTATCTCAGTGGGACACTGAGGGACAACCGGAATAAAACATGGTCTTTTGGTTCCCTCCAACACAGTCTCTTGATGCTTACTATATATGATATCCAATGAATAGTGCGTAAACAGAAGAATAAGAATAATAGTTCCTTTGTATTTTAAACTTTCCTAATTTCTAAGTATTAATCTGAATAGGATAGCAAGGGACGGGAATGGAACATTGACTTTTGATTACTGTCAAACGGAAAATCTGAAAAACCACTTCAAAGGCCTTTATTGCTGATGTTCTATGTTTCTGAAACCCTCCTATTTTTAATAAAGCTCTTGATGCTTCAAAATAAAAAGACAATTATGTCTGACCGCTGTTATTGGTTAGACAACCATTCAATCTTGTTGCTAAAATGAAAAAAAAAATACAGATATATATGTCGTCTGGGGTGATGGGGCAAGCCCCAGCTCCCCTTAAAATGATGAGTATAGCAGCAGATTTAGTAAAAAAAAATACCCCTTAGGTTTTTGCATGTAATACTCAGGCCCGGCTTAGAGCTACGGCGAGGAGTGCAACGGCCTAGGGCCCAATGTAAGTAGGGGCCCAGGATCAGGTAAGTAAGTACGAGCTGGTATGCCGTATACGTGCGTTTACCTTTAGAAACTACATACGTATATACTGGGAGCAAATGCGTGGCGATTGTTTGCGGTGGCAGAGCGACCATGTCCAACTGATCACGTCATTGCTGCCTCCGTGGAAACATGATCTCACAACCTTCAGTTTTCAGGTACTATTCTTGAGTGAGTTTGTATTCAAGTAAGAAGTAACTAAGGAGTATGTCTCTTAACTATCTCATCTGCTCGGTGAAAGGCCAAATTACCACGAGAACGTACTATGTTTAGGCCCTACGACAAGGCTTGGCTGTGTGCTAAGTTGAGAAGAATGTGATGGATAATATTAATCTCGTTATATTTTTTAAAGATTTTGCATCAAAAATGTTTAAAGGAGTGTATTTTTTCGTAAGAAGCCATGGATATTTGTAATCTCTTTATTTGTGAGGTATTATTGATGGAGTCGCTAGACAGTTAGAGTTTGACCTTTATTCAAGGTATTCATATTAGCTCCATTTTGATGTTCTTTGGTTATATATATAAGATGTTCAATGTTTATTTTATCAGAAGATATATGGTTTAAAAATATATAAATAGAAAACACATCTTAAGGGCCTACACCATCAAGCTCGCCCTAGGGCCCTTGAAATTGTAGAGCCGGCCCTAGTAATACTATAGGCACGATGCCATATTCCATTGATCCATTGTGTTATAAAATACCCCTTAGTTGCCAAAGCTGTGAATGCAAAAAAAAAGGGCTTTCTCACAATCTCACCAACGGCAAAAACTGATCTTGCGCTAAATTTTTTGAAGATGGCATGATAACATTCTATTGCCATCCGGCCAACACTTTGATGACATAACGCATTATAAACTCTTCACAGCAAAGACGTGACCTAGGACACCCCATCATAGTCATCACAAGTGAGTGGAATGTATTTATGTAATGTAAATTAGGATTTTTCATTCATGCTTTGAAGCTATAAATATAGCCATTGTGATGTTAAACATTCAGACCATACCTCCTTCAGAGCATCTGCTAAGGTGAGTTTCTATGTATTAGAGATTCTGCTACATACCCTTCCTTGTTTTCATGTTCCCTTTGTACCACTTAATAACATATCATGTAAAGACCTTAAATCATGTTTCCTTTGACATTTGTAGCAAAATCATGAGCACCAGGAAGGCAAATCTTTTTGCATTAGCGGTCATGGCATTCTTCTTCGTAGGAATTGTAATTGCTGATGTGACACAAGGAAATTCAGAAGATCTTTTCCTTGGTAGAACTGATGGTCATAATCATGCAGCTTATGGTGCTAATACTCACTCAAACAGTGGAGTTATGAACAAAGGAGAGAATTCAGGTGCAGATTCTAATGAAAGAAAGCTCATGGTCAGTACTACTGATGGACAGACAGATGGCACTATGTCACCACGTCATCGATCCCCAGATTGGTACTGTCAGTATATTGGGAAAACAGAACACTGTCCTTAGAATGTTTCTAGCCTGCCCAGTCCTAGAATAAATGTGGCCTTCTTTACCTATATTATGATACTAGCTAATAATACTTAAACAAATAAATGTCTAGGACAGATGGAGTTGGATCATATTATGGGAATATAAAGACATGAGCATTGTGGGTGTATCCAATATGCACCCTAGACTACTGTAAGGCATGTATGATGCCTATGTAAATCAAGGAGACTTCCTTGTAGTTTATTGCATATGGAAAAATAATACAACCACACTGGACAACTGAGTTTGGCTGGTTTGTGTAATGTACGATTTGAGTGATGAAATGAACTTGTGTTAGCCCTATATCACCACTACTAGTTGTTGGTGTAGAGATTGACCAAACACCATAGCACTGGAACGTGCAGATTACAATTAGATCAACTCGCTGCACTCCTAGCAAAAACCGGATCACCCGAATCTAGAAACTGGAGTGCCTAGGCTCAGGGATAGAAATTCCGGAATGACATTTCCGAAATTTTAGAAATTTCGGTCATTTCGGACCCCCCTACGTTATTATTTTGGCCGAAATTTTTATTTTTTATTTTTTAGTGAATTTGGTAATGTTTCATTCAAACTTGACAAAAAATTGTTCAAAATTTTTAAAATTTCAGAAATTTCGGTATATCGGAAACCTCCAATAGAATCAGCCAAACCGAAAAATTAAACACTGCCTAGGGTTGTTCCTAGAGGGCCTAGCCGTAGAGACGAAGGAAGGACAACAATTACTAACAGATCATTGCAAAGTTTACTAGTCACATTTCATTGTTGAATGCTGATGCATACTCTGTTGTTTCTTATTCTATCTACAGGTGATTGTGTCTGAGCTGAATCCATCCAGTCACTTGAACCGGCATAGCACTCTTTATCAAAACTGATGCTCTCTATTCAACAAATCCACAAACTTACTGACCGGGACAATTTGTTTCGAGTATAGGGTAAGCTCACAAAATTTAGATTTTGGTGCCACTAAAACCATGTTGTAGCTATAGCCTCCAATCCGACGTGATGAAGACAAAATTAGAGCCTGATCTAGCAGAACTGCAGAAGTTCTTCATTTCTCGGCTACTCTAAACCAAATTAATTTGAGCAAAATTAGTGTCATTACAGCCATTTCCATCCCATTGGTTCGAAAACTGACAGTGATGCAGTTACGAACCTGTGTTGGATAAAAGAGAAGTTCTATGCACAGGAGGAGATATAATTTGGTTGGAACAAAAGGATCGTAGGACATCACAGCCAGCCACTCTTCTTTATTTACACATGAAAGCTTTCACACTATGTGGAGTGGTAATGTGGTATGTGTAAATGGGCCCGTCCGTCGGATGGGCTGGCTACGCGGTTCTGGTGGGAAGGCTGTTACAAGGGATCAGTCGTGCGTCGCTGGCTAACACTGGCACCGGCTAAGGCGTGGGGGGCGTAGGGCTCGCCGGTACTACCAACAACGTACTCCTTTGCTAGAGTGGGATGATGAACGATCACGAGAAGCTTGTCATGCCCAAGCATGTGAGAAAGGATGTCATGATTGGTGGAGGTGGTGGTAGCCTCTGCTTCCCGACTGAAGACTCACATCCATGCTGCACACGTTGCTCGAACTTCGTTAGGTTCTTGTTTTTCTCAATTGCAGGATGAGGAAGACGATGATTCCGTTTCTTGGTTGTCATCGTTCTTTGGCGAGGCTGAGTTAGGTTTTTCGGCGAATGAGATGATTTAGTAGCGAGGGAGGTCATTGTCGCACAAACGCGTGGATCTACTGGCCAGTAACATTAAAAAGTTTTATATCATTTGTCTTTATATTCGTTGCTTTCCATATAAAGGGACAATCTTGTCGATTCTGGAAATCGGTCATAATGAAAGAGATTGTCAGGGTTATGGATACCACATACCTAATAGTAGTTGACTAAATCTCGGCAGGACCCACCACATACCATGTCTTATATGGAAATAACCTTCAGATATAAGAGGAGTTCCGTATAAGGAAGGATGAATAGAGTTCTACATGGAAATGACAAGGACTACTCGGATTGTATCCATATTGGTTTCCCTACTTCTACTTGGACAAGGGGACACCTATGGGTATAAATACAAGACCCCCTAGGAGGAGAGGGAGATGGAACAACAGAAGCCACAACATACAAGCCAACATACGCCAAGACAAGACGCCGGATATCGACTTCAGAGATAGGCATGGCTAATCCCCTACGGTGCCTACGGATACCGTTAGGAGAGATATAGTGTTGTCTCTGATCTCGCCAGATGCGGATTCGATGAGGAAGGCTACCCTGTTGTCGACTACGAGTCAGACCTTCAGACCGCCATGTCGACAACAGTTAGATAGGCTACTCCAAATATTGTACTGGTGTGATTATGATGAATAAGAACAACGACCGGCTTTGGCCAACAGGATGTAGGGTTATTACCTGACAATTCAGGGGCCCGAACCTGTATAAAAATCCCTGTCTCCATCTCTTTTACCTTAGTCTCGCGTATATCCTAGTACCAACGATCCCCATACTATGCAAATACCGGAATCGCGACATCAAACGTCGACAGAGGTAGCGAACGAGACTTAAAAATGGATGGATCCAGAGATGAGGATTTAGATAGGTTTAAGCCCTCTCGATGAGAGGTACCTACTCCTATTTGAACATTGCATACGCCAGATGTATATTGATCTAACGATCTGATAATGGTTATGCCCTTGGAGGGCTCGCTAAGTTTTTCGTACGTTGTTCGACTCAATCCACGCACAATTATTTTTCGTCCTTTTTTTTAACCCGCGTAAGTGTATATCGTGTAAAATCAAGGAGTTGATTTAGATTTTGTGATGAAAATATTGGTGGTTTGCTATTGTTATTTTGGAGATTTAATAGATGGTTGAATTTGTGAAGTGGGTGTTTTCGGTTGACCCTGGCGGTCAGATCGGTCATGTGCCGCCAGTCAGAGCACAGGTGTTGCGACGGTCAAACCAGCTTACCTGATGGTCTGACCGGCATGATCCTGATTGTTATCGGTTTCGGGTTGTCTTGTTAGATTTGGATGTTTCCTTTGGGGTTTTGGCTTCTAGATGGTTTCTATGCGTATAGATACTGTTGTTATACTAATGTGAGTCAAGTTGGGACGAACTTGTGCTCGGAATATGGTTTCTTGGTTGTTGCATGTGCAGGTGTTGCTTGAGGGATCGGAGAGTGTTGCCGGTGAATCATCGGAGTCAACTTGGGAGAAGTTGATGTCCAGGGATCATGAGATCATGCGGGATACTAAAGGCTAGAGAACAATGCACGTCGTGATGAAGAAATTCATATGGTATACAAGAAGGATTATGTATGTATGAAAAGAGGAGTCGAATTCGAAAAGGAGTCCGAATTCGGTAAGATTGATTGAGATAAGGAAAGAGAGAGAGGGTTTCCTACGTGGGTTAGGAGTCCTAAGTTGTATTAGATCTATGGGCTTTGCACAGCCTACCTCATATAGTAATAGAGAAGGAGGGTGAGGTCTCCTGGTATCGGTTTTAGAGAGGCTTGAGTTGAGAGAAAATTAGGGTTTCGAGTTTAGTTCGAGATTTTAGTGAGGAGTGCTGTTGTTGCACTTTATAAACACTAGTTGATGCAATAAAGTCAAAAAGTTTCAATCTACATCTTCGAGTTTGTCATCTACCGGTGTTTCTGGGTCCCGACGGTCTAACTGCAGGTGTGCGCATGGTCTGACCGGCAGTGTTCGGGCGGTCTGACCGGCAAAGGTTTGGCAGTCCGACCGGAGGCTTGTGAGCGGTTCGACCGGCGGCCACAGGACTACGTCAAGACTTCCATCAATTTGAAGGTAACTTTTATTTCCGCTAAAAGTTTTTAGGTTTTTGGTTTGGAAAAAGTATGAATTACCCCTCCCCCCGATCTATTTTGGTCGACCGAATTACCCCCTAAACCACAAAACCGGGTATTCTTCACCCCCAACTATGCAAACCGGACAAATTACTCCCATCGACTAAATCCGTGGTGGTTTTGGTCTACATGGTGTACGCGTGGCAGTCCAGTCAGCACTCTTTTTATAAAAAGTGTGGGACCCATCTGTCATACTCCTCATCCTCTCTTCCTGTCTCTTCTCTCTCTCACTCTATTGATTTGTCCGGTTTACATAGTTGGGGGTGAAGAATGCCCGGTTTTGTGGTTCAGGGGGGTAATTCGACCGTGATAGTTCGGGGGGGGGGGTAATTCATACTTTTTCCTTTTGGTTTTTCCTACAATTTACCCCCCTCTAGTAGGTTTATGTGGTCTTGTGCGATTCTACGTATCGCCGTTTGATTTCTTTTACGGGATCGTTTTTTTTCCGTGTGATTTCCTTCCCACGCGTTCCAGGATTTATTGCATGCAGGCCCAAGACCATATCGGCCCATGTCCCACGTCGTCCTAAGACCAAATCGGTCCATGTCCCACGTCATCCTTCAGTTCCATCCTTCACATGACATGGCGACCTTATTTTCATCTATCCATATCTCTATCTCTACTAGCAAAAGTGCCCGTGCGTTGTAACGGGAAGTATACAGACCAGAAAATTGAGAACAATTTGATGAAATATTTGGTATTTTTAAGTAGGTATGTGTATAATTAAATCAATTTACAAGTAGCAAAAGGGCTTGTAGTCTAATGGTTACAAGAGCCTCAGTAGCTCCTTTGGTCCTGGGTTCGACTCCCCATGAGAGCTAATTTTCTAGGATTTAACGGCTTTGTGCTTTCAGTGGTAGACGACGTACCCGTCGACAGCGAGACACCTGTGGTGACTTCGTCAATCTTATTTGCTGGCCCGGTCTTCGAAGAGGCTCAAAGGGGTAGGGTTTGCGTGCATCTGTTAAAGCAAGTGAGAAATAAAATAACATGTTAAATCTATTTTTATTAAATTCTTCATGATTAGTTACGCTCTTTGGAATTTTATTGGAATTTTCAGAACATGATTGCTAATTTTAATAATACAAACCTCATTTAACAATTATTTAATTACAAAAATAATCAAAATACTCCCTTTCAGGTTTGGGCTGAGTATAGAAAGTTTATATTCCCTCCCTTGTGTCTATTGTATGTATCTAGCTTGTTTCCTTTCTCCGTTGAAGTCCATTTTGCATCCTTCTGAAATCGACCATGCGGTCCATTCGTCGGCCCAATAGGCCGGCGGCCCGACGAGGGAGCAGCTGGAGCCGTCCGATCGAATGGGCGGTCCAGATTAATCCTAACCTAAATAAATACAACCAAAACCTAACCCTAGGACTCAAACCTAACCCCCTAGGACTCAAACCTAACCCCCTCGCGTGCGTGATTTGCCTTTGCCTCATGTTCAATTAGGATTGCGTCGTCCTCTCTCGCGGTTTAAAAATTGAAGATGTTTTTATCAAAACTATGGTACGTCATCTGTATCCGTTTCCTGTCACGCGTAACATTCATTGAAAAGTCAGGACTTTCGAGCGAACTGCGAAAGAGAGTTCGTGTGATGTGGATACTGAGCGAATGAAACTCACAGGGTCCGTGTGGATATCACGTACATCGTTGCTCAAATCATCCGATTCTATTCGTATTACACGACACGATTACTAGGACATGTACGCTAGCATAATTTCAAGTCAATCTCCATACATGCTCGTACGTACTACCAGGGATACCGTTACAATAATCCATAAGAATCAATTTTACGATCGAAAAGAGCATGCCAATTGAAATAAACGATGATCGAAGTTGTTGATTCCGTCCGTCATCAATTCATGCCCGACTTGAGATAAAGCTGGACGACAAATCAAGCTCGTGTTTGAAGGCCTCATTGTTTGGCTTATGCTTATTCCTATAAGCCAAATTTTAAATTTTAGAAGTTATATACACACAAATAGTTTTTTATTTGACTAGTTGGATGCCCGTGCGTTGCAACGGGAGAAATTATATGTATCCATGTGATATCATCACTTAAATTATCATAAGTATAAATCACACCATGTCACCTACTACCTCATGGCCAGGATTGTTTTCGTCTGCCAAGACCTCCGCATAACCTCTAATCACTACCAGGAAGTGTGAGCCAAAGAGGCGTCGTGCACATTTCCACAACAATATGCTCGCCCTACTGAGCATGTGCAGTGCACATTTCCACAACATATATACGCTAGAGAATATATATAAGCACTTGTAAAATTTGGAAAATTGTCATATACAAATTCATGGCCCATTGCCAAAAGACTCGAAAATAAAAACCCACCAAAAATATTTATAAATTCTATACAAACACTTTGATGTATAAATATCTTTGCAAGTAGTACATTTGTTATCTCCTTAATACAACCATTGGCATTACAAAACTTTAAATTCCCTAGAAAAAAGTAATTTACTTCAGCCTATAATGGTTCCATACTATGCCGACTTTTATCATCTAATCCACGTTACTCTTTCAGAACCCAGATGGTCTATACAAGTCAGTCGATTATTGCTTAGCATATCCCAAAACTGTATTGGTTTCCTGAAACATCTATATGTAAGCAGGGTACATCAACTGCGTGTATATCCAGATGGCAAACTGCATTTGAAAAGTGGCAGTATACATAAAATTCCGTTAAATTCTAGTGTGCGATTCATGAAGCATTTAGCGATCAAATGCCATCAAACCATACCATATGCAAAGCTTAAGCAGTACATTGGCCAATTTGACTTAACTACAAAAGAACATGAAGTTAGGATCCAAATAACCAGCAGAAGAAAAGATCTGCACCGTGTTTTTAAATTTAACCACCAGCCCAATGACCTAAAATTGGTGATATTAACTTTTTTAGCTAAATTTACACTTTTTGTTATGTGTTCTCATGGTCTGCAATTTCTAGTGTTCACACTTCAAGTTCAAGTTGTCCTTAGAGTGAAATGATTCCTATCTTATTTCTAAGAATAATTCAGAATAACCATATGTCTTCAAGCTGGACCTGCTGTTTGCTGCCATACACTTGTATGGACTGGACAGAATTGGAGGCTTGGAGTCCAGGAGTTGCTCGGCATCGACATCACTTGCAATGTCTGTTTGATTAAACATATAGCCAATAGTGTCAGATAAGAACGTTTGTGATTTTACTTTTACCGACTATAATCCGTAATCCACAACATATATCCAAGAGATTCATAATATCATGCAAACATAGTACAAAAAAGAAACATTTTGGGGAGAATCTTTTTGTCTGTGTTTTATAGAACTCAGTTCATTTTAGAAAAATTATCAACAAATAATAAAAATGTCATGAAAATCACCAAAAGAACAACAATGATGAGTGATGATTGCTTCAAGAACAACCGCAATGTATGTGATAGAAGATCTCACCTATGACTTCATAGAGAGCTGCAAGCTACAACAATCTTCTTTATGTCTAGCATCTCCTTCCACTCTCGTTTATGAATCCCACATAGTCTTCACCTGGTCCAGCATTAGTGAGACTTTTAAAACATCGCAAGACAGAAGCATAGCATTCAACTGAGGAGCACAAGAAGAAGACGGCAAGACGCATAGCTTTCTAAGCGACATATCACACATGAAGTTATCCTCTGAATCACTAATAAGTGAAGCTACACAGTGTCAATCATTTTTGCATCCCCTGAATTCTGACGCTAATACCTAGGCAAAGTAGATTGTCTACTCAATATCACAACAAAGCATATGATTGCATTTCAAAGTAGACTATAACAAAGGTTAGTTTCTTATATGTGTTGGAGTGCCAATTTGATCAGTTCATTCCAACACACAAGATCTAATATTTTTAGAATGCACTTTGTACAGAAAATTTAACCTACCATGTACTTCAGATCTTCAATTTTTTTTAATCCACGATTCGAACGGTTGCTGCAACTCAAACAGAAAGGTAAATGTCATTGACATAGCCCAAAAATTTTTAGAGTAAAACATACGTGATAAAAAAAAAAGATGAGCATCACAACAACCTACATGCAGCCATGCAGACTGTTTCTCAACTAAAAACAGATCGAGTTTGAGGCTGGAGGTGCATGTGTCTATTCACATTTGCTGCATTAGCACTGCAAACATTTGAATGTAAATTAAAATCTTAACCACAATTTATTACTAAAGTAACCAAGGACTTATCCACTGCAATATGGATTGTGGGTGCTAATAGCACTCTGCTTACCCGTTATTGATTTTGTTGATCGAGCGGGCACGACTCGGTGTCAGAGTGCTTCTAGCCTTCGAACATGGCGTGTTCGGGTATCTGATCCGTGCCAACGATGCCAGTGCTGCTTCCATCCAAACCGTCAGCTCTGCAACCAAAAGGAAAATAACATCAAAGAGCATGTATAAGAGTCTCATTCAGCAGAATCCAAACGGGAGTCGGGCGGCGCAAGGGGGCGGCTCAATTTATTCATCCAAAACCACGATCTGAAACCATACATACATCCACCATGCATGACCATGTTGAATAAAAAAGGACTCTAATAAGCTGGATCTGAAAAAGAAAGTAATGAAAGTGAAGGAATAAAGTTTTTATCTGCTCCGGAGGTGCAAGAGCAAGATAGATGCAAAAGTATACACCTGGGAAGAAAAGGCCACACCTTGGTATACAATCTAACCCTACCAGAAGATGCAAAATGTCATAGAAAGGAACTTAAAATTGGATTGAGAAATCATTAGATGGCATAGTAGAGTACTACTGCATTGTGCTTACATTTTAGGTCTTATCAATCCTGTATTTCTCTTGTTGGATAATCTGAATTACCTAACCTGAGCTCTTATTTAAGACAAGCCAAGATTCGGGAATGGTTGCCAGTCTGCCAGTCACCAAGATTTATCTTCAGATTTACCAATACCCAAATAGAGGAAAGGTTCTTTTGCCATTGAAAACAGGGAAAAGTAGTTTAAGTAGTATGGATTAAGCCTCTCTTGCAGGGTATTTGTTGGGCAGTACTCACTGCAATGTATAAAGCTGTAATCTTGAGGTATTATAGCCCTAACGAAATATTCAGGGCATTGCTATTATTCACCAAGTAGAATAAAGAATAAAAAAGTATTTTATTATGCTATTGTGCTGCAAATTGTAGGAAGATAAAGCTCTTTTGGTGCAACCAATTATTTTTCAGCAAACAATTATCCTTCTCTAAAGTTTTGGTTATACGTTAGAACTGAATGAGCTGAGAGGTTCTTGTCTGTTGTTGCTTTCAATTGCATCTTTTGGTAGACAGGAAAGCATGATTTGTAACCCTTTCAACATATGCTTTTTGTCATGTGTTTCTCTTTACTTATGTACTCCAACATATATTGAAAAACCAATTTATTTTGATTACTCTGCCATTTGTATGAAATCGGAATGTGCTGGAAAAGTGTGGTCGTCGATTCTGCCTTATGGTTTGTAATGGTCTGAACTCTGAAAATTTTGAACTTGTGCACTACAGGGTTTCCAATGGATAGCAATTTTGGGGCCTCTCGACCGACATCGTTCACAGGATCAGGTGAGTTATTGAAATAATATAATAGGTTTATAGCTCAAGCTTTGCCATATTTGGTTTATTTGATCTGATAAAGAATGAAATAGAGATGGGTGCCTCAGAAAGAACCTTAATGTTTGTCTTCAGATGCATGATTTGTATTTCAGAACTGCTCAGCTAAAATGTGCCTTGGCATGTGTTCAAAACTTTCAGATTAGTGGCTTTAGGCACAAGTAGGCCGAAACTCTGTTGAATTTTCCTATATCTGCAATGCTAACACAGCGATAATATCCTAATCAACACATTTGTTCAATGTACGTGAGTTATCACCTTTTGGTCTACATTGTCTCAAGTAGTACTAACGCAGTGATTCATTATCAGAAATAATACGTATGCTATACGAGAGCCGTGACCCGCGTGAGATTCGGTGACCGGGTTGAGGCGGAGCGAGGGAAAGAAAAGAAAAGCAATAGCGCCGTCGGATTCGGCGATCGACGGCTCACATTCGTGTGCGTCAGGATTGGCTTTACCGCCACCACTACAAACTTTTTTTAAGTAGTAGAGATAATAAGTGCTTCGGGTAAGCACATGAATAGACGAAAAAAATGGACAGTGATTATTTATCCACCGACACATATGTACAAATTAAATTGGCTCTAACCGTTGCAACGCACGGGCATCTTTTCCAGTAAAGAGAAAAACGTACCCACGACATCAGTTTCCTAATACAAGAATGGTTGTATCTAGTCGGAACTCTAGGTCATGCCATAGAACAAAAGACAACGTTGCAACTGAGTCCTACTCTCTCTGGTCGAATATATATGGAAACCGTGTGTACCTGGTACCCAGATTCTGCACAAATCTTGTTCTTAAGACTGGATCGAAAGAGACTCTTGTATACAGTCATCAACTGGTAAATAAGATCTGCATGCATATTTCTGTGGGATGCTTAACCGCGGCGAGCCGCCGCCGATTTCCTTCCCTTTCAGTAGAAAGAGTTATTATTTAATTAATTTTCAATCGTTAATACACCTAAGAACTACAGTCCAGGCAATAAGACAAACAACCGAAGATGCTAATGCAATACAGTAATACGTTTTGCACGCGTTTTCCATTAAACTTCGATCCTATTGGACCATTCGCTATGAAGCAATCAACTAATCCACCAATCCACACGGTCGGCTGCCCGCCTAAGTGCATTAAATTAATTAAGATCATTTCAACGGATTAGCAACGTACTGGCGCCTTCATATAATTAATTTTACGCGCATTCCATCGCCTATATATAGTCGTATTCATGTAAACACTCCAGCAAACGCCATGTTAGCTACACCGTACACACAGCCTGCTCGCAAACACACAAGGTTTGGTAAATTTTTTTACCATTTCCATTCCAGTGGCGTGCAATCACCCTGCCAACGCAATGTCGCTATTTCTTTTTTTTTTCTTTTTTTAGAGATGAGTATTTCTTACCCAGCCTATATATCCAAACTTAGCTTTTGAAACAAACCAATCAGAAATTTGCTCTTATGGATATTTGAACCCTGAATTTTAGGATGCTATCAGGTCACTGTAACCATTAGACTATATGTCTTGTTGCATGCAATATCATTTCTATATTTTCTGCACCTGTGTAGGGTCATGTACTTTTGATGGCGAGCTTGAGGTTCTCGAGGGTCTCTTGGTGGGACTTGGAATCCTAACTCGAGATATCCACGGACCACTACAATTTTCACGGCTAGCTAGTCAAAGAAGACGTGAAATTCCGCCTCACATCATTGCTGCAGAGGTACATCAGGAGATGTGTGTCACCAGAGGAGAGAGAAGCTCCAGACACTAAGTACCGCCAGGAGACCCCCGAGGACCTCAAGCTATTGCCATCAAAATTGCTCCAAAACATTTCATCCCCTCCCACATTGGCAAGGGGTGCTGGCATACCAAATGGACAAGAAATGGTAAACTATTAGCAAAGCTTATCATTCGTATGGTGAAAATGGTCAACGTCATGTGCCGTTAGGCCCTGTTTCTTTCAGCTTAAGATTATTATAATCTAGATTATTGAGTCTGATTACTATAAGCTGGATTGTTATAATCTGTAGTAGAATAAGCGGTTAGTTGTTTCTTTCATAGATTATTAGAGCCTAGATTATTGGGTTTGCAACTTTAAAGAGGGAGTGGGTGGTATGGTGGGTAATTTTTCACCCAATAATCTGGAAAAAGCTCACCTAAATGAGCTTATCAGATTATAATAAGCTGGGCTCCAGATTATAATAAGCTACTTCAATAAGTTGTCTGTTTCTTTCAGCTTACTCCCAATAATCTGGATTATAATAATCCCAAGCTGAAAGAAACAGGGCCTTAAATTTGTCCAATATCAAACACTCACATTCTTGTTTTTCACCTAAATTAGCTTAATGAAAATTTAAGACAACCAAAAAGTTTAATTTGACTAAGAAATTAATTACGCTGTCAGCCTTTAATTAATTAATTTATTTATTGTTAATTGAATCCTATCTTAATATAAAGTTAATGTCCACTAATTTCTATAGCTCAACATGTAAATATGTCACTTTATCACCCACTTAGAATTATTATCTAGAGTATTTTAAATCACATATAATTAGGCATATCATCACTGACTAGCAATTATTTAGGATATTTTAAATATATTTGCACATAACATGTCATCTACAATTTTGTTGTATTAACATGCAAGAAATGTCAAATCATTATCTCCACATCATTTTCATATTATTTAAACATATACATCTATCTTTTCTATAATCTTTAACATTCATTTATCCACATATCCTGCAGCAAAGCGTGGATAGAACTATTACTATATTTACAGTGCCACATTTTTTTTAAAAAAAAGGCAATTCTTTTTTATATTGTACATTTTAATTACACTTTAATTCTTAAAACATACATTGTAAATTTTTCTAGGAATCTTACTACCTTTGACTTTTATGTATGATGTTGTTTTTTCGCATCACATTTGACCATCCGTCTTATTCAAAATATTAGCATGAATATTATATGTAAAAGTTTGTTTGATGATATCATCAACAAAATAAATGTTATTTACATAGTTTTTTTTAATAAAAGAGTAAATTTCTCTTCGGGCCACCTTTTGTTGTCGATGTTTCACTTTGGACCACCTTTTAAGCAATATTTTCACTTTAGACTGGGTAAACCTGCCTTTGTTTCACTTTGGACCACCGACTCTCTTCTCAAGCATATGAACGATCTGGATTACATCGTCTCCTACTTGTCAATGAACTACCACAGCTACATGTAAGACTATTTCTTCGACATATTACAAGTTGGATGTAGATGGATAAAAGAGTAAGGGTGGTCCAAAGTGAAATAAAGGTAAAAATACCCGGTCCAAAGTGAAAACATTAGTCCTAAGGTGGTCCAAAGGGAAACATCGGTAATAAAAGGTGGCCCAAAGTAAAATTAACTCTTAATAAAATGAGTGACAAATGTTATGTCAAAAAAGTCAACAACATCATACATTAAAAAAATGAGAAAGTATATTATTCTTGGACGATTCTCTCTAAAGCAACCAACTAATCCACCTATGCAAAAAATTCTATAAGACCCTGTTCGGGTCGATCAGGAATGCCTGGCATTGAGGCCCAATACCCGTGGATCAACCCGGTGTGGGAAGAATCCCGACCCACGGAAAAATGAGTGATCGGTTAAACCTCGTCGGGACTATAGCCCCAACGTTTACCCCTAATCCTGGCCTGTGAAGAAAACATCTACTACGAAGGCTTGGAAGAAATCCTCGACTCGGAGGGGTGGCATGACTTGGAGGCGCATGGGAGGCCATGGTGCGGTTGCTGCAGCGGCGGTGCGACAATGGTGGCACAGCGCTCTCACCGCCGGCGGTCGTAATACGCTTCGAAGGCTACCTTCACTGCACTTCATCCAGAGGCGATTGACTAGTAGCTTGCCTTCCATATTATCACAAACGTACTAACTTGACGATGTATTTGAGAGATCGCTATAATTTACTAACTTACATCTAAACTACAAATTACAAATTATAAATGAAGTTGTACAGTTGGAATGGGCTTCTCTTTTTCTGCTTGGACTAGTAATTTTTTCTCTTCTCCTGTATATGGGTGCTTGTCTGACTCACATCCATCTCAGACTGATGCGACAATACATGACATTTTCTGCCGATCGCTCCAGATCCATGGCAGAGCATATATATTTTGACGCTAAACCACTCCTGCTACTAAATCAAAATTTGTTGACAGAGATCATAGTTTAATAAGTTCAGTTCAACATATGTTCATATATAAGATTTAGACATTTTCCTTGGTCTTAATTGGCATAGCTCAAATCTGTTGAGTCTTTTAAACGTCGCATCTTGCTATAGTTATTCTTGATCCTCTTTTGATATATAGAGCATGAAATCTTTATAGATGTGCAGAAGAAAATAGTTATGTCAGTGGATAATTATATGCTGAGTCTTATTATCTTTGTCCAGACCAAAGATTGATAAATTGACAAGAGACTATTTGGCTACATGCATGTTAATCAATAACTTTTAAGCTTGGTTGGTTAAATATTGTAGACATCAGTTAATTAATACGATCATTTTTTCTATGGGATCTCTTTTCAATGAGGTAGTTATACCGTCCTTTCTGTGATAGTAGATGTTTCAGTCATCAATGCACCTGAAGGGAAGAGTCCGGGTAACAAAGACAAGCTAAAACAATAGTAGAACGTTTTGTAGGCGTGCTTCCGGTAACCTTCGATCGTACTGGACGATTAGCTCCGAAGAAACCAACTAATCCACCAGTGCAAAATATTTGGTGATCACTAAAGAGTTTGGTGATCTATCGAACAAACTGCCATGAACGAACAAAATGAGTTAATGTTCATTCATGAGAAGGAGCATCAGCAAGAACTTGATGAGCTTATAATATAAGTGATGAACATACGTGTGACGCAGAGGCAAAACATAGATGACTTTTTGGAACTAGAAATCTGGAAAAAAAATTGGATGCAATACTCATTGCTCAATATATAAATAGGGAACAAAGTCTTCTAATGCCAACTGATATAGTTCTACAATGTAATCAGAGATCTCTTTCCCTCTCTTGATTCGGGCTTACTCTAAAGAGACATTGGAGTAAAACAAATGGAAATGGATATGGATGTATAAATTGATGTAATTTGTCGAGGGATTCCTTTCGTTAAGCAGTAGAGATTTTAAATGACGAGTTTAAGGTTAACAAGCATATGCCAATGGTACTCGGTGACCTCAAACTCATCATCAACAGTCTACCAAAAAATTTTGCATGATAACTTTGTGGTTGCAAAAAGAACTTGTACCTCCTATATTGAAGCTGACACGCCATATGAAGCAAAATAGTAAAACATTATCATATTTTACCACTATGGTGATAAAAACTTAGGGTAAATTCTAAAAGTAGAATTTGGAGAATGTCTATTTTTTAGAATAGAGAATAGTTAATATTCCTGTGTGAGAACGGTTGCGAGAGTAGAATGGAGGGAGGGATAAATTGGAAGAGGGGAAAGATGGGTGAGGAGTTGATTAAGAGGGTGTAGAGAAATTTCGCCACTCCCTTCCATGTTGACAGGGGAGGCAAATTAAGAAAAATGATAAAAAATTATAACAAGGTTAAGATCCCCTATAGATACATCCATTGCTCCATCCGTTATATATTTGCTCATCTATAAATACAACTCCAAAATCATGGTGTATTCTCCCCAATAAATTTTGTTCCACACGGTAGCCCATCACCATGAATGGAAGTGTGAGACCAAACAAGGGAACTGGATTACTACCTATGATAGCGACCAACTTGTCCCAGGAGTCCAGCCTCTCGTTTAAGAGTTTGTTGATCTGTCCAACAAACAGTCATTCCGGAATAAAACATGACAAGGAGCATCAGCCAGGCTGCCTCTCTAATGCGCGAGGTGATCGCTTGCATAGGAGGAGCGCGATCGGAGTCGACATAAAAGACACACACGTGCACTGTGCACATCCCATGTTTCCATCCGTGCTTCGACGAGAAAAGGGTTGTGTGAATGCATCCCAGCAAAGCCCATCGAGCCATTCCGAGTCCACATAACTTTTTAGTATTTTCCTTCGACCGTTTGAATTTGAGCCCAAGCAAGCCCGCGACACCAGTTCCAATCATACGGGCTTTCTGAAAAAAAAAAAACCGGCATTTTTTTGATGCACATCTACAAAAGTGAAAGGTTAAACCAATAACGGGAGGAGAATGTGCCACGTCATAAACATTTAATAGCCATCTGATGCTTACAGTAGAACAACCTACACCGTTAGATATAATGGCAGATAATAGAAATGAAAAAATGAAGCGCCTGTATTTTCAGGGAAAAGTCCATTTTACACCCTCGAACTCTTGTGCTTGTCTAAAATACACCCCCAAACTATAAAACCGGATATAATACACCCTCGAACTGTCAATACCGGACACTTAACCCCCCGGGCTGTTTTTACCGTGGTTTTTGCCACGTTGGATGCCACATTGGATGCCACGTCAACCCTAGGCACGTCAGCGCAAAACATTAACATGGGCCAAGCCCATATTCTCTTCCCCTCTCTCCCCCTCCCTCCCTCCCCTGTTCATTATCCTCTCTCACGACCATTGGCGGCGGCGGCGTGGAGCTGCGAAATCGACGGCTACGGCGGCGGCGGCTACGTGGAGCTGCGAGGGCAGCAGCTGCGGCGTCGGCGTGGAGCCGTGAGGGCAGTGGCGGCGGGAAGCTGGTGCAAGGGCGGCGGCTGCGGCATCGGCGGCGCGGAGCTGCGAAATCGGTAGCTACAGCGGCGGCGGCGTGGAGCCGCGAGGGCGGTCGCGGCGGTGTCGGCATCGAGCCGCGAGGGCGGTGGCGGCGGGGAGCTGGTGCGAGGGCGGCGACGCTGCAAATCACAAGCTTGCTGCCTCGCGCGGAAGTGGCCGACCTCGCCGGAGCCATACGCGCGGGGAGGAGTCATCCCTATGCAGCGCTGCCACCGCTTGGTCGAGGACGATGTCGAGCTCAAGCTCTGCATCCGCCGCCGCCTCGTCGAGCTTGAGTTCCTCATCCCCAAGCAGCTCGAGTTCCACCGGCGAGCTCGAACATGGAGAAGATGGAGTTATGGAGCTCCTGGAGGCGGCAGGAGACGTGGGCCTTTGAGCTCATGCTCGCCAGCGGTCAGCATGGAAGGGAAGGCTGGGGATGTGCTTAAGCTCCGTCGCCGCAACGAGCCCCCTGCTCCACGGCCACCAATCTCCTGCTCAGCTCCACCGCTGCTCTCTGTGTGGGAGGAAGAAAGATAGAGAAAGAAAGGGAAGAGGTGATGGGGGAAGAAGTGGCCACTAACGTGTGGCTCTAATTTTTATTCTTAGTTTTATTTGCTGACTAGACTTCCACATCATTGCCACATAGATGAAAATCAGCTGAAAAACCACTTGAGGGTGTAAAGTGAACGGTATTGAAAGTTGGAGGGGGTGGAATATCTGGTTTTAAAGTTTTAGGTGTATTTTAGACCAGACAAATAGTTGGAGGGTGTAAAATGGACTTATCCCGAATTTTCACGAGATCGACTTCCAGAAGAAGCCTCACAATTCGCCGACAAGCCTAATCTCAGAAGACGGAGAAACAATCCTCTGTTCAAGAGGTTAAGGAAAGGAGAAAAATAGGAAAAATAAAAAAAGAGAAAGACATGTAGAGTGTGTCACTTTATCACCCACTAATTTATAAAGATCGACATGCAAGTGTGTCACTTTATCACCTACTAGTAATTATTATCTAGAGTATTTTAAATATTGTATAAACATAATATATCATTTATAATTTTGTTGTATCAACATGCAAGTAATGTCAAATCATTACCTCCAAATCGTTTTCACATTATATACGCATATACATCTTCCATTTCTATGATATTTAACATGTATTTATCCATATATCCCACAGCAAAGCGTGGGTATCAACTAGTTTATTTCATTTTTATATGTCTCTTGGATGTGGATAGAACTGCAACTATATTTGCAGCGCCACATTTTTTAAAAGAAAGTCAATTATTTTTTATATTGTACATTTTAATTACACTTTAACTCTTAAAATAGCAATAGTAATTTTTTCAAGGAATCCTACTACCTCTGATTTTTATGTATGATGTTGATTTTTCACATAAACTTTGACCATCCCTTATTCAAAATATTAGCATGAATATTATATTAAAAGTTTGTTTGATGATATCATCAACAACATAAATTTTGTTTACATACCTTTTTAAATAAAATGAGTGATTAAATGTTACGTCAAAAAAATCAACAACGTTATACAATAAAAAAGAGGAAGTATTTTCTTCTTGGACAATTTTCTCTAAAGCAACCAACTAATCCACCTGCACAAAAAAAAATTCTATAAGACCTTATTTGGTTGGATCAGGAATGCCCTGGATTGAGGCCCAATCCCCGTGGATCAACCTGGCATGGGATGAATCCCGACCCACGGAGAAATTAGTGTTCGGTTAAAGCCTCATCGGGACAATATAACACCAACGTTTACCCTTCATCCTGGCCAGGCAAGAAATTATCTACTACGGAGGAGTGGATGAAATCGTCGACCTGAGGGGCGGCGTGACTTGGAGGCACATGGGAGGCGACGCTGCAGTTGCTGCAGCGGCGGTGCAACGACGGTGGCACAGCGCTCTCGCCGCCGGTGGTCGTAATACACTCCGGAGGCTACTAATTGTCTGCTCTTCATCCAGAGGCGATCGACTAGCTTGCCTTCCATATTATCACAAACGTACTCAACTTGACGATATATTTGGCAGATCGCTATAATTCACTAATTTGTATCTAAATTACAAACTCAGATCGCTGACTGACATCCATCTCAGACTGATGCCACAATACATAATATTTTGTGCAGATCGCTCCAGTCCACTGCAGAGCATATATATTTTGACGCTAACCCACTCCTGCTACTAAATCAAAATTTGTTGACAGAGATTCTAGTTTAATAAATTCAGTTCAACATATGTTCATATATAAGATTTAGACATTTTCCTTGGTCTTAATTTGCATAGCTCAAATCTATTGAGTCATTTAAACGTCATATCTTGCTATAGTTATTCTTATCCTCTTTTGATATATAGAGCATGAAATCTTTTTAGATGTGCAGAAAAAAATAGTTATGTCAGTGGATAATTATATGTTGAATCTTATTATCTTTGTCCAGACCAAAGATTGATAAATATACAAGAGACTATTTGGCTACTTGCATGTTTAATAACTTTTAAGCTTGGTTGGTTTCAAGAAATTGTAGAGACATCAGTTAATTAAGGCCATTCCCAACCCAAGACACTAGACATAGTTTCTATAAACTCCACATCATCAAGAACACACCGCTCTTGGGATGGCGTGTTCGGAAAGGAAGGCGACGAGCGTGGCGGAAAGCAAGGTGACGAGCACGGCGGCGGTAGAGTGTGCGTGCTCGCCAGAGAGACGACCTCCCTCGCCGGCAACGCCGAGGAGGGGAGGTAATCGAGACGTTTTAACGAGCGGGAAATGGTGTTGGAATACCCATGGGTTAGCCCAAGGAGAGCCCAACACTGTTCATGCGGGCTGTAGTGGTCGGGCTTGTGGAATTCGCCATGGATGGTCCATGCGTGATCTGCTCCCGAGCCCGATCAAGGAGGTAAGTTTGCCTACGAGCTGGGTGTGGGTGCCGAAACGGGGTTCTCGGAGTCCTCATCTAGGGTTTCCAGCCACCAGATGAGAGGTCGTGTGCTTTGGGGCGACGGCTAGGCGGATCTGGAGAGCTCCGGCGAGGCTCACTGACGGGAGGTCCTTCCTCGAGGTATCGAAGGGAGGTGTGGATCGTAAACCTGAATTCCAACGTCCTGATCAATGGGTTCCCAATAAGAGAAGAGCGTTCGAAGAGGAGGGGGTGGTGGGAATTGGGGAAATCGAAATTTGCAGGAGAGGGAGGAACGTGAACTTCGGAATCGGTTGTTGGGGCAGCAATAACAGCGTGAGGAGGGAAGGTGGCAGCAAGTTGAGAGAAGGGGGGGAAATAGACAGTGGCAAGGAGATAGAAACAGGGAGGGTGGTGCTTGGGAGGGAGGGGATCGGCGTCCGATTCGTGGAAAGGAGAAGCTGGGGGAGGAAGGGAGATCAGGTCCTTCCCAGAAGGAAGAGATCAAGTGTTTCAACTGTGGAGAAAGTGGTCATCATCAGGTGAATTGCCAGAACCCTCCTCTGTGCTATGTGTGTAAGAATCCTGGACATATTTCATCTGATTGTCCTGTTCATGTTGGGGGGAGTAGTTCTAATTTGGGCAAACTAGAAGTAAAGATGAAAGGTTATGGCATACCTGAGCAGGGTTTCTTTAGCCTGAATGTCGACAATTTGGGTGTGACTGAGAAAGGGGCACAATTTAGAGGAATCCTAACTGTGGAGAAAGGGGTTAGTTCAGTGCAAAAGGTGGCCAATGAGATGTCTCATCTGTTTAGGGAGAAAAATTGGGACTGGAATGTGAAGCAAATTAGCAGTAATGATTTCTTGATTGATTTCCCGAGTGAAGATGCTAGAAGGCAAGTCACTAAGTTCAAGGGGTTTGTGTTTAAGACTTCATCCATCAAAGCGAGTGTAATAGAATCTAAGATGCCTGACAATGCTGTGGATGAGCTCTTTGTGATCTGGGTTAAAGTGTTTGGTCTTCTAGGTTTCGCCAAAAAGCAGGAAATCATTAGAGCAATATCTGACATTGTGGGTGAATTTAAAGAAGTAGATGAGGAGTCTTTGAAGGGGGAAGGAGCTGTTAGGATAAAAGTGGGATGCTTGGACCCTAGTGCTATCAACTATTCTATCATAATATATATCAATGACATTGGATATAAGATAAAATGGGAGGCAGAGGTTGATCCAGAGGGGACTGGGTCTATTGATGGGGGGGGGGGACAATGATGATGATGATGCTGATGATCTGGATGATGATTACCCTCCAGGAGGAAAGAAAGGTGGGGGAAAGATGACAAAGGAAGTCCAAAGAAAAAGGAGCCTGCTAAAGATGCAGATGGCAAAGGGAGGATTGTCAGCCAGACTCAATCTGCCCCTCGAGCTGTTAAACGAAACTCTGAAAACTTGCAAAAGGCCATAATTCTGCAGGTGGAGAATGAGGTGGGGGTCACTGCTAAGGGTGAACTTCTTATTGAATCAACTGCTGTGGAGAAAAAGGCAGACGAGGCAGTGGTGCTATGGAAATCTGAGGATTTTTCACAACCAGAACTGTTTGAGCAAGTTTCACAGGAGAAGGATAAAAGTGGTGACCTTCTCAAAAGAATGGATGTGGATTTAAAATTTGGGGGTGTTAGATTATTCACAGATGAAGAGGGGGAGAAATGTGCTATCCCAACTGACTCAGATATTGAGTTGATGAGGGCAGAGCAAGAGGATGACAGTGAACAACTTGATCTGGAAAGTGAAGCAGAGTTACAGAACAGGGAGGATAAGTTCCAGAAAGTCAGGCACAAGAAAAATCAAGTTAGTTTGGTCAAGAGACAGAGTTCTAGGGTGAAGGATAAGAAGGTACCAGTTCATCTAAAAGCTGAGCTCAGGAAGTCCAAAATGAACATGACCTTAGGTATGTCATCTAAAAATTCTTATGCAATCTTTCAATTTGTTAGTCAGGATTATCTTATCAACATTGCTAGGGCTGGGGGAATTTCTTTGGGTGATAATTCTGAGGAAGTGAGATGCAACTTAGATGCTATTTGTGCTAGGGAATTGGCACAGGCTGCTATTTTTTATGCAGATAAGAGATTACAACAGATGGCTGAAAAAGCAAGTTTGGAAGAAGAAGGGGGACAGGGGGTCCCCCCCAATGAGAATAATGCGATTCTGGGGGTTCCTGTGGTAGAAATAGAGAATGATCAGTATATGGAGGGTCTGAAGGAGGAAGATAGGGATGAGTTGGATGATGCAGATAAAGAGAGTTCTGATAACCTGGGGGATTTTGACTTGCATGACCATGAGGGTCTGAGACAGAAGAAAAAGAAAGGGAAACAATCTGTGCAAAAGGGGTCTGGGCCGAAAAAGAGGGGGCGTCCTAGAAAGAAGTCTAAATCATGAGAGTGGTGTTCTGGAATGTTAGGGGTTTGGGGGCTGCAGGTAGACAAAGACAGTTGAGGGAGATGGCTTTTGAACAGAAAGTGGATATAATTTGCCTTCAGGAGACAATCAAACAAAGTTTTACTGACAGGGAATTGAGGAATCTAGTGGGAGATAACTTTACTTGGAGATATGTGGCAGCCGTGGGTCACTCTGGTGGTATTATGACTAGGGTTAAAGAGTTGTTGTTTGATATTGTTGATTGGGATCAAGTGGCCTTTTCTTTAAGAATGGTGATTAAAAATAAGAAGGATGGACAGAGTTGGGAGCTAACTAACATTTATGGTCCTGCTCAACAGGCACATAGGGGGGAGTTCCTAGCTGAAATTGGCAACAGAGTACAGCAAGGAGTTTATCCTATGATTCTGGGGGGGTGATTTCAATCTGTATCGATATCTAGATGAGAAATCTGGTGGTGGTGGGGTGGATGCGAGAAGAACTGAGGCTTTCAATAATTTTATTAATCATTATGAGTTGCAAGAACTGTTTAAGTTAGGGGGGAAATTCACCTGGACGAATAAGCAAATCAATCCCATCAGATGTGTTCTAGATAGAATACTGGTGACCACTAGTTGGGATCATTTATACCCTTTGGCCATAGTTAGTTCTCTTTTGAGGGTTGGCTCAGACCATTGCCCTTTGCTGTTAGACACTATAGAGGGGGAGAGAGTTTGGGGAAACAATTTTAGGTTCGAGATGGGTTGGTTTGAGCTGGAGGGTTTTAAGAAAGAATTGCTTGAGAAGTGGCCTGCTAGAATACAGAGCAAAATAATGGATTACTGGCATCTCCTTATGCCTTATCTGAGGAGATGGTTAAGGGGGTGGAGTGCTAATATGGTGAGCAAACAGAAAAAGAGAAGGAAAGAGATAGAACAAAAGCTGACTGAAATTGATAACATTGCCGAGTAGAGGGATTTGTTTCCTCGAGAATGGAAGGTTAGATATGAGCTGGAAAAGGAAGTAGAGCAGATCTATCTACAAGAAAAACTGTGGTGCCAAAGGAGAGGGGGTGAACAATGGCTGTTAAGAGGGGACAGCAATACCTCTTTTTTCCATAGGATTGCTAATGGTAGGAATAGGAAAAGGCACATTTTCTGTATACAGCAAGGGGAGGAGGTTATTTCATATTTCCAACAAATACAGACTCATATTTATGATTATTACAAGCAGTTGTTTGGGAGGGAAGAACTGAGAAACATATATTTGGAGCAGGGGGTTTGGGCTAACAGGTTAAGTTTGAATGAGAGGGATAATGAAAGCTTGATGAAACCTTTTGAATTGTCAGAAATTGATCAGGTCATGAAGAGTATGAAAACATATACTGCCCCTGGACCTGATGGTTTTCCAATGGGTTTCTATAAGAAACTTTGGCATGAATTTAGGGATTTGATCAAAGAGATGCTTGATGATCTTTAGAAAGGAATTTTAGACAGTGATAGAATAAAATATGGGGTGATCTCTCTACTGCCAAAAATTAAGGATGCTAATACAATAAAGCAATATAGACCCATTTGTCTTCAAAATGTGATTCTGAAAATTCTAACTAAAGCTTTAACCATGAGGATAGCTAGTGTGATTGGGGGGATTATTAACTAGACACAGACTGCGTTCATTCCTGGAAGGTATATTTTGGATGGGTGTGTAATTCTCCGTGAGGTTTTGCATGAGCTCCATAAAAAGAAAGAATCAGGTGTTATCTTTAAGATCGATTTTGAAAAGGTTTATGATAGGGTGCAGTGGGGGTTTCTTTATGAGGTGATGCAGAAGAAGAATTTTAACAACATTTTATTGAATGGATTAAGAAGATCACTGAAGGGGGTAGTCAGTATAAATATTAATGCAGAACATGGACCTTTTTTCAAGACCTTTAGGGGTCTGAGGCAGGGGGATCCTTTGTCTGCTATCTTATTTAATCTAATAGGGGATGCTTTGTCAGTTATTCTGGATGGTGCTAACAATAATGGGGTTTTGGAGGGGTTGGTTCCTAATCTGGTTCCAGGGGGTCTTACTCATCTCTAGTATGCTGATGACACTATTCTCTTTACTAAAGCTACTAAGGAAAATGTGTTAGCCTTGAAATTCTCTTGCTGTTCTGTTTCGAAGAGATGTTTGGAATGAAAATCAATTATCAGAAGAGTGAGGTTTATGTGTTGGGGGTTCCATAGGATGAGGAGGAATCGTATGCTGACATGCTTAATTGTAAAGTGGGTTCTCTTCCTTTTACTTACTTGGGTTTGCCTATGGGGGTTGGTAAGGTAGGAAAAAGGGACTTGCTTCCAATCATGCAAAAAATAGAGAAAAGATTTCAATCTTGGCATAGTGGTCATCTCTCCTATGGGGGGAGGGAGATCAGGATCAATACCTGTCTGTCCAGTGTCCCAATGTATGCTATGGGTTTTTTTAAGCTTCCTGAGGAGTTCCACAAAAACTTAGACACTATAAGGGGGAGATCTATTGGCAGGGGAATGGAAAGAAGAAGAAATATCACCTTATTATGTGGCAGGGCTTGTGTAGACCTAAGGACTTTGGTGGCTTGGGTTTCATGGACACTAGGACCATGAATATTTGCCTGTTGAGTAAATGGATCATGAAGTTGGACCGTAGTAAAAAAAGCCGGACCGGTAAGTGACCCGGCCGACCTCTCGGTTCAGCGGTCCGCCGGTCCGACCGGTGACCCGGGCGGTCGAACCGCGGTTCACAAAGTACATGTATATTACATATTCACTCATATACACATGTCGTTGGATGGCCTGATGACTAGCTCTTTGCTCTCGTAACCCCTGGACCCGGGTTCGAATCCCACATAGCGCACCATTTCTTGCTATTTTTGCCATAAAAAGACCACCAGCTGCACCAAATGGGCCTTTAAACAGCCCACTGTGGCCCATTAGTGTGTCTAGCCGGTCCAACCAGTGCCGGTTTAGTGTCCGGTTCGCCGAAAACCGGCCGGTTCAGCCGGTTCAGAGCGCACCATTTCTTGCTATTTTTGCCATAAAAAGACCACCAGCTGCACCAAATGGGCCTTTAAACAGCCCACTGTGGCCCATTAGTGTGTCTAGCCGGTCCAACCAGTGCCGGTTTAGTGTCCGGTTCGCCGAAAACCGGCCGGTTCAGCGGGTTCAGAGCGCACCATTTCTTGCTATTTTTGCCATAAAAAGACCACCAGCTGCACCAAATGGGCCTTTAAACAGCCCACTGTGGCCCATTAGTGTGTCTAGCCGGTCCAACCAGTGCCGGTTTAGTGTCCGGTTCGCCGAAAACCGGCCGGTTCAGCCGGTTCAGAGCGGTTCGACTTCATGTCCTGTCTTTAAAGGAAACCAAACCGTGGTCACCTCTGGTTCCGGTTTTTTCCACTATGCTCAGGACATGAGCTGTGTTGTTCTTAGGAATAAGTACTTAGGGAGGGGCAGTTTTTTCAGGAGTTCTGCTGGTGGGGGGTCCCAGTTTTGGAAAGGCCTTCATGAGTGCAAAGTCTGGTTAAACTATTTGGTAGTTAAGAAGATTGGTAATGGAGAAAAAACACAGTTCTGGGAGGATGTTTGGTTGGGAGATGTTCCCCTAAGAATTTTGTTTCCTTCCTTATATATGGTGAATAATCAACAACATCTTTCGGTTAGAGAGCTTTTGGGTGCCCCTAATTGGGATTTGTCCTTTAGAAGAAATCTGGACCAGTCCGACAAGGCTCAATTAGACGTTTTGAAAAGTTTGCTGCAGGATGTGAGGCTAGATGATTTGCCTGACAGCTTAATTTGGCCTCATGAGAAGAATAAGAAGTTCACTACTTAATCTATGTATAGGTTGTTAAAGTTTGCGGGTGTTGTGGACAAAGAGATGATAGAGATTTGGGGGTGCAAAGTTCCGTTGAAAGTCAAGCATTTCTTGTTTTTGGCTGGGAGAGGGAGAATACCTTGTGCTGAACTCTTAGTTCAGAGAAATTGGAGGGGGTACTAAATTTTGTAAATTATGCTTGAGAACTGAATCTACTAACCATGTTATTTTTACTTGTCCTATTGCTTGCTTTGCTTGGTGCTCTGTAATGGAGGTAATTGGGGGGGGGGGGGGTTAATTCCAACTAATATTTGGGATGGTATAAGAGCTGTTAAGGATAAATTGGGGGTGAATTTAGGCCTTTTTCTTTGTGGTAGTTTGTGCTGGGTTTTGTGGTTGGTAAGAAATGACTTTGTTTGTGAGAATAAATTTCCTTGATGCAGATATGGAAGGTGCTGCTGTCAAAAGAAAGAGATCGCGAAGCTTTGAACGCGCTGCTTGAGAAGCTGAAGGCTAAGCTGGAGTCTCTACGTCCTGTGAATGTGCTACCGGACAATATTAGTGCTTAAGCCAGTGATGTTGCTCTTAGGGGTTTAGTCATTTGGATGTCCTTCTTGGCGGGGTTTGTAAGCCTTTTGGGGTTTAGTTTTCTAGCACGTGATGGGTACTGGCAGCCCCAGTTTTACTCTGTTTTTCCTTTAAGTTTTTTTTGTATTCAGACCTTGTTTTGTTTGGCTTTCTCCCAAAAGCCGGGTAATCAAATTACCTGTTATAAAAAAAAAGAAGAAGACACCACTCTTCCAATGCAAACACCACTATTCTATACTTAAATTTCATTATACTTATCTTACATGATGTCTTGGATGTTGTGTAGAAACCATGTCCCATGCAAGACATGGTTTCCTTCTCGTTTCTCATTTATTCACTTGCCATATCATCTTTTATCCTAGGTAGCAGCTTATTTAATATTCCCTCTATCCACAAAAGTTGCACCTATTTCACATTTGAGTTTTTTTCAAATTGGTTGTTCCTATTTGTAGTCTTTATGCATTCAGTACTTAAGTGAAAAGATAAATTAAATATTTTATTAGAACCCAAGGAGTCATCTAAATACTCAATGGTTGCATACCTGCATTCACTCCTTGATTGTGTAACATCCAAGGTGATTTAATTTCTCTTTTGTCTTGGTGTCAAAAGTAATATGTGTAACTTTTATAGATAGAGGGAGTGCTATGGAGACCATGTTAGTCATTAGATTGGGAATGGCCTAATAAGAACATTTTTTCTGTGGGATCTCTTTTCAATCAGGTAGTTATACCGTCCTTTCTGTGATAATAGATGTTTCAGTCATCAATGCACCTGAAGGGAAAGAGTCCAGGCAAAAAAGACAAGCTAAAACAATAGTAGTACGTTTTGTAGGCGTGCTTCCGGTAACCTTCGATCCTACTGGATGATTTGCTCCGAAGAAACCAACTAATCCACCATTTCAAAATATTCCACAAGTGTGAGCTCTAACAATTTGACAGTGCTTAGCCTGTGAAACATTGAGCTGCATGCCATCAGCCGTAACAACAATAGGGGAAGTGCAGACAAGATGGGGGCTTTTAACTATTTGCCACATTTAGATTTGGCAAATAACTATTTGCCACTCCTATCTCAATGACGTGTGGGTCCACATATGTCTATGACATGTGGATCCAGTGGCAAAAAGTTAATTGCCACATCTAAATATGGCAAATGGTTAAATATATCAACAAGATGTACGGCAGTTTAATTTCTAGCTGGCACTCCATTCCAAAGTTATGCCCCGGGATTGCATGTTGTTATGCTTCATTCCCATCCGCTCACTAAAGAGTTTGGTCAACTGTCGAACAAACTGCCATGAACGAACAATATGTGTGAAAGTTCATTCACAAGGAGCATCAGCAAGAACTTGATGAGCTTATACTAGAAGTGATGAACATACGTGTGACACAGATGCCAAACATTGATGACTTTTTGGAACTATAAATCTGGAAAAAAATTTATGCAACACTCATTGCTCAATATATAAATAGGGAACAAAGTCTCCTGATGCCAACTGATATAGAGGACTCTTCCCCTCTCTTGATTAGGGTTTACTTTAATTTGAGAGACATTGGAGTAAAACAAATAGATATGTATGTATACATTGATGTAATTTATCGAGGGATTCATTTTGGTAAGTAGTAGAGACTTTAAATGATGAGCTTGAGGTTAACCACGATCTCTCAGTGGTACTCGGTAACCTCAAAATCGCCATCAACAGTCTACCAAAAAAAACTTTGCACGATAAATTTGTTGTTGCAAAAAGAACTTGTCCCTTCTATGTTAAGCTGGCACGCCATATGAAACAAAATGGTAAAACATTAGCAAATTATAGCACTATGGTCACAAAAATAAGGTAAATTCTAAAAGTAGAATTCAGAGAGTGTCCATTTTTTTAGAATGGAGAATAGTTAATATTTCTGTATGAGAACGGTTGCGAGAGTAGAATGGAGGGAGGGATCAATTGGGAGAGGGGAGAGATGAGTGAGGAGTAGATTAAGAGGGTGAAGAGGAATTTCGCCACTCCTTCCACGTTGACAGGACAAGGGCGAGGCAAATTAATGGAAATGATAAAAAAATAATAACAAGGTTAAGATCCCGATCATCCATTGCTTATATATTTGCTCATCTATAAATACGACGCCATCATCATCGTGTATTATTGTATATATTAGCCCCAATAAATTTTGTTGCACACGGTGGCACATCACCACGAATGGAAGTGTGAGACCAAACAACATATGGGAACTGGATTACTATCGATGATAGTGACCAAACTTGTCCCAGGATTGGAAGTCCAAACATGACAAGCAGCATCAGCCAGGCCGCCTCTCTAATGCGCGGGGTGATCGCTTGCATAGGAGGAGCGCGATCGGAGTCTACAAAAAAGACACACGTGCACATCCCACGTTCCCATCCGTCCATCGGAGAAGAGGTTTGCGTGAATGCATCCTAGAAAAGCCCATCGAGCCATTCCGAGTGGAGTCTAGTGCGCGGAAGTTTGGCCCATGTGCATTTTGAAAGGAGCCCGTGTGTTGTATATTTTCCACTGCCTAGTTCCTGTGTGTTATAACTTTTGAGCCCACTTGCAACTTTCTAGCACACGTGTCTGACAGACCATGCATTGGACAACCCACATGCTTGTATCTCCCGTCCATTTGCACACTTGCATTAGGACTAGCTCATAATTTTTCTTAGGTATAAAACTTTTTTTATTGAACTTTCTACATGATATCTTTATATATATAAACTTTTTGCACATAAAGTTTTGGTGTAGAAACATTGTACGAATGAATTTTTAACAACTTTCAGTAATCAAGTTAAAAAAAAACTATGCATATCATGATGGGCCTGGCCTAATTAAAAACTAGTAGGCTTATACAGCTCCATCGTGTCTTGCACCTTGCAGGAGAGCCCATTTGATTGATAGTGCAGGCAGCTTCTTGCACGTAATTAGGTTCTCTCGATTAGGAAAGTTTGCCGGATTAGAAAAATAACGTGCGCCTCGGTGTGTGGCCACGCATGCCAAACCTGTCAAAACTCGTTCGCGCCGAGGAGCTAACGCAAACGTTCGCGTATTAGGTTTTCCGGGCCCATGATGTTGTAGAATCGTCTTCCACCTCCATCCGCCTATCTCTTTCCCTCCTGGAAGAACCCTAACGCTGCTGCGCTGCTTGATTCCCCTCCTCAAACGTTTCATCTTCGGATTGAGTACGAAAATCTGAAAATCGGTTTCTTATGTTGAGGGCATCGTTTCCCCCAAATCTCCCTACCCAATCGAGTCCTTAATCACCTATAAGGACATAACCGACGATTTTACTCCCTCCTCTGTAAAATCAAAGTGTTTTTTGATTCTTATTCTATGATGAACAATTAGCATCTGTGATTATTGATTTTGATATTTGGAGATTATCGTCGAAGTGGTTTTGGAGATAATCAATTTTCAGGTGATGATCGGATTCACTGTTATTTTATGTGATCGGTCTGACAGGGCTGTGTATGTCAGTCAGACTGGTGGTGATCGAGCGGTCAGACCGGCCGGCCCGCGGTCTGACTGGCTGACGCTGTGTCGGTTTCGGTTTCGGGTTGTTTCTTTGGATATCCGTGATTGTTTCATGGTTATGGCTTCTAGATGAATACTATACGTATGTAATACTGTTGTTTGCTACTAATGAATCAAGTTGGAGATAGCTTGGTCTCGGAATATGGTTTCTTTGTTTGTTTCATGTGTAGATGACTCGATGCCTCGGGAGAGTATTTGCGGTGATGGACCGGGAGTCGACTTGGTGGTAAGACGATGTCCGTGGTGGTCAGATAATATGCGGGATACTAAGGCTAGAGTTGATGCACGTGGTTGGTGAAGATTCCATATGGCATACGACGGAGGTATTGTGTGCGTATGGGATGCGGAGTCGAATTTGGAAGGAGTCCAAATTTGGTACAATTGGTTATGTAAAGTTTGTATCTTGTACTAGAGTGTTCCCTAAGGTGTTTAGGACTCTTAGTATGAGTTTGGTTCATGGCTTTAGGCTGCCTATCTCTTGTATAAATAGAGGGGGAGCGTGAGGCTTCCCGGTATCGCTTTGTATTGCTTTGGAGAGCAATTGAGTTGCTAGATTAGCTAGGGTTTCGAGTTTAGTCGAGATTTTTGTAAGGAGTGCTGTTGTTGCACTTTGTAAACACAGAGAGAAGCAATAAAGTTGTCATCTACTTTCAGAGTTCTTCGATTTGTGTTTCACCGGGTTTTCGGCGGTCTAACCGGCGACTCACGGCGATTAGACCGGCGATGCTCTAGCGGTCAGATCGGCTAGAGCGAGGCGGTCAGACCAGCGGCGACTTCACACGCGGCAGGCGATTTTCAGGCGGTTGGACCGAGTGATCAACACCGGTCAGACCGGCGGCGCGAGAGCGGTCAAACCAGCGGATCAACTTCGGTCAGACCGATCTACATCGAATTTGAGGGTAACTTTTATTTCCGCTAAAAGTTTGGGTTTTTGGGTATACCAACCATTCACCCCCCTCTGGTTGGCTTAGTTCTTGTGATTCGATCCTACATCCTCCCCTTCCCGGTGCTGCTCGTTAACCAGACATCGAATGGGAGACGGACAATGGACGGACGAACAAAAATAGTTGGAAGCAGCATTTATTTTTTTAGTAGAGCTTTTTTTATTTGTTTATTATAAGAACTAGAACATCTAGTGTCGGTTTTTGACGAATACCAATGAGTTGTTATAGGTACCGGTTTTTATTTGTATACCCATTAAAAGACAAGAAAAATCTCATAGGTATCAGTTTTTTATGTACTGGCAACTATGATGGCGTTCTCTTTTAGAGTTCCAATCGTCGGTGTGCAAACTTTCTCAACTATGCTAAGCGACAAAGTGTCCCCCTAGTCCCTATCGCATCATTTCTTCCAATCAATACAAAGTTTCTCTTAATCTTGTCGATGCTATTGATCACCCAGGCCGGCAAGTTGATGGCGACCAGTAGGTAAACTAGGATAGAACTTAGGAATAATTTGCCAGCATTATCCTTCTAGTTGGAGCCCCACTCCGGTGCTTTCTACTCGAAGTAGAAAGAAATCTGGGCCATTGATCATATTTAATTGTAGGGCTGAGATCTAGTTCTACTCCCACCAGCATTAGTGGAAGTAGAAATGTGAAAGGGTGTTTTCATCAAGGGAAAAAAATAAAGTAGGGGTATTATCGTATTTTTTCAGTCTCTTACTCACCCTATCCCTATCCGATTCCTCTCGCATCGTCGCCATTTCACCACTCCCCGTCGCCATTCCCCTCCATCCCCGCCTCCGTCGCCGACCATCTCCCTCGCCGCCTCCAGCGCCGTCGCCTTCTCCGCTCCCTCGTCGCCCTCGCCCTTCCTCGCCGCCTTCTCCCCCGCCAGCGCCCCTCCGTCGACGTCCGCCTCCCCCGCTATCGGCGGCTTCCCTCCGTCGAAGCCCTTCCTCGTCGCCCTCGCCGCCTTCTCCTCCGCCAGCGTCTCCGCGCCGGCTTGTGAGCCCCCACCGTCGCCGTCATCCTCCCCCGCCCCCTTCTCCAGCAAGTCGCGTCACGTCGCCGTCCCTCCACCCGCCTCCACCGGCTCGCGATGAGCCCTCTTCGCCGCGTCGCCTCCCCCCGCCACAGCCGCCACGTTCTCCTCCCCATGGACCGCCGCCCCCTTCTCCACTCCACCGCTGTCACCATCGACCTAGCCGCCGTCGCCATCGACCTAGCCGCCGTTGCGGCTCTCCCCTCCCCATGATCCCCTGCCCCCTTCTCCGTGGAAATCGACCTAGCCGCCGTCACAACTCACCCCTCCTCATCAACCGCCGCCCCCTTCTCCACCGTGCCGGTACCGCTGGCGTCCCCCTGCATCCGCCGCTCATGTCGTTCTCCTCTGCGCCACCAGCAATCCCGCGTCGATCTCCTCCGAGTCTCCCTCTGGCAACCTCCACCTTGGCTAGTGGTAAGTAAACGAGTCAAAATGTCTTACTGTTATGATTTTGCAGATAAAGGTTGTCTGTTCTTCAATCCATTGTATTGTATTTTGATTATTTGATTGAATGGTTGGGAGCAGGGTCAGTTTGCAAGATGGTGGCATGCGCGGAGGGGATCCGCATGCTGGCGAAGGGGTTATCGGTGTTCAGGTGCGACGTTGAAGCATATGCACGTCGGTGACGTCGACAGCTTACTGCCCTGAGTCACCCTGAAGCGTAAGGTTTCATATACCGCTCCTTCTCAAATGGATTCAAATATGAACTATGAATATTATCTCAAAAAGGCATCAATGTTAGGGATCCGTCAAATACCCAAGTAGTATCTAAATGATTTAATAAGGGAAAGAGAGCATAGTAAGGTAATTGTGGTAAATGTTCGACAAATAATCCATTTATGTCGTGGTTGGTAGCAGTGGACGATCTTTAATCTTGTTCAGTTCGGAGTTGATCAAAATTCCGGCCAAGTCCTATCGAAATGTTTTCACATCCTTCTGCATAATGTAAAGGGAGTGCATTTTAAATCGTTTTTCGAAATGGGAAGCACTGGTGCAAAATGTGAATAGAGGTCGTTGTAGTTGCCTGTATTTGAATTTCTGGGAGATAAGATCCGCTCCAATGCTCCATGAACTTAAGGGTGTACAGGCCACACGAGACGCTACAAGAATTTAGTCGTTAGGCTAACACGTTTCCGTAATTGAATAATGTGAATATCATGTGGAAGAGTTTGAGTCACCCACCCGTCTCCTTGTTTTGGAAATTTTTGGACTTTGTTGTATTCCCATTTGGTAATATTGAAATTAGGCCAATCATGTTTTAACTATGGGTGTTGATTCTCTATCCCGTGTAATCCCCTCTCGGTAGCTAGCAGCTGGGAAGTTTCGTGCAACGTTGGTACGGTTAAAACATAGCAAAACCGATTTGAATTATACAAGTGGAAGTGTATCGCTTACCACATGCCTTAGATCGGGTCGATCTTTACTGATTGGCTTTGCGAGCGAATCTAGTATTTGCACCTCACGTCGCTTGGCGTTAAGAACGGCTAGGTACCAATGTGCATATTTAATATTAATTGGGAGGAAAATCTGCAGATGTTCAACAGTAAGATAGAGTCATAAATAGAATTAGCCATTACATAGATAGCTTAAATAAGTATTACCATGTCAAATGCTAGATAGTCGCGTGCCATATCTCTAATCCATCGTTTATCTTGAGGTTTGCTTGCTTCGACATGCACTCCCTCTACATTTAGTAGACCTGTTTTAATGGCCATCTCTAGGAAGGCCTTGCCATCTCCCCTGATTCCTTTCTCTTTATAGCGGAGGCATTGGATGTATGCATCCATGACCTGAATTTGAGGTTAGTTGAGTTACATAACAAATATAGTTATAAAAGAATAGTAGGCTTGTTAAATAGGCAAACTTACATCATCATTCAAGAATTCTAGTTGTGTTAGTACTTTCATTCTTATCCGTTTAACCTCTAGTTCTTCAATATGCACCATCACTTTGTTATCCTTCGTGTTATTAATGTAGGTAATGAAAGGGTCTTCTTTTTTAGTCAACTCTACGAAGGTAGGATAAATTAGTAATAGATCTATAGAAATGTTAAATGGTTAGGCATTACCTTATGAATTTTTTAACGATGTGTGGCCATTCGTTTTTTTCTTCTTTTGACCTCGTAAGGCGTTCTTTGGTGGGCCTTTGTCTATGATTTTTTTGGGTAAGATCTTCCTTCTTAATGTACACTAGAAAAGGGTAAGTCAAATCAGTAACACACAAACATAGAATATAAGTAAAAAATTATGGATGATGTAGAGAGTTCATACATTCAGATATTTCATTCGGTGTTTGGTTGTTTTGTTTCCTCTTCTTTTCACCCCCGTAAGTCGTCTGTGTCTGGCATGTTAGCTTCTTTATCCGTTTGCGCTTGAAAAGGAGGAAAGTTAGTACCATTGACATGAGCATATGTAACTATTAAATAGCATAGTACCTATTGTTTTCTTTGTTTGTGCTTGGGTTCTGATTATGTCGTTCTTTTTACCCCTTGTTTCATAGATGAAGTCAGTTCGATTAGTCGGTTTGTATGTTCTTCCTGTAGGACCTGTAAGCCTCTTCCTGCTTTGATTGCTCTGGTTCTGTTGTCCTGTTAGGTAACAAAGTGCACGTTAGTATTATGATAAGTTGTAGAAACGTTAAGGAGAGAATTAAAATTCAGTTTACCTTCGTTTCACAAGTCATGTTTACATTTTGGTTTATATAGGACTCTTTGTTATGATTTGGTACATGCTCCCTGGGATCAATTTGTTCTTGTTCAACATCCTGCAATAGCGTCAACCTTTTTTTAGCGGTGTTACGTAAGTAATAATGATTAACAGTCTAGCTTATCATCTTTACCTCAAACACATGCCTAGTATCTTTTCGTTCTGGGCATTTTGAATCATTTTCGATGCAATCTAGTATCAATGATCGCATACGTGGCCAAAAATCCTTTGTGAAATCGTTGAAATTATCTTGTAAAGTTTGGATGCTTTCTTGTATCCTTTCTTGTAAAGTGATATCGGCTGATTGTTCAGTGGATGTTATAGAATGTACCTGAATAGCACAAGTGAGAAAAGGATGTCAAACACATTTTGTTAAATAGAGTTCGTATTAAAACCCCATAATATATACCTCTTAAGAAGTGCATAGAAAATCTTCATTGGTACGTGTTTCTGAGTCATTGTCGTGCGCTTTTTCATCGGGGATTTCATTGCAATCTATAGTTCCCCTAATGTCGTCGACAACCTATGTTTTAGTCAAAAAAGTGTATTAGAGATTTTACAGACAATTGATATAATTAGTGCATAGTATTAAAAATGAGATAGTTACCTTCCCTGTTCCAAAAAGGTAAGAAAGTCATTTTTTTTTCTTTTATTTTGTCCCAGTACTAAATTAGTGGCCTTTGATGGCCAGAATGATATATTGTCGTAGCCAATATATCCATTCGCACTTTTTCCCAATACCAAATCTGCAAGCATTTGTACATAAGATAATGAGTATTGCTATGAAAATATGTTAATGTCAATTTTGTAAACATACTCAATCTATGCATTGTTTTGAAACGAACCTGTAAGAGGCATACGTTCCCCTCAATGTTTGTTTCCTTCTCTCTAAATTTTAATATGCCTTTCAGTAACTGATTCAGGGTTAGACTAGACTTGTTTAGTTCCCTCATTTTGTCAACATCGTCGACGAGATTGAGATATTCTGAGCGCACATATCTTTGAGTTGTAGGACATATGAAGGATCCAATTGAGAAAAGAATAAATCTTCGAATGAAGTGGTCATCGTAGCTCGAGGAGTTGATTATTGCTTCCCGTAATGCTTCTAAAGTAATTGTTGTTTGTCCTTTCTTCTTGTACAGGTTGAACAATTCAGGTTTATTGATTTTTGGTGCCTCAAATATCTCATCTCCTTTCGATGGCAGTCCAAGCAAACAATCGACAGCATCGAGTGTCATCGTTACGAACGTACCGTTAATATTGAATGCTTTATTCTCCTTGTCGTAGCTTCTTGCAATCTCATTGCACAAGTCCCGGTAAATATGTATTTTGTTAATCTTTAGCAAGTTGCCAAGACCTGAATCCTCGATAGCTTTCTTTTGAGGTGGACTTAGATGTAGTATTACCTCGGACATGGCAGGTGGAGAGCAAACTAGAGTTCCCTGATTAACAGAAAAGAGAATAAGAGTTTAGTCCATGTGAAAATTTATGCAATTGCACATATATCTGATTGCACATTACCAAACCTAGAGATCAATTAATCCGGCTAGAAATCAATTAGTATCTGTGTATTGTCTTGGCAGGACATGCAGTAATGCTGATGCATTTTTTCCTTTTCAGTACAAAACTGGTCTTCTTTTAATTCATTAGTTGTACAAAAACTGAAAACATAACAGAGAGTACTATTATCTTGAAACTAATGAGCAATGATAAAAAAGGAAAGACTGCAACAAACTTAAGCTGTAATGTATGCATTAATCATTTTTTTATCCTTTACAAAAATACATGAACGCACAAGAAATTAATCGAGTAGACGTTTCCAGGGCAGATAAGACTAGGAAAATGCTTGCTGAAGTCCTGCTCAAGGGATTGCAAGGAAGCAGGTAATTCTCTGCCTAGAATGTATAATTCAGTAGACTTCATTTCTCAATGGAACTTAATTTTTACTGGGATTTCTAGGCCTGTCACTCTCATCGGGTTTTCCCTAGGGGCACGTGTTGTCGTCAAGTGTTTGCAGGTACTAGCTTTGTTGGGAAATAATGGTACCTCTTAACTATGTGCATATATGAAACTTTATTTATAGCTTTTTTGGCTGACCTTCCAGTTTGAATGGGGATCAATAAGGCTGGCTGTGCAGGACATGCATGTCTTTATTAGTACCTGCTCATCAATCAAAATATACCAAACCTACTAAAATCTGTCATCCATGTAGAAGTAGCAAAGTACTCCTACCCCTTCTTTATTAATCTATTCTAGCAGTTGATTTAATCCTGTGTAAATGATCACTATTATGTTAAATAGTCACAAATGTTTCCTTTAATCATGTGTAATATCCAGCACGGGGGGCAATCCATGTCAGGGCTATAGAGCATTTTTGTCTCTAAAAAGTGATGAACTGTAATCTATTAGCAATGAATCATCCCCTCCTGCTCTTCTCCTTTTTATTTTCCCTTTGATGAGAAGCATAAGCTCAATTATAAACATTTGGTGCAGGTATCAGTTGTTCATTTTTAAGAATGCATGGTTGAACCTTGTCGATTTCTATAGTAATCCGGTGAGACATAGAAACATTATGTCTGTTCTCCTTCCTTTATGAAAGTATCCATCAATCTTCACAGTTTTGTTTAATTCACTAAAAAAGTTAATATGTATATGCTCTGTAGGTGGGGAAAATCAGCTATATGTTGGCTAACAATAGTGTAGGGGGCTGCATTATGAGTTAAAACTGACCCCTGTAAACTGTTGCATGTATTCTCCATGTTGCAGGCCCATATTTCTTGGAACATCTTGCCATGCTGTTCACTCTGTGAGGCTGCTACATCCTCTATACAATTGCTCCAGAGACTAGCCAGAGCTCAAAAGAGGCATGTAGTTTAATCAGGGGAGAGACTATATTCATTAACAATCTAATCATATGTGCTGTACTTATCGTAGCGCCTTAGAACTATTGCAATTTTTGCTTGAGGAGTCTAAGATTTCGACAACTGATGTATACAAGAGCTGAGAGTGAATGTTGTATGTAAAAAGACGTACCCGTTTTTTCTTCTGTTGGCTTGTGCCCGTCATCGCTGCATGAGATTGTTTTCGTTTGCTCCCTGTCGGGGGCTCGTAATTTGGCCTCATGTTGTTATTTCGTAATTTTTGCCCAGAACATGTGAACAAATCGAGAACTGTCTCCTCTATCCAAATATATATATGTTACGTGTGGATTAAGCTCTCGGTACGGAATAATAGGAGATCAATATGTTAGACGGTTATTACCTATTCTAAACCCACTGCTACGAAAAACAGATAATTCGGAAGAAAAAAAACACAGCTAATTCGGTCTAAAAAATAACAGATAAATCGGCAGAATAAAATATAAGTGTAATTTGGACGGAAAAAATAACAGATAATTCGACACAAAAAATTCGGTTAGACAACGGATATTCTGTTAGACTTCTATCACCTAATCACGGCCTACATCGCTAGTATTTGTTTAAAAAACCTCGTGTATTTAAAACGGAATAATAGGACATCGTTAATATAACACAGGAAGGTCGATAAGTTTCGACAAGATTTTATAGATATATTCTTGCACGATTCAAAATGACTATGGAGTATATCGTTCCGCTATTTTTCCGTTTTTCCCTTTTTTGTTTAAAGATAAAAAGGATGGACAGGTACCGATCTCATTTTCATTCTTCATAATCTCCTTTCTCCCCGATCTCATCTTCCTCCGTGTGCATCTCTTACTCCGTCAATCTCATCTTCCTCCGTGATTGCAATATGTCTGGTTCCTCAGTGTATCCCGAAGCAGATTCTGCCGTTCAGGTATATCCCGAAGCAGAGGTGAGTGCATGTTCATGTATACACTTGTGAGTTCTGAGACATATAATAGACTTATTTATCTTCGATTACTAGTTGCCAGCAATGGTCTAAGAGTACTTCGGTTACTGCACATCTTATGCTGCCTAGATGTTATCCTTTTTCTTTTCCCTATGAATAGATCTACTCTCTTTGCATTGCGTGTACTGTATCTTAGATTCATTGGTTGGGTCCAACGCACTTTCCCTGGCCTTTATTTAGCTCGGATCCTGTTTACACTGTTTTCAAGCAATCAATCACCAAATTAAAACAGATCTGTAAACCCTGATTACATATGCGATCGACTTTTGGTCCTTGTCATCTGGTTGTCACTTAATTGTTTACGATTTGGGGATAATTTTCTTTTCTAATTCATTAGCGATGAGAGCGCCGTACATTGTTGAGAGACTATCATTACCATTTGTTGCACTAGCAATTCGCTCAAGTATATCGACATATTATGTTATTTCTTATTTAACCTAGTGCTTAATTTGTTACTCTATTTTTTGCCGTCTTCCGTTTTTTCTCTTAAGTATCAACTAACTCAAAAACTTGCATGAATAACCTAAACTTTGACCACAATTTTCTTAACCATTAGTCCACACAAAATGTTTGTTGTGAAACTAATTTGCTATTTGTCCATGTTTGACTTTTGTAACGAAATTTTGGAGTATTTTAAGTTTTTATTTTATTTTTTCATTTAGAAATGACCTAGATTATAGTATGTTGTTTCGTATTAGTAAAACTTATTATTAAGTCGCAGAATTCAACAGCCACCGAAACAACATCATCACTACGACATATAATCCGTCAAAATCGGTCGATGTCATGTGTTACTACTCAAGTTTGTTAATTGGCACAATAGTTTATATGATGATCAACTAAGCCGTTGATTTTTTTTCCTTCTTAAATGCAGCTTGATGATTTAACATGTGGCGATGAAAACATGTTAGCCATGTTTAATGTTCTAAAGAACAAAAAATCTGCAAGGCTCGAAAACCTTGTGTTGGCTAGAAATTCATTTTCCAGAACTGTATACAACATAAATACTTTTTCAAATCTTGTTTATGTTGGAAGGGTACAAATAACTGTGGATGGTGATGGCCGTCATATTGTATGTAAGTGTGTCATTACTTGTTTTCTATTTTTGTTGCTACAAATCTGTGTACTCTATACCTTGATGCTATTATATTTGTTGGTATAGACCCAAGGAATGCACCAACGACAGAAGACATAGCTAGTGGAAAGGTAAAAAATAACCATTTTATAATAAGGACGGATTTTAGGGACTGGCAGGTATGTAGTCATTTTTATATAATATTGTTAATGGTCTCCTCTTCGATTTGGTTGCCCATATTTTAATTCAATATGTTTTAATCTTGCTTCACATTTGTGGGTAGATGATGAAAGACATGGTTGTGGATGGTGAAGAGCTAATGCACGGTCCTCAGCTCACCACACATGGCACCAATGCCAGCAATACGCCACCAATCGTAGTCATCCAGGATGAGGAGGCGGCGGCCACCACCACGTGTGAGAAAATGGAGATGCAGGAGGCTCGCCACAAGTTGAACCGTAGTCTCTTCCAAGACGATGACAAATAATTACATTCACTGTAATCCTGCATAAGCCGTCTCCGAAGAAATCTAAGATGTGAGCTTCGCATTGGGAGGATATTTTTTCAAAAAGTTATGAGATGTTCATTTGTCAATAAGATGTTTTATTTTTAATATTCTAAGTTAGTTTGCTCGGATGTTCATTTGGAATAAGCTAGTTGATAAATATTTATTAAATGATACTCTATTTGGATATTTACTAAATGGAACTCTATTTGGTTATTCACGTGTGAGATACCTGTGGTTCAGTGCACAAATACTGCACCTTTGGTTAAGTGCGATTCTTCTTTCAGTCCAGCAGGGTTGCATTCATTCCCGAACCTGAAATATGAAGATTTTCGTTCAAAAATTGGCTCCAACAGAGTCCCTAGCGAAGTATGTGGTGATGTATTTCCTATAGGGTATACACTATATATAATTTTTATCCAGAAAATATATAAACGTGTTCAAGTAAAACAACTGGAATAGGATCCTAATTTCATCATCATGCCGATTTTATTCGATGATTTTATTGGATTTTGATTTCGGAATTCATCGATCACAAATAGAGGAAAATTAATTAGGAATTAACCCTGAAATTAGATTTGGTTAAAGAAATAAATTATAATTTAAAGTAAAGATTATGTAAGGATAGAAATAAATAAAATATCATCGCGGACATATTTGTATCAATTAGATTTAAATGCAATGGAATAAGAATTAACCCTAATTAAAAATTTAAATAAATTATATAAATAAAATATGAGTAATATTAATCTAGAGTGGATCCATTGGTTGGGCTAATACACATATTGAGTAAACTTCATTCATGCAAGATTTAGAAATTATAGAATCAAATTTATATGGAAAATAAACTAAAATCGGGAAAAATAGGAAAAATCACTATTCATCGACCGCCAGGTGTTCGATCGCGTTCCCTAGCCCTAGCCCCTCCGCTGCCTCGTGCCCCGTGCCGCCCCTGCCGCGCCAACTCCCCTCTGCCGTCGCCGTCGTCATCACCGCGCGTGCCGCCGTCGCCTCGCCGCCCGCCCGTCGCCATCGCCGCCTGCCGCGTGCGCGGCGTCGCCCGCCCGTCGCGCGCGCCGCCGCCGCTGCCGCGCCATCACCGTCGCGTCGTCGTCGGCCTCGTGCCTTGAGCCGCCGCGCGGCCGTCCCCTCGCGCCTGCGCCCCGCCGCGCGGCCGACCCCTCGACGCCGCCCCGAGTCCCGTGCCGCCCCTGCCGCGCCGCGCCAACGTCGCCGCGCCGTCGCCATCGCCACCCGTCCATCACGCCGCCGCTGTCGCGCCGCGCGCCGTCGCCATCACCGTGGGTCGCCGTCGTCCCGCGACTCGTGCCGCCCGTCGTCGCGTCGCCGCTGCCGCCCGTCGCGTCATCCCGAGCCCCGTGCCGCCGCCTCGCGCCCCGCGCCCGTGCCGTCGCGCGTCGCTCGCCGCCATCCCGTCGCGCCGTCCCATCGCCGCAGCTGCCGCCCGCCGTCGCGTCGCTGCTGCCGAGCCGTCGCCGTTGCTGCTTCGCGCCCCGCGCCGCGCTGCGCGCCGTCCCGTCGCCGCGCGCCGTCACCACCGCTGTCACATCGCGCGTCGCCGCATCCGTCGCATCGCCTCGTGCCGTGCGCCCCTGCCTCGTGCCGCCCGCCGTCGCGTCTCCCCTCTCCCCCTTATCTCTTCCCCTCCCCCTCCCCTCCTCCCCTCTCTACAAGTACCCCCTCTCTCCATTTTCCCTCACCCCATCTCACCTTCCTCCCCTTTTCCCTCTCCACCGCGCCGCCGTTCCCGTGCCGCCGCGCTGCCGCTCTCGTGCCACCGCGCCGCCGTTCCCGTGCTGCCGCGCCGCCATTCCCATGCCGCCGCGCCGCCGTTCCCGTGCCGCTGCTCCCGCGCCACCGTGCGCCACCGTCACTGCCGCCGCCGGTGAGCCGCCCTCCTTCCCCTCGCGTCCACCGCCGCCACCGCTCGGGTGGGAGAGAGCCGAGAGAGAGAGGGAGAGGAAAAGAGAGGCCGGCAGAGAGAAAAAGGAGAGGAAGAGAGAAAAGAAAGAAAAAGAGAAAGAGAGAAAAGAAAGAAAAAAAAGAAAAGAAAAGAAAAGAGAAAAGGGAGAAAAAAGGAAAAGGAAAAATAAATAGAAAATTTGGAAGAAAATTAGGGAGGTCAATAGTTTAGAAAATTTAAAATAATTAGAATTTAATTATAGAATAATTATGGTCGTAGAATTGCAAAATTTAATTATTCTTGGTAATTTCTAAAAGAAATCAATTCGTAGTAGTGATTTAGATATAATTAACAATTAGATGAATCTTTATGGACTATTATAGATCATTTTTTTGAATAATCTCTATAAGTAATCAATTCACGGTAGAAATTCGGATTTAATCGCTAGGAATTTTAGACGTATATTATATTTAATCGTTTAGTCATAGACTAAATTAAAACGTATAATATTATAAGATAATTTTAGGATTCCGTCCGACATTTAGCTCGCGATAGAAATTTCTAACCTATTATATGGATATAATGCTCGGGTAGATTAAATTAAAAACTTACGATAACAAAATATTTATACCCGCAAAATAGTTTAGGATATAAAAAAAAATCAAAATTGGGTTTGCCCTAGTTTGCGAATAGTAAAGTTAATATAAAAGAATCAACTTTTGCATTCGACTTCCATTTGGATTTATTTGGATTTTTATTTGAATTCTAACCGAATTCAAATCGTTTCTTCGCACGTAATTTTAGAGCCCGAGGGAGTTGCGGATCCAAGCGAGGACCAAGACCCGCAAGACTTTGAGCAAGGCAAGTCATCACTATTCCTTGAACATGTTGATCCCAATTGCGAAATTATTTTGTTTACAAATAAAATTGCATGCAATGATGAACACCCCACTTGTGATTATGCCATGCCTTGATTATTGTTTACCCTTAAAATCTTTGTAACCATGTTTACGTATGAGTCCCTAGTCAACTATGACAATTGCTTAGAAATGCTATTCTAGAATCATGCATACTCATATTTATCAAATGCTATATGCTTGAGCAATTACCTTTGGGAAGGTAATTGAGATGCGGCATGTGGAGACATGAGCGCCACATTGCTATGATATTGATGACATGATTTGTGAAAGGAGAAATAAATTTAACAACTGTTTTCGACTGGGGCGGACAAAGGATTTGGGTGGTATCTGGAAAAGGCTAGTACCGTCCCCGGTCAATTAAGGACCGAGCCATGAAGTTAAGCATGAAACGACCCCCGTACAACCGCAATTCTCGTATAGGTATAGACCTAGCGGAGTAGATAGCCGAGCGGAGGCAGTATCCCTGCATAGATGGTTCACCCCTGAGTGAGGCAGGTGCGCTACGGTGGGACAGCCGTTGAGGTAGGGCCGAGAGGCGTGCCCTACATCGGTGTCGCCATTGGTAGGACTGCCATGAGTGTGTGAGAGAGAGAACTTAACTTGAACCATAATTTAATATGTGTGTCAGACTTCTCTTTCCCGGGAGCGCCAGAACTCCTCTCACTGCTAGAAACATGGACGCCTAGAGTGCATGAGGATTTAAGTTCATGGAGCGGGTACTGCCAATGCGAGGTTATCGAAAAGCTTTGCCGTGACGCGTCTCATGTGTTGGGACGAGGCTCATGTGTTGGGCAGTCGCGGAGTGCGGGTAAAGTGTACATCCACTGCAATGTGAGTAAACCAAAACTATTCGAATAGCCGTGCTCGCGGTTATTGAGCACCGGGACATGTATTACACTTGGCTAGACTCTAAATTCTTTAACTTGTGTGGGATGGGATATTGCATGATGATTTTTATGCTGATGGAACCACTTCCTGAGAGGCGGGAATGTAGACGTCCTCAGAAAACCATGACGACTCAATGGCGGGAAGCTATCCTTGGAATCACAATGGATGGTGGACAGAACCGTCATTGTTTAATATAAATACTGGTACTAAAATTTGATCAGTCAATGCTAGGTCTTAGGCTTGTGAAAAGAATTACAAAACTGGCTTTATGCAAAAGAGTCATAGCCATCCTTTGAAATACCCCTTTCATATGCATTGTTGCTGTGGTGACTTGCTGAGTACGGTTGGTACTCACCCTTGCAAATATAAAATTAATCAGAAGCGGGAGATGAAGCTTCGGAGGATCCCTATGCCTACTACCAGGAGGGAGATGAAGACGATGGCGCTCAGTAGGTCTTAGTATGGTCATTGCCTGTGGCAATGGCATGCCGCTGCCTGAATTCCGCTGCCTCATCTATTTCTGCTTTTGGATGTATTCCGGACCGCTTGGTCCGATGATTTAAGACAATGCCTGCGGGCTTATGATGTAATAATTAGCACTAGACTCTCGTGTATGTGCTTTTGGTATTTCAGCCATGAACTCGTGTGTACCAGACTACTTGATCCAGGGAAATGGTACTGTTTACACGAATGATTCCTGTTATAAAAACGGGGGTCTACACGCTGGCTTGTGGTTGGTACGGTTATTGTCTCACAACAGTAGCTCGCGAACCGGTCCTTAATTGTCATGAGCATGACCTTCAAAACCATGTGCTCACAACCCACCATTGACAAGTTTTAATTATCATTTAATTATCAATTAATTATCTTAACACGATTAACCATTGTGAGCTACCATTAATTATAATCATAAATAATAATGTAGTATGATTCATCCCATTAATGAGCTAATGTTTCTAAGCATGGCTAAGCAATTATATATATATAGCATTTAGCTGAACCAAACCAATATATAAGGTTCTAGCTAATCAAATTATAACCCATAGGAAAATAAAGTCATCTTCGGCCATTAATTAATTGGGAAAGGCTCACCACCCAATGACATTCGAAAATAATGCATAAGTTGAAATAAAACATTAGCTTTAAACGGGTTCAACATGCTCAACATGCTCAAAGGGTTGTTTGGGATCTGTGTGACTTGCCTTGAGCTTCCTCAAACGCTTCTGAACCTTCCTCAACGTAATCGCTCTACTCCGGAATGTTGGAAACTAAAGCAAATGAATAAAATCAACAAAACAGTAAAAAAACAAGCATAAATAGTACATGTGGATATTTTTAACATGTAGATCTCGATTTTACATGAATTTAGCAACTTGAACCACTTGAATCCGAGTTACGATGATTTAGTTATGAATTTCCGAAGTTTAATCAGATTTCATCTAATACAGAAAAACTAAAAAAAGATTTATGACGTCACGATGACATATCGCAGCCATGGCACTGGACCACAACTCCGCCGGCGATAGAGAGCTCGGTTGGGCTATCCGAAGACACCAACACGAAGAGGACGACGACGCGAACTCACCGGTGCAAAGAACAACGACGAACGACGACAAACGACGGCCGGCGACGAGGTCCCAAGGCGGCACGGTTCGGCTCAACATCAACGGCGGCGCTCCGGCTGTCTTCGGCGGCTGCAAAGGGACGGCCGGGGTGCTCCTCCTCCTCACGAACCCGACGGTTGCGACGGAAGGCGGCGGCGATGACCACAGCAGCGGCGCGGCGTGGCTGAAGCGACGACAACGACGGCGGCGGCTAGGGCTACGCGGTGGCGGTGCTACGGGCAACGGTAGAGCTCGGGACTTGGGGCAAACGGAAGAGGACGACTAGGGCATGCTTTATATAGGCATGGGTGAGAGAGATCGAACTCAAAACGAAAGGATTTGAGCCAGAAAAATCCGAGGGTTAGGTGGAGAGATAAACTCCAAAACGAATTCGATTCGGTTTATCCGGGCAAAATTGATCTCCGAAACTTTAGGGGAAAGAAAAATGATAAGGAGGAGATAATTTCCCCTCAACTAATTTTAGGAAAACACAAGAGAAAAAGTCGGATTTGGAGGGGAAAAACCGAGCCAATTCGGTCTCAGGTCGGCTGCTAGAGGTTGAAGACGATACTGTAGCGACAGGGACAGAAAGTAGACTTTCCTTCATCGGCTGGCTGAAAACAAAGCAAAGAAAGAAAGAGAAGGGGGAGCTCGGCTGGGCCGACTTGGGCTGCACAGCCGTGCACACAAAGGAGGGAGATGGGCTGGAATCAGCCCACGGCTTAGGGGAAGATTTAAAACTTTTTTCAATTAAAATAATCACTGAAATGATCTTTGAATTGTTAAAAATACTTCCAATGCTCAAGTAATTTTAAAAAAAATCCTGAAAATACTTGGACACTCAAAGTACTTAACAAGATTATAATCAGACCATATAATGATTAATTTAATATGTGGGTAATTACTGAAATGTTCTTTGTATGATTAAAATTAGGAATTGAGCTACGAAAAATCCGAGAAAATTCCAGAGAGTATAATTAACCATGGAGAATTTAATAAAAATTAAATCCATCCATGCTTTATATTTAGGAAATTTATTTCTCACATTTAACTTCACTTATAAATTAATGAACATTTAATATAAATTCTAATAATAATTTATTAAATAATTTATAAATCTAAAACGAAAATCAAGATGTGACAATCAGCCGACGAGCTTCTTTGATTACGAGATTAGTTTTGATCTGCCGACGAAGCGAGCGAACTAAACTCTGACCTCCCTCGCCTTAGCCTTTGTCGTGTCCCGGAAGCACACTGTGGAGGCGACGGCTGGCCTCATCTAACCCATCTCCTTGCCCCAATCCTTCCCTGGATCTCCTCGTCCTCCTCCTCCCGTGGATATCCCCGTCGCCTCCATCGCTCGTCGTCGTCTCTGTTCTGACCCTGTAGCATCGGTTTTCTCAGCCCTAGCGTGGCCCCGTCCATGCCGCCGGCACCGATGTGCATCACAAGAGGCAACTCCCTGTTGGCTACCCCCTGGCGGCATCGGCTGTGCTGCGTGCCCCGTCTACCGCCGTCGAAAGCGACAGCACCCTGTCCGTCTGACCCACCCATCGCTGACGTCTCGTCCCTTGGCAGAGGTCTCTTCTGTTCTCCTGTTTGCTACCACATCGATCCTCATTCCTCAATCAGTTCAGGAACTGCTATTGCAGTTAACTAATGTAACTAAGTATATTGATTTTTCATAGCTTCAGTAAAACGCTGCGAGTTTCTGTTCCAGTGTATGATGAATTCATGGTTCAGTACATTGATGCATGTTAATTTCTGTTTGAGTGGATTGATGCAAGTTAATGCCCTGTGTGGGTTCATGTGGGAGACAGAAAGAAGATCACAGAGAGTGGCTATGAGAGTTTTAGCTTTGTCTGAATTGATTGCGGGAATGTACGAGTCCACATGAAACTAGTCATGTATATATGAATTCGTGAGGCATGTGAATTTTTAGAACCAATTTTGGATGATGTGATCTATAGAGTCTATAAGTATATTGTTCTGCATCTGTGAAATGTATGGTGTGCTCTTATAGCAATATACTTGACATTCAGATGAATATGATACTGATCGCTGAAAAATTGTTTCTGGATGAGTTGTGACTTGTATGCAACATGTGTATATCAAGCCAGGACCAAAAATAATTTTGAAAGTACAAAGATGTATATGAGACACATGAGGAGCTGCTTCCTGGTGCTAAATATTTAGTGCTTGTAAACAGACAAAGTAGTTCCCTCTAATTGAATTAATGCCATTCTGGCAAATGATCAAATGAACTCGATAAAATGAGATTTGCCCCGGTCCAACAAAAAGTACATCGAGGTACCGGTATCTCACGGTACCAAATCATTTTCAATCGTTGGATCTAGTTGGACAGGATGAATATTGTTAGATCCAACGATCGGAAACGATTTGGTACTGTGAGGTACCGGTACTTCGAGATACTTTTTGTTGGACCGGAGCAAATCTTCGATAAAATTCATCAGAAGGCACCTTCATTCATATGCAGTCCTCCAAGCATATTGCAAGGATAGATTTTAGGGAAATAGCAGAATACAAGCATATTCCCAACGATGGTGGCGATGGAGACGTCCAGGGGAGGAGGAGGGCAAGGAGATGGGCATGACAAGGCCAGCCGCCGCCGTCGCCGCGTGCGACAGCGATGGCGAGAACTGCTGAGCTCGTCGCCACCGAGAATGAACGACGGGACGAGTATGTTCGCTCGTTTCATCAGGAGATCAAAACTAATCCCGTAATTAAATAAGTGGCAAGATGGTCCATTCTCAGCCATCGCTCTCCAACACGATTGAAGAAAACGGAAAACAGATGAGTGCAATGGAAAGCCTATAAATAGGAACGGAGTTACGATTTAGGCGCTATTATAGTATAAACGCTGAACTTTTGGTGCTATAAAACTAAAAAAGGAAACTTTGGATGCTATAGAACCAATTTTGCATTTTTAATTAGGTATAGATTTTATGAATTACTTTTGCCTCTTAATTGCACGAATTGAAACTGCAATGGCATACAGAATGTGCGCACACTACTTTTAGTGGCAAAATTGTAATTCATGATTTTATGGTTATTTCAAGTTAGGGGGTGAAAGTAGGGGCATATAGACAATTTTCCTTTAGGAAAAGAGGGAAAGGAGACTGACTGGTTAGGCTAAGAGAGAGAAGAACAGGGAAGCGGCATAGGTGAATAGTAAAGCCTTGAGAATTTTCAGGCATTAGTTTGGTTTGGATATTTGGAAGATTTGAATATATATTTGAACTCAAAATTGTTTCTTTAGCTTACCAAAACTTGAGATTTTCATCAACAGGCTTTTGGCTAGGACTTGGATAATTTTGAAATAGGTTTGAATTTGAAATAAATTTCCGGAATGTTTAGGAAGGAAAAGAGTCATTTTCAAAAAAGGACTTGAAGAATTCACAATTGTAAATTTTAAGCAAGGATTTATGAGAGGTGTTTTAAATGGAATTTTTGAAGGAGATGTGTTGATGAACTTGGAATTTAGGAGTTCCAAAACGAACCATGGACGGGACATCCTGAGATTTGAATTGTACAGGATTTTTTTTTGGGGAAAATTGGGGTCTTAAGGAGGATTCAACTGATCAGATCACTTAGGCCCTTAATTCAAACATAAAGAACACAATTTTCAGAACTTAGTTTTTTCTTGAAAATAGTTTTTAACATCCAAAAACCGGTGCATTACACTTGCAACTAGGAAGGGTTTGTTTAGAGTCGAGTTTGTGCCTGTGCAACTGAGAAAAGTAGTACCATATTGATTTAATATTGATTTATTACTCTACTGTTTTACTACTGATCTCAAATGTTTATTAAATCTACTTTTGAAAATGATCCCAATTATGTCGTCATTCCATATACCTCATGCATTTGAATATTTATTGAGTGACTTAGTGAGTATTCTATATACTCACCTTGCTATATCAACAAAATATCATTAGTTGAAGAAAAGTGTTTTAATAGAAAAAAATGGAGTTATAAGACCGAGCTTATACCACAGTTTAGTTGCCTATGGGAGTGGATACGAAGCTGCCCTAGACCCTTTTTCCGTTGTAGATTTTTTCTTTGTGAGCAGTAAGTGCCTATTTCACAAGTATATTTGGCGTTTCATTATGTTGGATCTATACTCTCTCTGTTAAAAAATATAGCAACTTAATAGTGGATTAATTGGATACAACCATTACTATGAATCTGTGTAAGGGGTTATCTAGATTTATAGTACTACGTTGTATCCGATCCGGTACTAGGTTCTTCTATTTTGGGATAGAGAGAGTATATTAAATTGTCACTTTGTTTACCTTGACTGATTTAAGATAAGGATTGAATGCACATATTATTAGAAAATTGGTGGCGGATTTCTATCCGTGACACTCTCATCTCCTATTTAACTACTAAAAGAATTATGCTAATTCACCGAGTATTGCAGAACGGATGGCATATATGCATATTTATATATACTGTGATGTTATAGAAGTATATAAAATAGGCGGGTGCAGGAGCAGGGTTGTCATCGTATTGTTGGCTATAAAGGCACAGTATGTATGGGTCTAGACAAAGCAACTTCACTTCCTTCATCTTCCTCCTGGAACTCTTCAATCTCCCCAGTGAGATCCTCAAGGGACTTCCCTTTCGGCTCTGGTAAGAGAAGGGTGAAGATGAATCCAACAAGATTGCACCCAATAAGGACAAACAGAAAGATCCTGATATGGTATTCTGTGTACAAGAAACCAAACACACCGACAATCGCACCGATCTTCCCAACCGCACCAGATATCCCATGGCATGTGGACCGTAGCCTTGCAGGGAAAATCTCAGCTGGAATTATGAAGGTTGTAGTATTTGGCCCAAAGTTGGCGAAGAAGAAGGTCAGGCCATACATGACTGCAAATCCATACTTGTTCTTGTGCCTCAGCCACTGATCATAAGGAATTGCAAGACAAAGCATGAAAACAGTCATCATGGTGAATCCAATCAGCTGGATCTTGACACGGCCGATGCGATCAACGAAGGCGACAGTGAAGAAATACCCGGGAAGTGCACCGCAAAGCGAGATAAATGTGTGAACTGCTGTCATGGTGATCATCCGCTGGAGGGTATGGTGGTATTCGCTATCTAGACGAGGAAGAAGACCGACCTCGGTGAAGATATTCTTCATGAAAATGTTGAGCGAGTAGAAGGTGACGTCGAGGACGAACCAACAGACGGTGGTGCCAAGGAGGTGGAGGCCATGGCGGTGGAGAAACTCGAACGAGAAGAGGCCATACTCGTCCTGCCTTGCAAGCTCATTGATAACTTCATCGTCCGGGGTTATGTTGACATTGAGCACGGCTGACATGTCCTTGGCGGCCTTCTTTGCATTCTTAGAGATGAGGGCAGTGTAACGTGCTGTTTCTGGCATTTTCATGCGCCAGTGGTAAGTGAGAGCAGCAGGAATGGCGCCAAACATGAGGATTATCCGCCAGGCATAGTCAATCTTTGATGCCGATGAATGCTTGAAAGCTGCAGATACTATCATTCCAATGATCCCAGCAGCAAGGTTGCCGAAACCCTACAAGTCAATTCAGAAGCATGTGGTCTCTGACAACAGTTTTATGAAGTAACTTGTCTGAAGAAAACATGAACAAATTAAAAAGGGACTATCTATTTTTTCACATGAATGATTTTTCTAAATATCAATCAATCACTTTTTAACTTTGTATCAATGTCAACAACTTCACTTTTTTCTGTATATTTTTTCTTGTGGTGAAGCAAATAATGTTTGAATCTATCTAAAAGTAAAAAAGAAAAGGATGCTATGTGGTTTCAATTCATGCCATTATAAAACTTTAAACTATGATTTATATAAGCATAGTAATGCATCTTGATTAATACAGCAACTAAAATATAAAGAAAAATAAAGAGTAAATTCAAAAAAAAAATAGATATATTGATCAATCTTTCGCAAAAACAACAGTATGGATGTGCATCATAAAACTTTAGATTTAGCATCAAATGTTTCACAAAACTACAAATTTAACATTAATTTTAACACAAAAATTACAGCCTTCGTAAGTAAAAAAAAGTGCTATGGATATAAACTCTAAAATATTTAGTTATTTGATAACTTCATCATTAAATTTGTAGTTCTGTAATACAATGCTTTAAATCTATAGTTTTTATGATAAATTATTTGATGCTAGGTCTGTAGTTTTGTGATGCATATTTGAAATCTATAGTTGTGTGATAGTTTTTGCAAAATATCTGTAGTGTTGCGGAATATACTCAAAAATAAAAGTTGCACTTCGTTTCTACTGAAGTTGCAACATTTTATATTTTGCAAGACTTGTGCAAGTTATTTGGCTCCTAGTCTAGTCCTATGGAAATGATGTTATCCTACATAGTTGTAGGATCAAGAATAATCTTACAAGTTTTGTTGTTAATCAGCTAATATGTACTAGACGTTCTGTAATCCTTTGTAATTCTCTTTGCTATATATAATATTTTTACACTGCTGGGTACAGCCTAACAGTTTTGCTTTAATAAAAATTACTAGGTGACAGATAAATAACGAAACTGGGTTAACAATAATTTAGACATGCTCCTATTCAATATTTGACACTTCAATTTTGTCAAACTTTTGACTTTGTCATTAATAATGTCTGAAATATTATGTTTAAAAACTAAAGAATGGATGGTATGGGTACATTTACCTCCAAAAACTATAAGTAATATGCAGAAACCTCATTCATGTTAAGGCTGGATTCAATTACAATAAGAAAAACATACTCCCTTCGTCTCTAAATATTTGACGTTGTTGACTTTTTTAAACATGTATACATATAGCTTTACATATTTCACAAAAAATTTTGAATAAAATGAACGAAAAAATCAACGACGTCAAATATTTAGGGACGGAGGGAGTAGTTTCTACTTACTTGCATAGCGAAGACAGCAGCAATGAAGGCACCACGAGTCCTCTTGTTGGCGTACTCTGACATGATGGTGGCGGAGAGTGGGTAATCCCCACCGATGCTGACGCCAAGCCAGAACCGGAAGAAGCAAAGCACAGCGATAATGTTCATCCCCTCGTGCTTACTGAAGGAGAGTCCGGAGGCGAGAGAGGAGACAACCATGAGGAGGAGGGTGATTCCATAGACACGCTTCCGGCCCATTTTGTCGCCTGAAAGTGTGTATAGACTCAACGCAATGATTAATTGGATTGATAATCCAAGCGGAGTACGTACATATAGGCACAATATAATCCTTCCTTATCTACTCAACCGACCTAGCCAGCCGAAGACGAGCTGTCCAGGGACGGTGCCACAAAGCGCGATGCCGGTGACGGCGGCGTGGATGTTCCGGGGGAGCTCGCCGTGGTAGTAGACGTGGCCGAGGAGGTCGGCGACGAGAGAGATGGAGAAGAGGTCGTAGGCGTCGGTGAAGAAGCCCATGCCGGCGATCACGATCGCGATGAAATGGTACAGCTGTGTCCTTGCAATATCCAGGGCGTGCAGCACCCGCATCTGCTGGTTGCCGGCCATTGTTGTTGTCCGATCCGACTTGCTTCCTTAATTTCTTCGATCCTGTCCTTGCTATTGTAAGTTGCTAAGTTATATAAGCTTCCAAGCATATTCAACTGTCTCTGTCATATCGAAGGTTTTATGCTTTCCATCTAATCGATTTTTGAACGGAATTGCTAAAAAACTGTCAAAGGTTTTTTTTTGCAAAAACTTTCAAATGTAAATGTAGTATAGTTATAGTGTAACTATAATATAATTACACTAGTATTTTTACGTAAATAATTAGTCTAACTGTATTGTAACTATATTGTAATCTGCATATATTATGTTAGGCATTATTTTAATACTTATATACAATTTATATTATAGCTATAGTATAGTTGTAGTGAAAATATATTACAATTATACTATAGTTAGATTTGGATGCTTTCCCTTGAAAAACTTGCCGCAGTTTTTTTAGATAGTTCCCTGAACTTTATGAATTTCATTTCTACAATCTGCTGAACCTGACAACCACTTGGGAGTCACAAATGGTTTATTGTCTCCATGTGTCCGTACTTGTGCAACAAGACACTAGCATATGGTGAACTGAATGAATATTCTTATTGTTGTATCAGATATAATTGGATCTGTAGAAATCTTGAATTTAGTGTAACAACTGATAGCAACTAGGTAGTACAAATTAAATGTAGACTGGAAAATACTAGTGGTATACGTGCTTGGTTCTTCAGATCAGAAGTTAGCTGGAACTTGCTGGTTGCAATTTATTCAAAGTCGTCGCACTTGAAGTCCCGGACGGCAAGCAGGAACAAGAAAGTAAAACATGTCTGTTTCAATCATCCTGGCATCTGACGTGCCCGATGAATTGCTGGGTGTAATATTCTCTAATGAAGATACAGATTCCGTAAGAGCGAGTTCAGAACACACTGCTCCGTTTACAGATAGATCTGGTCTTAGGATGTATGGATGTACAAACATTTTAAGATTTCATAATTCATTTGCAAAAATGGTATCAATAATGTTTTCATGAGAATATATCCATATAGTTATACTTTATATAGCTTTTCATAATATATAATTCAAACAAATATGAACTTGTACACAGGAAACTTTATCGACAACTTTGTTGAAATTAATAGATAGGCCTTAGCCCATTTGAAGATTAATTCTTTGAAAAATCACAAAATCACACCTTATGGGATAACATGTATGAGTAGTTTAGTCCCTCCTTAAAAGGGAGGATGCTCTCCTAGCCACTTGAGGCATGTCAGGCGGAGAGAATAGGGGGAACACACACGCACGCTCGCTCGCCTCGCCTGGCCAGACATAGTGGCGCGCGTGCACGACGTACGCGTCGAATGGTCCGATAAAATTGGTTCCTTATGCAGTTTTGTTTTGCTGCAGAAAATTCAGATTTGTTTTTTTGGAAACACTCCGAATAATACGGTGTGTGAAACGGCGTGGAGTCCAGATAAGTTACGCGCGACTTATTCGATTCGTTTATCTGGAGTGGAGATTGTGCAGGCGCCCTGATCAAGCATCCTGATATCTCTATATAAGTAGAATCGCTGCCTCCACGCAACATGTGAAATCAATCTAGGGTTTGCCTGTTCCTCTGTACTGCGCCATCACTCATAGTCTACTTCATCCCGCTCGCGGGCATGCACCGGCGATTGGGAGAGTAGGTTTCCAGAACCTTCGTCTTCGACGTCCTGCACCGGGAGAAGGTGGCAGTAAGTTTTTTTGGGAAGCGTTTTGCGCGACTACTCCCTGTTCGTCCACAACGGGTCGTCTTCCTCTTCACTCACGTGCTGCGCGCCGTTGTCAACGCACTGTACCATGAGTTCTTCCTACTGAGCAGCCGGTTTTCCAAAACCCTCGGTACGCATTCAACATGTTTCGCAGATTTGACCTGTTCATGCTTTACTGTCTAGTTTACATGTGTAGATCGTATGATGCGATTATGCTATTTTACATCTACAATGTCATGATTTATTTAGGGAATAAATTAAATCATTATGTGCTTATATATTCAACAAACTTGAAAAGAATTAATGGGCAGTGACTAGTAGGCCACATCTTTGCTATCCAAAGATAATATACAGATAACCATTTAACAGTCCTAGTATGCTATTTCTATAAATGGCCTCCTTCACCTTCTGTTATTGTCACTATATTTAAATTACTTTTCTTCGATTACCTACAAAATAGCTTATATATACACAAGCTTAGAGTAACATACTCCACAAATTTGGGAAAATCATTAGCGAAAATATTTTTCATCAACATTATTCATTCTTGTTGAGTCGGAGCCCTTTCGATCCTTTCCCACTTATTTTCCCCTTCTCCCTTCTGATCGACTTCATTGATCCAACTCATTCAATTTTTCCCTATAAAAATCGTGAAAAAACCTAACTCAATACTATTCTTCGTGGGCCAAGGCCAATACGTCCGCCCACTTCCTCCCTTTCGCTCCTCGTCCTCTCTCTCTCTACTTATGCACAAATTATTGGAATACCTGAGTTACTAGGGTAGTATTGTGCCCTGTGCTCGGTTTCAGCTAACGTGGCGAGTTGGCTATAATCAATATGGCTGAGTCAGCATGAGATATATCCACGTGGACTCCACATGTCAGGGCATTTTTCTGTTTCTTTGCTCTCTTTTTCGGGGGTTGCTAGTGGGCGGGTGATCGCTTCCCTCTCCTCCTAGCGATCACCCATCCCTCCCCCTAATACAGTAATACTCATCCTTCATCTCTCTTTTTTAATTTTCTATTCATAAATTTCAAAAAAAATTAGTAAAAGAAAATTAGGAAAAAAAATCTAATACTCTCATTCATGTGCATAGACTTTATATCGTATACTTTGCACGCATAAACTTTATGTATAGAAATATTTTATATATAAAATATTTGAATCCGAATTTGAATTTTAATCGGATATATAAACTTTTGACTTATAAACATTCGCTCTACAAATTTTAGGTGGATAAACTTTAGATGTGTAAACTTTAGGTGTATAAACTTACTAAAAGAGGAAAATATAAAATATTTGAATTTGAATTTAAATTTGAATTGGGCATATAAACTTTTGACTTATAAACATTCGCTCTATAAATTTTAGGTGGATAAACTTTAGATGTGTAAACTTTAGGTGTATAAACTTACTAAAAGAGGAAAATATAAAATATTTGAATTCGAATTTAAATTTGAATTGGGTATATAAACTTTTGACTTATAAACATTCGCTTTAAAAACTTTAGGTGGATAAACTTTAGTTGTGTAAACTTTAGGTGTATAAACTTTAGAAAAAGAAAAAAAAGAAAAAAACTATTGCTGGCAGCGATAGTTAGCCTTCTCGCTCTTTTTCCTCTCTATTTT